>NC_090934.1:1107957169-1108582169 GCF_040938575.1 Ambystoma mexicanum | reverse complement strand
TGCGCGGGACGGCACGCCCCGGGAACCCAGAAGAGCGCGGGAACCGGAGCGGCCGACCGCGTACGCGTGAGACCAAGCGCCCAGGAGCAACCGGCACCCAGGACCGCCCCATACCCCCCAGGCGAAAGCGGGGGTAACCCCTCCAAGGCGTGGCACGCCGCATCAGGTAAGTGGGCTGGAACAAGCCCGGGTTGGGCGGCGTGACACCATGCCCCCTCCCAGAAAGAGCCGGGGCCCCAGGCTTCCAAGGAAACCGGAGAAAAAAGTCACGGACAAGGCGAGGTGCATGCACGAAACCGTGCGGTTCCCAGGTACGGTCACAAGCAGGATAACCCTTCCAATCTACCAGAAACTGGAGCACACCTCGACGAATCCGGGAGTCACATATCTCCTGCACTTCGAATTCCGGAACCCCCTGAACCTGGATTGAGGCTGGACGTGGGCTGGAACGTTCAAACGTGTCTTTCACAAAGGGTTTTAACAGGGAAACGTGAAAGACTGGGTGTACCCGCCAAGATTGGGGCAATACCAATCAAAAAGCTACTGCAGATATGCACTTGTAAATCTTGAAAGGCCCAAAAAACCGAGGTGCCAGTTTAGTGGGCAGATTATGTACAGGTAAGTTCTTGGACGACAACCAAACCTGATCTCCCACCTGAAATCTGGGTTCAATGGTCCTTCCCCGGTTAGCCTGCTCCCTCATGCGCTGTTGAGCATCTGCCAGGGCACTCCGAGCCAAATCATGCTGCTTCTGGATAACGCGGATCATCTGGTCAGCCGATGGGACGGCACTGGGTGGCACAGGACAAAAGGGAAACAGCTTAGGATGCTGTCCGGTAGAGCAAATATAAGGACTGACACCAGTGGCCGCGTGGGTTGCATTGTTGTAGGAAACTTCCGCCAAATCCAGGTACTTCATCCAGTTGGATTGGGTGGCGTTAGTGTAGCAACGTAAGTATTGCTCCAAGGTCTGATTCGTTCTTTCAGTCTGCCCATTAGTTTGCGGGTGATAACCTGAACTCAGAGCTCTGCGTATTCCAAGGTGGCTGCACAACTGACGCCAAAAGGAGGAGAGGAACTGAGACCCACGATCCGAAATGATCTTCTCTGGTAACCCATGTAAACGGTAGATGTGATGCAGAAAAGCCAAAGCCATTTGAGAGGAAGTAGGAATCCTGGAAAAGGGAATGAAATGCGCAGACTTAGTGAAACAATCCACCACTACCATGATGCAGGTGTGTCCCTCTGATGGTGGAAGCTCGATGATGAAATCAGTGGCTATGGTATGCCAGGGATAGGGTGGTAGTTCAGTGGGTCTGAGCAACCCCAAAGGTCTTCTCCTGGGCGTCTTGGTCTGGGCGCAAACTGGGCAGCTCTCCACATATAGTTTGGTTTCCTTAGCCCAACCCGGCCACCAGAACTGCCTGGCAATCAACTCCTGGGTCGCCTTGATGCCACGATGACCTCCTACTTGCGAATCATGGAACCCATGGAGAATGTCCAAGCGAAGAGATCTCGATGCTATGTACAACCGGTGTAGGAAGAAAAGAAAACCTTCACGTTCCGTGATTTGTGGACGTTTCAGTAGATTGATGCGGTCTGGGTCTGTCTGAGTCTCCTGGAAGATCTTCTGCAAATGGGGAGAGATCGTGAGAAGAAAGTGCTTGGGGGAAATCAATGGAATGGGTTGGTTGACCTCCTCCACCTCTCTTTCCAAGGAGCGGGATAAAGCATCGGCTTTTAAGTTCCGGGCACTAGGAATGTACGTGATGTTGAAATCGTAGTGGGAGAAAAAAAAGGCCCATCGAGCTTGACGGGCGGTATGACACTGCAAAGATCGCAAGTACTGCAGGTTGCGGTGGTCGGTGCGGACTTCTACTGAAAAGCGACCACCAAGCAAATGATGCCTCCATTCCTCAAACGCTGTCTTGATTGCCAATAGCTCTCTTTCTATGACTGAGTAGTTCTGTTCACAAGGAGAGAGTTTGCGTGAGTAATAGGCCACAGGAAGTTCGTCACCCGTAGAGGGATGTTTCTGCAACAGGACTGCGCCAACAGCAAAGCTGGAAGCATCGGCTTCGACGATGTAAGGCATCTCATCATTGGGGTGACAAAGAACAGGTGCAGTACAGAATGCAGACTTCAAGGCATCGAACGCCACTGATGCCTCAGTATCCCAGAGGTAGGGTATCTTCACACTGGTCAGACGCGTCAATGGAGCTGTGAGACGTGAAAATTGCGGAATGAAACGCCGATAAAAGTTTGCGAATCCCAGAAATCGCTGAAGTGATCTCACGTCCTGTGGTTGTTTCCAGTTCTGAATAGCCCGGACCTTACCGGAATCCATGCTAATTCCTGTACCAGTGATTACATATCCCAGGAATTCCATCTCATCCCGATGAAAGGAACATTTCTCAGCCTTGGCAAACAGACGATGTTGTAACAATCGTTGGAGAACTACACGAACGTGGGAGATGTGTTCCTCTCGGTTGTCGGAGTAGATCAAGATGTCATCTAAATACACCCAAACAGAGATGCCAATTAAGTCGCTGAAAACATAGTCCATAAACCGTTGGAAGACAGCCGGGGCGTTACACAGCCCAAAGGGCATTACCCTGTATTCATAGTGCCCGAAAGGTGTCTTGAAAGCCGTCTTCCATTCATCTCCCTCCTTGATTCTGACGAGATGATAGGCTCCGCGGAGGTCTAATTTAGTAAAGACCCTGGCTGAACGTAAGGACTCCATGATATTCCGGATCAATGGTAACGGGTACCTGTCTTTAAGGGTGATGTCGTTCAGTTGGCGGTAGTCAATACAAGGCCGTAAAGAGCCTTCCTTTTTCTTCACAAAAAACAATGGGAATCCTGCAGGTGACTTGTAAGGAACGATGTATCCTTTCTTGATGCAATCATCGAGATAATCCCGGAGGACCTGTTTTTCAGACTGGGTGAGGGCATACACCTTTCCATGTGGCATCACGGCTCCGGAAACCAAGTCTATGGAGCAGTCAAAAGGCCTGTGAGGCGGCAGTGCGATGTCCCTTGGTTCGGAGAATACTGACATCAAGCCAGCATATTCAGACGGTATCATAGACAAGGAACACAAACCAGATGATTCTCTTCCTGGGACTAAGGCTGTCGAGACGGACGTCTCTGAGGACGTGTTAGGGCTACAGCATTCTTGAAGGCAAAAAGAGGAGGTGAACTCCAGAGTACGTGTCTCCCAGTTTATTATGGGGTTGTGTCGCTGAAGCCAAGGTAGCCCCAAGACCACTTGATATGAAGGTGTCCTTATAACATCCAGCGCGATTCTCTCTTCGTGTCCTTTGATGCGTAACAACATACCCACAGTATGTAGTCGTATGGGGCCAGAAGCCAATGGGGTTCCATCAATGACTTCTACTGGAATCGCTTCTTCTTTGGTAAGCAATGGTATGCCGTTGTTGATGGCAAAGCGCTCATCGATGTAGTTCCCAGAGGCCCCACAATCCAACAACCCATGGATCTCGACTGTCTTATTCAGCCACTTGAGACTGACCTTCAGAATCATTAGGACTGCAGGCAACATGGGTGGAAACACAGATTCAGGGCAGGAAAGGACTGGTGGTTGAATCAGACCTGTCGGGGCCTTTCCGGAGCACGACAGGTCACCTAGTTTCCCCCTTTCTTGATTGGTCGTAGAGGACAAGTACCCAGAAAATGACCTGCGGCTCCGCAGTACAAACATAGGCGTTGGCTTCTCCTCCGCTTCTTTTCTTCCTCAGACAAAGGGCCCCTTACGGCGCCTAGCTGCATAGGTTCCTGAGTGGTGTTCGACGACACTGGTGTCCCAGCAGGCGGAATTGGAGGTCTGAGGTCCGATTTCTCAAAACGGCGCCTTTCGCCTCTTCTCTCAGCCAATCTCTGATCAATCTTTAGCACCTGTTCAATGAGTTTCTGTAGATCTTCGGGTTCAGGAATGTGTAACAGCTCGTCCTTGTACTCTTCTCTTAACCCACGGCGAAACAAGGTCTTCTGTGTTATCTCAGGCCATTGGGAATCAGCTGCTAGTTGGCGAAAACGGCCTATATAAGAGATTATGTCTGTGTTGGCTTGTTTTGAATCCATTAACTGGTTCTGTGCTGCTGAAGCCAGATTGGGGGACGGAAACACTTCCAGAAATGCCTTTTCAAAGGCCACAAAATCGCCGAGAATGGGACTGCTAGAAACCACAAGCGGTGTCACCCAAGCAAGAGCGTTTCCAGACAAATTGCCCAAAATATATCCAATCTTGGCTTTATCGTTATTGAAGTGGGCTGAACGATACAGGAAATGTATCCGGCAATGGTTGCAGAATTCCCCGACACGTCTGGGGTCTCCATCGATCTTGATGGGAGTGGTGTGTGCCATAGCGCTCTCAGGTGGAGGAACAACATTTGAGCTCTGGGTTACCATCTGGCGTAGGGTTTGGTTCTCCTGGCGGAGTGCAATCATCTCAGCACGTAAGGCCTGCATCTCATCACGAAGACTGGTGTCCTCATCCATCTTCGATTCCGAAGAGCCTGAAGCCTGGCGTCTCAATCTGTTAAAGATGGCGTCACTAGGGCGCAGCGTACCTGTTCGTCTGGAAGTTGGCTTAGTGGATGATGCCAGAATGCCAGAAGTTCTGTGGTGATGTGAGAGTGACACAAGGAACCAGCCCAACTCCCGTCCAAATGGTTACTGGACTGGAGGTGAACCAGCTCCCGATGCCACAGGTTAGCTCACCCCTGATTAATGTGGCATCAGGACAGTGCAAGCACTGACAGGGGGAGCCTGATAGTCTTTGGCTAGAAGTTCTCTGCAGACAACTGGAGCAAGAAGAGTTGCGAGTCGAATCCAGGAGCTGGAATCCAGGAGGCAGCAGAATGCAAGGGAAGGCGGGAAGGCAAGGGAACCAAGGAGGACCAAGAACCCAGAGGAAGAACAGAGAACAACTGAGAAGGGGGGAACCACCCCAGCAGGAAGGGAGCAAGGAGAAGGGAACCAGGGAGACCCCCTACCCGGGCAAGGAAGGGCAGGTCTATACAGAAGGGACTGGAAGACCAGGCAGGACAGAGCGGAACTCCGGTCAAGGCAGGAGCAAAACAACGATCCGGTCAGACCACGTTGAGACGCGGTTTGATCAAACCGCCGGGCTCCTTAAGTAGGGCTTCCCACACCCGGGAGGCTTGGAACGCAAGCCGTGCTGTTTCCCAGGTGCTGGGAGGCCCAAAGCGAGGCTTGGGCCGCAAACCGGCCGGGAGCATCGTGAACCGTGCATGCGCGGAAAGCGGGAAGGGGTCGACCGCGCATGCGCGGGACGGCACGCCCCGGGAACCCGGAAGAGCGTGGGAACCGGAGCGGCCGACCGCGTACGCGCGAGACCAAGCGCCCAGGAGCAACCGGCACCCAGGACCGCCCCGTACCCCCCAGGCGAAAGCGGGGGTAAACCCTCCAAGGCGTGGCACGCCGCATCAGGTAAGTGGGCTGGAACAAGCCCGGGTTGGGCGGCGTGACAGAAATGACAGAAAAAATCGAGTTTATTACCTCAAAAATGGGGAAAAAACTACTATCCTATTTAGGATATACATACAACAAAGAACGACAGAATAATGAACGCATATATTGGAAATGCACAGAATATTTCAAAAGTCACTATCAGTCACGGAGAGCAAATTATTCACCAGACTGATCACAATCATTTGCCAGATAGCACAAACGTAATGATAAAAAAACAAAATTAAAAAAGGCTATTGAAAACACCACAGAGGCAGGCGGTTCAGTTATAAAGCAAATATGTACCAAACTGCCCTTTCATGTGGCAGCACAGATGCCCGAAATGAAAACAATTCAGCGTCAAATAAATAAACAGAGACAAAAAAAAGAAAACTTTCCCAAAATACCAACAACATTCAACGACATTAAAATTCCGTTTCAATTACAAATTACAGAGAAAAATGAAAATTTCTTACTATTAAGGATATAAATGACCAAAAGATACTAATATTCAGAACATCAATAAACATGGAGTACCTCCAACAATCGAATGGCATGGGGATGCAACTTTTAAAATATGCCTAAAACATTTGGACAGTTCTATAGCGTGCACGCAATGGTGGAAGAAACTCTTGTACCGTTAACATACGTGCTAATGCCCAGTAAAACAGAGGAAATGTACAGACATATTTTCAGGTTCATTAATCAATCCAAACTCTCCCCAAATCATGGTACTTGATTTTGAAGTTCAACAAATGAAAGCAATCACAAACACTTTCCAATCATGTCAAATTCAAGGTTGTTTCTTTCATTTTTCACATGCAATATGGGGAAAATTACAATTACTAGGAATGCAATCAATGTACATAAATGATTTAGAGTTTCAGCATAATCTAAAACTGTTATTCGCACTGGCTTTTGTTCACATTGATCAGGTTGAAAATTACTATGAACATTTAAGTGAAACAGACTTTTTTAAAAAAAAAATTAACACGACCTAGAACCTCTATTAGACTATTTCGACAGCACATGGATTGGACAATTGACTAGAAATGGCACAAGAAGGAGACTGAGATTCAACAAAAATGTATGAAACTGTTTCGATGCAGTGAAAGAAGGACATGCCAGAACTAATAACAGAATGCAGGGATGGCAGAACGGGCTAAATAAATCGTTTAAAACACCTAATCCATCACTATGGAACTTTTTGAAACAACTGAAAATTCAAGAATCAAATCAGGAAATGGTCATTGCACAAACAATTTCGAAAGAAAAAACACATCATCAAAAGAAAAAATACAGAGATTATGAAGAAAGATTAAAACAATGAATTCAAAATTTCGAAACAACTGACAAAATAATGTATCTTAACAGTATAGCTTTCAACATAAAGTGCTAAATTACATATGAAAACTCACCGAATCCAATTATATCCACAAATCCAAGAAACAAGAACCTATCCTTTAAAGAAATAAAACCAGTCAAAAACCAAAACATCCAATGAAACGCGAGAAAATACTCAAAACAGTGTGTAAAAAAGCCATACAATCCATAGAAAACATTCAAATCCACTGTAAAAAATCAATCCAAAAGAAAAAAACCCAAAGAGAAAATGTATCCGTTAAAAAAAATCCAAATGCAACAGGAACTCTGAGAGGAACATCCGAAACCGCAAACAAAGACTTCCAAAATGGCGATCACATTGTACATAAGACGTAGTAAACACCAGTTTTATAATAGAAAATATGTACTTTTAAGATGAAAAGTGAATGAACAGCACCATCTAGTGGACCAAAAATATAACGGTTATTATAAAAGTTTAAAGGAAAAACAAATATTTATTGAATGACTTCTATACTATATATATATATTGTTAATTTAAAAAACAGTTAACTTATTAATAATTACAGTTATGAGTTTCAAAAAGATCATAAACTGTTCAATAAAACAATCTTTTCAATGGAATTAATGTTGTTTTCAATTTATTATGAATTGAACAATCCATCAAATTTTATTCAATCAAAATGCATTTCGATGGAAAGTGTTTTCATTGAATAAAATTTGATGTATATTACTTCGATTAATTCATTTTCGGTGGATAGTCTAGATACCTCAGGACACATCTCAAGGGTGTTTAGGCACAGGGGGATGCGGAAAAACTGGGGGGTACAGTGCCAGCAGCCCTATCAAGGAGACCATCACACCCAACCCTGTGGAGGAACCTTGCATAGGGGTGGCGATAGGTGACACAACTTTTTCTTTTCTTGTTGACACAGGGGCAACTAGGTCCTGCATTAGGTAAGAAGCATTTACATTGTCAGGTGATGCCATGAACACTCAAGGATTATCTGGGGTTCGAGAAGTGGTTCCTTTTACAGACAATATCTCACTATCTATGGGAGATCACAATCTATCTCTTCCTTTGCTTTATTCTCGACAGACACCACTAAAGATTCTGGGACGAGACATTATGAGCAGCTTGAACATGACCATCTCATTCACAGACAAGGGAATAGTGTGCTCCACACCAGGGATACACATGCTCAATGTAAAATAGATTGTTCAAGCCTATTGTGGATGAAAGATAGAGAGGGGGGGTACCAGTGGACCCAGACATTTTCCAATATGGAACGGATATTGCCATTGCATGGTTTACAGGAATTGCAGGGAAGATGTTGCGCATTCCAAACAAGTACTTATCCAGGCCAGAGCTACCCATGGTCGAGGAAGAGGGAACCATAGCACCAATGGTTGTCTCGGGAGGATAGCTCAGGGGCAACATGCACGCCTTGGAAGCAAGATGACACAGAGCAACACAGGTTCGATCCCCGGGTCCGCGCTTAGAAACCTCTGGGTATTAAGCACATTATAAATAACCTATCATATCATATCAATAGAAATAGGGGCAGTGGTCGCAAGGGAGGATTGGATAGCATTACATGCTATGGATGACACATGAAAGGCATGGAGAACCATGATTGTGGTGGCAGAAGGTTTCAGATTGACCACATTGACAGATTAAGAGCTTTTCAGGGAAGAGAGGCTAGAGATTGAGATGGTGTTCGAAATGAGTGTGACGTATTGGTTACAAATACACCACTGGGTAGTACCACAGAGTATGGCGAAGGCTCTGGAGGCACACCCCCATTCTGAGAGGAGGACATAGCCAAGGTACCCAGCACCCGCACCCTATGAACCACAAGGCCCTATCACGTGGGTCATACAAAGAGCATAGGGGAATGAAGATCAAGCTGAAGCCAGGAGCAATCTTACCAAGAGTGAAGCAGCATCCCCTATCTAAAGAAGCAGATGAGGTCATTTATGAGACAATCACATCCCTGATTGAGAGAGGCATCCTTGTACCATCAGATTCACCATGCAATACAGCGGTGTACCCATGGAGGAAGGCAAAGGGAGGGGGGGGTCATGGCATTTCATATAGGATTTAAGGCCTCTTAACCACATTGTAGAAGCAAAATATCCTTTAGTTGCAAATCCAGTGACAATTTTGTGCAGCATTCCAGCAGAAGCTGCCTGCTTCACGGTCATTGATTTGAAGAATGCGTTCTTCTCCGTACCTCTACATCCAGACTAACAAGACTTGACCAGCTTTATGTATAGAAACCAGAAGTGGAAACCTACTTGTTTACCACAAGGGTACTGCGAGTGACCCTCTATCTTTAATAGAGTGATACAGGTAGACTTAAGCAACACACAGATGGAGAGCGCAATTTTGCAGTATGTGGATCACATTTTGATATGCAGCACGACAAAAGACCAGTGTAGGAGGGACTTGGCACACATGCTGACTGTGCTAGTGGACAAGGGATACATGGTGGACAAAGCCAAGTTACAGTATTGTCAGAAATAGGTGCTATAAATTGGACAGATGATCACCCAAGAAAGAGCAGAGACAATATGCAGGACACCTAAGTTCACAACAGTGAGGGAAATGCAACAGTTGTTGGGGCTATGCAACTACTGCAGAGCATGAGTCTTTGACTACAGCACATACATGAGGCCACTGTTGGCCGCACTGAAAGAAACACAGAAAGGGGACAAGACACTGACATGGACTGCAGAGATGAAGCACCAGTGCTAGGAATCCCAGACTGCAAAAAAGGAATTTTTCCTGTTCTCGCACACTGACGGTGTAGTGATGCAGGCAGTACTGACACAAAAGACAACCATGGGACACAAGCCAGTAGCTTACTACAGTGGGCAACTCGACCCAGTAATGAGAGGACACTATCAGTGCGAACAAGCTTTGGCAAAAGGCCCATTTGCGCAGTGGAGAAGTCAGCAGCAATAACCATGGGGTGCACTGGTTATAGGTCAAAGGATCGAATCAAAAGGATCGAAATGCAATAGGGTCGAGTCAAAAGGACCGAAAACAAAAAGGTTGAATTTATTTTCTTTTTTTGGGGGGGTACCCCCCCAACCCCTGTTTTTGGTGTAAAAACCACTTTTTTTTCCTATATGGAAACCCCAAAAACATATACATTTAAAAAAAGGCATTCAACCTTTTTTGGTCGGTCCTATTGACTCAACCCTATTGTATTCAATCCTTTTGATTTAGATCCTTTGACTGGACATGGGGTGCACCACACTCTTTATGTGGATCACACCCTCTTTGCTATACTGCACAAACCAAATAGCCCTCTGACGACACAAAGAGCATCAGGGTATGAGGTGATACTATTGAATGTAGGCCTGAAGATAATGAGATGCAGGATTGTCAACCAAGCAACATTCCTAGCAGACGTCTTACAGGTAGGAGACTATGCACACGACTGTACAGCAAACATAGAGATGTTCAGTGATACTTGCATGGTAGAGGAGGATGCACTTGAGTGGGAAGACGTGCTCTACATTGACGGGTCATCAACTATTGACCAGACAGATGGGGTCAGGCCTACTGGGACTGAAGTAGTAAGAATGGAGGAGGATGGGACAAGTGAAGTAGTAACCGGTGCGTTACTACCATCCCATTACTCAGCACAAGCAGCAGAATTCGTGGCCCCAATACTAGCACTGAAACACAGCATAGAGAAGGAAGTGACAATTTATTCTGACTGAGCAGTACACTCTGGACTGTCACGATGGCTCAGGTGTGGGTCCAGAAGAGCAGACGGAACTCCAGTACAACATGCGCTTTTATTGGGCAGATTGGTTGAAGTAATTGCTTATCCAACACAGGTAGCAATAGTGAAATGCTAAGCTCACACTAAAGGGGAAGATCCCATCTCAAGGGGGAACGAAGCAGCAGACCTTGAGACAAAATGTGCTGCAAATTTTGGGGAACCATGGAAACTAGGAGGATCTCCAAATGCAAGGGAGTGTACCAGAACTATGGTACTAAAGGAGGGGTACAATGTATTGCCAGAAGTGCAAATCATGGAGCTGCAAGGAGCTGCACCCAGGGACGAAAAGAAACTGTGGACATGGAGGGGATGCACAATGTCTCCCATAGATGCCCTATGGTGGCAGGATAACACAGGGATAACAAAGTGGTGATGCCACTAGCGTTATTGAACACTGCATTGACCCAGTTGCACTATCCAACACACACAGGGAAGGAGGTCATTGCTACATGCATTGGGGAAACATGGTTCTGTCCCAATTTGGTGGAACACATCGCTGAGTTTGTGAGCAATTGTTTAGTTCGTCAGCAGTTCACAGCAGGGCATACTCTGAGAGTTGTGAGAGGAGCCCTAATGAGGCCAGTAGGCCCATTCCAGCATTTACATGTGGATTACGTAGACATGATCCAAGTTTGCCAAGGATACCACTACATGGTAGAGGTTGTCTGCCCATTCTCCTGGCGGATTCAGGCTGTACCTTGTTCACATGCTGACGCCCTTAGAGCGGCCAAATTCCTAGTAAGAGAGGATGGGGCCAATGAAATGTTCCAGCACATTACAACCTTGTTGGGCATTCAACACAAGTTCGCCTGTGCGTACCACCTGCAAGAAAATGGGGTATGTGAATGCCTGAATGGGCTCCTGAAAGAGTGCATAGCAAAGACGCAGCAGAGCACCAAAAAGAACTGGCTGCACTGTTTACCTCTTGCCTTGTTTGTATTGCACAATAAGCCTGGGTCCGACCACCATTTAATGCCCCATGAGGTGGTGAATGGACGGCGCATGCATCTTCCCCTGGATCCTCCCACAAGAGCACTGAAGGATTGTGAGAATAGTGCAGAACTGTTAGGACAGGAAATTAATGATTATATTACTTCTTTGGGGACTAGCGCCTCTTTTATCCCTGGCCAGATAAAACACCACCAGGGAGGCCCAGAAGACAGCGAAGAGAGCAACTGCGACAGTGCATCACAAGACTCTGGATTTAAAAACCCTGTGAAAGTGGGGGACATCGTCCTCCTCAGGAATTTTGTGCAGTGCTAGAACGTGCCCAGGTTTACAGGACCACACGTCATGGAGAAAGTAGCAGACCGTGCTCTCAAACTAGAAGGAAAGCTAGTCTGGAACCACTTGGCGGACGTCAATTCCTACAAAGCAGCGGCCTCACCTGGCAACCAGGTCACCGTGACCGACAGGGCCAACGTTCAGCACCTAGGAAAGCTACACACGTGTTCTGAACTTACACGATTGAGAGAAGGACATCCAATGGTCATGCACTCATGAGCAGCAGAAGTGGAGACCGGACTCCTTTTTGACATAGATTAGGGAACACTATCTGTTTTTTATTTTTCTTTTCCGCACACAATCTACGCAAAAGCTGATGTAACTGTTGCTGTTTATTCATATCCATGTTGCCCTCTGACCATCACACAGATACTTTCTCAAACCAAGGTGTCCATACTGTAAGGGGACCCAGCAGATTTCAAGCACAATCCCCTGAGTATATCATCTTGCCTTTATAGAGTATTTGGCCCAAACATACCCACAGTTTTTGCCCAGTGAACTCCCAGTGTTTGCCATGCTGAGAGACCCATCTCTGAGAAAGGTGTGGGAAGAAGCATTTGCCTTTGCCATCAGTGATTACCTGGTCCGCGGGGCTTGAGAAGTACTTACACCACTAACACAGTAACACATTCTTTTTGTGCACTTCAGGCGGGCAACCATATCTTCAAGCTGCATGGATTAGCAGTGTAAGTAAAAATGAATGGTATAATAAAAAGTTTGATGGTTCTGTTGGTCCTACTTATTCCTAGCAGTGTCATTATATTCGTATTTTGGAATGTTACTTGTGTTGCTAGTGCTATCGCTGTACCCTCTACTAACATTACCCAACCCGAGCAGGTGGAACGACCATGTCAGGTGGACAGGAGAACACTGCTGATAAGATAAGGAGAGGTAGGTGCAGTATTGACACAGACATGAGTGTCTAACAACATGTGCTACAAACACATGACAAAAGTAGGCAAGGAAATTACTGGGCAGAGCAATTATGTCTGTTCCTTAATCCCCTATGCCATGAGTGCCTCCAGAATGTTCATAGCAGCTCAAATTCCAGCAGCAAGAGCACAGTGCCTGATGTACCTATCAATGGTGACAACTCAAGGAAGATTTCAAGGGAAGACAGCCACGCTGAGAAAGATGCCCAAAGCAACTTTTCTGTATGAAGATAATTACATAAAGACATTAGACATGATAAACAATTATTGGCAGTTATATGAAGGTAGACTGTACATAACCAATGGACCTGACAAAGGAGAAACAAAGACTACCACCCTCAAGGAACTACTGTGTCCCTGGACAAGAGTGAGGGAGACAGGAGGAGAGCTAGACTGCTGGGAGAGACCACAGATGGTAGTGTATGGCCAAGTGTGCACAGAAGATGGATGGAAGGACGAAGTGGTGGGAAGCAAAGCACTGACACTAGCACAGTCACCAGTGAACAAGGTACAGGAAGAAAACAACAAGTGCCTGAAGGAATGGGATGCGAGTGCAAAATTACTAACATGGATGGAAAATGAAGCTGGGGTAATGCCAATAATACCTCTGAAGAAACCAGCACTGTGTTACCAGAACAACAGTGAAGTTGAAGTTTTGGATGCAAGAGCATTGAACAACATGCAGCTATGAAGGTAGGGAAAGCAGTGTTGATGGATCACTACTGGGCTTGCGGTTCGAAAGCATATGAGAACCTGCCACCTGACTGGGGAGGGATTTGCTCGTTGTTACACATCAACATGCCTTTGTTGGTCATGCCAAAGAAGGATGTGAAGCTCTATGAGTTCCCGAAAATGGAAAATAATAAAATAAAGAAGAGATTGATCTAAGTGGCACAAGCAAAGAAGGCACAGAAGCCAGCTGAACTGAGCAGAGTAAACAGAGGAAGAAGCTGCTTTTCAAAAGCACTAGATAAAATTCTAGCGGAACATAGGCTGTTCAACAGGACAAAAATGTTCTTTGCATCGATAATACCATCTGTGTAGAGGCATACAAATGTGAAGTTGTTACAGATCACCCGCTGGGAGCTGATGGTGACAATCAATTCCACTGTGAATGGGTTCAACAGGATAAAGGAAGAGCTCAGAGCGATAAGGTGGTGGCGTCCAGAATAGATATGTTCTGGACCTCCTCACAGCATTCACATTCACACACACCAATGATGAAGATAATTGAACACTATCAGGGGCAGTGGCTCAGCTGGCATGGATGCATGCCAAAATGGAAGAACAAGCAAGAGAGACAGGAAAGAACCAGAGCTGGATAGCGTTTATATGGTCATGGATGCCATCATGGCTGTCAGATAGACTAAAAGTGATAATGGGCGCTTCAATGCTGGCAGCAATGTCAATGTGTGGGATCAAAATCTGCATGGCAAAGTGCAAGAAAACAGTGGAGGAAGCTTTCGGGATGAAGATTCTGATGGATGTGAACATAGGAGGAGCAAAGGAGGAGATTGTGGCAGAAAGGAACTAAATCGGGCAAAGGATTGCACAATTTGAACTATTCCCACTCGGAGCAATGAAGCTGGACAACTCATTCGATGCAAAGTACTATGAAGGGAAGTGGGATGGTGTAACCCCAAAGGAGTATGCTGTTACATGAACTGGTCATTTGATGATCAGACAAACTACTATGGGCACCTGGGAGGAATAACGAAGATATGGCAAGAGCAAAGGGACTGTCATATAAGGATGTGGTCCACAGGTCAACCAGAGGGGGGACTGAAGAGGGATGGGGAAGCCTGCCGCCCACTCCCCTTCCTACTAAATTCATGACAAGGAAGAAAGCCAGAAAGCACTGCAGTCACCCATTCTATTTCAAACAAATTCCCAATGGACCCATGATTAATAAGAATGTCGAGAGGTATCCCCTCAGCCAGCCATATCAGTCAAAGGACATACATACAGATCTCTCCATGCGTGGATGAAGAGCCACAGGCGATGATTAAAGACAACTGTATGGACAGCTTGGGCTGAACACCACAAAACCATGTTGCTGACATCGTTAGAGACACCACAACATAGCAGCGTTAGACATGAAGCGCACGTGCCATCCGCACTTCAGGACATAAAAACGCACTCAAATACACGAAGAACATGAGCGCACAGTTCTATAGTTAGAGGACAGATGCATATACACACTGTCATTGCTTTTATTTTTCCATTAACCAAACGCAGCAATGCATAAACCGCATGACAAGAGATCCTGAGCAGGGCTTGAAGATGCTTAAACATGACTAATCCTATGGAACTGCGGGAGCATGTATGGGACCTGACAGAGCCAAGTGAGACTAACCTATGGAAACTGTATAAACCGCATTATATGGGTTAGGAAAATTATAGCAGGCCCCAGGCATCTGAGCAACAGACAAGCTGAGCTGACTCAGGATGGACAGAGAGCAAGACATGTGAGACATAACCTGCAGCCATGGTCAAGAGATACGATCACATTCCAATCCCCAGATTACAAAGAGACCAGCTGCAGAAAATACTATTAGATCCTCGTAATTCAGAGCTGCACAGTTCAAATTTGTGGTCTCTGTACACGTGACGCAGCCAAAGCAGACAAGGGACAGCGATCAGCGGTGGGAAAGGGGAGCTGGTCTCAGGCTCCCAGACACAAGTATGCAACAATATGCGACAAGTGGTGCGCTGATCAGGAGAGCACTCTCATAAGCTAAGGCGGTACACACAAGTTACAATGCAGACACATGGCCATTCCTATTACCTTGAAGAGGTACACAGCGAGCTGAGAACTTTTGCGAATCCCAGGCCTGGGGATGTCATTTCTAGCCAATCACAGTTTAGTACCCTAGGGGTGGGTAGCCACGGGCAAGAACCAATGGTAAATTCCCAACACTGCAACAATTTTATAGTTAGTAACTTAGGGGTGGAGCAGGCCAGTCACCTGACATGTGAGGACCAGTAGAATAACATCTATAATCTCCGCTATAAGTGGTAGAATACTCAGTATCCAATCTCTTGGCCCAATAGGTTTTCTGGAGAAGGGCCGAAGTTGTGACGTAGCGCTGACGACCAGCCTGCAAGCCGAGGAAGAGAGACATGTGCATGGATATTTGCTGTTGCTGTGCTGACCCTGTTGGATTTGCCTGTAATAAACCACAGTTTGAACTTGCTGTTGACTGAGTCCTCTGTGTATCCAGGGGAGGGAGTTGGGCCCTCCAAGTCCGCAGACTTTCAGTGTCCCTCTGGCATACCTGGGGGTCCTCCCCAAAAAATGATACACATGTTTTAATGCTTTCCTTTTCAGGTTGGACTGTACATTTTTAAATTAGTTAAAGTTAGTCAGGACATGGACTTCCTAAGTTAGTATGGCAATGTGCAAGTTATGATCCATATTTTGTTAGCCCTTTTTGGTTACAGGGTGATGTTTACTGAAGAAAATTTTATTGGAAATTGAATTTCAAATGCATAGTTTAAATGCTCATGCAAGAGAGTAAGAGAATTTTCCTCATGTATTTAGTGAACTGTGAAAAGTGTTTTGAAGTATTTGTTATGCATTGGTTGGTACGAGTGTCATGATTTGGTTTGTGTGTGTGCTTGGCCTTCTGAATTGGAGTTGCTGAAGTTGTTGAATGTGGGGTGTCGCACCCAAAGTACTTGCAGTGCTCTTCCAGTGGGATGTTCAGTTAACTAGGTTACTTGGAGTACCCTGCCGTGTTGGATTGGTGCACGTGTTATGGAGGGCAGCCAGAGGGTTGCAATTGGGATGGTCATTGTTGTATTTGGGGGCTGAGCTTCGTAACGTATGATGAGTGTGTGGTATACTTTGTGTTGGGAATGGATGAGTGTGTGGATTACGGTGTGTTGAGAGATCCGCTCTCCACGTGTGTGTTTTGGGAGATGCGCTCTCCGTGCCTTCCGGGACATGGTTTTCGCCTCAGTTGTCGTTTGGGGCTCGAAAAATTAAGTTGTTGAGTGGTTTTGTTGTGGTATCCTTTGTTCAGTGGTTGGTGTCTATCCCTGTGTGGTAGAGGAATGTTGGTGGCATTTTATGATGTTCATTGTCCCTCTGGGTGAGACGGTTCTGAGGTTTTGTGTGGGTGTGTTGTTGGAAGGTTTTGTTTGAGAAGTTGAGGGATGTTCCTGTGTTGGGTTGGCGTGCATATATGTCTCTTGCTTCTTGGAGGCGTCTTGTTTTGTTAAGGGGGAAGATATGTTATGTCTTGTCTTTCCGTGCACCCTGCCCTGTATAAATGGAACACTATAGAATGCTGTGTGGAAGAATGTTTTGTTCTGAACGGTTCTGGGAATTTCAGTTGAGAAGGTGGGTTGAGAGAGTGAGGATGCCGGTGGATGTCTGTCCGAGTTACTTACCTGATGTGGGCTAAATGTATCCCTGTACCAGGAGCTGGGACTTAGTAAAGCTGTTTCCTGTTCCTACACTGGTGTCAGTGTCATGCTTGGCCAGGAACCCAACGTAACAAATTGCCTCGTGTTCATCTTGGCTGTTTTCTTTCCTTGCAGGGGTGATATGAAGTCTTTCCTACCCACCATGGCGGATTATTTAGTGCTTTGCAAGATCCGCAATGCTTTAGGCTTCGGGTGCTGTGAAAAGCACTTTTCTGGGGCCGCCCCCATCAGCCCAGAGACGCTGGAATTCTTCTTGGGTCTGAACATCACTCTGTATGAGGCATATGGAATGAGCGAGACCACGGGCCCACACTGCATGTCCGGCCCACTTGTTCACAGTCTTAAAAGGTGGGTGCGCTCAGGCGGCAATCGAAGCATGTTTAATGGCCATTCTTTCACGTACGGTGTGTATTCTTTAATGTGCTGTTCATTCCCCTTTCTTTTTTTGTCAATACTTCATCTAGCCATGACTAGGGACTTCTAAAACGCGACCCAGCACAGGGTCCGAGCAGCTCATTGAAGGAAGGTTTGCTGCACGAGTGAATGAGCATGTGTTATCTTGGCTGCTGCTAGACTTTAATTAATTTTCATTCATTAGCCTTTTATCGATATAAAATCATTAGTCATACAAAAGGTTAACATATACAAGCAATGCATAACATACACGTAAAAGCTTTCATTTGATCCTGTGGAAGACCAGCCATCAATAGTCATCTATAGTACCATATAATAATGAGAGCAGCATATAAGAGCTGCAGGTGGATGCAAGATGGTTATATCATTTTTAAGAAAGTTCAGCCTCTCGAGCCACACTACACAAATATTTGGCAACTGCATAAACATTTGTTTTGTCATCTGTTCTGTTACACAATCTTATTGCTTCTGATACAGATCTTGCACCATAGAGAACAAAGCTTTGTTCAAATATAACTGCTCAGGTGCAGATACAATGGATCCATAAGTATAAAATGTTCCACTGTTTCGGTTACATGTTCACTATGCAAGCATTTGCCACAAACGTGCATGTCCCATCTGTTCATGCAATGTGGCATGGGTAAAATCCCAAACGTGAATTTGGCATACAATGAATGCATGAGTCTGGGTTTCATCATTTATTTATTTATTGTGTAATCTAGTTTGGGTTTCATTATATACAGGTATGCCTCGTCACCTCTGTGTGATTTGTTTAGCCAATAAAGACTTCATCGTGTGGACTACAATATCCTGACCTCTCTTTTCAGCATGGACATTACTTGTTACAATTAATTTAGAAGAGAGATTAGTTTCTAATGGGTTCTTAAACACCAGTGTGTTGAGGATCCACCTTCTAGACCCATATCAAAGCTTCTCTGTACTTGACCAGTTTAAGGGCACCGATATGGGCAAAGTATCACAAATGTAGCTTCTCATACGGGGGATTATTGGACAACTATTTGGAAGACCAAGAATCCTCTTAAGAAAGCATTTCCCCACAGTTGAGAAGCTTGTGCCCAAATAATCATATTGTTTCACTTGCTTCATGTTAATCTAGTCTACCTTTAACAAAAGACTGCGCTTTTGAATTCTCTTTTTTGTAAAAACAATGGATTTTGTTTTGTCATAATCAATTTTAAGTCCTTTGTCATTACAAACTGTTAAACTGTTTTCTGGCCCACTTGGCGGTAATGATACGAGAATAGCATTGTCGGTAAACAAAGGTAGTCCGTATTTGTCCAGACACATGGTTGCAGCATCAGTAGGAGGTCAACAGTAAATTCCCGACTATTCCATTTATAAAGAGGCAGAATAGCGTTGGTGTCAACACACATCCCTGGCGTGCTCCTTTTTGTACAACACGTGGCGATGTTTGTTCTCCTCCAAACCCCTGTTTTACCACTGCGGTATTGTCTGTATATAACAGAAGCAAAGCTGATAGCAAGCTTTGAGGTATTCCCAGTCCCTGCAAAGATTCCCACAGTTTCACAGGTGGCACACTGTTGAAAGCAGTCCATAGGTTGATAAGTATGACATAAACATTCATTTTTCTAAGCAATACGAATTATTTTATCAACAAATATAATCTAAAGCAATGGTTGATAGTGCCTGCGCCCAGCCTAAATCCAGCTTGCAGGTGATTAATAAGATTATCATTGTCCACCAGGAAATTTTGGTGGCCAAGCACGGCCCTGGCAAAAACGTTCCCTAAGGAATCCAACAATGAGATTGGGTGGTTGTTGGATGGAATCTTACGCCCACCCTTCTTGCATGGTGGTTTGATCTCAGCAGGTGTCCAGGATTTGGGTGCCGTGTGCAATGCTATAACAGGCACTGCGCCCAGATCATCTGCTCATCCTTGTAGAGTTCCAGAGGGATTCTGTCAGGGCCAGAAGCCCTCTTAATTGCACCTCAATAGCTTCCATGACCTCTTTCATTGTAAAAAACCAGAGGATCATGCAGTAGTTCTTCCAGTAATAGGCTCATTTGATAGGATGCATCATAAATTCTCTTTTCGCTATGCAAATCCTTAAAGTGATCATACCATTTGTTTGCGGGAGTGCAACCCTGAATGTTATTCGCTTCCCCTGCCTTTGCCGAGGATGATGGTGTCCAGAACCTTGTATTATCTTTATTATTTATTGCTCTGAGGATTTCTCCTATACCCTTTCACCATAGTCTCTCTTCTTATTGAGAAACATGCTGTTATAGAGTGCCGTAGCTGGCCGCAGCTCTTCTCTATCGATGTCCTCAACCTTTTTAGCACAATGTAGCAGGTGTTGCTTTGCAATCTTATAATCATTATCAAACCACATACTCCTAATATTGCCTTCTTGACTGTCTTGTATGGTTCGTTAATCAAGGGTTAGAATGTATTAATATTTTCAATGTGATTGTCAAATATCCATCTATAGGCTGCAGACATTTCCAAGAGTACTTTTCCCACAGGGACTAACACATTCTGCAATTATGGGGACAGAATCCTTCCCTTGTCAGACTCTAGCCATTGTACAGTACTCCTAGCGTGCTCTGTAGCCTGCATCCGAACATTATTAATTGTAGTCATATTACCTAATTTATTGGGTGAATAAATATGCATGGCTAACACTAATGGTCTACGATCACTGTCTGATCCTAAAATGACCTCAAAGTCTTTTAATAATGCCCAGGTCTGGAGATTGAGTAAAAATTAATCAATATGGCTAATCCGTCTAGACTTTAATCTTGCACTAAAGTGGAAGTTACTAGAAGTTGCATTTCATTAGCTTGTTACTCAAATCTGTACCTGTGCTATTGCTATTCGTTTCCATGCATCATTGTCAACAGAAGGCAGAGTATTTACCATGAACCTATTTGTTGGGCAGGATTCACAAGTATTCTAAATTGTTTAAATAAGATGTTTTGATGTTTATGGAAATGATAGCTCTCAAAGGCAACTGCTTAATAAATATGGCTTCCACAGCTTTCGCTCTATGGTCCATCACTCTGGTCTGTGAATGGGTTTATTGCTGTAGACTTAGCATAGACACTATTATACAGATAGGGCAGTGATGGAAAATTCAAGTGACTGAAGCATTCACTCATATTCCATAGGGACTGCTGAGAGACTAGTTCAAACTAGTCGAAAGGGATACATGTCGTTTATCTCCTGGGAAGAAAGGAAGGAGCCTATGATGAAGACGCACTTAGTTGTTTTTCTTGGCTCTTTTGTTGGGCGTTACAGGAACAGGCACACCGACACATGGATACACGTAATCATGTAGGAGCAGGGCTGGGTTGGACTACTTAATTATAATCAAAGTGAGTTGACTGAACCCAGAGATGGGCCATAGCTGAATGTGTTACACCAACCACTGGTAGGGAACTGCAGGGGCTGAAGCGGAAAGTGTTTGCACACCTGCACCTAGCCAGTGGGCTCATGTTCTGGGCATGCACAGGGCCAAATCCCTATACCCAGGGTCTCGGCCACAAAACTACCGCATGCATGGCCCTAGCCATGCACAGTTTCAATAATTCCACTGAACACCATTGAGGGAGTGACAATATCACTTCCACTGGTAGCGAGCATCTGGAGGGAAACTTCGGGCAAAAGGAACCCAGAGGAATAGGTGACCATTGACGTGGACTATTTGACGGGTGTGGACTTACTTGAGATGCATACTCCCTCAAGGTTCTGGGAAGCCTATGTTGCATACATGTAGGGCCCAGAAAGGGGTACCATCATTTAGTCTGGAGAAAGGGACCCATAAAGGCTCCAAAACAATGCAAAGAAAGCGATGGAAAATCTAGAGGAAACTAAACTGAAACAACAAGGGATAGTCTATCAGAAAAGAAACAGAAGTGTGATGCAAAGGCAGCGGGCTTACTTTAGTTAGAGAAGGAAATGAAACCAGCATTGAAATTATTTCCAGGTAAGGTTTTGACCAACTTGAAATGCAGCTTTTATGAATCTCCCCTTAAAATGGGGAGAAATAATGAAGCTGTGTTACTTCATCAAAAGCTTGCTTGGCCACCAATTATTGTGAAGTGTGTGATTTTATTATACCAACGTCCCTGCAGTTTGACCAACAGTTCCCATGTGTGCCTGATGAATTGTAGACATGGGTGGAGGCTTTGTGTCATAGTTATACCCAATTTACAATATCCCAGTTGATAGTGGGGACATGTAGAGGCCGCAGGCAGGCAAACTCATCTATGGACTTGGGTCGTGGTAACAGTGGCCTCACCTCCTCTCACACCAAGCAAGTAGCTCAACCCTAGGTACTGTGCCGAGTCATGGGAATTCGTCCCTTCTCACCAACAGGGAGCCCTCCTGTGAGGCTAGGGAGGTGAGCCCGCTCCACAATACCCTACCTGGGGGCAGAGGCAAGTGGATCCTCACAGGGAGAAACTCCCCCTTTGGAAACAAGGACTCCTGTTCCCAGGAGGAACTCTCTATAGGACTCTAGAGGACCTTGCAAAATAACACCTGTCTGAGGATAAGATCTGTGAAGAGAAGGCCAATATATGTTATTCGCTAAAGGTTCTGCTGTCTCCTTAATGTCATGCTCAACCTGATAGTCCAACCCTGACGAAGAGCCTTAGACGTTTTAAGCCCTCTTCCTCTGTAGTTATGTTATTTATATTAAGTTGATGTATACTGTGCACCACTGCCATTTTCATGGTCTCCATTAGTCAGATTCTCTAAGGTGCTTCAGAGAGTGGGTTCATTTCCTTGGGAGAAGGCACATTCAGTTGACCCCTGTATGGACCATAGAGCATGAAATGTGCAACCAACCCTTTCTCTCCCATCGAGGAAGAGGCCAACCTTGATACTTCCAAGACCACAGGGGTCTCTCTGGCACATTGCGTATGTACAGTAGGTTGCCCCACCTGCACCTGGTCAGGGTTATTGCCAAAGGTTAGCAATAAGACCTCCCACCTACTCTTGTTCCTATATCAATGGCATCGTTATAGGCCAGGCTGGATTTTTCATCTATTCTTCCACGGGTTACAAGAAGGACAGAAGTGTAGAGGTCTGATAGAATTAGGGCCGTCTCCCTAGGGTATTAACCATTTCTCTGCGATAAATATATCAGACCTTGCTGTTTTGAAGGTAGCCCATGAGGGTAGATTAGCCCTCCCTGAACTTCTAAGAACCTTTATAGGTGGTCCGCTCTGGGGCAAGGTTAGTCCTCTGTTCAGCCCTTACTCTCCAGGAATGTTGTCTGGCACCTTCAACTCTAGTGAGCAGGATCCTGGTTCCAGTGCAAAGGCAACAGAGAGGCCTTGGTCCACAGCAGTGTTAGCCCCTATGTTCCCTGTGAAAGGTTAGGGAGCAGATCTTGCCTCTGCCTTGGAAGATAATGTCTTCACCCTGATGGCAGAGGACTTTGGGGTAGACTGGATCCCTAACCGTGTTCCAATCCTTCTTCTTATAGAGTACAAAGATAAACCAATAAAGGACATGATTTCCTGTCCTTATAAACATACACTGCTACAGTTCATTTGTCCAAATTTAGAATGTTGTCAGGAGTCAAATCCAGGCTGCTGTAACAAGTGTCCTTTGCTGACATCATAATCATAGACCTCAATCTATAACAAGTGAGGGGTCAGGAAGTTGTAGGGAGCCTAGTTGAAACCAAGATGGTGGAACCCCTCACCCTACCTCCCTCCTCGTATTCCTCTAACTCTGCCCCCTTCCCATGTTTGCTGACTTCAAATGGTCTCCAGCGATCAGCAACCCAGTGTGAGTGTGACTTCATCATGTCAGAATTGCCTGGAAGCACCCGTCCCAAGGAGATCTGCCAGAGAGGGTTCATGTAACCTCACAGGAAGGTGCTGGCCTTCCTCAGGGGATTCAAAGAGGTAGCTTGCTTGGCATTGTCCCACATGGCAGTTGTGGAGACAGACAGCCCAAACAGCTAATACACTTCAGCCATGTCATAGCTGGAGCACTGTCCACCAAATTGTCACTGGTATGATATCCAAATGCTTTGGCTGTATAATTATGTGACCTCAGTAGTCACAATGTCATAACCAGACATAACTTTTATTTACAGTTTAACGTGCCACCAGGCTAACCAGGTATACAATTATTATGTTGTGATCAGAAGTACAGAAGATTAAAAAGTCACCTCTGCCTGTTGAAACTTTGGTTTCCAGCAGCTGTCAGAAATGCACATGTGACCTTGAACCTGCCCTGCTGCCAATGTAGAACTGTTTCTGGAGATGTAAGGAGACTGGTTACAGCAAAGATAGGTCAGTGCGTTATGCTTTTTGCAAGGAGCATTATGAGAGGGGGATGTGAGCAGGCCTCCCTTTCAGAGAGAGAAATACATGCATCATTTTATTAATAAAAAATAAAAAATGTAAAGCTATCACACACTTGGAGGTGGCATCTGTCACAGCGTGGTCCTCAGTCCTTGCCTCACTCCCTCTTGTTCAAAACCGCCTCCTTGGAAGGAAACTGTCTCTCAGAGTTTCTGGAAGTTATAGTGTACCAAACACTTCTTTTTTGGTTTGGTTGCAGCTGATGTCATCAAGGACACACTTTTGTCCTCCTGGACATTCCTACCAAGAACCCCACCTAGTACCCTTAGGGCTGCTGATGGAGATTAGGTGCTAAGTATACTTGAAGATGATTAGACCACAGGGCGCTTTAAGTGTCCAACCCCTTAGTGATAATGCAAAGTTCTTTCGCAAGTCAGACCAAATTGATGCTTGTCATATCACGGACATGGATCAGCACACAAGACAAAGCCAGGTGTATGGTTATTTAAAGGATGCAGCATACAAGGTAAGTAATTTCTTCTTCTTTTATTAAGAGCTAATGTACGCCCAAATGGCTTCTCCACAGTCAGTTTTCCTTCTGTTAATATCCAAAGATGCACATTCTAATGGAAGATACACATTCATATAATTCCACATTCAGTGTTCTACATTCTTATTCTTCAGTATGAAGAATACTACACATCTCCTTTATTTACAATTTTAATTAAAAAATGCAAAATCTGAACCGAAAAAGAACAAATCAAAAGAATAAAACTTGAGCATTTTCCTTAATTTGCAACAAACATTTGAAAATAGCATTTGAACAGTTATTTCATGTGGAAGGTCTTACAAGATTCAACATAATCACATTTGAAACAATCTGTTAAATAATTAGTCTACATACTCCCTCAGGTATGAAAGTCCGTGAAATTCTCTCTTCAAGAGTCCACAGTTATCTTTATTGCTTGGCCCTCTATTTGGCCTCAACTTCTCTTCAGCATAACAATTGGTCAGAGTGTGGTGGCAAACTCTATCGCTGTTCCAAACCTTACCATCTGAGGTTTTTACAGCCTCATGTTTTCGTTTTGCTACTTTAACTGGTTATGACCAATTCAAAACCCTTTCCTTCCTCCCTTGAGGAAGTTTGTTACGTCTATATCTCCTACGTCAAACATCCTTCCTTTTGTGACTTTCCGATATCAAAACATCCCTTATTTTGCTTTGTATCCTACTGATGTTATCTCTAACCATTTGGAAATGAATAATGCTCACACCCACCCTACCAAACCAGGGAGGACACAATCTAGTGTTGGACTTCCTTACTCTGAGCACCTCAAATGGAGACATTCCAGTTGTAGAATGAGGTGTAAATCTATATGCTACCACAACATCATCAGCAGCCTTTCTCAGTCCTTGACTTCAGTAATGGTACCTCTGATAATGTCTTTGAGAAATCTCTCAACTATTCCATTTGTTTCTGGATGATAAACTGAACTTGTTCTATGCTGTATACCATTTCCTTTTAAGAACTTTTCCATCTCCTCCAAAACCAATTACACACCATTATCTGTAATCATAACTGACAGATATCCTTCTCTTTTGAAAATCTCATCCAAAAACTTGATTATGTCTCTTGTACAGATATTTTATACCCACCATGAAGTTTCAACCCAATGGGATAACATGTCAACCAAAACAATGCAATGCTTTAAGTTTCTCGACACCGTACTGGTCCTACAATGTCTAATCCTACACGTCCTGACAGAATCTCAGGAATAGACATGAACGTCATAAGTTCCAATCTAGTGACGTACCCTTTGCCGGATTCTTCATAAATCGATTCCTGGCCACCTGAAATCTTGCCATAATAATTGTTTAGTTTTTGACATACCGTGATGACCCTCATGGGCCCTGGCCCAAACATTTTATCTTACCCTTCAACTTGTCTCCTCTCATAAGCATGCAACATTTACAATGTAACTCATCAAACACCAGCCTCACTGCATCAGGAATTGATCCTCTCCTTATTTGATGACTCTTCACCCCACATTCAATGCGTTATTTGGTGTCTCTCAATACATTATCCTATAGCATGACCACCTGCCATTCTTCTTCTGATACCACATCTTGATTCATCTCTATTTCCAACACTTGATTTTCCTTGTCATCATCATCCACCTCCTGTTCTTCAATCACGTGTGCCAATCTAGACAAACAATCTGATGCCTTATTCTTCACTCCTGGCACATATTCAACATCCCATATATAATCCTGAAGACTGGCAACCCATTATCTACTCCTGGAGAATACTTTGTCTAATCCTTCAGTAGTTAAAATCTCCTTTAAAGGTTTATGATAAGGTTTATGATCTGACTGAATGATAAACTTCACACCCCACAAAAACGGACGGAATGTATCTATTGCCCATTTTACAGCTAATAACTCTTTCTCGATAGTTGAGTAATTCCTTTCTGCTTCTTTCAATACTCTAGAGGCAAAGGTAATGGTGCATTCTTTCCCATTACTCATTTGAGATAAAACAGCACCCAATCCATCATTGCTAGCGTCAGTGGTTGGCACACTCCTCTTACTTAAATCATAACTATTTAAAGTCAGGCCTTATTCAAAGCAACTTTGATATTGCGAAAATTCTGCTTTACTCATACTGCCCCACTGAAATCGTACACCGTTTCCTCATGTCCACTGACGTTGAAGCTAAACCTGGGATGAACTTGGAATAGTACTCAGCCATTCCTAGAAACAAAACTACCTACACTTGATCACAAGGACTGGGAACATTCAAACCACCATTTACAAGCTCCACTTTTTGTCTGATACCCTTCTCTGAAATCTAATTTCCTAGATACTGAATCACTGTTCTGTGAAACTTACAATTTTCCTTAGCGTTAACCCATATTCCAGAAAAATATCTAACACTTTATTCAACCTCCTATTATGCTCTTAAACAGTTTCTGCGTATGGTAGTACATCATGATAAAACATAATACTCCTTCAACAGCATGGAATAACTGGTACATTACCCATTGAAAAACTGCAGCAGCAGACACTAGACCAAAGGACATTAATTTACATTGAAATAAACCCTCTGGTGTAATAAATGCAGTGATGTTTCTGAAGTCTGGATGTAACACTACTTGATGATATGCAGACCTTAAGTCTAATGTGCTCATAATTTTGGCACCCTTTATGGTGCCGAACATTTCTGTAATATTTGACAATGGATGTCTATCTTGTATGACACAACGATTAACTGACCGCAAATCAATACAGAGGTTTTAGCTTCTCATTTGATTTGTGAACAATCACCAAAGGAGAAACCCATTCAGAAGAGTCTGTTCTTTCTATCACTCCATTCCTTTGCATTTCTTTGAGCTCTTTCTTTACAGCATTCCTGAGGTTTACGGGAACAGATCTTGCTTTCTGCACCACGGGGACAGAATCATACTTCATTATTATTTTGTAAATGTAACCCTTAAAACAACCTAATTATTTTCTAAAAACATCATACATTCCAGTGTCACTCAAAAGACTCACATTCAAACCGCTCACTGCATATGTCGTCTCATCAGCATTGGGATCTGATCTTATTTTATTTTATTTTTTTTATTTTATTTTTATTTACTTGTGTATAATCTATTGAGATTTTTACAAGGTTCTTCGTTGGTGGGTAAAATAAAAGTAAACTTAAAAGGAGAACAGAGAAGTCGCAAACTTTAGTGCAGTGACTCTAATGAGGCTTATTTTGGCGTGTGCAGGATTAGCTAGAGGGAAATGGTTTCCAGTGTGGCCTCCCTATTCAGTGGACTTCCTTGTTTAGTGGAATGGGTTAGAGCCCTCAGGTTGGTCGTTGGTGAGGCTGTTGTCATTTTCATTGCTGCTTCTAAGATTTTTACGGTCGCTATGGTCCATCTGGTTTTCTCTCCTGCTATTAGGTGACACCACCAAGTTTCCTCTTCCCTGATAGTTGCTTCTCCGAGGAGCGGCGATAAAAAGGCTGCGCAGAGATGTCTTGTTTTTTGGCATTTCATTAGTAGGTGCCTTACCGATTCCTGTTCTAACTCATCGTCACACAGTCTGCATTTATCTGAGGATGTGATTGCTTGGATGGCACAGATTTCTTGTGTTGGTAATAGGTTCAGGCGTATTCTCATGAACGTTTTCTGCAAGCGTTTGTCCAGAACTTTTGAGCAGTAGGCCAGTGGAACTTTTAGTTTGTTCATGGCTGAAGGTAGGTCAGTCAATAATCTGTTTGCTGCAGCCTCTTCACACGTTGTGATCCAGTCTTGGAACGCCATTTTTGTTTTGACTCTTTCAGGGTTACTGATCAGGTTTTCTTGTGTGCAGGCCAACTCTTTCAGTTTGCTGTTCAAGTTTTGTTCCCAGAGATTTAGTGCTTTACAACAACCGTTTACAAGTTCGAGGCAGATGATCTTGTATATTGGCAGGCTGTCTGGAGTTAGGATTTTTCTAAGGAGTTGCATTTGACTTTGCTCGACTGACGCTGCCAGAGAGAGGAGGCCAAGTTCACGCCTGATGGCTGCCATTGAGGTTGACTTGGGGAGTCCCAGGACTGATTTCCACGTGTCCCTTAAGCTTCGGCCAAAGAGTGGCTGGGATGCTCAGGGTTGCGTCCATTCCGTAAGTCAGAGAGGGCACAACTTTGGATTTGTAGAAATGAATTGCCGGTGTTAAAGAGAATTTTTCATATTTTTTGTCTACCAGTCTGGTTTGGGTTGTCAAAGTTTTTGTTTTGTTCCACAGTGCCTGCTGCATCGTCTTTTCGTTTCTCGTAGCGTCCACCATTATTCCCAGGTATTTGAAGCGGGGAACAACTTCTATTTTTGTCCTGTTGAGTGACCAGGGGCATTTTTCCATTGGCCTTTTTGGTTTTTTGTCTAGGATCAGGATTTTCGTCTTGGATATGTTAATTTCCAGGTTGTTCTCTTTTGTGTATTTAGCCAGGTTGGATAACTGGTGCTGGAGTCCAATTTGGGTTTGATCTAGTAGGATCAAATCGTCCACATAGAGAATTCGAGATGTTGGACATTGGCCAATTTTCGGGGGTAAAGATCTCACGGTCTCTTCAGTATCTTTGAAGTCCCCCAGGAAGGCAATAAAGAGGGCCCGGGGCCATCGGGCAGCCTTGTTTAATTCCTCGTTCCGATTTAATCTCTTCTGATAGTAGTCCATGCTGGCTCAGCCGCACCCGCAGTTTGGTGTTGGTATGGAATGCGATCACTGGGTCAAGAATTTCGGGCTGGACACTTACAGGCGATCAGCTTATTCCATAGTTTTTGACGGTTTATTTTGTCAAAAGCTTGTGACAGGTCGTCAAAGGCTAGGAATACTCTCGAGGCACCTGTCCTGATGTTACTTTTTGTTATGTTCAATATCACTGGTGCTGGCGTTTTTCAGGAAGCCAGTTTGAAGTGGGTCTGAACAGGGTGATGTTCTGGCCCACTTTTGAAATCTTGCCAGTAGTAAAGTGGGAAAGATTTTACCGATTATGTCCAGCAGAGCGATTGGGCGATAGTTCACCGGGTCGTCTCTCTTGCCTTTTTTTAAAATGGGGCCACCACAGCTTGGGTCCAGGATGCCAAGATCTGCTTTGTCGTTCTGCATTGGTCAAAGATTTTACTTATGAAAATGGACCATTCTGCCGGGTGCTGTTTCAGGTCGACGTTTATTAGGCCGTTCGGGCCTGGGGCTCTCAATGATTTAAGTCTCGTGATTGTTGCTTTGATGGTGTCTGCATCCGTTAGGTCTACCCATTTGGTTTCAGCCAAGCATTTCGGTGTCTTTGACTTCGATGTCAAAGGAGCAAAGAGGTTGGTGAAGTAGCTTATCCATTCTGTTTCAGGCACAAAGTGTATGAGCTGGTTTTTAGTTTGTAGGTCCTTGCTCTTGATCAAAGCCCAGAATCTTATATTGAATCTCTTCTGATGAGACCAACTCAGTAGCAGAAAGCTTCCTTTAGCTGAAACGTACACCTTCCCCTTGGCAGATCTTTCTTTAAATTGCATTATAGAACCAGACTAGTAGGTCAATGCGCTTCCCACCATAAACCACTGCTCTCATATCCACTTTATTAAGCTTACGGTACTTATGCAAGCTGGCCTCAAAAGTTCTTTGGCATTAAAGTGTACTTGGCACCTGAATCTATGACCATCGCAAAATCTATACCTTCTATTTTGATGGTAACTATCAGTTTCTCAACATCTGCATCTTCATCCCCAACACGGTTTACTAAATCTTCATCCATGACATATGTGCACTCTTCAAGATCATCACACAATTCATCTACACATTCTACATTCTCTTTCTTGATTCTGTAGCAATTGGTAAATGACCTCTCTTACTGCATTTTTTACACAAGGCGTTGACTCCTGGACATTTATCACTATTAGCAAAATGTTGTAGGCTGTCACAATGAAAGCATTGTTTTCTCTCTTCTTCAACGTTATTGTCTTTAAATCTGGCTCCTTTCTTTTTAACAACCTGTTTCTTTTTTCTGTCCTTTTGAAGCTAGGATACGGCCACCACCGGTCCCCCTTGTAGCTCTTGTAGTTGCCACTGTGCATCACAGATGGCCTCAAGAACACACCAGTTCTTGCCGACAGTTCAAGGGTTTTTATTTAAAGGCTTTACTGATTGCCATCCCTCTCTCTAGCATCTCCCTTGGACTGTTCCCTCCCTAGCCCAGTCATCCCTATAACCCAACATGGTCAGTAGAGATCGGTAACCCCAACTATGTAGGAGCTGACTGACTGGCCATGATGGCAAAAGGCAAATGCCTTATCTGGCTGTCTGCCTCTGGGAATTTCTAGGTAGATCCTATCCTAGGGTCCCACAAAATAACAATGAACTTTACAATTGGAATAGGTCCCTTCCTATTGGTCCCAGGCTTCACTCGTCCTTTCCTCTCATGCCCTCATATTGGTTGCTCTGATCGTCTCTCTGTCTACCTGTCTCCCTGTCCTACTCTCCTTCCCACTCTTCCTCCCAACATCTTGACTTTCTCTCCCTTCTCTCCCTCTCCTATCCCTCTGATGTTCTGTCTTTCTACCCTCTACTGTATTCACTACTAATCAATCTCCTCCCACTTCTATCTACTACTCTCTCCTTTTTTGCTCTACTACTCTCCCCACCTTACTCTGCACTACTCTTTCCTCCTTCTGTCTCTACTACACCCTCCTTCCACTACTCTACACTACACACTTCTCCCACTACTCTCCACTATACTCGCCTCCAACTGCACTACATTCCACCCTCCCTTTCTCCCTTTCTCCCACGGCCACCCCCCATTCAGTCTCCCAGTCACCTTTCCCAATCACTATCACTCACTCCCCTACACTCTCCTTTAGTCTCACTCCCTCTCCTTACATGCACTCTCACACCCAAGTACTGCTTTCTCTCACCAACCAATACCTCACCTTGCAAACGCTCTCAATAATGCTCTGCTGCACTGTTCTTCCTCCATGTGGTATCTCAGTCCACCTTCTCCTCCCTTGATCTCACCCAAACAACCCGCTTTGCACTGATTCCCTTACTAGGGTATTCCAGACATGAAACCCTGCTCACTGTCTGGACACGTGTCTGGGGTTACTGTTGGTACTCTTGTTCAAAAGGGAATTGTCTGGCATTTTGGTGCTGGACTGCCCTTGGGCAGGACAAAGACTGATATATAGAGGACATTTCTCTTCTGTGAGCTAGAGACTCTAGTTGAGAATCAAACCTGGGATATAGGCCGGTAGAGAGAAACTCCCAGAACCCCCCTTACCTATCCCTGATATGCACCTCCATCCTCTCCCATTGGTTCTTAAGCCCAACTAGATCTCAGGGCCAATAAATACTGTGTGCTTCGTCCACAGTTGTTTTGTACATGTGTGAGGCTTTAAGAGGCCTCGGAAGCCCTACCCCCTCCGCAATCACAGATCAACCTGAGTTTTCCCATGACTGCCCGTTACAAGCACAGTTAATTTCAGAGTATGTTGATGTGTGATTTCTAAGTGCGGATTGGTCAGCCGGAGTTCTGAAATGGCAGCACGGGTGAGATACAGTCTCTTTTAAAGTTGTAATTCAATAGATCTTGAATGTGGATCCAACTGCATTTTGCAATGGCAGCACGCAACAACCACATTCCCTCTTCGAGTTCTCAAGCGCGTATCATGGGTCTCCTTGATTTCGAGCTTGCAGTGCGGATCACTCCGGATTCACTGCTGGCTCTCTCTCATAGCTGATTTACTCTCTTTCCCACACCTCCAGGACTTCTGGTTATTGAAGTCCGATGGGACAAAGAGGGAAATACTGGACATCATTGTGGACAGGAAATATGGGAAAAATAATGTGTTACTTCTCACATTTAGCCAGGCACGAGTACAAGACACAGAGACGGGTGCCTTTCCAACTCCCAGAGTCGGTCTTTAGGGCAGGACTGGCTGTGGCAAACACCCTGCTAGGCCTCATGCCCCAGATTGAGAGGGATCCCCATCCCCTCTTGACAGGGTCAGTTTCCTAACCTTGTCACATGTGTCTTTGCCATGAGCTGTACATATAGCTGAAGCCTTTCTTAGAGTTGACTGGGTTTCTCTTCCCCAGTTCCCATGGACAGGTTTAAGAGGGTCCCATCACCTCCTACATTTGGTGTCCTGATCACTTCCCCCACCATCTTCTACTCCACCTCTAGTCCTGCTCCCCCTTGATGCCACGCCACATGCACATTCCTCCTCTCACCATGGGATTAACCCCTTCTGATATGCATACAAGCCCTACTCCCACAATGAACTATGGATTCCCCCTCATACCTTCCTGCTCTTGCTAGCTAACACATTGCTAGCCTCCTGAACATAACTCCACCATCTCCTGATGATTTCCACCTACCACCTCCAGACAAGGAAAAACTCAGGCTCGACTTCAAGGTTTAGGCAAAGTTATTCCAGTTAAACCTTAATAGTAGCATGTGAGGTGAAGGCACAGTGCACATAAAACGACAGCTCCAGACAAACATGCCGTCCCTGTGTGCTCCCACCTTCTGCATCTCAAAGTTTAGAGGTTTGGTTTCCTAATACATTGGAGTCTATGTTTGTGGCAAAGCATTTTAGAAAGTATACCTTTATTTAGGGAGGTCCCTTGGATCCCCAATCATCTTCATACACAAGCAATCAATGTAGAGCTTCTGCGACACTAACCCTTCTAAATGGTATCAGTGTAGCTGGGTGCATTTGTAATTGAAGTGAAGCCTTTGTCAGGTCTTTGTTTGAAGTAGAGCCATCCTGTGCGGGACTGTAAATTAAGCAGGGTGGGCAAGGTTGCATGAACAATGCTTAGTGCAATGGCTCATAAGCGAATTGACATATTCTAATTTCTGCATGCCAGAACAGAAGTTCATCTTACAAGCAAGCATACATATCTTCAAGATGCAGACCTCTAACTTAACCAGGCATGTACACGATTATACATCCTAGTCTGGGGGTAGTACAGTAAGTTCACAATTTATTGTTCCTACTCTCAGTGGCTTTCTCTTAAACATTACATCTTTACATACTCATGACTCCTAATTTCAACCTACATTTTTCCACGACACTCCTGATGACTTCTGCCAACCTCCTGATTAGTTCCACCTACCCCCTGATTACTTCAACATCCTAGTAACGTCTCTCCCTCTTGTTTCCATGCTCCTTCGCACTTCCCTGTTTTTCTCTAAACTCTTTCTTCAACCTCCTTCCTGAATCACCAACCTGATCCCAAATCCTGCCACTCCTTCCTTCTCCATACACCCACACTCACCTTTTTTGCGGTGTCCCTTCTATATTCCTCCCCTTAGGTCGTTTAGAGTTTAAGGGCATGCAACTGTGTATTATTGTTAGAGCTGGTTTGTGATTGGTTATTTTACCTGTGCGTCAATCCCTCTGGTGGAGCATGTATCATAGCATGTGATCAATGCAAAGACTTGGCTTTAAAAGCAAGACATCTTGAATTCCTTGTTTGTGTCAAACTGCGCAAGTGCACCAGAATCTACTGACTGCTGCAGGGCCCGTAGCGAGTATTACAAGTGTTCCTCCAGGGTTAATCAACATTTCTGAGAAGGTCAAAGGTTGTATTTCGCTGAGACTGGCTTTGGGAGGGTGTGCAGTTCCCTGTGAAAGTTTGTAGGTCATTTGGGCATGCCCTTAAAGGGCCAGTAGTATATTTGGCTGATGTGTGATTATCCCCTTTCCAGTGATGGGAGCTAAATTGGGATGACCAGAGGATCCTCCAAATTTCACCCTCGCGTCCATCATCCACTAGAAGTAGAAGGTTCCCAACAACACTGGCCACCTAATGCAATGTCTGCAGACTAAGGCAGGGACTGCATCACCGTACTTTGATTTCTGTTTCAAGCCCTTATTCTGGCATTTCCTTCACCACTTCTGGAAAATTCCTTTCAGCAATGTTGAGAAAAAACTTTCTTAAACTTTTCTTTCCTTCCAGGGCCTCATCTCTCTCTCTCTCTCTCTCTCTCTCTCTCTCTCACTCTCGCTCTCGCTCTCGCTCTCTCTATCTCTCACTCTCTCTCTCCCCCATCTTCTCATTCTTTTCACCTCTCCTCCTCCTTTCCTCCTCTCTTTTCTCACTCCATCTCCTCTCATTTCCTCTCTGGTTTTCTTGTCTTCATCTTTTTTCTTGTCCCTTCTCCTCATCACCTCCCCTGCTCCCCTTGCTCTCTGTTCTACCTCCTTCACTCCTCTCTACCTCCTTCATGCCTCCCTATCTCTCCTCCCCATCTCCTCGTTGCTCCTGTCATGCTCTACTCTGCCCTTGGAATTCTGCACTCTGAACCCCCACACCACTGATCTGCTGTGTCCTGCTTATATAGGTCTATGGGGCTAAGGCCAGGCCAAGTAACTGTGTGAATGGTGTCAGTTTCCCAAGTAAAATGTAAAGAATTTCCTCACCACTTCCCAAGGTTAAAAGGTGTATTTCTGCTATCTTGCACTCAGTGTGGCAGCCACTCCCTCTCTGAAAATTCTCCCTGAAGGCCTCTGACCCATCCTTTGAGAGACTGTCCCAGGGATAATTTCTGACTCTGCCAACTTCCTCATTCCCCTCAGAATGAGCATGAGCAGGGCTTGGGGCTTGCTCCTCAATGGGTGCTCATAAACATCTCTCTATTTGGCAAACGTGATTACTTAGGACCATAATGCCGAAGTGGGTCCGCAAGTGTCGCCCTTCTTTTTCATGTGTTTGTGATTTTATAACTCCACATTTTGTCCAAGTCATCTGCCTGACATCACCAATGGATGGTGGGGTCAGTTACGGTGTCGGTTGCCACTACAATCACGGTGATGCTAGACACAAAGACGACGTGGAGAATATCTTTTGGCTGAGCCCACCGTTCCACATATGGGAGGCAGGGACTCATCACATTGCCACCTTAGAATCTCCTGTACATGATGCCAAGAACTGCCACCAGTCACCCTAGGAGGGAACCCCAACGGCAAGACCCCAAAATAGGGATTTTAAATGTACTATTTTGAGAGCAGGGTATATGGCGTCCTCAGCACCCCATTCATAGGTCAATGTTGAGAAGCAGGAGCCTGGCGGACCACACGCCACATTGCAGCTCCATGATAATTTCAAAACAGATAACAAATGTCCAAGCTGTGAACATTCATGCTCTGTGTGGTTCCATTGATATGGAACCAACTAATTGTCAAGAAAGAAGAAAGTCGGATCCATGGCCTACCATTGATTTGCCGTCTTACTCCACCATGGCAGACAAGTTACTTATTATTTAGTTCCATAGAGACAAGCGGGCACTAATAGATTTCATCAAATTTAATTGATCGAATCCCATTTTACTGCAATGATTTCCTGACTTTTTTTTACTGCATACTGCAGAGTGAGAACCTGCTGTAAAAAAGAGGTTAAACAAAGTGGCAATGTGGGGTTCGGCCAGTTTGTAAGGCGAGCAAATTGGGGACTTCCGTTAAGGGTTGATCATTACTGGATAACTATGTACCACTGTGGCAGAGAATCACCAATACTGGCCAGTACAATGGGGAGAAAGGGGGCTTATTACGCCAGGAACAATCACACATATAAGAAAGCAGATTCATAAATCAAGACCCACATTGAATCCATCACCCAGAATATTAAAGTGAGCCTCGATGATTGTATGAGATATAGGACAACCTTTGTACAGGACAATTGTGACCAGAGCGATAAGCATATAGAGCAGTACTTTCACCGGTATGCAGTGATAAAATCGCGGCAAAAATATCACCTGTAAAAAAAATCGCAGCAAAAATGCAGTGGTTTGACCCGTTAAAGGTGTACTCCATTACACCATTTGAGGGGAGCGGGCTCCCCTTAAATGTTATAATGAGTCTGAGGGTTATCCTTTACATGGATTGCAGCGTCAAAACCACAGCATTTTTGCCACGATATTTTGTGTTCACGGCCATTTTTGCAGCGATTTTAACACATGGAACCCTTTCACCATGCCAAAGAGGCCAGCCAGGAAACACTAGTGAACAGTTAGTAGCTGTGCCAATTAAGCAGTAGCTTGAGGAAAGCCAGGATCATACAACAGGCGAGCTGGTGACACCTGTTAGCCTTGGCTCAGGAGCTTGTGGAGAACCTCCCCATAAACACCCTTTAAGGAAGGGTGTTTGAACGCTAGCTGGGAGCTACAGTGGAAACCCTGGAAGGAATACAAATAACGAGGCATGCAGACCAACTGACCTAAGCCTTCCTAATTCAGTCCTAAGTAGAATCCTAGAAATTCTACCTGGAAGTACCCACGTAAGGGGAACATACGTACACATGCTGATCTGCAAAATATCCCCAAGGCAAGGGGGGTGATTGTCTAGGTATTGGCCTTTAAGCTTTGTGACTGTGTCACTGATTCCTTTCAGTACAAAGACGCTTCATCAGACCACGACACCTCGAGGATCCAAGCCAAGACAAAGATAACTCCCTGGATAAAGATCCCAGCCATGAAGGGAAGTAAAACCTTGTGAAAGTAGCGGACTGGGCAACCACATCCCTGGCACTGTGATTGTGTAGCTGAATATGCCCAGCTGGGAACGTTTGCATTGTTTCAAGACTAGTTATGGACTTTGGACCTTGGCATGGGAAAGAACTTGGGACCTATGACCCATTAGATTGGGAACATTGGCACAGACATTATGTTGGACATGTTCCAATGCACTGTTTGCATAGAATCATTTCCCCCTGAGCTGCACCACATCCAGTAGGCCATCCTTCAACCTATCCTAAAAAAAAACTGAGCAGGGCATTCGCCAGTTCTGGAATCTCCTACCCAGAAGAAAACCCAATTCCCCGAAAGTGGAGGGTTGTTGAAGTTTCAAAGTACTCCTTTTCGATCTAGACATGATTGTGGAATCTTCTACACCAGAAGGCCCCCCTCTACATTTGGTGATATTTTAACCATGATTTCAAGCTGTATGTGTGGATTGTGGATTGCTCTTTCCTACTCGAGACATAAGTCACCAGTATCTGGGAGGAGGCAAGGATTAGGAGGGGTCCTGCAGTTCCCACCCTGTACCGCCTCCAAGTAGCTCACAGCTCTTGTCACAGTAGAAAAAAAGAACCATTTGACATATATTATTTATTATGTCAGTACACCTTGGTTAAATAAGCTTTATGTTTTGGCATATGGCTCGTTTAATGGGATTTAGAAAATTACTATTCCCAGGAAAGGCCTTGTTTGGAAATCTTTCAGTTGGAGCATATCATTCAATGGCGAGTTATCTAGATGGGAAGGTTAATTTCTGTATATGCAGATGCATTGACACTTCAATAGAAAGGGTTATTTGGCCTATCTTGCAGGATTTTCTATCTTCCTTTACAACTCTACCTCCACCCGCCTCTACTTTCCACCCTACTCAACCATGCATCTATGCTTTAAATATAAGGCAGGCGTTTATGCTTCCGAAGGTGCAAGAGATGGTTGGGTATGGTCTATCTATGGTATGAGCCTGGTACTTAACCTGTTTTCAATACTCCTGAGCAGATACCTAGCCACCGTCAGGGCACAGAACTAGGATAGTTCAATTCACATTTTCCAAGATTTACCAATGCAGTCACTGAAAGCATAGCCATCCTCTGGTAGAGTTGTATGGCACTGGAAAGCTAAATTCTTTTTTAATACACCCCACACTCAACCACCAATCCTCCCCACCCACTCTGCTGCAGCACATGCCAAACCAGATTGCATGCTAATGTGCTGTCTTGTCATAAGAGAGCTCTGTAGCACCGGTTTTGATTCCAGTATCATTGGACAGCAAATTATATGATATCATAGGTTATTTTCATAACGCGCTTAATACCCAGAGGTTTCTAAGCGCGGACCCGGGGATTGAACCTGTGTTGATATGATATGACATTTTATTTGTATCGCGCTCGTACACAAGTGTTGCTCAGTGTCTTCTTGCGTCTAAGGCGAGCACGGTGCCCCTGAGCTATCCTCCCGAAAAAAGCAGTTTAGCTTTTCTGACCACAGAATCTGGCCACCATCTTTGATGCATCTAGTGCCAATGAGCTTGGTAAAGACTACAAACCTCCTAATCTGATAGGTTGCCTAGCGCTAAACAAATGTAGACTAAATCTTTTCAGCAGACCTACTCCTGCTTTTTATTATTCATCATTTTTCTTTTTTAATTATTATTCCATTATTTTTAGCTCACGGGTGATTATAGTTTGCTATGTTCATGAGCCTGTAGATAATGAAAGAGTAATTTCTGCTTGGCACTTAGTAAAAAAAGCTAAGGACTGTGTTCATTGGTTCAAATTTGACGTATTCCACCTTTTCACGTCACTGTGTTTCCTGACTTTGGTTGCAGTGTGGGAAAACCGGTTCCAGGCTGTAAAGTGAAATTGGCCAATGAGGACGAAGATGGAAATGGAGAGTTCTGCTTCTGGGGAAGGACGGTTTTCATGGGATATTTGAATATGGAAGACAAAACCAAAGAGGTGTTTGATGAAGAGGGATGGCTGCATTCTGGGGACTTGGGAACGCTGGACTCAGAAGGCTTCCTCTACATGACGGGTCGCATTAAAGGTAAATGTGAATACATTTAGTCACATCCACCAGTTCCATCTTAGTTTAAATTTCCAAGCAGGGCATGCTCTAGCGCCTATTGATCCAAAGAGCATGTAAATGGCTGTGGTCCCAGTTTAGATTTGTTAAACTGTAACTTGTTTTCGAAGGCCTGCCTGCGACCAAAAAGTATGTCAAGAACATAGGTTGACTTCAACCCCTTGATTTCAGAGAATAATTGCAAAAAGGGGTCACTTAAAATGTAAATGAGATTTGCGATCAAAATCAAAGTCAGGATGCTTCTACTCGTTGGGCGTAACCAGGCCACTCCACCTCTGGAAGTCCCCCCACCCTATATTCCAGGCCAACCCAGGTTCACAGGCCATCCCAGCCTCTTAAATTTCCTTGCCAATCCTCACAGTTTAAAAGGGGTACCTCTGCAGGTTGCAGGATTTAGCTGCCAAATCCATCTTCTGACAACTATCTAGTTGTAGACTTTCTAGAGTCCTTTACTCCAAGACCTACTCTGGCATTTAGTCTTGCCAGCAGATGGGTCAGTGGGAGTAGCTGGCAGGGAGTGCTGAAGAGGTGTCTCTTAGGCTCTGTCTTACCTGCGAGCCATAATACTGCTTCTCCCCTTACCTCTCTAATCTTAACAAAACCTCCCTGGCCCACTCTCATTCCTCCTCCCATCCTCTGTTCCTGTCTAGGGCCGACCAGGCCCACCATGTCTTCCTATCCTTTCTGTGTATGCGACTGTTGTCTGCAATCTCCTCACTCTCACCATCTGATGTTATCACCACTTACTCTGCTGGACCACAGGCTCTCCTTGATGTTATTGCATCCTTCTCCTCCCTCAATATCACCACTGGGCCTATGCCGCCTCCAACACCTGATGTCTTCACCTCCCAACTACCACCTTCTCCTTCTCCACCACTTCTGTATCACTTTCATCACCTGATGTTTTCACCTCATCTGCGCTTCTTCTGGCCCCCTGGTGATATCACTTCCTTCTGACTCATCTGTTTTACCTCCTTTTGACAACAACCCTCTCCTCCTAATGATGCCTCCTTCTCCTGCACTTAGTCTTACCACCTCCTCCTGACTACCATCTTCCCCTCCTGATGTTACCAGTTCCTCCTGTACCCTTAGTCTTACCACCTCCTGACTAGCACCCTCTCCTCCTTATGTTACCACCTACCCCTGCAGCCTTGATCTTGCCACCTCCTCTTTCACTCTCTTAGCTCTCACCACCACCTCCTGCTTTGTACAGCTGCCACTTCTCCACCCTCCTCTATCCAGTCAGTCTCTGCTTTCTCCATCCCTCTCCTGTCTCCAGCCACTGCTAAACTCGAGCCTCCCACCCTTCAACGCACCATGGCTAACTGGATTCCTTTTATAGTGTTATCCGTCCTCGTTCTGGGTTGGGTTTTGGATGAGGGCATGCAGCTGTGCCTTGTAATTAGGGAATTGTCAGAATTGGGTATGTTTATCAGTATAATCGGCCCCTCTTGGGCCTGAGGAGGCCAGATCAAGTCGACATCTGCCATGTACTCAATTTTGGAATGTACTTGACCTCTGCTATCACTTTCTAATACGGCTATTTAGGACCCAGGTCTCCCATTCCCTCCACGTGTGATCTTCAGGGTGGAAATAGTCTTGGTGCAACTACACCAGTATCAGGCATAGAGCTGCTAACACTATACGGTTGAAACTGACCCTGATTTCAGCAAGGCTTTGATTTTTCTTGCCTCTCGTTATGGGTCTGCATAGAGTGAGCTTCAAACCCTATCAGCTGGAGAGGATCAAGGCTGCTGTGGTTGTCCTGGGACATATCACAAGGGCCCTGGGATATGTCAAGGAAATTCTTACTATCCAACACTGAATCAATGTGTTTGTCCACTGTTTGGCAATGGGACCCAAGGGTGACCAGAAGAGACTGTGCCAGTCATCCACATCAAGTGGTTCAAGGTGGTACACAGTCCCCTGAGCCACCTACTGAATCACCCCTGTGGCAGTCGCAAGAACTAGGCAGGGGACATTATGACACTTCTGCTAAAGGATTTTACATCCAAATATAACAACTACAGTGGCTTGATTGGTTTACCACTCACTTATTAAATAAGCCTTCACAGAACAGTCTTTCTTCACTCTCTATTTATTTCAAATATCTGCAGTTAAAGAAAATACACAGAGGAAACAGGAGAGAACGTCAGGTCCATCAGGAGTTTCAGCATTCAAAAATTTCACATCACCGTTTGCATCACTTGTTTACTTGCTTTCATTATTCTAATCTCTCATGACATCTATATCTCATCAAGTACCCGCCAATAGAAAACATCTAAATTTTGAATTCATCAGTAGTATTTAAAATTCCACTGGACACTGTGTAAGCAACATTAGCGATAAAAGCATATCTAAAATTATGACCATTTCTCTGCAAGCTAGTGTTGTAGGGAGCCCAAATCTACCATTTTGAATGCAATGCAGTTCACTTTACCAAAGCGGGGCTATTCTTAGTAAGAAGAGATCTTACTATCTGCTAGTGCAGTTGTACTGTGCACAGTAGCTGTAAACATATGAGGTATAATCCTGGATGTCACCATCTAAATGATCCATATATAATCTATTGGAGAGTATGCATTGTGAGATTTCAATATACTCTCCCAAACATATACCTAGTGCTTCTCACTGACATATGCACCCATTACCCGACTCCATGTCTCATAAAAGAGTATAGAAGAGAATACTCAACTGTTTATAAACATATTAAGTCGCACCCCAACTGGGCCTTATTGAGTCCTACCAATCTGAACTTAGGTCAAGGTGACCATTCATATCTCTTTAGAAAAATAAAGACATCTTTTGGTATAAGGAATCTGAGGGTTGAACCAGTTCCATGAATTTCCTGTGGAGATTAGAAAAAGATGGTCCATCACCACGTTACAGGTTTGTCCCTTTCAACTCTTTCTCTCCCTCTACCCAAATAGCTGACCATAGTCATGAACTAAATCTTATACACCTAGGTTTCTCCAGCAGTGGATGTTTCACAGATTCACATGGTATTCGAATATTCCTTGTCATCATGCCTGGAATCCTCATTAACATTGAGGAGTTTCATAGAAAATCAAGAATTGCATTAACTTTAATGTTTTCCCATTGTTGTTTCGGGTCATTTACAGATTAATCGATTGGCAGTGCCTTCCTTAGTGCCAACCCTGGAGGCCATCGTCAGATTCTTTACAGCACATTTAGAGTTTGAAGTACTCTCTTTATTCAATGTTTTCTTCATCACTCGGCTTTAGCTTTACCATCATTGGAAAGCTACAGATAATTGCTTTACTAGTCTGGGGTTAGAAGTTTCTGCACTTATTTGGTGCTCCCCTTGAGGGACATCAACTCAACTTCTATGGCTGAGGCCAGTGAAGTGCTCCTTCTACACCTCTGCATGGCTAATTGAAAGGACACAAAGATCCTTTTTATGAACGATTCTGCATGTAAACCTAAAAACATTTATGTTGAGGACAGACACCAGGAGTGTCTTTTTTGCCTGTCCCAGACCATATTCTGGATTCCTGCTCCATTGGCCAGTCTTTTTCTAAGAAGACCTTCAAGGATAGACACAGGAGATTGGTGTCTTCGATTGATGAAGGCACTGTGGTCTCACTCTGCTTCTGTGAGGAGCTGTGCTTCACTGTGTCCCAGCAGGCCCCAGAGCGAACTCCCTTTTCCAAGCTGTTGAGATTCAATGAGGAAGGTTACTGTGGGAAAAGTGCAAAGAAAGGCGATTCCACCTGTGATTTACCAGGCCCAGATAAGCCAGTCATGCCTGAAAAATCTGCTTTATTGCACAAACCGTCCACATGTCGAGAAATCCTCAATGATAATTCTGTCTATGAAGTCCTGAACAATGGGAAAGTCCTCGAGCCATGCCAATGCTAAAGCATCTACAACCCTATTAGCGACTAAGACGCCTTCATCCAGAAAGCTTAAACCTTCGGCATCTTCCTCGACAGTGACCACCAATTGCAAAAATTTCCAATCCTCCTCCATCGACGACCCCATTCATGACCTCTTCCACAACTTCGTCAATGACTGCTGCTTTGAAATCCTTGGCAGAGGTTGTCTGTGACCATTCACTCGTCTATGCGCTTTTCATCAGCACACCCGCACATTGTCCCTGCACCGCTCAGGTCCCCCAAAAGGCTGAAACAGTCCCTGTTCACGTTTCAGCCTTGTGTCACGCCCATGTTGCCTGTGCCTTCCAATTTTACTCCTGAGTACATCCTGGAGCACAATATTGACACTGACTATGAGGGCCCAGAAGGGGTGTTTTCAGAAGAAGAGGTGTTTTCTGGCTTTCTTCTGTGCAGGCCCCACTTCCATCAGTGCTTCCAACACCAGCACCTCATCTGATGGACCTGTCAGGCCTCCTGCACTGGATCCAATGTTTGCTATGGCGTATTGGCCTAGGCCTCGTATTGGCCTAGACCGCCACATCACCATCAGCACCCACCTTCACCAGAGGAATGAGAGCCTCAAGATGTCTCCTCAGACACTAATTACCATAACGATGTACATCCGGATACAGCCTTTACTCACTCTTCCTGAATAGACAGGTTTGATGTTTTCTTGCGCGTCAAACTCAATGATTGATGATCTTGTGCCCAATCATGGAGAACTGGAGAACTTAGCCTCATAGCTAAAACTTTTTTCAGGATCCATTTTAATAAGTGAAATCTGACAGGAGAGCTGTCATTCTTAGTGGACTTTGCCAGATTTCCCTTTAGGGAATTAGGCAAAATAATGGATGAAAAATGTCGAATGCACATGTCGTTGAATTAAAGATATCGAAAAAGGCAAAACAGAATCAGAAAATAAGCGTTTAATTGATGCTTATTATTTTGTACTCCGTTTCAATTTTGAAACACAACCGTGTAGCAGGAAAGTATGAAGTCCCGGGAATTTTGCAAATTCACTTTTTCTTTCTAAACCAGTAATTATGTATTTCTTTAACAATTTGTGACCTTGGAATCCTACTGGACAATACACTAACATTAGAACTGCAAGTAAACAAAATAATCAAGAAATGCTTCATCCTCCTACACTCGATAAAAAGAATCCTACCGTTCCTGTCCTTCACTCATAAAACACTGACAATCATCACCCTCATCATGTCAAGAATTGGCTACGCAAACAGCCTCTACCTTGGAATGCCGTAACACCCGCTGAAGAAACTGCAATGGATCCAAAATGCAGCGCCCAGACTCCTGCTTAAGCTATCACAAAGGGACCACATCACCCAGCGCTGAAAATGCTACACTGGCTGCCAACCAAACAATGAATCACGTTCAAAACGATGTGCATAACAACATAGCAATCCACTGTCAAGCTCAGATCAAGCAATGACATCTGCCTGGAACCAAAACCATACACAAGAAAAAGAACGTGGGGGATCCTCTTTCTCCCACCTGGCACCAAAAACATGGAACACACTTCCGAAAGAAATACGCAATACAAAATATCACCTAAAATTCAGGAAACTACTCAAAACCTGGCTCTTCACCTCAGGAACGGTCTGAATCAACTAACAGACACCAATGGAAATAGAATGCGCCAGAAACACGCGCACTTAGCAAGACGTAGCGGGTGAAGGAGGAAACCCAGGATTCATTCTCTCCCAAAACCCCCGACACCCGAGCCAAAACCCACTGCTAGGCAAAGCCCACGGGACAGGGACCATATCTGAAAACGAAGGAGCACTAATCATTAGTCATTAACTAGCACCCAACAGAACAGGGGACTCTTAGGTTTCGGAGGGAGGAGACCACACCCCTGGAGCTTAGGGAGGCAAGGGCAGGCAGACCCCACTGTCAACCAAAGAGCAACCCACAACTTTACCGATCTGAAACCCTTGGGAGGGGAGGCTGATGCCACCTTTCTGCCCACAGATCACCAGACAGTCAAAGAGACATGCCACCGCCTCGGGCAGAACCAGACAAATGAACTGCTGAAGGAAGGCTCCGGCAGACAGAAAGGACAGAGACGCCCAAAACAGATGTCCGAAACAAAGAGGTAACTCCACTAACCCTTCCGCTAAAACTCTCTGCTTACACTTCTCCTGCTATACCCTACCCTCTTAACTTTTACGTCCGCCAAAGCGCCAGGGGACCACTCCAGTGGTGATAGTGCACGGTGCAAATGTCCTTTAACATTAACATTAACAAGGTCAGTGCCCTGACCTGTCAAGAGGGGATGGGAACTCTTCTAAGCCTGGCATGGGAGACTAACCAGTAAGGAATCTAAAGCCAGACCTACCACAAAGAGGGACGATTGAATTTGGGAGGGCCCTATTTTCTGTTCCCTCCCCAAGTGCAAGTCTGAAGAGCACACACATGCTAGAACACCATCACTACCCCATGCAAACCCATATTAAAATCCCACCAGGGAGAGAAAGCCAGCGGGAAGAGAGTCGGAGGACCGGCTCATCTGTCAAGAGCCCTACAAAAGTGGCATACAGACACGTGCGGGTGAAATGAAGCAACAGAATGAGGATCCATAGTTCCTACGTGGCTGTTGCCAATGCTGTGTACTGCATGCCATCCACAGCCCACACAGCAATGAGACCGTGAGGCCACACTAGTTTTGATATAAAGCCAAACCTCAGCAAAGAAAGACTGGACTTAGCTTAGGGTCGACCGGGCCATACTTTCCTAACAGGAACCTAGACACAGTACAACACAAACCATTGTTGCTGTTTCGTGGTGGTCCCCTTTGTGTATAAAGGGGCAGGGCTTAAATCACCCTGTGAAAGCTTTGTATGTAGCACCTCCAGGAAGGGGAAGACAAGGCCAGATTGGCCAGGGAGAGCGGGCCAATAAGAGGATAGGGAGGGGGTTAAAAGAGACCCCAAGAAGCAGGAAGTGGTGGTTTATTCAGGTGAGATCAGAGGAAGGGGAGAAGGAGGAGGAAGTTGAAGATCAAGAGACAAGTAGAAGGAAGGAAGGTAGAGTGGAGTGTGGAGGCGATTTGTAGAGCAGGTAATGCATTGGTTAGTGAGTGCAGGTGGTATAGTATTGTGAGTGTCTGTGTGAAAGACTGGTGAGTGTGAACAGGAGAGGGATTGTAGGGAATGAGTGTTAAAATGATTGTGTGAATGAAAGGAGGGTGACTGAGTTGAAGGTGTGGTGTAGTAGTAGTAGTGTGGAGGAGTGTTTATTAGTGTGTAGGAGGGAGACGTATTGTGGAGAATGGAGTAGTAGTATCGAGGAGGAAGCACTAATTGGCATATCAGTGTAGTGGATCGAGTAGTAACATCAAAGGATGGAGGAAAGGCTTAGAAGGAGTGAATGACACCATAGGGGCGAGAGAAGGAAGACACAAGGAGTAGAAGGAGAGGTGGCTGTGAGAGTTGAAAGGAGGACAGTAGTAATAGGGAAACATAGAGAGAGGGGGAAAGAAGAAATTGGCCTGATAGAAAGGAGACTCTAATCAGGCAGAGTGCCTGGAAGTCAACTAACCATTGGATAGTGTAGGGCAAGTCTAGGAAGTCTCTGAGGGAGATTAGATAGAGAGATGGGGTGCCTGGTGTAGGGAGTTTTGATTCTTTCTAGACGAGAGAGAGGGATGGCCTAGGGGCCTGAGAAATCATTCAGTAAGAACCCTTGAACCGTCTCTGAGACAGAGTGTTCCTTGTGCCATTTGCAACAAATTGGAGTTAAAATTGAAAAGGGGTCCTTGTCGGTATAAGAAGGGCAACAGGAGGTCAAAGGTTGGTATGTGGGCTTTTAGTTTTTTAGGTGTCTGTGCACTTGTTTGTAATTGAAATCCGATATAAACTTTTTATTTTGTCTTTTTTATAATGTAATATTTGTTTACTCAACATTTGGACATTTAAAAGTGTTCATTTGAAATGTGTAATATTTAACATAACGGATTCAAAATTCTAACATCGAACCTTGAGTATTAAAACCAAAAGTCCCATCATGGTTGAATAGATGTTGTGAATCTCAGAAGCAGACTCATCAGAGTTAGGGCTTTATGTCCAAAAATCAACATGTTAATGGCCCCTCAAATGATTTTTTCTTCTCAGCTTCAAAAGATAAAAACAGGTCAAGTTTTGTGACGTTTAAATATTAATATTCAGGGGGGGCACCTCAGCCGGCCACCGTATGTTTGGTGCTTTTACCCCACTCTGAGCTGGCACAACTATGATACAATCTCATCAGCAGCTGATACAACTGAGAATGTATTGTTGCTAAATCTGTTCTTCTACACGCAGCTGCCGGTCTCAGGTCTGAGGCGATCTGGGGGACGGAGGGTCTGCCTGTGTTGTGAGCAAGACAGCCCAGGAGCTCCCTCCCTCCTCCCGATCAATAATCCAATAATACCAACATCAATGGAGGTGAGAGATGCTCTGCTCTCAGCGTGGAGGTCCCCTGAGAGGTTGGGGGGTTGTCCTCTTTCCAACTTGCTAGGCCCGGTGATCTAACATATTTATTTTAGCAGAATATTCTATTGCAAAAAAGGACTCTCTCCTTCTGAGCAGCTTCATCTGTTGTGTCTCTTCAGGGACACCACTATGAACCCACAGGAGATAACAAATTCCTGATTCTGATTGAAGCAGACAGAGAACTACCTGCCCAGAATGACATACTCTGTAGTGTGTTAAGGGGGGAAATCTAGTATATATAACTTTTCTACTGTACCTCAGCTTAAGGGATTTACAGTTTTCAAATCCTCAATGCTGATCTAGTGCACAAGGAATAGCCCATACTTTACATTTCTGTCTCCTGTGCATTTGGTTCCATTCCCCTCATGTTAGCATCACTGTCTGAGGAATACATCACACAATTTCCCTTGGAGAGCACGTATAAAATGATCAAATGCCTCCTCTCGAATATCTGTCTACACCCCTTCTACGTGTTGGTAAGGTATTATAAAAGAAAGTAAAGCAGCAGGAAACTTTACTCTATTGGCTGTGTCATGCCTTCAGTTTGTGCACACCACTTCTATTCTGGCCTATCAGTTACTGCGAAGCTTACAGAGATGCCAACCAGGAGTGACTGGAACATATACCTCTGATCACAGTAGATTGGCCTATATTGTTTTGAGTTATTGGCCTGACTGACTGTCTGTCAAAATGTTTTTAGCTTCCGATCGCTGCATCTTACTTGTCGATGCCAGCATAGAAAATGTATGCTTCTTTTTGGTCATCCTTCAAAAACCAGACTGTATTATGGTGGCATCTAAAGATAATCCTTTGACTTTCTAATGTAGAGATATATCTGAACATGGGGATTGCACTTTTATGCAAGAACATGTGTACTGTCTTTGTCCAATAAAAGAATAAATTGCACACACTGTTAAAACTGAAATACAATCAGCATAAGCAGATTTGCGCAACAGGCTTTCTGAACTGAAACAAGATGTGGGACAATTGAGTGCGTGGAAAAAGGGCCCTGAATCATTGATGCAAATTCTACATGGTGACATAACACATAATCATGTTGAACTGGTGGATGCCAGAACATTTTCAGAAGTAATGGTCACTACTTTCAAGGACAAAGAAAACAGGCACAGAAGAGAGAACCTCAGGGTTAAACACCTTATCAAATGCCCTGAGGGAACCAATCTAATGGGATAGACCCTACAGATGTTTGAAGAGACCTTCCCAGGAATTGCCTGAGATTGTATTGCACTTAACCACATACACAGGCCAGCTGTGGGAAGTACTGTGAGACAGGCATGGTATCAAGAGATGAACCAGACAAAAAGAGTAACAGTTTCTTAAAACCTTTATTGAAGGTTTTGGGTTGGTTTAACGCCTATCTAGCCCTATAACTAAGGTGAGGTTTTCCCTACCTAAATAAACTAAGGAAAATCAGTGTCTGAAAGTCTAAACCAAAAAGCTGCCTGTGTCTAAACCTATGCTTGCCCTCACATCTAATACTAAACCCAGTGTAGGGATGTTATTAGTTAACTAAACGGTGTCCCAAAAACAAATGTGGAGATACCTCTGGCTTCCTTCCCCAAGTTCAGGATACAGTTCCAGTTTATGCTTGTTTCAGCTAATTCACCTAGCCTTGGCATTCCCTTCCCCAAGTCCAAAACACTCTTGTTCTTGACGTACAATGTACCTCCCTGTAACTAAGCTCCCTGCAAGTAACAGCGCCACAATGCCCATGGGCTGTTTGTGCGCTATACAAATGTAAAAATAAATAAATAAAATTGTCAAGGTTCCTTAACGCATCATTGAATAGTAGATCTAAACTGTTAACATTGGAAAAAATTGGGGGGCTATGTCTGAACTGAAGACAATGCAAATTAGTTGTTTAAGATGTCCATCCGGTTTCACAGCTTCCATGTGAGATAAAAGCTTTTGTATTGTGGCTAATGACTATGTTGAATAAAAGCCTTATGATGAGAAGCTTTTGTTCCTAATTGTTCTTTAGGAATACCTGTTACTCGTCCAGAAAGCACTTTGTACCGCAGACACAATGAACTAAAGCTCAATCTATTCCCACAGGCATTCCCGGGATTGCAGTTGAATGCAGACTGAGGATATAATCAGATACACCATTGTGCCCTTACCACTTAGCATTCAATATGTCTTCCATACAACAATTAGTATCTACTAGGTGGCTGCTATGCCAAGAGACCACCAGTCCCAGAGTACCCATCAGAACTTCAGTCTCCCACGGTTGTCCGTGAATCTAAAGTGAATCTAAAGTTAAAAACTTGACACACTCTGGTTCCAAGATCCTTTGTGTGTCATATCTTTCAGTATGCAGAAGACATTTGGATTGTCTGTAGTGGGGACAACTACATGAAAAATAGTGCTTACTGTGTTCTCACTGCGGCTTGTTTACACGTGGGTATTTTCACTGTGGTGTTTTCACCATGGTCGTGTTGCCATTTTTGTTTTGTAAGAAAATATATATTGTGTGTTTGGGGTAGGGTATTGGAAGCAGTGGGTGGCAGGGTGAGGTGGGTTAGAAAGGGCATTGGGGACCCCCCTAACCCCCATTTAAATAAATAAATACATTATCTGCAAAAGATGGGCATGGTTACCGGAGGCATTATCTAATGCTGCGCGATTCTAGCCACAAAAAATAAAATCAGGTCTCGATCAAATTGGACTAACAAAGACCCTAAAGCCACCAAGATCTAACACGGTGAACCTGGGATCTTGGAACACTCGTGGCTTCTCACATCTCACACAAGCAGGAGATGTAAATCTAGGAGCCTTTGATTTGCTATGTCTTCAAGAAACCTGGCTATTAGAACCACCAAGCTTAGATGGATTTGAGGTTATTAGTTCACCAGCTACAAAAGGCCCTAAAGGAAGACCGGCTGTAGGGTTACTCACAGCCATGCGATCATGCAGTGGATTCCAGCTTGATACTATCCAGAAAACCGGCACCTTCATATTAGCTATGACAATCTTAGGAAACCAGGCAGGAAGAGCAGGGGGAAGAGAGGAGAAAGCCCTCCTGCTGCTAATCAGCATCTACTGGAACCCTAAAGCACTGTCTGACATGACTTTTTTGAAGGAAATCGAACAAACCATCGATGACGCTGTGGCACACCACGACATTAGCCAAACCTTGATATGTGGTGACTTAAACGCAAGCTGCCCAAGCCTAGCAAGAGGAATCGGACAGGACGCTCATGGTATCGTGGCAAATGACCCATATAGCGGCAAAAAGTCCTCTATTGCGGGTCAAAGAGGCAAACAATGGGACCAATTTATGTGTTCGAGAGACCTCCACAACCTCCACAATGCAAGGTTAAAAGACAACCGAACTATCCCGACATGGGAAAAGGAAGGCAAGAAAGCCAACATCGACCACATATATGTGTCTAGGAACCTACTTGCAGTGACCACTAATCTCGAGGTCAAGCACATATCAAACAGCGACCATAATATTCTAACTACAGTGTGGGCTGTACCAACAAAAACTCCAAGTCAACACAGGGAGCACCAGATTGAACTCCCAACTCAGGGCTCGAGATTAAAACTAACAAGCGCTGCAATAAAGAACATCACAGCACAATATTACAAAGCAAAATGTGATACAACAAACAAATTAGAGCTAGCAAAAACGGACTACTGCCAGCTTCTTCAACCATACCAACAAACCTGGTGTAAGAAAAATGATAAAATCAAAACACATTTACATAACAGGAATCAGATGTTGGTGGAAAAATGAAGAACCATGAGACAAAAAAAAAGAATCGCAACACAGGTGACAAAATCTTACAATTCCTGGATGAAACATAATAGACTCGTTCTATACGAAGAAGACTCAGAGGCCATGCTCAGAAGCCTATGTGGAAAAGAAAAGAGAGACTGTTGGGCCCTAATCAACTTAGCAGGTACCGCCACCCTGGATGCACTCCTAAATAACGTCGGAGAGCACAAATGGATAGCTCATTTTTCGGAGCTCTTCAAGAAACCACCAAGTGATAAAATACTCAAAGTCTCTCAGCCACATACAAAATGGAGACTTGATCATGGCATTGCAACGATAGAAGACAAAATCAAGAAATTAAAATCATCTCGGGTGCCGGGACCAGATGGGATAACCAATCAAGATCTAAAAACCAACCCAGAACTATGGGCCCCTCTAATATCTGACATTTTCGACACCTGCATCAGGACTCAGTCCATTCCGTCCTCATGGAAAACAGCACACGGAGTACCCATCTACAAGAAGCACGAAAAGGAGAATCCAGAGAACTACCGCCCTATAGCATTGTTAGACAACCTAGGCAAACTATTTGGATCTTTACTTTTGGTAGAATTCCACTCATGGGCGAAATCCTCAGGGCACATGGATACATATCAGTCGGGGTTTGTTAAAAATTCAGGAACCCAAGTAAACATTTTTGTACTGATTATCATGAAGGCAAAGGTCCTGGAGGGTGGACCCAGAATATTCTAAGCTTTCGTGGATCTAGGCCAATCTTTTGATCGAGTGAACAGGGAGAAGCTTTGGGACAAGCTAACAACGTGGAGTTGCCCAGACTCAATATTAGAACCGATCAAATGTCTCTATTCTAACACCTCAATGCGAGTTCGCCTTAACAGCGTGGACCAGCTGTCAAAAGAAATAAAGACCTCGAGAGGCGTTAAACAGGGCAACCCATTAGCACCAGCCTTATATAACGCCTACACGGGAGACATTGGAGAACATAAAAACAACGTAAGAGCATTCCTTCCAAATCTAGTCAACGATAAAATCACCTGTTTACTCTATGCAGATGACATTATTCTGCTTGATCAAATGGCCATTGGCCTCCAACACAGACTTGATGCCTTACAAGAATTCATAAGAGAAAACGTTCTTGAAATCAATACCAACAAAACAGAAATCGTGATTATGGAGAAATCCTGTAAACACAAAGAGACTGGACGATGGTTTATAAAAGGAAAAAGGGTGGGAAAAGTTACATCTTTCCCATACCTGTGAGTAAAACTCAATTGTAACCCCAAAGAAACAGCAATGCAAGAAATCCTCTGGGCCAAAACAAAATGCTTAACAACGCAAACAAAGAAAACTGACAGAAAATATGGCCGCATTTCCCTGCAACCTGCCATTAATTTCTACAAAGCAAAAGCAATCCTAGCTATCACCTTCGGTACAGAAGCGATGCCAGCTATCCCAGATAACATATGGCTATGACTGGAGGGGTTCTTCTGGAAAAAAATCCTGAACTTAACACCATCTACGCCTATGGCTTCAGTGAGGAGAGAACTGAGTCTGGTTTCCTTAAAACCAACTGTGCTTCTAAATGGGCTGATGCTATTCCGCAAAACCCAAATCTCTAAACTCAAACTGTTTGAGATAAATCGAGACGAAATAAAAAAAAACCAACAAGTTTCTGACAGAGATGATGCGGAAAAACCAAGTCCTGCCCCAGGAGATTAGAAGCTCGGAGAAAGAGCTTGAAGATAACCCGAACAAAGTAAAAACCTGATTAAAAGCTTAGGACTGGATACAAACACTGCAGGAGGCGGAAAAAAACAAACTAACTCACCACCTACCAGTGAACCTACAAAAGGTCAATGTCACAGTAGAATACCTGGCAAAGTTCCCCAATAAAGGCATTAGATCAACCTTTTTATGAGCCAGATAAAACCTGCTATAAACAAATGAGATCTTAGCGATACGAGGCATCTCAACTACCAACTCATGTCGCTTCTGCAACAGAGTAAGGCACTTACTCTTGACGTTTAAAGGCACAACTACAAACAGACAGATTCATATGGGGCACCTATTCAAAGATTCCTACATCCTTGATGAAACACATTGGTGGAACCAGCTGATGAGTGGCAAATCAACGAAATCAGTAAATGCAGTTGGAAGATATTTTCAAAGCCTGGGCTTAGACAATGTGGCCACTGATACCCTGGAAAACTGACTAAGAACACAGATCCGAAGAGGAATCAGGATACTCTTATCATGATCAAACATGACATTTTATTCACTCTATTCATCTCCAAGACATTGGACTCAAAGGGTCTCATTACGAGTATGGAGGTAATGAAAAAAGGAAGGCGGAATGGTATTACCGGCATCGTTAAAGGGTCCAGGCCATTACGAGCCGACAACTGGGCAATACCGCCACCGCCCGTACCGCGCCCCTTCTTACCGGCATGCGCGTGTACACGCGCCCCTTCGCGGTGGAAACACCGGCATGCCGCTAACAGGGGGACATCAGACGTTACGCAGGCATGCACTTACTGGCATCCCGAAGGCGGTAATTAGGGCCTGCGCGATGGCGGCAATATAGGCATCGCGGACCACCCGCAAATAGCAACCTGCAGTGAAGCCAACTGCCACAGGTGCACACAATCACCACAGGTGGAGTCAATGGAGCATGTCTCAGTACAAAAGGAGCACACTCACACACCACACCCATTCCCACTCCAAAATGATCCCACTAGCTGTTGCAATCCTGGGGCTGGAGGGCATGCCTCTACTGCTACAACAGCAACAACAACAACAACAGGCAGCATAGAAGAGACGCAGGAGGAGAAGGAGGGTGAGACAGGCCCAGCAAGTCCCACCAGTGCAGCCAGTGGTACCACGTAGGCAGCCACCAATCCCTCGCATCAGAGCCAGTCCATTCAATCTAACCCCTGAGCAGATCCACACCCTGTACCGGTTGGACCGGGACACCATCCCCCACATAGTGGACTTGATACACGACGACATTGTCAGCCTCATAGAAATCCGCACTGCCATCCCCCCTCTACTGAAGGTAGCGATTATGCTCCACTTTCTGGCCACAGGCATCTACCAGCACACAGTGGGCCAGCTGCATGGTATATCACAACCTCTCTTTTCACGCATACTGACCCAAGTGCTGCATGCCCTCCTAAAGCAGGCTAGCACCCACATATCGCTACCACGGACTGCCCAGGAGCTTGCCGACACTAAAGTAGACTTCCACGCACTGGCGGGCCGGGCATGCCCAATTGCGACAGTGCCCTCGACTGCACCCATGTTGAATTGGTTGACCCTCATGTCATAGAGGCAGTGTACCACAATCGCAAGCAATACCACTCCATCAATGTGCAGATGGTATGTGACTCCAGCAAGATCATCACACATTGTTGTGCCCGATATCCCGGATCCACACCTGATGCCATGGTGTTGTGGAACGCCACGCTACCCCGCTACATGGAGCGACATGCTGGACGACATGCCTGGCTGCTTGGTAAGTTGCCTGACTGGCCCATGGCAGTGCAGTGGGGTTGTGAGGTGGGGGGATGCATACTCCACCTGGGTGGGATTGGGCGGTGAGTGGACAGTGCTCTCAGAGCTAAGGACTGTTGTTCTGAGCATCCCAACCGGAACATGACACATCAATGCCATACATAAAACCAGTGCTGCACATCAATAACAACCTGCCAGACGCACACGCAGGCCACCATGGGTATGTCAAGCGATGCATTACTAATCATGATTACAATTGTGCCAATGCCGCTAGTGTGATTAGGTACAGAGTAGCATACACTGCAATAATGGGTTGCAACATATTGTTCGGCATCCACAGCACATCCTCATCAGCATGCAAGTGAACATCCTGCATCATCTGTACGATGCAATCCACACTAGTAGACCATTGTGCAGTACACAAAGCATCAAATCAACCTGTGTGCATACATCCACGGACATGTGCATGTCGACACCAAATAGCTGCAGCCATGGCCATTAATCCTAAAGGTGTCAGCTCATATTGACTCACACATACCTCTTTGTGCTCCCATGCAGGTGATGGAGGCTATCCCATGAAGCCGTGGCTACTTACCCCTGTGTGGAATCCGCATAACAGGCACGAAGAGGAGTACAATCGGGTTCATACCCGTACACACGGTGTGATTGAGCAGACCTTTGGCCTGTTGAAGGCACGGTTCCGCTGCCTAAGCAGGTCTGGTGGAGCACTCCTTTATGGCTCTGACAAGGTAGCAAAGATCACCATGGTCTGTGTCATGCTGCACAACATGTGCATTCGGAGGAACGTACCACTGCCACCTGACATTCACATGCATGCACCGGGTGAGGATGATGAGGAAGATGATGGAGGAGAAGCAGCACCCCTGGCGGTACGTGATGCACAAGATGGCCGATCTGTACTCCAATAACTGATTGACGAATACTTCTGAAGCACAGGGACGTTGATGGTTATGTGTCAGTACTATACTGAGCACTGGGACCGTGTGGACATGGACACAGGGTGTGTGGGGAGTTGGGAACTGTGCGCTGCATTGAATAGAATGAACACACACGAAATGAGTAATCCAGGCATGAAATGATTTTGAAAACAACGGGTGTATTAAGAAAAATGACAACATTGTGCTTCCTCCCTCCACCACTCACACACCCTTCCCTCTCCCCCCAAAACACCCAAACAACCCCCAACAACCCAACCCCCCCCCAACAACCCAAACCCCCCATGAACACCTCCTTAATCCCCTCAACAGCACCAACACCACATCCCCCATCACCCATTGTCATCCCACACACGATGTGGTTAGACCGGCTATTTCCAGACTTTTTGTTGTGTTTGGGGGCATCATTTCTGTGTTCCTTGCACTGTGCCTCGTCATCCGCACAGGGCTTGAGGGAGCGGAGCTTGTAGGTGTGGACGATGGGGTGGAGGCGGATGGGTTTTGCACCATCGGTGCAGGTTGTTGGTGCTGCATGTGTTCGAGCATCCTATTTAGGACCTGTGTGATGGCCCCCAAACTGTCATGCATCATTACTGCACTGGAATTGATGGCCGCAATGGTTCCGGTATTCATCTCCCTGATTTCACGGCGTGTTTCCTCACCCTCGGCCACATACTGGTGCACCAGCTCGATCATCGAGTCCTGACGGGCCTCTACCTCTACAGGCGTGCCTCCATGTTAGTGCGGGCTGTGGAGGTGGAGGGTGCTGTGGCTGGGTGGACCATTTCAGGGCTGGCCTCTGGGGTGCTTGACAGTTGCGGACTCCGCAGTTGCACCATTGATTCCTGCATGGAGCTGGACGGTGTGCCCTGTGTGGAGTGGTGGGGATTGGACGGGGGGCTTGGTGTGGGAGGACATTCCACATGGATGTTGCTGTCAATGTCCTCAACTTCCTCCACTTGCACATCCTCATCACTGAGGTGGGCTGTGGCTGCTGCCTCACCCACTGAACTGATGGCAGCGGACTGGGTGCCATCAGGCTCACATTCAGCAATTCTCGACAACTGATTTTTGGCAGTCTCGTCCGCTGCTGTTGTCTCCCTCTGAGCCGGCCTGGCCTGTACAGTTGCCCTGGGTTGCACTCTTGCCCGTGGTGCTGTCCCGGAGGTGGAAGGCCCAGTTCCCTGTAGTCTGCCCTGGATGTTGATGCCCTTGGTGCAGGGTCCTGCCCTTCACCTTCTGCATCAGTGCCTGTGGGGGAACAAGAGATGCAGGGCATCTGTGATGGTGTTACATGCAAGATGAGTTGATGCGGTACAGTATTTGATTACTCATGCATTGCATTCTTATAGGTGTGGTACACAGGGTACTTTAAAGGGGGGAGACATCTTGGCATGAGCCGTTGCCTCTCCATTTGGTACTGATGTGTAGCAGGTGGCATAACGTTGTATTGCAGTTTGTGTGATGTGTGACATGCGATTTGTCCCTGTGTGTTGGGTGTCTGTTGGTAATTGGATTGGCACACAGCATGCATTTCATTGTGCCAGGGTTTGGGCCTCCATCTGGACATGGACCTGTAAATGTTCGTATGATGGGACAAGCATTGGCTTGACTCATTTTCACATCTGTTTTACTATATCATGGTTTGGCCTAATTGGGGTTTACGTGGTCACTCACCTCCATCTCCTGATGTCCCCGCACCCATCTCCATTTCGCCAAAGCCCTCTATGGACTCCATTCGTATGGTGGTGCTGCAGGTTTCTTCCCAGCGCATCAATTTCACAGGTGAGTGGGCACCCCCACCTGTGGCCATGGCCTCCCTGCGATTGGATGCCAGGATATTGCGGACCCAGAGACATAGGTCATCCCAGCATTTTTTACAGTCTTTGACTGTGCGGGGGGTGGTGCCAACCGCTGACAACTTGCACGCAACCTCCTCCCATATTTCTTTTTTTCTAATTTGTGCTTCCCTTTTGAGGTTGTTTGCAAAACCTCATCTGCATGGGCTGCAAGGGTATCAGCCAACATGTTTAGCTCCTCATCTGAGAAGCGCTTCTTGCGCAGGCGGGGGGTAGTTTTGCGGGTAGCTTTGGATATGCTGGATGCTATGGCCCAGCTCTGTACACTGTAGCACTGCTGGAATGAGAGGATTACAATGGATTGTGTTTTTAGAGATGGCCGCCAGTGCATTTGCCGTCCCGACACAATGACGTTACTTCCGGCGCCTGTATTACGAGCCTGGTACTAGCATGATGTTATTACCGGGTCAGTATTAAGGGGTTGCTCCTTGGCAGAGGCGTATCGGCGGGTCCCGTGATGGCGCTATCGGGGGGTTGGAGGGCCTTTACCGGCATGGCGGTGCAGCCATTACCGGCATGGGGGTTTGCGCGTGCTCACTCATTCGTGATCAGCCGCTATTAGCGGCGTCAAAGGTGTACAGACACGCTATTACCTCCATGCCGGTAATAACTCAGTTTTTAGCAGGATTCTTATAATGAGGCCCAAAATCTTGCAGAAATGGTATTACTCAGTTAAGACAAGAATAAATAAAATCATTTTAAAACAATTATCTGCAAAAATCACCACCGCGAAAACCCACAGTGAAAATGCTTATGTGTAAAATGCCTGGGTGAAAACACGTGAAACCAAAACACATAGATCAATTTGTCTGTAATGTTAAAGGCCCATGTGCCTGCGTTTTGGGAGAATGTGTCCACCATCTCCTGGGAATACTTAGCCATGAGGCATTGCCAGGGGGTGGAGGTCTGCTCATTGCTGAAAATGTTCTTGGATAAGGTTACATCTCTTCTTTGTGGATTTGGTGGTAGGGCTCCACAGATTAACCTCACCTCTGGCATCCGCAGGGCATGAGTTAGAATTGTGTAAGATCTGACTGCCTAATATTATAACACTTAGAACTGGGAGGAATCCAGCATGAAAACCTGTATGTAAATGTACATTATTATTATTAGTGTTATTACATGAAAAATACATGAGAAAAAGAGGCCTTGTTCCACCTGGGGACGAGGCCCTAGTTAAGACTGGCTTGACAGTGGAAGTACCTGGAGCAACCTATGGATGGATTGTGCCACAATCCGAACTGGTCAATAAACATTCCTTGGATGTTGGAGCTGGAGTCATTGATGGGACTACATAGGGGAAGTGAAAGTGGTCTTATTTGACCCTGGGAACCTTGCCTATGTCATACAACCTGGCCAACACATAACTCAACTGGTGTGCGAGAAGATCTAAGTATCAGGAGCCGAAGAAGTGAAAGGTCTGAAAGGTCTGGATGAGAAGGAGAGAGCCGCAGTCTGGGTTTGAAGAAATGACAGCGGCACACACAGAGGGCTCCCAATCCCTCCAGGCTCTAATTGCACAGATTTTCTAAAGCACAGAGAACAGATTATTTTCTGAGCTCAGCTGTACAAAATTAGATTTGAAGTTGACAGCCGAACTCCAAAGACCCCAATTTCATTGTGCCAGGAAGGGGCTTCTGAGCCGTGGGCCTAAACCCAAAAGAGGAAGGTATGCAAGAAGACAGCGCCAGATAATGTGCATGTTATTGAGGTTTGTTTCTACAGAATAGGCATGGACATTGTGGGGCCTATCCAGAGGCATTTGCTTTAAGAAAAAACACTATCAAGGCGATCCTCAATGTGTTTATACCTTTCTTCAACCGAGTCAGATTCCTAACAGAAATACTCACTGATCAAGGCAGCCGCTTTATTTCTAAGCTGCTTGGTGAAATGAACGACCTTATAATAAAAATGAATACCCTAAAAACACCAGTTTTATCAACCTCTGATCGACAGACTCATGGAGAGATTCAACCAGAGTCTCAAATACATCCTAAGGAGGCTGGTTGCCGAAGATTGGAAGAACTGGGATGACCCTATCCCACGGCCCTCTTTGACATGAGGGAGACACCAAATTGTATGCCGGGTTCTTTCCCTTCGAGCTTGTGTATAGCTGAAAAACTAGAGATTTACTAGACATCATTAAAGAAGAGTGGAAAGGGAGCCTAGCGACTTGATGTGACTCATCAGAAACACATAGCACTAACATCCAATGGTATAAAGAATGATCTACTCTGAACTCATTTTCAACACTACAGATCCTTAGTCACCAGGGCTAGATTCACCTATCTATCTTTGAGAGAAACTACTGCTACCTGGCTAGGTTCTATAAGAGGGGGAAACGGTTTACTGTGTAATGCATCTAATGAAAAATGCACTTAATTTCATGTTCTTTTGCCCTGCATATGCTCAAATCGGGTCAAAGATGTTAAATCTATATTAAGACACAAGCACACTTTCACAAATATATATATATAGATAGTAGGTCATCTATCTATAGATTTGTGAATGTGTGTTTGTAGGTTTGGGGTTGGTTCCAGCCCCATAACAGTTGGTGGGATGAAATTCTGGCCCAAGGTCGGCATACCAGTCTGGAGTGTACTGGCGATAGTGAAATTTGACCAACCCACCCATTCTCCCTTCACAGGGTGGGGGCCGGCCCTGTGCTATTAATATGGGCGATTTCAGGAAATTTTGCCCAAGGTTGGCACGCCAGTCTGGGGTGTACTGGCAATAGTGAAATCTGACAAACCCCACTCATTCGCCCTCAACAGGGGTGGAGCTGGGTCCGGCCCTGCAGCTATCAGTATAGGGAATTTCAGGAGAGCGACGATTTGGCAATTTTTCAAAAATAGGAAGTTACAACACAATCTATATATATATGTACACTAAAAAAATGTGTTAAGGGGACGTTATGGTTAAGTTGCACTACTAAACACCTGTGCAATTCACACAAAAAAACTTTATAAACGTGATATTATGGTTGAAAGTAAAATCGAAAACCCCCTGAAATTCGCCAGTTATGGTAGGCTAAGCAACCATAGCTGGCCGCACCACTGTGCACTCATGCAAGAAGAAAGTCCACCAAAAGACACAGAGCAAGACAGCCTGAAATAGCTAGAACAGAAAATGGACATACTGAATGAGCATTTTAACAGCTTAAGGCAATTTGTGGAAGAGTATGTGAGAGGAAAAATAAGATACCAATGTCCCACCTGTACCTGTCCCCCTTCTCCATTTCCTAGTGACCCATCCCCAAACCCTCAAGAGGAACAGAAACGTTTTGACGAAACATCCATCCCTTCATCCCCTCACAACCAGCCCGTGTTAAACCCTAATTCCCCTATATTCATTTCAGTATCTGCTTCCCCCTGTATTTCTCTTGATTGATGCATGTGTGTGTATTAAAATATTGTGTATGTTAGTTGTAGAGGAGTTAAAATTGTCCGCGGACAGCGTGCCTGTTCGGGCTGGCCGTAATCAATATAGTATGGATGTTCTAGGGGCAATGCACCTACCCGTACCAATCGAAAAACCAATATGGAACTAATCTTATAACGCACCAGGTGTCAAAGTTGTCCATAAATGAACAGAATGAGAACGTCCTAAGGACATTAGACCTCTCCATACTAGTCACAACCAAGATAAAACATGTTCTTAGAACACACAAGGTGTCCGGGATGTCTGTAAATGAACAAAATGGGAGTGTTTTAAGGACACTATACCTATCCGTACCGTCCGCAGCCAAGATGGAACTGTCCGTAGAACAGGCGCGGTGTCTGGCATGTCCGTAGTCAAACAAAATGGAGGTGTCCTAAGGACACTGCACCAGGCCGTGCAGTCAGCAGAACATCTACGCACATGTGCACCACACCCATAAGTACAGAGAACATTGCGCCTGTCCCTAACTGTCCGTCTCACTTGTGTCGCACTTTTAATTGGTTTCAGGACCCGAACACTGTCCGTAGAACTTCCGCGCGCATGCGCACGTCCGTTACTCTGCATTTGGTGTCCAGCGGGCACCCCTTTCCTTCGCGGATGTGTTCACAATGTCATCATGTGACCGCACCCACGCTGAGCGTGTGGACTAATTTGCGCAGTTTGTCTGCTTCTGCAACATTTCAAAAGAACTTATACAAACAGGAAATTATTTTACAGTATAAAATCACCATTTCACATGTCCCATACAATGGCCCTACCTTTCAACGTATTATTTAGAATTTTTGCAGCGCTTTTCAGTGATCGATATGGTCACGAGCCGCACCCCTCCACCCCTATAAATGGCCACACCCCCGAGCTCATCTTCATTGTGCTTCTGGCTATAGCAGATTGAGTTGTGCTGCCTTTACTGCTGTAGCGAAAATGAGCCGACTAATCCTTATGGCATCCATGGCTGCTGTTGCTTCATTAGCCTCAGCACCACCCTCAAACCCTCCACCGTCACCACCTCCCCAAGGGCCTGCAGAGGGAAATACGGGTGAGGATGTAATGAGGGAGGAAGAAGAGGAAGAAGAGAATGAGGTAGAGGAACTCCGCACTACAAGCACTCGCCGGGAGTCGTGGGTGTGGCGGTTGTTTACCTTTTTTTGAAACGTACCAAAAGCATGTGCAAACCAGGTAATGTGTAAGCAGTGCAACTTGGTGCTGAGTCGCGGGAGACCTGCTGCGTACAGCTTTGGTACGACAACCATGAAGCGACACCTAACTTCGTTCCACAGTGCGGACATTCGCAAGGTGGTACCATGTGAAGAACGTAGTAGATTGAGTTCCTCCACAGCATCCTCCGTGTCCGATCCTCTCACCACAAGAGACACTCCTGTTGGGGAGTGCATCCCTCCAGCTCCCTCACAGGCCATTCGCAATGCTGTTGACCCTTACCTTGTGAGGGTCACCATATTGTGTATGTACTGCGATGCAGTACTCTGCAGGGGGGAGAGTCTTCGAAGTGCTTTTGAGACTACGGTCACGGAGCACCAGAAGAACTGCTCCCTACCTAAGTAAAGCCCACCCTACATCTTTCTCTCTCCACCTGCCCTTTCTTATCCCCGTGGTTGGTATCCCTTCCTTACCCTCCTTTACCTTCCTCTCCTAGTGTGTCGTGTGCTGAAAAGCAATAAACTGAACAACAACACAAATTACAAAAAAGGCTCTGTTCAACAATAGAACTATCAAGTGACTGGTGTAGGCCCCGCGCATTTTTCAAAAAGTCTGCAGACAGTCTTAGGACACACAAAAATGGAGGGTGCAATCGGAGCAAAACCAATGCACTTTTCGCTGGGTGTAAGTGGTGGCTCTGAAAAGAGCCTTTCGGTGGTGTTTTGTGTGTTTCAAAAACTGTGGATTCGAGAAAACGGATTGCCAAATAGGTGACTATAAATCCAAAAAAGGTCGCAATGCATTTTGTACATTGCGAAGAAAAATCTGATTGCCAGCATATGTGAGATAGACTCCATCTCTGCGAAAAATGAAAGTGCTGCGAAACAAAATGTTTTCATTGTGGAATGAGGACATGCCAACATCTCTTAGAAAGGCACAAACAGCCATATTGACATTGCACCTCGCTTTCTCCATTTGTGGACCAAATGCAGAATAATTCAGCCATATTTGTCTTCGTGCAATACGGGAAAAAACTATTTGGCAATTTGGAAACATGTCCATGACCTTCGCAAGTCCTTCCTTCATTCCAAATTGCAAAGAAATTCCAGAGACATGGCCTAAACTATTTGCTCCACAATGAATGATAATTATATCAGGATGACGCTCTGTCTGTAAAGTAGCACAGAGAGGTACCAAGTCCAGCCACTTCATTCCACGCACTCCATGCCAGTGCACTTCTACATGAGAAAATCCAAGATCTGCAGATAGACCGCAACTTTCTGCATGCACCTTCAACCAAAGTATCCATGAGTCTCCCAAAATCCAGATAATCTGTTTTCGAGCACACAGAGCCATGGCTGTCTGGTCTCCTGTCATGGAAAAGACGTTCTCACTAAATTTCTCCATTCAGAACACACCCACTGAACTTTATTGACCAATCCCTAGATTCGCACATTCTCATTTGCTTGTGTCTCCACCCCAGAAACCCTGTTGGTAATATGCGCTGCCTGCAGACTACCGCCATGTCCACGGACACGTAGAGGATCTGAGCGTGACGACTGTACATTTAAATATTATTCCCCTTTTCCCCTTTAAGGTGGGCTCTGAAAAGAGCCATTTTCTTTATTTTGTGGGCAGATGCCTTACAGACACCTGTTAGTTTGTTTTTTTAATGATTTTTTTTATTCTTACTTTACTCCTACAATCATTACAGAACCTTCTCCAAAGCAAGCCTTACATTCCAAAAGAACATGGCATTTCCCAAAGAAGATAACACAACATCATCTGCTTCAAAATCAGCTGCATTACTGGGTACAATGTTCTCGTGCCTGCAGAAAAACATACCAGCTTGTAACATGAAAGCATGCATGCCGCGATTGATGTTACACCTCCCAATACTTTGATCAGGACAGAAAACAGAACTATTGTCCCATTTTCCTCTAGGGAGTAAGCCAAAAAAAATTACTTTCGCAGTTGGAAAGATGTTAACGACTGCTTGCACCAACTGTTCCAAATCTTCCAACGAAGTACGTGAACTCACGTAGCCCAAATGGCAAGCACCGTAGTGCAAAAGTACCACATGGGGACTGGTCATCCTACGCATATCTCTGCAAACTTGGACAATTGCCGCAACACTGCGATCAGTCTCAGCGCTCCACACCACCTCCATTCCTCTCACATCGAAATTGTGTGCCACATGCCTACTTTCGGAATAGTGCTGTAAACCATGGACAAAAATATCTCCGAGCACCTAAACCCTGACTGTCTCCACCTCTGCCATCTTCAGTACACGCACCGTCTTCCGACACAAATGAGCAATGTGAACATCTGATTGGCTGATGCCTACAGTCCCCTTTCCATGCTGGATTTGCTGTAGAACCCCATATGTGGCACGCCATACCCGCGGACAAGCGCTGTCTATGTGCGGCACGCAACTCTTAGCCAGTCCTTCTACCCTTTCCATATTATTTGCAAATCCATTCCCTCATTGGACACAGCTAAGCAGTCACACAACCATCCACCAATCACATTCAACATCTCTACATCTAACTCTGTCATCAAAATTTCGCACTTCAAATGTACTATTGATCACTCTGAATGCAAGTCGCATATTATTGCAAAGCACCTACTTCAAAAATTACTGTGTCGCGGATTTCTACGCACAGCTCCATGCATGCACACATGCATGAGTACAAAGTAGGTATGCATATTTTAATCAGAGAACATGTGCAACCCTTATGATTTCATTTAAACAAATTAATGCCACCAAATCTGCATAGCCAATACATACCAACGCTCCCCTTTAAGTGCAAGACTTCCAATTTTTCATTGAGAAATCGCACTACTTCTTACTGTCTCCCGCATAACCTATATATACGTAACAACCCTCCCGATTTAGGCGCGAAACTCGATTTTCCATTAGAAAATGTGACAATTTTTTACTGTGTACCATCTAAATTAATGCTACTTCCAATGCGATCGTATGGGAAAAATAAACGTTCCCGATTGCTGTGGTGACATCTCCCTCTGAGGGTCTCCCGATTTTTCGGATTCGTACTTATAATATTAAAGTAGTGAAATTTTTCCCATGTACTATAATGACCTCTCACTTACGAGCCTCTCTGCTATTGACAACACAGCTTAAAAAAAACAAGACTTTTTCATAAACTGAAAATTTTACTCATTTGCGAATCAGGTTCAAACAACATACTGCAAATAACATATAAAGGCAGCACATAGTGAAATGAAATGCACACATGTACTGTGTTGAAATATCAAAGGAGAATACTCTGACGAAAGATGCAAAATTAACGTATACAGTAACATCGCTGCTTTAAACACACAAAGTTACTAACTTCCTCCTTTTACAATTGCAGTGAAGACCACTCTCCTGAAAATCAACAGCATCTACACTGCAAACAACATATCCGAAGAAACCTGGTCATTGCAAAAAAAAAAGTAAGTACACTACTACCTTTATATTCTTACTGTTCCTCAAAGAGACTGTGTGGGTTATTTATGTAATTTGCACACCAAAACTAACATTGATTTCTGAACCATTCTACCCGCAAATCCCCATTTATTAAAGAAAGAATAACAGGCAGAATGGCTCACACATCCCTGTGTTTTTGCAACACAAATAACATACAGAAGCCTTAGAATGTTATTACTAGAAAACAAATAGCTGTTTTAATGTTATACCATTACGTTTACTATTAATGCTTCTCCTCACCACTAGCTCACTTTCTACTCTCATCTGAAGCACAGTGTAATAATATACAAACAGAAAAATAGCCTCCCAGCTCATTGTAACTACCCAATGCACATTCACTCACCACCACAAACAGCTTCCCCATCGAAATCATGCATGCATGCACACAGCACACATACATTGTACAATAGACCAAACCATGCCTTCTTTTTTTTTCAACAGATTTTTCAACAGACCCCAAAGAATGCCTACCAAAAAGCAAGTCCGTAGAAAGAAACGCAGAAATAGAGCAAATGAAAATAAAAGTGACCAAAGTAAGCAACCATCTGTAGCAGAGTTTATAGAGAATGTTGGAACAAAACAGCTAATACAGTCGTTTAATGAAACAAAGGAAGCTTCAACTACCGAAACTTTGGCTCCTCTATCAAAATGTGGCATGAAACAGAAAAGGCTTTACAAAAAATCGGCTACCAGTACTGCTAACAATGCTCCTATTAATCCTGATATAGTAACAAGAACCCATAGTAAAAAAGTATCTTAGCAAAAATGTTTCGCCACAGAATCCTTCAGAATCTAATAAGAAGAGGTTCGAAATCATCATTAACCCTTAAAACCTACCATAGAAAATTAATCCTACAAGCTCTCATAGACAGTGCAATCCTTCTCAAAAGGAAGTTATTTATTTTAGTGTTAAATAGGATGACACCACTAACAAAACTAGGTACTAAACTACAAAAGAAACTTATCAATAAACGGAATGTCAACAAAAATAACTTAATATTTGTGGAGGTGAATGAAGTCTCACAACAACCACAGAACCATATTGTAATGAAGAAGCATACAAACAAAATCAAACAAACACAATTGCCATCCACAACAGTGGACGAGGGTATGAAAAAATCAATAACACCATCATGGAACAAGAAACACTGCTTACAAAAGTATCCCCTGAAAACTCAGAATTACCTCTCCATTCGACTGAACCAGACCGTCCAGTATACAAATGGCTATGCACGTCAATGTGTGACATTCCTAACAAATCTTTCAAGTCTTTACGTCAATTCCTCAATCAGTATGTGAAAGGTAAAGACAAAATGAAAATGAAAGTGCTGCAAAATATGGATATCTGTCCAGTGCGCAAATACACAGGACTACAGCATTTCAGGACCTATTTGCAAAAGCACCTTCCATGATATCAAAAGGATATCAATACATCAATGTTCAACAATGTAAGAAATCTAGTGTATAAACTATACTATGCTAAAAGTCCAGCTTTAGAATTAGCCAATTTAAATAACACTCTTCTACATGGCATACCCAAATACCTACAAGAAGAAATCGACCGTATCCAGAGAAAATATTTTGGAAGTGAAAGCCACTTACAAAATGCAATAGTTTTAGAAAAGACTAGCAACAATTCTGCACATAGCAATCTTCTATAACACACATACAAAAAAGAAATACTAAAATTTAAAAATGTATCGGCTGAAGTACCAAACCATGTTTGTGTGTTCCCGCAGAACGTTTTACAAAAGGAACACAAAAACTATAGACGTAACATACAAAATAGAAGACAATGAAGATTCCAAATGGTTTGAATTAGCTCTGTACCTTTTAGCAGAAAACAAATACCAAATAAGTGAACCCCTAATATGTTGCAGTTACTGCACTACAAAATTGGACAACAACCAAACTCCTTCATGTGCTGTCACAAATCATTTGGAATTATTCCCACTACCAAAACCCCTGCAACAACTCAATTTGTATGAGAGCATCATAATTCAAACAGTTCACCCATTTCAAGCAATAATACGCCTTCAACCAAAAACAGCAAAATTACCTCCCTCTGAATTGGTGAAAGGCATTAGTGGCAAAGTAGTTTATTTGCCATTAGATCTGACAGAAAACGTACACACTCTAGGAGTGCAACGTCAAATAGAGCATTCTTTAATTGTCTTAGTAAATGGTGTACCAACAAAAGATACAAAAAATTGGCAACAACTGGTGGACTTACATAAAGTTAGACAAGCCTTGCAATATCTGAAAGACAATAACGAATACTACAAATAAATAAATATTGAAGAAAGCTTAAGGGAAACAACTGAAATAATTGAAGAGTCATCAGAAACTGGTCAATTTGAACTCTCGATCCTGCTGCAGTATCCACTCTTTTGGACCATTACACAATTCATCCATTGCATTCCAATGAAAGCATAGATGATGCACTAGAAACTTACCAAATGCGACAAACCAAAGGGTCACCAATGAGCATATAGGAAAAAAGTATAGAAGCACATGCTTTTCCACTGCTATTTCCTACTGGCAAAGGCAGAAGATACGATGATAGTCCCAATGAGATAACGGCATCAGAATACCACTCATTACGAATGTATTCTCAAGATCCCAGATGTAGACAAAATGTGGAATACATATTCCACCTACTCTTTGAAAGTGAACTAGCAACCCTATGTTACGGAGTTGCGCACATTTTGAAATCTGGAACCCACTTTCAAAATATGTCAGCTATGCAATTAATACAAAAAGTACAAGAAAAAGATGAGGTTTTAAAATCAAGTATAACAAATCTGTTTTCAAACATGCGTGGTACAAAAGAGTACTGGTTCCGATGGCACGGAGACGTACGTTGTATGATCAGAAACCTTGGACCACTGACTTGGTTTGTTACACTAAGTTGTGCAGAGTATGCATGGGAAGATTTACATGAGTTCCTACGCATATCAAACAACAATAAAACCAACATACATATACTAACACCTGGAGAACTTTGCTCTCTAGATCCAGTTAATGTGTCAAGATATTGCCATCATCGTTTCATTGCTATGCTACACTTTATTTGTAATAAAACTGTTCCTCCCCTCGGAGAAGTGCAAAACTTCTTTTGGAGAAAAGAATACAAAGCGAGAGGAGCACCACATATTCACATGCTTTTATGGATCAAAGGTGCACCTAAATTTGGTCACGACAGCGATGCCACTGTTTTGCAGTTAATCCAAAAATATGTCACTTGTGAAATCCCTTCACAACGGACACATAGTGACCTGCATGGACAGATTTTACAATTTCAAAGACACAAATGTGGCAAATATTGTCTTCGCAAATACAAAAGCAAAGGGAAATACTACACCAAATGCTGCTTTGGTTTCCCTAGACCAGTTACAGAAACAGGTGAAGTGAACAACTTCATGTCTTCAGTTCGACATAGTGTTAAAGGTAAATAACCTAAGAACACGTATTACATAAAAAGAACAGACGAATCAAAATATATCAATGATTACAATGCAATCATTGCCCTCTTATGGAATGCAAACATAGATGTGCAGTACATTGCAGACAATTCCACTGCAGTTGCACGATATGTTACAGCCTACTTAACAGAAGTAGAAAAAACAGAGCTTCAAGACCTTTGGAACGACCTATCATCAGACAAAACACTATCTCAGAAATTGTACAGCCTAGGCATAAAAATGCTCTCTCATAGAGAATGTGGCGCCTATGAAGCGGCAGATCGTTTAACCGGTACTGCTTTGTATGGAAAATCAGACAACATAGTATGGCTAAGTCTTGGTCCTGCTAAATCTAGAAAAAGAGTTCTGAAATCATATGAGGACATAGAAACAATTGCCAGAAATGATCCCAACAGCCAAGACATTTTAAAAAACAATTTACAGGACAGATATTATCCGAACAGGAGTACCACTTTGGAAACCATGTGTCTATACCACATAGCTCAAAACTTTGCATTCAAAAATAATATAAAACCCGATGAAAGCAAAGGTAGATATAGAGTGACAGATTGTGAAGGCAGCTTAGTGAAACTTACCAAACGATGCTTAACTAATCATGTCAAATTGTCATTAAAAAACTCCTCAACAGAAAGAACTATATTACATGTCTCTGCTACAACTTTTTAAACCATGGAGAAAAGAGGAAGAGGTACTAGATAACTATGACTGCTATGAGGATGCTTTCAAAGCAAATGAAAGCGATATCACCGATGTGAACTTTACGCAGTACAAAACAATGTTGCACAATGAACAGCAACACGAAGAAGAACTTCTGGCCCAACTAGATAAGGACACTTCCGACAGTAGTCAACCTTCTGTAACAGGAAGCCAAGAACCACTAGGACAGTCACTAATAGCAGATGAGGCAGAATTAGCTATGACAGAAGTGGAAAACACCATGGGTCACTATGAACAAGATATAGAAGACTTAACTGTACTACAAGCAAAACTTAACAAAGATCAGTGCACCATTTTTGAATAAGTAACAAAACAAATTGCACATGGTGTACAACACGAAAATAAAGAAGGTACCTGCCAAAATTACAAACCTATACAGCTGTACTTCAGCGGTGAAGCTGGGTCAGGAAAAACATTCTTAATCAAAATCATCAGCAAGTTCCTTCAACAATTGACAAACAACAAACTGTCAGCTGTTGTAACTGCCCCCACAGGTTTAGCTGCCTACAACATAGGCGGTGTCACTTTACACCGATTACTACTCCTTCCAGTAGAACACCAAAACAAATTAGACTATTACAAACTTTCTGCAGAAGCTGCAATGGAACTACGCAGAGAATTAAAACAAATGAAAATGCTACTAATAGATGAAGTGAGCATGGTCTCCAACCTAACGTTGGCTTTGATTCACCTCAGATTGCAAGAAGTACTTAAAACAAACTACGAACAACTCTTTGCAGGGAAACACATTATTGTTTTCGGAGATCTTCTACAATTGACACCAGTGAAAGGTGAACCTATTTTTAAAACCTTAGGACACAAACACTGCCGTAAAACTGTTGGCAGCATAGGAAATGTCAACCTTTGGCAACATTTCCAATACAGAGAATTAACACAACATACGTCAATCTGCAGATCTCACTTACGCCAACATTTTAAAAAGTATTAGAGTTGGTGTATTATCTCAAGAAACACAAGCAATATTGAAAAACAAGCACATCCATGCACTTTATGGCGACAACGCATGTGCTACTGATGTTATGGAACAATTAGCGCATAAAAATGTCAATTTTATGGCCTTAATGCCAACTCTTGCAAGCTGTTTCAAATTCAATGAAACAATGTTAAAAAAAGAACTGCAACCAATAATGGAAATTTGCGCCACAGACAAACTAGACGTACATGGTATGACACTACCCATGTGTGAGCAAGCCACAACAAGACTAAATACCTTAGAAAATTCAATCTTCAACGCAGCTGGGTTGGAAAAAATATTAAAATTATCCTTAAATTGTAGAGTAATGCTTAAACGTAACCTTGATGTGGAGCAAGGGCTAGTTAATGAGGCACTGGGTACAGTTGTTGGCTTTCAAACAGAAACCCACGTGTTAGGGTGGTTAGTACCCACGTGACAACAGCATTCAGTTTGTCAATATTCGCTTTCACAAACTTTCAGAAGTGAAAAGGATAGGGCGCTCAACTGCTCGATTCCTTCTCGTCAAAGACATGTATGTACGTAGAGAACAGTTTTCTCTAACTCTTGCATATGCAGTCACCATTCATAAATCCCAAGGTCTTACCCCAGACAAAGCATTGATAGATATAGGAAACACAGTCTTTAAAGAAGGCATGATCTACATAGCACTATCACGCTTACGTACACTTGACGGTCCATTTCTAATCATCTTTGATTCAAGTAAACTGAACGCTGATATTTCTTGCATTTTAGAATACAATAGACAGCGTTCACTGTACACCCCCCATCTGAAGTCATATCCTGTTCCAGAAAAAGTAAAATGTGGTAAAAGAAAACTAATTCAAACCGAAATGCAACAGAATCTGACGGCAAATCCTTCAAAGAAAACAAAAGAAGATAAAACTTCATCAATTACCACAAGCAAAGAAGGAACACAAACTCCGAAAAAGCACTCAGAGACAGAACTAGCTGGTCCATTCAAATTTTCAAATGAAACTGGTGTAAGTTGCTATGCAAATGTAGCAATTAATATTCTATTTCAATTGCCACCAATTGTTAACAATATTTACTTACACAGTACAGACCAATTGTGTTTGCAAATATTAGTTCTTCATAGAAACGCAACAAACAATCAATCATGACAACACATACAGTGTTCACGGAATAAGACAAGAATTGGACTACTGTGCTGGAATGGTGAGATTCACTATAAACTCACAAGAAGATCCACAAGAATTTCTAATGTACTTACTACAAGTACTGGAAAACAAAAACATACCTATAAATGAAATCTTCCAGATTTCATACATGTGGAAACATACATGCACTCTCTGTAACAATGTGATACAGGAACAAATCCCAAATGAGCGATTTGTGTATGTATCCATACCTAATTGTGAATCCATTCCATTTCAGCAACTTCTACAGAATGCAAACCATGGCAGAATATGTACTATGTGCAATTGAGATAATCGCTCCCCCTTACTGATACAAACACATAGTAACTATATAATACTTATGCTTCTACGTTACAATGCAGATGTTACCAAAAACAACTGCAAGCTGACTGGATTCACACACGGTCAAGTGTCACTTGGGAAGAAAACCTTTACAACAATAGGTGTAATCTACCACGCAGGAGCTACAACCAATGCAGGTCACTACACTGCATACATTAAAAAGAAATGTGGATGGTTCAAATGTAATGATAGCCCCATTACTCTAATGCAGAGATTGCCAGCTAATCTTACAAATGCGTTTTTAATTTTCTTAAAGCCAAAATTTAATAACTAATGTGTACTTCAACATTAACAAAAATTCAAGTAAAAGACTATAAACAGAATACGCCAACAGGTATTTAACTGCCCAAGAGTGTATAACAATCACACAGATAAATGAATACCACAGATCCGTAACAAATAATGCACAGTTAGAATACGCCAACAGGTATCTAAATGTTTTTAAAAATCTGCAACAACCCAACAGACATAACATTAATCAGAAACAACAAGTAAACACTCAAAGGAAACAAAGAAGTAGTTTGTAGCATAGCAAAGAAAGGGTTTTTTTAATCCGACAAGGATTTTTTTTCCCCCAGACCCAAGGATTTGAAAAACAAACACGGAAACTGAGCAAAATGCACACAGTACCCTGGTTTGTAAACTAAATATGAGGGTAAAAAAAAAGCTAAAATGTCTATTATACAATGTAATAAGTCTTTATAAAATACAAACACTAACATGCTCTTTTCTTTTATCACAGAAATTAAAAAAGGATATTTCCGCCAAGTACTAAAGTTATGTAAGAAATATATGGAATCGCAACAAAGTAAACAGTAAGTATAATTTCACACATGTCATACATATTCAAATCTATACGTCTAATCTATGGCAGTAATATGGTGCAGTAGCTGTAGGCAGGGCCTAGCGTCTTGGATGTATAACCTACCACCTACACCCTGCGGCCAAGCAACCAAGACTATAGGTCCTATCCACAACCATCACAGCATATCAAAACCATGGTGCTTATAATTTCACTACTTATAAGTTTACTCTTGGGTGCATGGTCTGCAGCCATGCTCCTAAGACTCTAGGTTGTGCACACAACCACCGCACCACAGCACACCCATGCTGACTTATAACCTCACTGCTTATGACTTCAGTCTTGGCCAGAAGCACCACAGCATATCGCACCCATTGTGGCTTCTAACTTCACTACGTATAAATTTGGTTTCGGGGGCATGGCCTTCGGCCAGGCACCCAAGACTGCAGGCCCTCCCCATAACCACTTGAGTGATGTTCGATACTATGTGTGTATCTATAGCTGTGATATGCTGCAGTGGTTGTGGGCAGGGTCTACACTCTTGGGTGCATGGCCTTTGGCCATGCACCCAAGGCTCTAGCTCCTGCCCAGAACCAACACACCATATCGCACTGATTGTGGCTTGTAACTTCACTACGTATACATTTGGTTTTGGGTGCATGGCCTTTGGCCATTCACCCAAGACTCTAGGCCCTCCCCACAACCACCTGATTGATGTTTGACACTACGGGTATACCTATAGCTGTGATATGCTGCAGTAGGTGTGGCCAGAGGCTAGAGTCTTGGGTGTAAGGCCATAGATATTTGAATGCATGGGTGTGCAGTGGTTTATAAATTCAGTGCTTATAACTTTGTTCTTGGGTGCGTGGCCTTTGGCCACGCACCCAAGACTGTACACGCTCCCCACAACCATCTGATCAATAAGCAATACTACAGGTGTATCCATTCCTATGATATGCTGCGGTGGTTGTGGCCAGGGCCTAGAGTCTTGGATGTAAGGCCATAGATATTTGAATGTATGGGTGTGCAGTACATAAAATCCATAGTGGCGTATAACTCCAGTGCTTATAACTTTGTTCTTGGATGCATGGCCTTAGCCCATGCACCCAAAACCTATGTCCTGCCCACAACCACTGCACTATATAAAACCCATGTAGCCTTATAACTGCAGTGCTTATAACTTTGGTCTTAGGTACATGGCCTTTGGCCATTCACCCAAGACTCTACGTACTGGCCACAATTACCACAGAATATCGCACCCATAGAGGGGTATAATTTCTCTATGTATAAATTTGATCTTAGGTGCATGGCCTTTGGCCATGCAACCAAGACTCTAGGCCCTCCCCACAACCACCTGATCGATATACAATACTACGGGTGTATTTATAAGTGCAGTGCTTATAAAGGCATGTACTCAATTTCAATGTTCGCTAACACCATGCGTGTCCTTAGAACAGTTTCAAGTTGCCTGCGTACAGCACAGACTGAAGTACTATCCTTATGAGACCCCTCATTCTCAGTACTTACAAACATCCCGGACAAGGCGGACATAGGGAATACATCATTACCACCTACCGCCTAAACAAATACAGTATTTCACCCATCTCTTACTCTCTGAACCTCCCCAAGCACTATGGCACACCAAAACAATTTCCGAAATAGTATTTCTCCTCTGGTCGCCGCTGCGCTGTCGGCGGATCTAAGATGTCGGGCGCATCCAAACAATCTGACGCAGAGCATGGCTCACTGCAGCCAATCGGCAGAGACGTCGCTTGTCTGCGGTCATGACACCAGCCCCTTAGCCAATCGGTATCTTATCCTCGGAGCAAACGGGGAATTGTGACCGCGGAGCAGACATAGATATCACAAATTTTTTGAGACCTACTTTTGGTCGTTTTAAAGGAAACTACTGGATGGATTGTCATCAAATTTACAAAAGCCCCTGCCGCAAATTTGGTGCAAATCCGTCCAGCGGTTTGGCCTGTAGGCGTGCGCAAAGTTTTTCCCCCATTCAGTCTATGGGAGAAAAAGACATTTTGGGACCCCCCTATAACTTTTCCCCCCCAGGATCAAACATCACCAAACTTTGCAAATATATTCAGAGTGGCCCATATACTTTTTTTGCAAAGTTTGGAGATGATTTGTCCAGGGGGAGCAAAGTTATAAGCCGCCCAAAAAGTGCTCTTCCTATGGAAACAGCAACTTAACCATAACTACACAGCCACTACCATGGCTGTGAAATATCTGTGAAAGTGTGTTTGTATGTTTGGGGTTGGCTCTAGCCCCTTAACAGTTGGCAGTCTGAACTTTTGGCCCAAGGTTGGCATACCAGTCTGGGATCTACTGGCGATAGTGAAATTGGACCAACCCCACCCATTCGGCCTGCACAGTGTGGGCACGGGCCTGTGCTATCAGCAGGGGCAATTTCAAGAGATTGACGATTTGCGATTGTTGGCTCCAGCCCCACAACAGTTGGTGGGCTGAAGTTTGGGCCCGAAGTCATCATACCAGTCTGGGGTGTACTGGCGATAGTGAAATTTGACCAACCTCAACCATTCGCCCTGCACAGGGGTGGAGCGGGATCCGGCCCTGTGCTATCAGTATAGGCGATTTCGGGAGATTGCCAATTTTGAGATTTGTCAAACATAGGAAGTTATCACACAATAAAACATACACAATGTTATAGCAGACCCCCACACGCATGTCAGCTACAGACCAGGTCATACCACTAGTTGTTATTATATGTGAGTCAAGGTTTAAAAATCAGGAAGCAGATTCTGCCCATAAAGATTGCCAAAGTGATAGTGTCTTGTTTATGCCACATTATGTTGTATTTATGAATGCTTGACAGATTTTACGCATCTATTTTGTTTTATGGTCTACCGATTTTAACTTTTGTAAAATGTATGCCTTTTTCATGTTGCTTTACAATGTTATGATTTTATGGATGTTATCACTCCAAGCCAAACAAACTGGAGCTGAATAGTAGATGGGCCTGAGAGCCGACAGACTGGAGACCATCACCTGGTACAGAAATCTTTGGAATACATGACAAGGAGCAAAATCTGGTCAAAGATCATCTCCAAGCAGCACAAGCCCACCAAAAGAAAATGTCTATAATAAAAAATCCAGGCTACACTCCTTCCAAGTGGGAGACAAAGTTATGGTCTTGCTGTCCACCAGTCAGCACAAGCTCTTGGCCAGATGGCACAGACCATGTGTCATCACTGTCGCACCTCACATACAAAGTCAAACAGTTTGATAGAAGAAAACCACTCAGCTCTATCATATTCATAAACGGAAAGCCTGGGGAGAGAATAGCAACCAAGAACTACTTTTACTGTACAAATATAACACACAGGAGACTCACTTACTAACTCACTAACTCAAGTTCATGGGGTTACCATGCCACCAGGTCTCCCCATGTCAGGCTACAAAGAACTTGCTGTGTTCCAAGGAAAATATGTGTATGTGTTCTCAGGAAAGCCTGAACGGGTACAGCGGGTCGTACACAAGATCTAAACACCACATGGAAAGGGTCATCAGACTAGCTCAGGAAGGTCTGCCTCACAGGAAGTCCTGCTAAATGTTGCTTGGCCAACTCATCTTTAAGTACCTCAACTTCCAGGTGGGGAGTGGACTAGTGTTTCCTCAAACCAGTAAGGTGAAGGCTGTTCAAAATTTCATATGGCCCATTGCCAAGAGTATCTGGGCATGTTGGGATATTACGAGAGATTTGCCGAACAACTCAACAATGGAAGCTCCTTTGATGGGCAAGCTGGCCAAGGGTCATCCCAACAACATACAATGGGACCATGGAACTCAACTGGCCTTCGAACGACTGAAAACCACCCTCTGTAGGAGTCCAGTCTTATGCCAGACTTATCTAAGTTATTCCTGTGACAGACAGGTATTTCCTCAGTTGGATTGGGAGCTGTCCTTAACCAGATCCAAGACAGGTAGGAGGAACCTGTTCAGAACAGGGAAGAAGGAAAGGAGCTGAGAGGACCAGGGCGTCATTAGAAACCCAGAACCCTGACATGAGTAGGAGAGAGGCGTTGAATAGTGTCGTATTCAAAAGAAGAAGAGTTGATGTCAGACGGGGGTAGAGGGGCAGTGTTGAGGGCCCTATTGATAAGGAACCCCACACCAATGCCCTACTCAACAGGTTTGGGTAAGTGGAAGCACGTAGCAGAGTCAGTGTGGAGTGTTGCTAGTGTAGCAGAGTCATGAGGGGAGATCCACGTTTCTGTGATGGCATAAAGTGAAATTTGAGAGTGATAAGAGTCAAAGTGGTCAGTGATGTAGTGAGACATGTTGCAGAGGGATTGTATATTCCAGATGCCAAGTGAAAAATTGATATGGGGTGGGGGAGAGGTGCAAGTGGTGTGTGGTAGGCAAGGAAATGAGGCTGAAGATTTGGGGAGCATGGGATCATCTTATTTGAGGGGTCCAGGGGGGAGGAAGATGGAGAAGCCAGAAAGTGAAGCAGAAGTTACATAAAGTTGAGGATGAATGCTATAGGAGAATGGAAGTAGAAGAGTGGGTAGAAGGGGGGATGGATCAAAGGCAAGATGCATGGTAGAAGAAATAGGCAAGTGAAGACAATGAAGAAAGGATGCAGCCCAAGGAAGAGGGAGGGTAGTTGCGTGAGCGGAAAAAGGGAAGGTGTGGATGGTTATCTGAGAAGAAGCAGGTGTAATTTTAGACTTGGACTAGAGTGGTGCTATAGATAACCAAATGACAGTTAACAGGCCCAAAACAGCAATTTTCCTGGAGGTAACAGAAGCTCTGCAGTGAAAGGATAGTCAATGGATGGAAGGATTCCTATGCCTCGAAGCAGATGTGAGGTAAAGGATGAGCTTCTCAAAGTCCTGGCTTGAGCAGGGGCTCTGCCCGTAGGCACAGTCAGAGTGCTTCAGATGGCTTCCATATTAGCAGGCAGAGCACTGGACGTTGTGGGCTTAGGGAGATTTGTTTCTGCAGGCAGGACCCTCTGTTGGTGCACAGGGTCCGCTGGCAAAGCAGAAGAAAGGCAAGGTTAAACTTGTGTAGCATCACAATCTGTTAGGATCGAGGTATCGGCTCCTCTACTATTGCGGCCTCTCTCCTATTGCTTGGTAAACCGGTGTAGGTTAGCCTTCCACGATGTCACTGCGTTGCATTTGAGCTAGACTATGCCCAGAGATACGTGGAGAGCATAGTGATACCCCTTTCTGGAAGAAAAAAGCATCAGGCAAAAAGAATATCCACTGAGAAACTTCCATGGGCCCAAACTTCAGAGACCACCACTTCAAAGGTCAAATAACACCAAGAGTAGCAGTTGGTTATATGAGGACAAAGAACAGTAGGAGTTGTGGCAGACCATGCGTCCTTCTTTATATTCAGTATTTGAGCAACCTGACAGGAGGGAAGTGTTATGTAACATGTATGGCAAGCAACAGTACAACTATGCTGACATCCTTGAATAGGAAAAAAACTTACGACATACTTCAGTGATTGCATCACAGTCCCCAATGCATCTCCCTCCCATGTAACAGTGTGACAACGTCTCAATACACTGCACCTGGCGTCAAAATGGCAAATGCAAGCTAACTGTCATCAGGCTGCTCAGATCTGTGAGATTTGGTCATATCCCAACTGATCGAATCCCATTTCACTGCATTTTGTTCACCAAGGGTAGACCCCTCGCTCACCTACCCACCCCCAACCCCTGCTGTGTTTATGTCTAACCCACACTACCATCTACATATTTGCAGTAAACAATTCTAAGATAAACTGTGGTAAAACTGAATTCGATCAGTTGGGATGCAACCATAGTGGTTGGTCCTTGCTGCTCCTAACACTGCAGGATGCAATGATGACAGCAGCCCATGGCAGCTCTGACTTCCATCTGACAAAAGCAATGGCCAATCCAGTGAGCCTGGCCTGTCTTACAGATGTATAGGTGTTCTACCATGAATGTCATTCGAGACTTCGTGAGGAGGCTCTAGTATTTTATGATCTATCGAGATCACATTTACCCAAAACGAAGATTCCATGTGGCACTCCCTTATCATTTGCAGGCTCAACAGGTCCATGTAGCCTTTCTATCAAATCTAAAGCTCAAACAAGCTTGGGTGAAACATGGATAATGGTGAGTATGCATTAACTCACAGTCAGGGATGATTAGGGAGTATGAGTAACTCTACATATTGGCATCTTGAGATTGCAAGGTAGTCCCAACTATGGTGTCCGTGTGATCAAAAGCATCCATCTTCCGTCAATCCTGTGGATCTAAACCAACTTAGATTTAATGAGTGTGCAAATGTGAAATAAGAGCAAGCAGTTAGTGAAGCAATGCAAGAACTGGGAAGTCGCACCAGGAGAGAGGACAGGTGTCTGCAGAGGCTCGTAAAAGCTCCTACTGGCACCACAAGCAGGACTTGACTTCATAGCATGTTACACACACTCAGAATGTACCCTTTGATAGAATGTTTACTGAAATATCATTAACACATACATACCTTCACTTAGGAGCTATTCTCATGGTACCAGTAGCTTGCACCCTGTGCTAGGGGGCTACGGCAACACTTGCATGGTGCGGCTCTGCTTTGAGAAAAAGGGTACTGACATTAAATAATAGAACCTTTTCTGTGTTGTTATCAAGACTGTTGCGTATTGTGCTTATTTCTATAGCAATGCCGTTGTTTTCTTTACACAGAGTTGATTATTACCGCTGGCGGTGAGAATGTACCTCCAGTGCCGATTGAGGATGCTGTGAAGAAGGAGCTTCCAGTGATAAGCAACGCAATGTTGATTGGAGACAAAAGGAAGTTCTTAACCATGCTGCTAACACTGAAGGTAAGGTTTGGCCATCTCAGAAGCAAGGATGAATAAGCCAGTGGGTAAAACGAGCACTTCATTACTTTGAACGTGTACGGTCACAAAGCCCCCTGTCTGGTTCTGCGTACAAGTGGGAGAGCGGCCTCAGGGGCCTATTGCCTCCAGAGCCAGTGGACAGTGGGCATGGGGCTGGAATGGGGAGCACACCCAGGGCATGCTTCCACTGTCCATGTAGCATGGCAGGCGACAGTCACATTGGAGCTTCTAAAGCCTCTCCTGAAAGGATGATGGTATTAGGAGCCCTTCCCACTAATCAGCGGCACAGAAGCTGATGTCCAGTCCCCAAAACAGCCCCCACCTGGTCTGCAAATATCTATGAAGTTTATAAGTTCCTACAGGGCCATACGTCCACTCGCAGCATTCACAGACTAGTGTGCCCCTCCCAAAATGCACATAAAGGTCCCAGCCTTTGTCAGGTTTTGTCATCTACCTACAGCAACCTTGGGCCTACCCCCAAAGTCTGCGGGGCCAAGAGTGTCAGGTTGGTACACCAAACCATCAGGGAATTTGTGACAATCCCGAGGGGCAACCAAGATCCCTCAGATAACTTGTTTCTTACACCCAGCATTGAAAAGCCTACTTAAGCCTTCTCCACGCCCAACGATGTACGCCAAGATAATCCACAATTGCCAGCATACAGATATAACTTTTGGCCAGCCCCCTCAACCTAATTCCAACTCGCAGGGAGGGAAGAAACATGACCAGTCCCAGCATTCAACCATTCCAGCCCCACAAATGGGATGGGACCTAAACGGTAAGGAGATTCCTGCAAATGGACATGCACTATTTTTTACTGTATTAGGAATGGCACTTCCAAAAGGGGCATATAGATGTATTTCCCCAAAGTCTGACCTGGATACAGAGTAGACGATGGGTCTGCCATCATCGATCGAGCCAATCGTGGAACAGTTCAAGTTTTTCTCTTGAACTGTGATACAGAGAACTTTCAGGTGAAAGGGGGGGATCCAGTTACCCATTTACTTTGTGAAGAATCCACTGCTGAGGACGAGAGCCCCCAAGCTGAGTAGTATCCTGGAGAGACTGGGTTTGGCTCCTCCTACTTCCCAGTGGACAAGAGCCTAGAAAAAGAACTAGAACCCATTTACCAATCACCAGTCCCTGATCCTTCCGGGGGAAATTGCTGTAATGTAGAGGTAAGAGGCCAGTCAGAGACTGGCCTGTCATGCAGCTTTTTCCACAAAGGAAAGGTGAACTCAAACTGACCCATATTTCGTGGAAAAGGAGACCCTCTCTATAACAAAATGAGAGGGCATTGGCAAACACACAACCAAATGCTAGTCCTCTCCCACAATTCGAATTTCAGTCCTAGACCTGGTGCACGCCTACCGTTCAGTGGGACACTAGGGGATCATAAAAACACAGCTCTATGTTCTCAGCTGATTGTTTTGGCAAGGTATATAGTGAGATATTTAGAAATGCTGCTCAGAATGACCCATCTGCCATAAGACCTCCCCTGACAGTGTAAGCAAGGCCCTGCTCCAATTCTTAACCATTAATGAAGAAATAAGTCTCCTCCCCAAGCCAGTGAACTGTTATATCTTAGTTATTTGGGACTATGCCACCTGATAGCCTGAGGCTTTTACCCTGTGAAGTAACACCACTCAAAGCATGAACCTACATCTGATTCCATAGTTATCTCTGCTAGGGTTTCTCAAAGAGATCCTTACCTGTCAAGGAACTCCTTTTATTTCCCAATTTATGACTGAATTAAAAAACTCCTCCTAGTAGACCATCCATCCAGCTATCACCCTCAGACACATGGCCCAGTGGAACACTTTAGCCAGACTTTAGGGAACTTTCTTCGGGAGGTAGTGTCTGAAGACACCATGAAACTACTGCTCTCGGCCCAAATCACTGCCAGAATAGGGCCCTATTGCCTCGACTGACTTCCACCTTTTGTATTGGTCTATGGCAGAGAACCTTGTGATGTAGTGGACTTTCTGAAGGAGGACTGGGAAGGATTTGATGACCAAAGAAGCAAGACTAAGGAGTTTATCCAAGCTAAAGACCAACGAGTTGCTAGCTCAGCAGGAATTACAATTCAGCCAAGATAGACATAAATGCCTATATGATCAAGGAGCACAACTGAGACACTTCAAGGTTGGAGACCTGTTGCTTCTCCTGTTAACCAGCGTGGATAACAGGCTAACAGCGAAGGGTCAATGTCCATATGAAGCCATGCAAGTACTCACAGGTCATAATCACATAATGTGGTGAACCAGAAGAAGGACTCGGACTACAATGGGTCGTGGTTAAAGATGTTTATTTAAATTTTTAAAACAGAAATGCCTAACTAGACCTATTGCTATGAGGGAATTTCCCTAACTATCAAAACTAAAGTGTAGGGTGCATGTCAAGTCCAAAATAAAGTCTTCTGTCTGTCTCAGCCAGTGTCTCTTTAGTGTCCCTGGGTCTTTAGATGTGTACAACTCTATCCCAGATAATACTGAAGAGTATTACAAAGACAGTGTTCTTGTCAATGGTCAGGAGACCCCTACCATTCGAGACACTGGGGCCAGCATAACTGTAGTTGACGAATCATTTTTCAAGGTTGAGGATGTTGCTAAGGCACTGAATATCTTAACTAAGCTTGCTGGAGGCCCTGTCCAAATGCTTCCACAGTTACCAGCTCACATCCAGAGTAATGATATGACTGTCAAGATACCTGTAAGTGTGCATAATGAAATACCTGGGAGAGTCCGGTTGGGGAATTACTTTTGGAGTTGTATCAAGCACCCCCAGGCCTCTCAGCAAAAGGAAACAGGAGCAGACTAGGAAGGCCAGAGAGAGTACCTTAAGGGTCTCTCCAGAGGAGATTATAGAGGAAACTGTAACTCCCAGTCCAAAGGATTTACTGACTGCAATTTCAAAGAAGAAGGAGGAAAAGGGGCAACGTAAAACCTCCAGGAGTAAACCAGCCAGCACTCCTGTGCTACCAACCAGGACATCCCTGTGAGGACTGCCCAAGATCACACCTGTGATCCCTCCACCAGCTGAGGCTGAGTGTGTGGAACAACCTTGTGTGGTTGAATCAGCTGCTAAGGAGTCAGAGCTGTAAGAGGACCTTGCTTATGTTGGAGATCAGGATCCTGCAGACCATCTTGAGCTGCAGTCTTTATTGGCAGAAGGTGGGCCCTGTAGGGCAGACTTCAGCAGAGGTCAAAGAGAGTGTCCTACTCTTGAAAGTCTTCCCAGCTGGATGGGCAAGAGCCAGGGAAGCATAGGTTGTACTGGGAAGATGGCCTCTTCTACAGTGAACCGACTGAGTCTATCCCAGGGGACTACAGAAGACTTGTAGTGCCTCTTGAAAGCAGACTCCAGTTCCTACAGTTAGCCCATGATATACCTCTGGCTGGTCACTTAAGTTTTAAGAAGACCAAGGAAAGGCTCTCTTTATATTTCTACTGGCCTAAATTGCGGTCTGATGTAGATAAGTTCTGTACGAGCTGTCACACTTGCCGAACCTCTGGCGAGAGTGGAGCCAAGAATGTGGCATCGTTGGTGCCTCTCCCAGTGGTGGGAGTTCCTTTTGTGGGGGTAGAAATTGACATTGTTGGTCCCTTAGACCCTCCCACATCTTTAGGAAACAGGTTTATTCTGGTTGTAGTAGACCATGCTACTAGGTATCCTGAAGCTATACGTATGAGGACTGTTCCAGCTCAGGCTGTTGCTAAGGCCCTACTTGGTATTTTTACCAGAGTAGGTTTTCCTAAGGAAGTTATCTCTGACAGGGGATCCAATTTTATGTCCCACTACATGCAGGCCATGTGGAACAATTGTGGATTAACTTACAAGTTCTCAACTGCCTACCATGCTCAGACAAATGGATTGGTAGAGAGGTTCAACCGTACAACGAAGAGCATGATAGGTGCGTTAGAAGAACCCCTCAGAAGAAAGTAGGACCTTCTACTACCATACCTTCTATTTGCATATAGAGTAGTCCCTCAGGAGGGAGTTGGATTTAGTCCATTTGAACTTCTTTATGGCCATCCAGTTAGAGGCCCTTTGGCCCTAATTAAGGAGGGGTTAGAGAGTGCTCCTTCCCCCAAGCCAGTGAGAGTCACTGACTATGTGATAGGTCTCCCAAAGAGAATGTCACACATGATGGCAGAAGCATCAGATAACTTAAAAGCAGGTCAGGCTCTGGTCAAACATTGGCATGACCAGAAGGCCAAAATGGTTGAGTTTACTCAAGACCAGCAAGCTTTAGTTATGGTACCTACAAGCCAGAGGGCCTTACAGGACAAGTGGATAGGGCCCTTCAAGGTTGTGGGAGAGCTTGGAGTGGTCAACTATTTGGTGCACTTAGGCAATCCTAAGGAGGCTCCCAGAGTCTTTTGCACCAACGTTTTAAAGGCTTATGTCTCAAGACCAGAAGTGGGAGCTTTGCTTCTAGCTTCAGCCCTAGAGGAGGAGGAGAGTGAACCTCTACCTGACCTAACCAGAGGCCAGCCTTTAGATGAGAAAGCAGAAGGAGTTAATCTCTCTTCTAACTTGACACCTGAACAGCAGGAGGAGTGCAAGTTTCTGTTAAATCAGTTTGCCTCCCTGTTTTCACTGTCATCAGGCTTGACCCCTTGGGGCCAGCATGATATTCACACTGGTGACTGTTTACCTGTCAAAAACAGAGGTTACAGGATGTCCGTTTGTTTGTTTGTTTATTTTATTTATATCGCGCACCTGACCCGGAGGTAATTGGGCGCTAGAGGATAGTAATGGTTACATGGCATAGTACAGACAGTTGTATACATGAATACAGTCTGAGCATTCAAGGAAGAGTTACAATGGTACATATATACATTTTAAACATTAAACATAGGTCATAGCAGTAGTATAGACACATACTAGTTGTACACACCATCTAGCAGTTAGTGGTATCAGGAGCTGTTATTTTATGTTTTGTTGAGTATCCATGTGATAACATGGCTTCTGAATTTGTTAAAGGTTTGAATAGTCTGAATATTCTGAGGGAGAGTGTTCCAAAGCTGGGCAGCTAATACCGGGAAGCCAGAACCTCCAGCTCTTTTTAGATTGTATCTGGGCACCGCCAGACATGGTATGTTGGATTATCTAGTGATTCTGTTGGATACCTTCGATGTGAACTTGTCTGTGAGATAGGGGGGGCTTGGTAGTTAAGCGCTTTGTGAGTGAGGCAGATAGTTTTTAGGGCAATGTTGTCATGTATAGAGAGACACCTATAGTGCTTTCTAGTTTCTGATATGTGCTCTCTTTTGGGAATATTCAACGCTGCTCTGAGCCCGTTGTTTTGCATGATCTGGAGTTTATTTAAGATGGTTTTGTTCGCTCCTAGATAAAGGCTGTTGCAATAATCCAATTTAGATTGTATGAGCGCTCTCGCCAGCGTAAGGCAGCTGGTGGGGGATAGTACAGGTCTACAGGCTCTGATCAACTTGCCTGTGTAGGCTGTTGCAGAGGAGGTCATGCTAATCTGCTTAGTTAGGTTAGAGTGGGCATTGAGGTAGAAACCTAAAGTTTTTACATGTTTGGCAATGGGTATACTGTTCCCATCGATGAGGATATTTGTGTAGTGAGGACTTAGTTTGAGAAGGTTGTTAGATGATCCGACTAGGAGTAATTCTGTCCTATCATCATTCAGGCAGAGGCCATGTGTGGCCATCCATGCCTGAATGATGATGTAGACTTCGTTAATCCGCGTGACGTCTATATCATAGGTTCCTGAGAGGGGTAGGAGTATCTGGGTGTCATCCGCATAATTTGTGTAGGTGACACCCAGACGGTCCAGTTTGTCAAATAGTGGCTTTGTAAAAATGTTGTACAAAGTGGGCGAGACACAGGATCCTTGAGGGACTGCGCAGGTGATGGGGTCAGCAGCTGCTGACGATGAGAACACGCGCATAGTTCTGTTAGCGGGGAAATATTGGATCCAGGCAACTGCAGAACTGGAGAAATGGGCCGCTGAGGATAGTGTAAGATCCCACATAAAGGAGGAGGTCAACAAGATGCTTGATCTTGGGGTAATAGAGCCCTCTGCCAGTCCATGGTCTAGTCCAGTTTTTCTAGTACCAAAGGCAGGATCCAAGGAGTTGAGATTCTGTGTGGATTATAGAGCTCTTAATGCAGTCACCAAGACTGATGCACACCATTTGCCAAGGACAGATGAACTGGTGGATAAACTTGGTTCAGCCAAGTACCTCAGTACATTTGATCTAACTTCAGGCTATTGGCAAATAGCACTGCCAGACCATGCCAGGGAGAAAACTGCATTCTCAACCCCAGTAGGCCTCTACCAGTTTAAGGTAATGCCTTTTGAACTAATGAATGCACCTTCTACATTCCAAAGGATGGTTAATCAAGTTCTGAATGAGATGGAGGACTTCTGCATGGCATACTTGGATGACATTGCAGTGTTCAGCCCTACTTGGAAATAACATGTTGACCACTTAGGATATGTTTTGCAGGCTCTTGAGCAGGCCCATCTGACCATAAAGGCTAGTAAATGTCAAATTGGTCACAGTAAAGTGGCCTACCTTGGACATGAAGTAGAAGGAGGTGAAATCAGGCCATTGCTAGCAAAATACAAGCTGTACAAAACTGGGCCAACCCTACTGCTCAAACCCAAGTGAAAGCCTTCCCAGGTCTCACTGGTTACCACAGGAACTTCATAGAGAACTATGGGGCCATAGCTTCTCCCTTGTATGTGGTCTCCTCTCCCAAATTCCCAAGAAAGGTCAGGTGGAATGAGGAGTGCACTCGAGCATTTGAAGGCCTAAAGAAAGCCCTTTGTCAAGCTCCAGTTCTAAGAGCTCCTGACTATAACCAAACCTTCATTGTGCAGACAGATGTTTCAAATACAGGTATAGATGCAGTCCTTAGTCAACTGGATGAGAAAGGTAGGGAGCACCCCATTTGCTTCATCAGTAGGAAGCTGAAGGAACCCGAAACAAGGTGGGAAAACATTGAGCATGGATGCTTTGCTATTGTGTGGTTATTGAAGAGGTTTAGACCATCCTTGTATGGATCTACTTTTGTGATTCAAACTGACCACCAACCCTTGAGATGGTCGATGCAAATGAAAGGCGAAAACCCAAAACTACTGAGATGGTCAATCAGCCTGCAAGGATTTGATTTGACCATTGAACACAGGTCAGGGTGTCACCACCAAAATGCTGATGGTCCCTCCTGGATGTTTGACCGACTGGAGTAAGGAGATTCATCCAGGATGGATTAAATCCTCCTGTCCCTTATTCTGGGGGGGTACGGGTGTTAGGGAGATTTTTTACCTGGGAAGAGTGTGAGCTTTTTTTCCCACTCTTCCATGTATTTTGTGTGTATTTTACTTTTGTGTTCTTTGGTTATGGAGTTTTTAAACAACTCCAGTGGCATCATCTTGTTCTGTGTGTCACACAGCACCTTCAGTGCAGTGGCACAGGGGTGTTTTTTCAGACTCCCCAAAGGTTTAAATACCTTCCCTGAGAATGACTACTGTCGCTCAGGGCATGTAAAGGTAAATTGACTTTACTAGTCTCTTTAAATGTACTGACCCAGCACACCCTATCTTACTACACAGTGCTGGAGGGGTTGCTTAGCTTCCCCTGAGTCAAAACACTCATGTGACAGTAAAATGTTACCTTTTCCTATTTTAAATGGCTGGTGGCAGTGGTTTAGATCAACTATTGTAATTTTTTGTGACCGCTAACAAAGGTAGCTCAAAACCAGGGGTAGCCATGTTTTTCAATATGGCGCCCCAGACCTATCTGTAAAAACAGACTCTGGTCATCTTTTTTCACCATTTCTTTTAGGAAAAGTCCTTCTTGTGTTTGTCTCTGCGTGCCAAACCAGGTTTGGTCCCTTTATTCGTGCCCTTTGGCGGGCTTCTGTGCTGAAGCCCTCCTCTTGTGCCAGAGTGTCTTGGGTGGACAGGATATGAGGGAGGTGCCCGAAACTCCCTGTGCTTAATCCCCTAGGAGACCTGAATGCACTCTGGTGTGATCGGCCGGCTGGCTGTCCGGCAAGGACAGCCATCCTGCTGTGTGAATGACAGCCAGGCTGAATGAATGGGGGAAAACTGTTTAAAAGCAGGTATCTGGGACTTGGAAAGCAGAGTTGACCACTGGAACAAAAGAACCGAAGAGGAGAGGAAGGAAGAGGACTGCTGCAACACCTGGATGACCGATGAAGCCCTGCTGCAGGTCCGAATTGCCTCCTGAAACTCAGATGACAGAGAAGCCCTTCAAGGTTAACTTTTTCCCTTGAGTTTGGTTGGAACAACCAACGCTCAAGCGACCTGGACACTGTCCTATTCTGGTCGAATTTTCTTCAGAGTTCTGTTGAAAACCAGATAGCCAGAGGGAAGGAAACCAGGGGGACTTTAAGGCACTCACACCTTAAACCGACGTCTTGCTACAACTTTTGGCCTCTTCCCTGGCCAGTGCAGGAACCTCCCGACGTCCTCCTTCTTGTCCCTATGACTGAAGCTCAGGAACAGCGAAATCTGCTCGAACTGCCAGGAACAACTGGCTCAGCTATAGCTTTCTTTATTTAAAAGGTACTGTGCAAACGTGGTCCGGAAATCTTTTCGGCCATCGAGAAAGTGCGTGAAGCTTTCCTCAACTATGAAGGCTTGTCCTTCCCTAAACATTCGTCAAACTTTTCGCTTAGCCAAATCCTTTAAAAATCTGTGGCAAAGACTTAACTGTTATCTACCAGAACTGTGCTTCCGATACAAAAGACGCTGAACCATTGACTTTGGCCCAGACCTATTGAGAAGAATTGCTGGTTGTATATGAGTGTATTTGGGCGGTCTATTCTTATAACCGTGTCTTTTCCCTCCTTTTCCAAGTATCTAAAGTGCCATTTTGCTCACACTTCATTTTTGAGCTAAACGTGTTTAGTTACTTACCGGTTGGATTTTTGTGGTGTATAAGTGTGTGATATTGAGCTGCTTGTGCTAGTGTAATGTTTTATAAATGATTGAGTAAATAAATGTATATTCTTTTACTGAGAAACCTTGAGTAAGTGTTTACTCACAGTAGAACTGGAATGCCTAGCCATCCAATGGACCCATAGAGACTCTCAAATACTACTCGACTCAGCAAACGTTCACTCTAGTCACTGATCATGCCCTGCTGATTTAGCTAGCCTGGGCCACAGATAGTGACTAGTGAGTCATATTCCTGGCCCTACATCCATACACTTTCACAGTGCTCCACAATGAGGCTCAACAACAGGCCAACGTGGACAACCGTTTGGGGGTAGGTGGCTTGCTGAGCCAGTGGATGATGATCCTGGGCCAGAAGGGGAGGGCCCCTGGGCACTCTCCCACTTTATGCGCTGCTTTTTAGGAAACAGTCCCTTTTGGAGCCTCTAAAACCTCCCCTTCTGTACGGCAGGTATTAATAATAATGAATAATACTAATGATTTGTTTTTTATATAGCGCTTTGACCTAAAGCGTTTTACATAAGACATATTTACATACAGTACAATTATTACCCAATGGAAATTGGTACTCATTCATTTTTCGACCTCGAAAGGATGAAAGGCTGAGTTGGCCTTGCCGAGATTTGAACCTGCAACCTGCAGATCAAACACAAATGACAGCAACAACCATTTAACCCGCTAAGCCATCTTACAGGCATTAGGGAGCTGCGCCTACAGGCCAGCTTCACAGAAGTCCAAGTCCAGCTCCCCGAAACAGCCCCATCCTGATTTGCAAGTAACTATGAAGTTCACAGTCTCCCACACTTGTCTGCAAAGGGCACTCATGGAGCCACACTTTCCCCCAACACCCGCTTAAAGTCCTTAAACTTGCATATGTTCGCAACGCTACCCACGGCAATCTTGGTGCCACCCACAAAGTGTCATGACCTTGAGCACAGTAGATACTTTATGTTGTTCCCCTTTGTCTTATTCCTGCTCCTTCCAACCTACAGGGAACGAAGAAACCTGACCAGTCCCATCCTTTAAATGTTCTAGGCCCACAGCTGCAGACCCTCTACCCCGCTCCCACATAGGGAGATGTTATAAAAGCTAGTCAGCCCAGAACTGGCGTGTGGGTTGTTGTAGTGAGATGTTGTTGATGGTGAGAGTGGAATTCCCTGGTGGCGGATACCCAAGCATTGTGTGGGCTAATTGCCCTTTACATTATGCCCTGTCCATGTGTCCAGTCTGGGACGGTCTACTGAGCTCAGAAGACATCTTTGGGACGTCTCCTACTAAACAGATAATCAGAAACAAGAAGAAAAGGGTGCTGAAGGAGAGCATATCCCTTTTCTACTCAGCACTTGTGCCTGCTGACATGTGTCCACATGTTACTGGCCTCAGGTGGCTTCTTTTGGGACCTAGTATGGTTCGCCACTCCTCCGCTCCGGCAAACCTGAAGTTCCCCGTCAAAGGGCTAACACTAGCACTTGTACTGAGAGCCCTTCAGATCCTAAAACTAGGTCTTCATCCAAGGTTGCAGTTGGGCAAACTAAGGCATTCACAGCAGCTAACATCTGGACATTTCATCCCGAGGGCCATCCACCTGGCACCAGAGTACATATGCCCTGTGGTTTCCCGTCAGACGCATAGTTTGGCCACTAGTAGCACACAGCATAGCAGACTTTTATAACGTTTCTGCCTGCGATGAAGATTTGGCTTGTTCGCTAGTACCTGCAGAACCAGTCACATCTGGAGCCCTGGCTCCTCCTCTGCAGCGTCTGCTACCCAAAAAGCTTCTTCCAGTCAGGCTTCCCACTCCTGCGGGATCCACAGACCCCACTCAGACCCCTCAAATGCCAACTCCAGCCTGCACTGTCCTACTCCCAAAACTCCTTCCCAACCATTGCCACTGGATGAGGATACACTGCTCAGAGGCTACATTTGATGTGGCAGGAGATGAGGTTTATACCCCGGCCAAGGCGTTTCATGACAGATTAGAAGGGGTATATGGGTCTTCTCATCCCTAAAGCACCTTCTCTGGAGGAAGAAGTGCTATTGATGGTTTTAGGTATAGACGAATCCTCCTGTTCCGGCATCCACATTCAAAAGGATGTTATTGCCGAGGCAAAAAAGATTTGGGAAAAGCAGCACTATCTTTAGCCAGTCATTCGTGAGCAGGGCATCATAAAGTCTCCAATTACAGATGATAAACACGTCGTAGCTTCTGTACTTCAGTCCCAGTAATCAGTAGTGGCTCTGGCAATGTCATGCAGCAAGAAATCTGCATCTTCGGCAGTCAATTGCTGATGCGATTATACAGACGAAGAGCCCATTAAGTTCTAGACTAGAGTATCCTACCAAGCAACCACCTAAGCATGTCCTTTCAGCTACAGTCAAGACAGGATAGATCTTGATCCTTTTCAGGGTTTCAAGAATTTCAAGGATTTCAGGATGTAATACACATCTAGCCAGCAGCAAGGAAAACAGTTTAGAACTTAGCAAAGGGGGTTCTCCACTCAGCCACCAACCTCAGACGCCAAGGTAATGGTTAGAGATCATATGCCACTTGTAGAAAGTTGTTTAGTGGAACATCTTCATATGAGGAGCCATCTGTTCAAGAATGCATGAATTCTGTAAGCGGTTTCTAAGGGTGTTCGACTACTACACCCCACTCCCCCCACCTTGCTAGTCCCCCTGTACACCAGGTTGGCAGGTAACATCCATGGCTGGAAGTAAACCCGCTTATCGTCATGAGAGATATTGAACCTGTCCCTTCCCAGAAAGAGACTTAGGTTAATCTTTTAGTTGTTTTTTTTAAAAAACATTTTATTTTGTATCAGCGCAGCACACAGCTCCAGAAAACATGTACATAGTAAGTTTAGAATGCATAAAGGCTGATTGTACAGAGTACGCATATTCACATAAGGAGTGCATAATAAACAGAGGATTGTTCAGGCAAGAAGGTCATTCAGGGTCCCAATTTTCCTCCCACAACCTTCGCATATACACTAGAAACCCATCTCAAATGTTCCTTGGTCGGCTACGAATGGGGATAGTTACAATACATGTCTCCTCTCGCTCGTTCGCATATATCAGTTACATCAACCACAACCGCCGGGTAGGGGCAATTTACAGAACGTAAGGATAGATTTTTTTTGGCAATGAGACATGCTAAATTAAAAATCTACGTTGCTTAACATTTCCTTTCCAGTGTCAGCTTGAAGATACTTCACCGGAGCCAGAGCAGGTGGTACATCCGTCGTTTCCGCCAACACCTCAGTCACCTCTGACCAGAATTCCAGTATTAAATGACATGACCAGAACATGTGCAAGAAGTCAGCTGGTGACTTATGGCATTTGGGGCAAGCAACAGAGGTGCCCGGAGAAAACCTAGGAATCTTAGCAGGGGTATAATGCAGCCGATTAAGACACTTAAATTGTCTTAGTCGATATCTAGCATTTATCAACTCTTGCTTAGTAAGGAGACAGTAACGTGACCACTTGTCCCCCCGTATCACATGACCAATGTCTGCCTCCCATTGAGTGCGAATTCAAGATCCTGTCGCAGTGGCCTGTTGCACATTACAATAGAGCTCAGACCCTGGCCTTAAGTCACAGGGGCCTGAGTGATGACATCAAATATTGAATGTGTGTCAGGTTCAGCTGGTAAGGATGCCCATTTCCTCCGATACGCCGCTCTAATGCTCGCATTTTGCAGAATTAGCAACAGAGCGCTCCCAAATTTTGAACTAAATTCTTGCTTGGGAACAAAGCTCCTGTATGCAAAAATGTCTCCCACTGTGATTTTTAATTCGGATTCCATTTAAACAGTATTGCTCTGTCCTGTGATGGCAGTATATCTGGATAGCCCCATAGAGGCACTTTGCTTCAATATGGGGTTTCGACACCCAACCGTTGAAGCAGTTTAGTCCATGCCCCAACTGTGGTCCATACTGGGTCAAACTAAGTCATCTCCATGTTGCTTACTGAGTATGATTGAACGTAAGTTCATTGGTCTTACTCCCACCGTCTCAATTGTAGCATGTCTATGCATAGGTGGGACAGTATACCAATGCACGACAAATTGCGCCTGAGCCGCCACATAGTAAAATAAAAAATCTGGTGCTGCTACGCCCCCTTCATCGCATAGTTTCACCACGTCCACCCACACCACTCTTGTGGCACCTGATCCCCAAACAAATGTATGCCCCAAGGACCGGACCTTGTTGAAAAATGCTTTACCCGGCCATATTGGTATATTTGTATATTAGGAAGTATTACCATTTTCAACAGTGATAATTGGCTGTATAACGATGTGGGAAGTCGTGACCAAAAATCGAGTTTGACACAAAGGGCCGGAATATATGCAGCCAGATTGCATCATACAGAACTTTTGTCGATAGAGAAATGAAAATCCCCAGGTAAATTATAGAAGTGGGGGCCGATATGAACCCCAATAGACCGATGGGAGGAGTCGAGTTTTTCATTTAAGGGAATAGCTCTGATTTTGTCCAATTAATGCGGTATCCAGAATGACGAGAGAAGGTCTGAATCTCACCAGTATAGGGCGAAGCTTAAAGTCCAGGTGTCGGACAAAAAGTAACGCATCATCTGCTTAAAGTGGCGCTACCTCCGATACGCCAGTTATGCGGAGGCCATGATGGTCATTCCTCACCCGGATAAGTTCTGGAAGTGGTTCAACACACAAGGTACAGAAAAGAGGGGAGAGGGAACAACCCTGGCTAGTACCCCTACCAAGTGGGATAGTAGACGAGAGGTCCCCATTTGCCCATATTCTGATCCGACGTTAAGAATATAGCAGACTGACATAGAAGATAAAGTATGTGTCTGAATGGAATGAGTCCAGTACCAGAAACAAAAAGTCCCATGATACTGAATCAAACACATTTTCCGCATCTAAGGTTGCAGCGACCAAGTTTGCCTGGGGGTTTAACTGGGAGAGTATGCAAAAGACGCATCTCAGGTTCAAGCTGTTCGAAGCCTGTCTGATTAGAATTAATCAAATGTGGCATCACAGGCATAAGTCAAGAAGCCAGGAGTTTTGCAAACATTCTGGCATCAGTGGTTATGAAACATAATTGCCGGTTGGAGTCTATTTCTTGCGGTGACTTATAAGGTTTTACCAAGACAGTTATGATAGCTTCCCCGAGTGTAGGGGAAACAACACCTCCCTCAATTGCTTCATTCCACACCGGTAGAAGCAACGGTGCAATCATCTGCTTAAATTACTTATATAGTTCAACACCCAGTCCATCTGAATCAGGTGACTCGTTTGATAGCAAAGCCGAGATCGCTGCCTGTATCTCCTCTAATGCATGTGGTACATTCAAGGATCCAGATGCCTCAACCTAGAATGTCAGCAATATAATAGCATCAAAGTATGTCTTAGTGTCAGCTCAGGTCTTTGATCATGATTCGCATAGAGGGCACCATACGATCCCACAAATGCATCACAGATGGAGGAACTATCAGTACGAACCTCTCCACATGGCCTCTGTATCCCTGTGCTAGTGTTACCAGCAATGGTGAGCTGCGCTGCCCATGCCAAAGCTCTGCCCGGCCTGTCCACCTCTCTGTATCTGCAAGCCATTACAGGTTTACTTATATAATAGGCGTTCCTCTCATCTACTTCTTTAAACTTCAACAGCTCTGTTATAATAGCCGCTGTGAGAAACCTGAGGGTATTCTCACGCCTACTTCCCTTGGATCCTCTATGTAGGTGACCAGGGAAAGACCATTGCTATTGGATCCTGACTCTGGGGATGGACAAGCGAGGGGGGGGATCACCAGGGTGAAGGGCCTTGGGGATTGGGAGTGAGATACCTCTAGGTTAGACATGGTATCTTCCTTATCCTCGTGACAACCAGCCTAACCCTCCCTGACCTTTATGGGTCATTGTAGAGCAGTTCCTCTTTATTCCCCTCTTGTGGTACCTAACAGTACTGAGACGAGGAAGAAGCAACTGAGTGTAATCAACACCACTTACTCTCACCATTTTGGTACTGGGAAGAAGAAGATGAATGAAGGTCAGGCATGTTCTTTTAATTAGAGTCAGGCAGCAGTAATTGATGGAATACACCTGCAGCCCATTAAAGGACCACAGGTGTATACAAGGTGGAACGCAGAGGCACTAGGAGGAAGCAGGGGAAGATGCAGCAGCAGGAGAGACCTGAGAAACGTTACCCAGGGCCATGCTGGAGTGCGAGAGGACAAGCCACCGACATGCCGACAAAGATCCTGGCAGTCCAGCCAGTGGGATTGTGCAGGACGGCGAACCCTCGTAAGGGAAGCCGGGCAGCAGGTGCTGTCGTGGAGCGGCGGTGGAGCGCAGAAGCCGGCATGTGCTAGACAAAGCACCCAGCGAATGGGCTTTCCCGCTTGGGGAAAAGCCGACAAGAGGAGCTCCCCGGACTTGGTAAGTGTCAGGGACACTGAAACCACCTGGGCTCTCTAAGGGGCTGTGAATATAGTAGCGGTCCATGAAAGTAAGACACTTTCACAATTATTGAATACCGAATTGCATGAAACAAGCAAAGTTGCATTTATTGAATACCAAATTAAATGAAACAAGCAAAGTTGCATTTATTGAATACTGAATGAAACAAGCAAAGCAGCATTTAGTGAATACCGAATTGAATGAAACAAGCTAAACTGCACTTATTGAATACTGAACTGAATGAAATAAGCAAAACTGCACATATTGAATCCAGAAGTGAAAAGGAAGGCAAGATAATACATTTTGAACATTGAATTACATGAAACAGCACACACTGCTAACCTTGAATATCAAATTGAATGCAAATACCAAACCTGCTAATAGTGAACTATGAACTGAAGGAAAATAGGAAACTAAGTTGAATTAATGGCTCTGAGCGCAGAGCAGAAATCAAAGTTGAGAAAGGGATTGTTGTGGACCTGCATTGGAGAAACCACTTGTTTATTGAAGTTGTGGAGCTGCATTTGAGAAACCACTTAGTTGGCTGAATATTGAACTGCTTAAAGAGAACTGGAAGTTCCTGGTTGCGTGACCTATAATGGGTGGATCGTGTGATCCCACAACTGTGCCCAGAACAGAGAACTACTACTTGTTGAACAAAGAACTATTGAAAGCGAAGGCAAGGTTCTTGGTTGCGTGACCTCTAATGAGTGGACCGTTTGGTCTAACAACAGCGCCAAGACCAGATAACCCCTATATGCCAATAAGAAAGTGCGCTATTGTGTTCAAAGGAAGACTACTGTTGGTGCATACACGACTTGCGGAAGGGAACCCTGAGATATTCTGAGTTGTTGAAACACAGCTTAAAGATAAAGCTTCAAGATACTTCTCTTTGTGACATCTTTTTTCCCCTTGGGCTAGAGAACCCTAAAACGTGCTGCCCTGGAACTATATTGAACTTGTGGAAGGACATCCTGACATTTCTTTACGTTTGGAACACTGTTTAGTTTATGGTTGGCATCCCTACACATTGTTTTGCCTTAGAAGTGAGGGCAAGCATAGGGTTTGGACACAGACAGACTTTTCAGTTGAACTTACTGACACAGACTATCCTTAGTATTTTGAGGTAGGGAAATCCACCTTAACATAGGGCAAGTTAGGCCTTACACCATCCTGAAAATGTCTTTAATAAAAGCCTTTTGTTATACATTGAATCTGTTGTCTGTGTCTCCTTCCATGATGCCAACCTCACACCGCCTTAATGTTCTCCTCATGATATACTCTGTACCTGTTTTCAAGGGAGCGAATCAGATTTTCTTGAGCATGCAGCTCCCACCAAATCATTTTGAATTGGCACACTGAAGTCGATAATGCCATCCTTCTGATGAATACCTTAATTGTCTCCCATACGTAGCAATCGTAGATACCGATCCCTCATTGGTCTCAAGAAAAATGTCAATGTTTACTTCAAGTGTTTGCAGGAATGCCCCATCCGTAGTACTGATGGGGTAAATTTCCAGAGAGGCCTGTCAGGTCGTGATACGCCAATTCTTAGCGCCAACACAGTCGGGGTATGATCCAAGTATGTACGAGGAAGCATACAGTGGCTATCCTGTGTGAGAAGCGAGGTCGATATTAACCAGTAATCAATGTGGGACAACATGTCATGTACCATGGAGTCAAACGAGTATTCCCGGATTTGGGGATGCAGGCACCTCGAAGCATCTACAAGGTACAATGGGAATCGGTTGAGCGATCAAGCTCCATTTCAAGGATGCCATTAAAGTCCCCTCCCCAAAGTATCGAAAAGTCGGCAGATGCAGCTATAATGTGAGGCAACTGCATATAACCAATAGAAATGCAACCCCCGGATAATGTACTCTGTGTCACCACATTCCTGCCTTCAGGATCCACTCAGGATCCAATATGCGAAAACGGTAGTGAATGGTGGAGCAATATGAGCACCCACAAGACTGGGAAGTATACAACGTGTAAAACCTAAATCTCCCCCACCTTGACACAAACGCCTCATGTACTGGAGCCAATGCATGCATTACTTGCAACATAGGTATCTGTTGCACATGACGCTAAATGAAAGTGTGCAGTTGCTTAGCTTTCACAGGATTATTCATGCCCCTTACATTCCAAGAAAGAAGGGTTACGGAGGAGGACACAGGTGGGAACGACATAGCAGAGAATAGACCGAGCTGGACCCGTGGACATCTATCCACCCCCCCATCTAGAACAATCCTGGAAACCGGCACCATTACTGGTGATCTTTTTAACTTTGAATTGAATTAATATTGTATTTACATTGTGCTCGTACACAAGTGTTTCAGAGCACGACAAGGCAAGGGAGGGGAACAGGAGAGAACAAAACAAAGATTTTACTAGGCCCAGTGGTATTGAGAACGCGCAAGTGCATGGGAGAGGGAGAGGGGATAAGTGCATAGAAGGGGGGAGAAGTGGAAAATGCGGAGCAAAGGAGAAACAGATAAATAATAAATAAATTAATAATAAAGGCAACAAACAGTGGTAGTGCAGTCAGCAAGTGGCAAGTGCTGGGTTTAAGGCAGCAGACAGGGTAGGTCTGATAAGTGCAGGAAGAAAAGGGGGGGGGCTGTATGGGTACAGATACAGACCCCAGTGCAAGGGGTGGCCGGGAGGCGGTGCGGGAGGGTGAGCAGGTACTTGGGCCCGGAGGACAGAGGGTGGCCAGGTGCACAGTGCCGAGAGAGAACATCAGCAGGGGAGAGGGGGCGAAGGCAGAAGCAAAGAGGATGGTCTTGAGGTGCTTTCGGAACTGGAGATGGTTCTCCTCAAGTTTCAATGTGTCAGGAAGGCTGTTCCAGATAGAGGCCCCAGACGAAGACAGAGATCTAACCCAAGCCCATTTCTTTGAAAAACAACTGACCCTGAGGGAGTTAGAGGTAGAGGAGCGAAGAGCTCGAGAGGGGAGGTATTTGTGGAGGGATAGCTGAAGGAATTTAGGACCCAGGCCCCAGAAAGCCTTGTGGACAATGCAGAGGGTTTTGAATTTAATCCTTGCATCCACTGGGAGCCAATGAAGAGATTTCAGAGCTGGAGAGATACGATGCCAGGGCTTGAGGCCAAGGACATGTCTCGCAGTCCTGTTCTGGATTAGTTGCAGAGGGTGGAGAGTAGAGGCAGGTAAATTTAGAAAGAGGCTGTTACAATAGTCAACCTAGAGAGAACCAGAGCTTGGGGGACAGTGAGCTTCTGGGGAAAGGAGAGGAAAGGCAGAGTCGCTCTGAAGAGGTCCAGTAGGATGTTTGACTTTTTAGAGACATCACAGATGTGGGCGGAGAAGGAAAGTGTGGAGTCAAAGATGACACTGAGGTTCTTGGCCCCGCAGGTGGGAGTAGGAGGAAGGCCAAGGAAGGCAAGCCATAGTGTAATGGGAAAGCATGGTGAAGGTGTGCCGATGAGGAGGCTCTCCCGTCTTGCTGGCATTCAGACAAAGATCGTTAGCAGCACACCAATCTTGAATGGCAGTTAGGCAATCAGAGATGAGAAAAGGAGAGGAGGTGGCCGAGGGCAGCCTGAAAATGAGTTGAGTGTCGTCAGTGTAGCTCTGGAAATTTGAGCAGAAAACAGCAATGCAGTGGGAGAGAGCTGCCAGGTATTGGTTGAAAAGCCAGGGTGAGAGGTTAGACCCCTGGGGAACACCACAGGTAGAGAGGTAGATAGATGATAGGAAGGACCCAAGTTGGACCTGGGAGGGCTCGATCAGAGAGGAAAGAGGTCAGCCAGGCCAGAGCCTGATCAGTGATACCCAGGTTATCCCGGAGACGGTTGAGCAGGATGGTATGGTTGACCGTGTCGAAGGTAGAAGAGAGATTGAGTAGGATGAGGACAGAGGGAATGTTAAGAGTCAAGGTTGGAGAGCAGATGTTCATGGATGTTCCAGAGAGCAGTTTCTGTGCTTCTGGCAGCTCTGAAGCCAGACTGGTGGTCATGGAGACAGCCAACAGATTCGGAATGAAGGATAAACTGAGAGATGGCCAGCTTTTCCAAGAGTTTGCAGAGAAAGGGAGTAATGGAAATTGGGCAATAGTTAGCCAGACAAGAAGGATCAGCTGTGGGTTTCTTGGGAAGAGGATGCACAAGGGAGTGCTTCAGAGGGGAGGGGAAGGATCCTGAGGCAAAGGAGAGGTTGCAAAAATCAGCAAGGCCCAGAGCGAGGGTATCAATGTGGTCCTTGATGGTTTTAGAGGAACAGGTATTAACCTGTTTTGACGAGGCTTGCATAGATCTGACCTGTCTAACGACCTAATCAGGGGAGAAAAGAGGAAAGGATGGGAAAGAGGGTCGGTGGTGGTTGAAGGAGGGTCAGCATGCACAGACAGAGAGGGCAGAGTAGGGGGAGGGGAGAAGAGGATGGACATGATGACCTGAGTTCTTGAGATAAAGTGAGAGGCAAGGGCATTGCAAAGAGCCTGGGAGGCAACAGGAGGGCTAGAGACTGCAGCAGGGTTGGCCAGCTCCTTGCAGATTTTAAAGAATTCGGCCGAGTTGTTAGATGCCACGGAGACACATGCTTGAATGTGGACTCTCTCCTTGGTGAGGACAGAGAGTCGGTATTGCCTTTGGAGCAGGCGACAGGCCAGTTTGTCAGAGGATGAACAGGATGCCCTCCATTTCCTCTCAGCTGCCCTACACTTCTTTTTAAGTGTAGCTAGGTCAGAGCCATACCAGGAATTGCACTTGGCTTTGGACTTCAAACGGATTCTCATGACAGGGACAAGAGCATCAGGAATATCAGAAATAGAAGAGTAGAGCAGAGACTGAGCTGTGTCAGGATGTGAGTCAGCCAGAGGTGGAGGGGGGGAGAAAAGGGGGTGGTGAAAGCCTCAACTGACTCACACTTCATGGGCCGGATGTCAGAGAAGGTAAGTGGCAATGTTGGGGTAGGCTTAGCTTGGCGGGAAGAAAGGGAGAGATGAAAGGAGAGAAGGGAATGATCACTCCAGGAGAGGGGAGTGGTCAGAGGGATGGAGAGGGGGAGGTCAGAGTAGATGAAGACATTGAGTGTGTGCCCTGCAGAGTGAGTCGGGCCAGAGGGGAGGATGGACAGGGAGAGGGAGTCGCAGAGGTCACAGAAGAGGAAAGAGGAGGAACAAGGAGATTCTAAGTGGATATTGAGGTCACAGAGGAGGAGGAGTTGAGTGTTAGAGGCCAGGAGGGAGGAGGAGACGTCCGCCCACTCAGAGAGAAATGAGGTGATTTGACCAGGAGGCCTGTAGATGGTAGCCACAGTAAGCGAATGGGTAGGAGAGAGAGAGAGAGAGAGAGAGCTCACAGACAAGCCATTCAAAAGAGGAGTAGGTCTGAGTGGGAATGATAGAGGCAGGAATCCTCTGAGGAAAGATCAGGGCTACCCCCCAAAACTCCCACCGGACCGGGAGGATCTGGGTGCGGAGATGATCTTGTAGCCATCAGGGAGGAGAGTGTAAAAGCACTTGACAGAGCTGGCCGTGAACCATGTCTCAGCAAGACCAAGGACATCAAGGTCTAGTTCTTTAAGGATGTGGCAGATGTCGGAGGAGTGTTTTACAGCAGAGCGAGCGTTGAGAGTGGCAAGATGAAGAAGGTTGCCAGCTTTAAAGACCTTCTGGGGAGGGGTACAGATCAGAGGTACGCCCTCTGGAGGGGAAGGAGCCCTAGGAGGGCAGAGGAGGAGACAGAGGGCAAGGTAGCCAAGGGCGGAGCAGAGGGGACAGCAGGAGATGAGAGGAAATTGATGAGGCGAGGGAAGCGCCTATCAAAGAGGAGGAGATTGGCCTGAGGGCCTTGGACCATGACAGTGCCATTAAGGTAGACATTAATGATGACTTTAGAGGAGTCAAAGGAAGCCATGAGAACTTCCCAGCGAGTGCCACCATTAATGGGAGAGGAGGAGATCGGACAGAGCACAGAGATTATATGAAGAGTCCATAGATCTGGCAAAGGAACGACAAAGAGGATGTCAGTGAGGGTCAGTCTGGAGGAAGCATTGGAGTAGGTGTCCACGATAGGAAGACCAGGGTTAGAGGCCAATATATCCTTTTTGACCATCTTCCTGCCAGAATAAGTGAAAAGGGAAGGATAGTCAGACACATAGTTTGGCCACTAGTAGCACACAGCATAGCAGACTTTTATAACGTTTCTGCCTGCGATGAAGATTTGGCTTGTTCGCTAGTACCTGCAGAACCAGTGACATCTGGAGCCCTGGCTCCTCCTCTGCAGCGTCTGCTACCCAAGAAGCTTCTTCCAGTCAGGCTTCCCACTCCTGCGGGATCCACAGACCCCACTCAGACCCCTCAAATGCCAGCTCCAGCCTGCACTGTCCTACTCCCAAAACTCCTTCCCAACCATTGCCACTGGTTGAGGATACATTGCTAAGAGGCTACATTTGATGTGGCAGGAGATGAGGTTTATACCCCGGCCAAGGCATTTCATGACAGATTAGAATGGGTATATGGGTCTTCTCATCCCTGAAGCACCTTCTCTGGAGGAAGAAGTGCTATTGATGGTTTTAGGTATAGACGAATCCTCCTGTTCCGGCATCCACATTCAAAAGGATGTTATTGCCGAGGCAAAAAAGATTTGGGAAAAGCAGCACTATCTTTAGCCAGTCATTCGTGAGCAGGGCATCATATAGTCTCCAATTACAGATGATAAACACGGCGTAGCTTCTGTACTTCAGTCCCAGTAATCAGTAGTGGCTCTGGCAATGTCATGCAGCAAGAAATCTGCATCTTTGGCAGTCAATTGCTGATGCGATTATACAGACGAAGAGCCCATTAAGTTCTAGACTAGAGTATCCTACCAAGCAACCACCTAAGCATGTCCTTTCAGCTACAGTCAAGACAGGATAGTTCTTGATCCTTTTCAGGGTTTCAAGAATTTCACGGATTTCAGGATGTAATACACATCTAGCCAGCAGCAAGGAAAACAGTTTAGAACTTAGCAAAGGGGGTTCTCCACTCAGCCACCAACCTCAGACGCCAAGGTAATGGTTAGAGATCATATGCCACTTGTAGAAAGTTGTTTAGCGGAACATCTTCATATGAGGAGCCATCTGTTCAAGAATGCATGAATTCTGTAAGCGGTTTCTAAGGGTGTTCGACTACTACTCCCCACTCCCCCCACCTTGCTAGTCCCCCTGTACACCAGGTTGGCAGGTAACATCCATGGCTGGAAGTAAACCCGCTTATCGTCATGAGAGATATTGAACCTGTCCTTTCCCAGAAAGAGACTTAGGTTAATCTTTTAGTTGTTTTTTTTTAAAAACATTTTATTTTGTATCAGCGCAGCACACAGCTCCAGAAAACATGTACATAGTAAGTTTAGAATGCATAAAGGCTGATTGTACAGAGTACGCATATTCACATAAGGAGTGCATAATAAACAGAGGATTGTTCAGGTAAGAAGGTCATTCAGGGTGCCAATTTTCCTCCCACAACCTTCGCATATACACTAGAAACCCATCTCAAATGTTCCTTGGTCGGCTACGAATGGGGATAGTTACAATACATGTCTCCTCTCGCTCGTTCGCATATATCAGTTACAAAAACCACAACCGCCAGGTAGGGGCAATTTACAGAACGTAAGGATAGATTTTTTTTGGCAATGAGACAAGCTAAATTAAAAATCTACGTTGCTTAACATTTCCTTTCCAGTGTCAGCTTGGAGATACTTCACCGGGGCCAGAGCAGGTGGTACATCCGTCATTTCCGCCAACACCTCAGTCACCTCTGACCAGAATTCCAGTATTAAATGACATGACCAGAACATGTGCAAGAAGTCAGCTGGTGACTTATGGCATTTGGGGCAAGCAACAGAGGTGCCCGGAGAAAACCTAGGAATCTTAGCAGGGGTATAATGCAGCCGATTAAGACACTTAAATTGTCTTAGTCGATATCTAGCATTTATCAACTCTTGCTTAGTAAGGAGACAGTAACGTGACCACTTGTCCCCCCGTATCACATGACCAATGTCTGCCTCCCATTGAGTGCGAATTCAAGATCCTGTCGCAGTGGCCTGTTGCACATTACAATAGAGCTCAGACCCTGGCCTTAAGTCACAGGGGCCTGAGTGATGACATCAAATATTGAATGTGTGTCAGGTTCAGCTGGTAAGGATGCCCATTTCCTCCGATACGCCGCTCTCATGCACGCATTTTGCAGAATTAGCAACAGAGCGCTCCCAAATTTTGAACTAAAGTCTTGCTTGGGAACAAAGCTCCTGTATGCAAAAATGTCTCCCACTGTGAGTTCGAATTCGGATTCCATTTAAACAGTATTGCTCTGTCCTGTGATGGCAGTATATCTGGATAGCCCCATACAGGCACTTTGCTACAATATGGGGTTTCGACACCCAACCGTTGAAGCAGTTTAGTCCATGCCCCAACTGTGGTCCATACTGGGTCAAACTAAGTCATCTCCATGTTGCTTACTGAGTATGATTGAACGTAAGTTCATTGGTCTTACTCCCACCGTCTCAATTGTAGCATGTCTATGCATAGGTGGGACAGTATACCAATGCACAACAAAATGCGCCTGAGCCGCCACATAGTAAAATAAAAAATCTGGTGCTGCTACGCACCCTTCATTGCATAGTTTCACCACGTCCACCCACACCACTCTTGTGGCACCTGATCCCCAAACAAATGTATGCCCCAAGGACCGGACCTTGTTGAAAAATGCTTTACCCGGCCATATTGGTATATTTGTAGTTTAAGAAGTATTACCATTTTCAACAGTGATAATTGGCTGTATAACGATGTGGGAAGTCGTGACCAAAAATCGAGTTTGACACAAAGGGCCGGAATATATGCAGCCAGATTGCATCATACAGAACTTTTGTCGATAGAGAAATGAAGATCCCCAGGTAAGTTATGGAAGTGGGGGCCGATATGAACCCCAATAGACCAATGGGAGGAGTCGAGTTTTTCATTAAAGGGAATAGCTCTGATTTTGTCCAATTAATGCGGTATCCAGAATGCCGAGAGAAGGTCTGAATCTCATCCAGTATAGGGCGAAGCTTAAAGTCCAGGTGTCGGACAAAAAGTAACGCATCATCTGCTTAAAGTGACGCTACCTCCGATACGCCAGTTATGCGGCGGCCATGATGGTCATTCCTCACCCGGATAAGTTCTGGAACTGGTTCAACACACAAGGCACAGAAAAGAGGGGAGAGGGAACAACCCTGGCTAGTACCCCTACCAAGTGGGATAGTAGACGAGAGGTCCCCATTTGCCCATATTCTGATCCGACATTGAGAATATAGCAGACTGACATAGAAGATAAAGTATGTGTCCGAATGGAATGAGTCCACTAGCAGAAACAAAAAGTCCCATGATACTGAATCAAACACATTTTCCGCATCTAAGGTTGCAGCAACCAAGTTTGCCTGGGGGTTTAACTGGGAGAGTATGCAAAAGAAGCATCTCAGGTTCAAAGCCGTTGATTTGGACAGGACGAAGCCTGTCTGATTAGAATGAATCAAATGTGGCATCACAGGCATAAGTCAAGAAGCCAGGAGTTTTGCAAACATTTTGGCATCAGTGGTTATGAAACATAATTGCCGGTAGGAGCCTATTTCTTGTGGTGACTTATAAGGTTTTACCAAGACAGTTATGATAGCTTCCCCGAGTGTAGGGGAAAGAACACCTCCCTCAATTGCTTCATTCCACACCGGTAGAAGCAACGGTGCAATCATCTGCTTAAATTACTTATATAGTTCAACACCCAGTCCATCTGAATCAGGGGACTCGTCCGATAGCAAAGCCGAGATCGCTGCCTGTATCTCCTCTAGTGCATGTGGTACAATCAAGGATCCAGATGTCTCAACCTAGAATGTCAGCAATATAATAGCATCAAAGTATGTCTTAGTGTCAGCTCAGGTCTTTGATCATGATTCGCATAGAGGGCACCATACGATCCCACAAATGCATCACAGATGGAGGAATTATCAGTACGAACCTCTCCACATGGCCTCTGTATCCCTGTGCTAGTGTTACCAGCAATGGTGAGCTGCGCTGCCCATGCCAAAGCTCTGCCCGGCCTGTCCACCTCTCTGTATCTGCAAGCCATTACAGGTTTACTTATATAATAGGCGTTCCCCTCATCTACTTCTTTAAACTTCAACAGCTCTGTTATAATAGCCGCTGTGAGAAACCTGAGGGTATTCTCACGCCTACTTCCCTTGGATCCTCTATGCAGGTGACCAGGGAAAGACCATTGCTATTGGATCCTGACTCTGGGGATGGACAAGCGAGGGGGAGGATCACCAGGGTGAAGGGCCTTGGGGATTGGGAGTGAGATACCTCTAGGTGAGACATGGTATCTTCCTTATCCTCGTGACAACCAGCCTAACCCTCCCTGACCTTTATGGGTCATTGGAGAGCAGTTCCTCTTTATTCCCCTCTTGTGGTACCTAACAGTACTGAGACGAGGAAGAAGCAACTGAGACTAATCAACACCACCTACTCTCACCATTTTGGTACTGGGAAGAAGAAGATAAATGAAGGTCAGGCATGTTCTTTTAATTAGATTCAGGCAGCAGTAATTGATGGAATACACCTGCTGCCCATTAAAGGACCACAGGTGTATACAAGGTGGAATGCAGAGGCACTAGGAGGAAGCAGGGGAAGATGCAGCAGCAGGAGAGACCTGAGAAACTTTACCCAGGGCCATGCTGGAGTGCAAGAGGACAAGCCGCCGACATGCCGACAAAGATCCTGGGAGTCCAGCCGGTGGGATTGTGCAGGACGGCGAACCCTCGTAAGGGAAGCCGGGCAGCAGGTGCTGTCGTCGATCGGCGGTGGAGCGCAGAAGCCGGCATGTGCTAGACAAAGCACCCAGTGAACGGGCTTTCCTGCTTGGGGAAAAGCCGACAAGAGGAGCTCCCCGGTCTTGGTAAGTGTCAGGGACACTGAAACCACCTGGGCTCTCTAAGGGGCTGTGAATATAGTAGCGGTCCATGAAAGTAAGACACTTTCACAATTATTGAATACCGAATTGCATGAAACAAGCAAAGTTGCATTTATTGAATACCAAATTAAATGAAACAAGCAAAGTTGCATTTATTGAACACTGAATGAAACAAGCAAAGCAGCATTTAGTGAATACCGAATTGAATGAAACAAGCTAAACTGCACTTATTGAATACTGAACTGAATGAAATAAGCAAAACTGCACATATTGAATCCAGAAGTGAAAAGGAAGGCAAGATAATACATTTTGAACATTGAATTACATGAAACAGCACACACTGCTAACCTTGAATATCAAATTGAATGCAAATACCAAACCTGCTAATAGTGAACTATGAACTGAAGGAAAATAGGAAACTAAGTTGAATGAATGGCTCTGAGCACAGAGCAGAAATCAAAGTTGAGAAAGGGATTGTTGTGGACCTGCATTGGAGAAACCACTTGTTTATTGAAGTTGTGGAGCTGCATTTGAGAAACCACTTAGTTGGCTGAATATTGAACTGCTTAAAGAGAACTGGAAGTTCCTGGTTGCGTGACCTATAATGGGTGGATCGTGTGATCCAACAACTGTGCCCAGAACAGAGAACTACTACTTGTTGAACAAAGAACTATTGAAAGCGAAGGCAAGGTTCTTGGTTGCATGACCTGTAATGGGTGGACCGTTTGGTCTAACAACAGCGGCAAGACCAGATAACCCCTATATGCCAATAAGAAAGTGCGCTATTGTGTTCAAAGGAAGACTACTGTTGGTGCATACACGACTTGCGGAAGGGAACCCTGAGATATTCTGAGTTGTTGAAACACAGCTTAAAGATAAAGCTTCAAGATACTTCTCTTTGTGACATCTTTTGTCCCCTTGGGCTAGAGAACCCTAAAACGTGCTGCCCTGGAACTATATTGAACTTGTGGAAGGACATCCTGACATTTCTTTACGTTTGGAACACTGTTTAGTTTATGGTTGCCATCCCTACACATTGTTTTGTCTTTAAAGTGAGGGCAAGCATAGGGTTTGGACACAGACAGACTTTTCAGTTGAACTTACTGACACAGACTATCCTTTTTTGAGGTAGGGAAATCCACCTTAACATAGGGCAAGTTAGGCCTTACACCATCCTGAAAATGTCTTTAATAAAAGCCTTTTGTTGTACATTGAATCTGTTGTCTGTGTCTCCTTCCATGATGCCAACCTCACACCGCCTTAATGTTCTCCTCATGATATACTCTGTACCTGTTTTCAAGGGAGCGAATCAGATTTTCTTGAGCATGCAGCTCCAAACAAATCATTTTGAATTGGCACACTGAAGTGGATAATGCCATCCTTCTGATGAATACCTTAATTGTCTCCCATACGTAGCAATCGTAGATACCGATCCCTCATTGGTCTCAAGAAAAATGTCAATGTTTACTTCAAGTGTTTGCAGGAACGCCCCATCCGTAGTACTGATGGGGTAAATTTCCAGAGAGGCCTGTCAGATCGTGATACGCCAATTCTTAGCGCCAACACAGTCGGGGTATGATCCAAGTATGTACGAGGAAGCATACAGTGGCTATCCTGTGTGAGAAGCGAGGTCGATATTAACCAGTAATCAATGTGGGACAACATGTCATGTACCATGGAGTCAAACGAGTATTCCCGGATTTGGGGATGCAGGCACCTCGAAGCATCTACAAGGTACAATGGGAATCAGTTGAGCGATCAAGCTCCATTTCAAGGATGCCATTAAAGTCCCCTCCCCAAAGTATCGAAAAGTCGGCAGATGCAGCTATAATCTGAGGCAACTGCATATAACCAATAGAAATGCAACCCCCGGATAATGTACTCTGTGTCACCACATTCCTGCCTTCAGGATCCACTAAGGATCCAATATGCGAAAACGGTAGTGAATGGTGGAGCAATGTGAGCACCCACAAGACTGGGAAGTATACAACGTGTAAAACCTAAATCTCCCCCACCTTGACACAAACGCCTCATGTACTGGAGCCAATGCATGCATTTCTTGCAACATAGGTATCTGTTGCACATGACGCTAAATGAAAGTGTGCAGTTGCTTAGCTTTCACAGGATTATTCATGCCCCTTACATTCCAAGAAAGAAGGGTTACGGAGGAGGACACAGGTGGGAACGACATAGCAGAGAATAGACCAAGCTGGACCCGTGGACATCTATCCACCCCCCCCATCTAGAACAATCCTGGAAACCGGCACCATTACTGGTGATCTTTTTAACTTTGAATTGAATTAATATTGTATTTACATTGTGCTCGTACACAAGTGTTTCAGAGCACGACAAGGCAAGAGAGGGGAACAGGAGAGAACAAAACAAAGATTTTACTAGGCCCAGTGGTATTGAGAACGCGCAAGTGCATGGGAGAGGGAGAGGGGAAAAGTGCATAGAAGGGGGGAGAAGTGGAAAATGCGGAGCAAAGGAGAAACAGATAAATAATAAATAAATTAATAATAAAGGCAACAAACAGTGGTAGTGCAGTCAGCAAGTGGCAAGTGCTGGGTTTAAGGCAGCAGACAGGGTAGGTCTGATAAGTGCAGGAAGAAAAGGGGGGGCTGTATGGGTACAGATACAGACCCCAGTGCAAGGGGTGGCCGGGAGGCAGTGCGGGAGGGTGAGCAGGTACTTGGACCCGGAGGAAAGAGGGTGGCCAGGTGCACAGTGCCGAGAGAGAACATCAGCAGGGGAGAGGGGGCGAAGGCAGAAGCAAAGAGGATGGTCTTGAGGTGCTTTCGGAACTGGAGATGGTTCTCCTCAAGTTTCAATGTGTCAGGAAGGCTGTTCCAGATAGAGGCCCCAGACGAAGACAGAGATCTACCCCGAGCCCATTTCTTTAAAAAACAACTGACCCTGAGGGAGTTAGAGGTAGGGAAGCGAAGAGCTCGAGAGGGGAGGTATTTGTGGAGGGATAGCTGAAGGTATTTAGGACCCAGGCCCCAGAAAGCCTTGTGGACAATGCAGAGGGTTTTGAATTTAATTCTTGCATCCACTGGGAGCCAATGAAGAGATTTCAGAGCTGGAGAGATACGATCCCAGGGCTTGAGGCCAAGGACATGTCTCGCAGTCCTGTTCTGGATTAGTTGCAGAGGGTGGAGAGTAGAGGCAGGTAAATTTAGAAAGAGGCTGTTACAATAGTCAACCTAGAGAGAACCAGAGCTTGGGAGACAGTGAGCTTCTGGGGTAGGAGAGGAAAGGCAGAGTAGCTCTGAAGAGGTCCAATATGATGTTTGACTTTTTAGAGACATCAGAGATGTGGCGGAGAAGGAAAGTGTGGAGTCAAAGATGACACTGAGGTTCTTGGCCCCGCAGGTCGGAGTAGGAGGAGGGCCAAGGAAGGCCAGCCATAGTGTAATGGGAAAGCATGGTGAAGGTGTGCCGATGAGGAGGCTTTCCCGTCTTGCTGGCATTCAGACAAAGATCATTAGCAGCACACTAATCTTGAATGGCAGTTAGGCAATCAGAGATGAGAAAAGGAGAGGAGGTGGCCGAGGGCAGCCTGAAAATGAGTTGAGTGTCGTCAGTGTAGCTCTGGAAATTTGAGCAGAAAACGGCAATGCAGTGGGAGAGTGCTGCCAGGTATTGGTTGAAAAGCCAGGGTGAGAGGTTAGACCCCTGGGGAACACCACAGGTAGAGAGGTAGATAGATGATAGGAAGGACCCAAGTTGGACCTGGGAGGGTCGATCAGAGAGGAAAGAGGTCAGCCAGGCCAGAGCCTGATCAGTGATACCCAGGTTATCCCGGAGACGGTTGAGCAGGATGGTATGGTTGACCGTGTCGAAGGTAGAAGAGAGATTGAGTAGGATGAGGACAGAGGGAATGTTAAGAGTCAAGGTTGGAGAGCAGATGTTCATGGATGTTCCAGAGAGCAGTTTCTGTGCTTCTGGCAGCTCTGAAGCCAGACTGGTGGTCATGGAGACAGCCAACAGATTCGGAATGAAGGATAAGCTGAGAGATGGCCAGCTTTTCCAAGAGTTTGCAGAGAAAGAGTAATGGAAATTGGGCGATAGTTAGCCAGACAAGAAGGATCAGCTGTGGGTTTCTTGGGAAGAGGATGCACAAGGGAGTGCTTCAGAGGGGAGGGGAAGGATCCTGAGGCAAAGGAGAGGTTGCAAAAATCAGCAAGGCCCAGAGCGAGGGTATCAATGTGGTCCTTGATGGTTTTAGAGGAACAGGGATTAACCTGTTTTGACGAGGCTTGCATAGATCTGACCTGTCTAACGACCTAATCAGGGGAGAAAAGAGGAAAGGATGGGAAAGAGGGTCGGTGGTGGTTGAAGGAGGGTCAGCATGCACAGACAGAGAGGGCAGAGTAGGGGGAGGGGAGAAGAGGATGGACATGATGACCTGAGTTTTTGAGATAAAGTGAGAGGCAAGGGCATTGCAAAGAGCCTGGGAGGCAACAGGAGGGCTTGAGACTGCAGCAGGGTTGGCCAGCTCCTTGCAGATTTTAAAGAATTCGGCCGAGTTGTTAGATGCCACGGAGACACATGCTTGAATGTGGACTCTCTCCTTGGTGAGGACAGAGAGTCGGTATTGCCTTTGGAGCAGGCGACAGGCCAGTTTGTCAGAGGATGAACAGGATGCCCTCCATTTCCTCTCAGCTGCCCTACACTTCTGTTTAAGTGTAGCTAGGTCAAAGCCATACCAGGAATTGCACTTGGCTTTGGACTTCAAACGGATTCTCATGACAGGGACAAGAGCATCATGAATATCAGAAATAGAAGAGTAGAGCAGAGACTGAGCTGTGTCAGGATGTGAGTCAGCCAGAGGTGGAGGGGGGGAGAAAAGGGGGCGGTGAAAGGCTCAACTGACTCACACTTCATGGGCCGGATGTCAGAGAAGGTAAATGGCAATGTTGGGGTAGGCTTAGCTTGGGGGGAAGAAACGGAGAGATGAGAGGAGAGAAGGGAATGATCACTCCAGGAGAGGGGAGTGGTCAGAGGGATGGAGAGGGGGAGGTCAGAGTAGATGAAGACATTGAGTGTGTGCCCTGCAGAGTGAGTCGGGCCAGAGGGGAGGATGGACAGGGAGAGGGAGTCGCAGAGGTCACAGAAGAGGAAAGAGGAGGAACAAGGAGAGTCTAAGTGGATATTGAGGTCACAGAGGAGGAGGAGTTGAGTGTTAGAGGCCAGGAGGGAGGAGGAGACGTCCGCCCACTCAGAGAGAAATGAGGTGATTTGACCAGGAGGCCTGTAAATGGTAGCCACAGTAAGAGAATGGGTAGGAGAGAGAGAGAGAGAGAGAGAGAGAGAGCTCACAGACAAGCCATTCAAAAGAGGAGTAGGTCTGAGTGGGAATGATAGAGGCAGGAATCCTCTGAGGAAAGATCAGGGCTACCCCCCAAACTCCCACCGGACTGGGAGGATCTGGGTGCGGAGATGATCTTGTAGCCATCAGGGAGGAGAGTGTGAAAGCACTTGACAGAGCTGGCCGTGAACCATGTCTCAGCAAGACCAAGGACATCAAGGTCTAGTTCTTCAAGGATGTGGCAGATGTCGGAGGAGTGTTTTACAGCAGAGCGAGCGTTGAGAGTGGCAAGATGAAGAAGGTTGCCAGCTTTAAAGACCTTCTGGGGAGGGGTACAGATCAGAGGTACGCCCTCTGGAGGGGAAGGAGCCCTAGGAGGGCAGAGGAGAAGACAGAGGGCAAGGTAGCCAAGGGCGGAGCAGAGGGGACAGCAGGAGATGAGAGGAAATTGATGAGGCGAGGGAAGCGCCTATCAAAGAGGAGGAGATTGGCCTGAGGGCCTTGGACCATGACAGTGCCATTAAGGTAGACATTAATGATGACTTTAGAGGAGTCAAAGGAAGCCATGAGAACTTCCCAGCGAGTGCCACCATTAATGGGAGAGGAGGAGATCGGACAGAGCACAGAGATTATATAAAGAGTCCATAGATCTGGCAAAGGAACGACAAAGAGGATGTCAGTGGGGGTCAGTCTGGAGGAAGCATTGGAGTAGGTGTCCACGATAGGAAGACCAGGGTTAGAGGACAATATATCCTTTTTGACCATCTTCCTGCCAGAATTAGTGAAAAGGGAAGGATAGTCAGACGCATAGTTTGGCCACTAGTAGCACACAGCATAGCAGACTTTTATAACGTTTCTGCCTGCGATGAAGATTTGGCTTGTTCGCTAGTACCTGCAGAACCAGTGACATCTGGAGCCCTGGCTCCTCCTCTGCAGCGTCTGCTACCCAAGAAGCTTCTTCCAGTCAGGCTTCCCACTCCTGCGGGATCCACAGACCCCACTCAGACCCCTCAAATGCCAGCTCCAGCCTGCACTGTCCTACTCCCAAAGCTCCTTCCCAACCATTGCCACTGGATGTGGATACACTGCTAAGAGGCTTCATTTGATGTGGCAGGAGATGAGGTTTATACCCCGGCCAAGGCGTTTCATAACAGATTAGAAGGGGTATATGGGTCTTCTCATCCCTGAAGAACCTTCTCTGGAGGAAGAAGTGCTATTGATGGTTTTAGGTATAGACGAATCCTCCTGTTCCGGCATCCACATTCAAAAGGATGTTATTGCCGAGGCAAAAAAGATTTGGGAAAAGCAGCACTATCTTTAGCCAGTCATTCGTGAGCAGGGCATCATATAGTCTCCAATTACAGATGATAAACACGGCGTAGCTTTTGTACTTCAGTCCCAGTAATCAGTAGTGGCTCTGGCAATGTCATGCAGCAAGAAATCTGCATCTTCGGCAGTCAATTGCTGATGCGATTATACAGACGAAGAGCCCATTAAGTTCTGGACTAGAGTATCCTACCAAGCAACCACCTAAGCATGTCCTTTCAGCTACAGTCAAGACAGGATAGTTCTTGATCCTTTTCAGGGTTTCAAGAATTTCAAGGATTTCAGGATGTAATACACATCTAGCCAGCAGCAAGGAAAACAGTTTAGAACTTAGCAAAGGGGGTTCTCCACTCAGCCACCAACCTCAGACGCCAAGGTAATGGTTAGAGATCATATGCCATTTGTAGAAAGTTGTTTAGTGGAACATCTTCATATGAGGAGCCATCTGTTCAAGAATGCATGAATTCTGTAAGCGGTTTCTAAGGGTGTTCGACTACTACTCCCCACTCCCCTTGCTAGTCCCCCTGTACACCAGGTTGGCAGGTAACATCCATGGCTGGAAGTAAACCCGCTTATCGTCATGAGAGATATTGAACCTGTCCCTTCCCAGAAAGAGACTTAGGTTAATCTTTTAGTTGTTTTTTTAAAAAAACATTTTATTTTGTATCAGCGCAGCACACAGCTCCAGAAAACATGTACATAGTAAGTTTAGAATGCATAAAGGCTGATTGTACAGAGTATGCATATTCACATAAGGAGTGCATAATAAACAGAGGATTGTTCAGGTAAGAAGGTCATTCAGGGTCCCAATTTTCTTCCCACAACCTTCGCATATACACTAGAAACCCATCTCAAATGTTCCTTGGTCGGCTACGAATGGGGATAGTTACAATACATGTCTCCTCTCGCTCGTTCGCATATATCAGTTACATCAACCACAACCGCCGGGTAGGGGCAATTTACAGAACGTAAGGATAGATTTTTTTTGGCAATGAGACATGCTAAATTAAAAATCTACGTTGCTTAACATTTCCTTTCCAGTGTCAGCTTGGAGATACTTCACCGGGGCCAGAGCAGGTGGTGCATCTGTCATTTCCGCCAACACCTCAGTCACCTCTGACCAGAATTCCAGTATTAAATGAAATGACCAGAACATGTGCAAGAAGTCAGCTGGTGACTTATGGCATTTGGGGCAAGCAACAGAGGTGCCCGGAGAAAACCTAGGAATCTTAGCAGGGGTATAATGCAGCCGATTAAGACACTTAAATTGTCTTAGTCGATATCTAGCATTTATCAACTCTTGCTTAGTAAGGAGACAGTAACGTGACCACTTGTCCCCCCGTATCACATGACCAATGTCTGCCTCCCATTGAGTGCGAATTCAAGATCCTGTCGCAGTGGCCTGTTGCACATTACAATAGAGCTCAGACCCTGGCCTTAAGTCACAGGGGCCTGAGTGATGACATCAAATATTGAATGTGTGTCAGGTTCAGCTGGTAAGGATGCCCATTTCCTCCGATACGCCGCTCTCATGCACGCATTTTGCAGAATTAGCAACAGAGCGCTCCCAAATTTTGAACTAAAGTCTTGCTTGGGAACAAAGCTCCTGTATGCAAAAATGTCTCCCACTGTGAGTTCGAATTCGGATTCCATTTAAACAGTATTGCTCTGTCCTGTGATGGCAGTATATCTGGATAGCCCCATACAGGCACTTTGCTACAATATGGGGTTTCGACACCCAACCGTTGAAGCAGTTTAGTCCATGCCCCAACTGTGGTCCATACTGGGTCAAACTAAGTCACCTCCATGTTGCTTACTGAGTATGATTGAACGTAAGTTCATTGGTCTTACTCCCACCGTCTCAATTGTAGCATGTCTATGCATAGGTGGGACAGTATACCAATGCACGACAAATTGCGCCTGAGCCGCCACATAGTAAAATAAAAAATCTGATGCTGCTACGCACCCTTCATCGCATAGTTTCACCATGTCCACCCACACCACTCTTGTGGCACCTGATCCCCAAACAAATGTATGCCCCAAGGACCGGACCTTGTTGAAAAATGCTTTACCCGGCCATATTGGTATATTTGTAGATTAGGAAGTATTACCATTTTCAACAGTGATAATTGGCTGTATAACGATGTGGGAAGTTGTGACCAAAAATCGAGTTTGACACAAAGGGCCGGAATATATGCAGCCAGATTGCATCATACAGAACTTTTGTCAATAGAGAAATGAAGATCCCCAGGTAAATTATAGAAGTGGGGGCCGATATGAACCCCAATAGATCGATGGGAGGAGTCGAGTTTTTCATTAAAGGGAATAGCTCTGATTTTGTCCAATTAATGCGGTATCCAGAATGCCGAGAGAAGGTCTGAATCTCAACCAGTATAGGGCGAAGCTTAAAGTCCAGGTCTCAGACAAAAAGTAACGCATCATCTGCTTAAAGTGACGCTACCTCCGATACGCCAGTTATGCGGAGGCCATGATGGTCATTCCTCACCCGGATAAGTTCTGGAAGTGGTTCAACACACAAGGCACAGAAAAGAGGGGAGATGGAACAACCCTGGCTAGTACCCCTACCAAGTGGGATAGTAGATGAGAGGTCCCCATTTGCCCATATTCTGATCCAAGGTTAAGAATATAGCAGACTGACATAGAAGATAAAGTATGTGTCCGAATGGAATGAGTCCAGTACCAGAAACAAAAAGTCCCATGATACTGAATCGAACCATTTTCCGCATCTAAGGTTGCAGCGACCAAGTTTGCCTGGGGGTTTAACTGGGAGAGTATGCAAAAGAAGCATCTCAGGTTCAAAGCCGTTGATTTGGACAGGACGAAGCCTGTCTGATTAGAATGAATCAAATGTGGCATCACAGGCATAAGTCAAGAAGCCAGGAGTTTTGCAAACATTCTGGCATCAGTGGTTATGAAACATAATTGGCGGTAGGAGCCTATTTCTTGCGGTGACTTATAAGGTTTTACCAAGACAGTTATGATAGCTTCCCCGAGTGTAGGGGAAAGAACACCTCCCTCAATTGCTTCATTCCACACAGGTAGAAGCAACGGTGCAATCATCTGCTTTAATTACTTATATAGTTCAACACCCAGTCCATCTGAATCAGGGGACTCGTCCGATAGCAGAGCCGAGATCGCTGCCTGTATCTCCTCTAATGCATGTGGTGCATTCAAGGATCCAGATGCCTCAACCTAGAATGTCAGCAATATAATAGCATCAAAGTATGTCTTAGTGTCAGCTCAGGTCTTTGATCATGATTCGCATAGAGGGCACCATAGGATCCCACAAATGCATCACAGATGGAGGAACTATCAGTACGAACCTCTCCACACGGCCTCTGTATCCCTGTGCTAGTGTTAACAGCAATGGTGAGCTGCGCTGCCCATGCCAAAGCTCTGCCCGGCCTGTCAACCTCTCTGTATCTGCAAGCCATTACAGGTTTAGTTATATAATAGGCGTTCCTCTCATCTACTTCTCTAAACTTCAACAGCTCTGTTATAATAGCCGCTGTGAGAAACCTGAGGGTTTTCTCACTCCTACTTCCCTTGGATCCTCTATGCAGGTGACCAGGGAAAGACCATTGCTATTGGATCCTGACCCTGGGGATGGACAAGCGAGGGGGGAGGATCACCAGGGTGAAGGGCCTTGGGGATTGGGAGTGAGATACCTCTAGGTGAGACATCGTATCTCCCTTATCCTCGTGACAACCAGCCTAACACTCCCTGACCTTTATGGGTCATTGTAGAGCAGTTCCTCTTTATTCCCCTCGTGTGGTACCTAACAGTACTGAGACGAGGAAGAAGCAACTGAAAGTAATCAACACCACTTACTCTCACCATTTTGGTACTGGGAAGAAGAAGATGAATGAAGGTCAGGCATGTTCTTTTAATTAGAGTCAGGCAGCAGTAATTGATGGAATACACCTGCAGCCCATTAAAGGACCACAGGTGTATACAAGGTGGAATGCAGAGGCACTAGGAGGAAGCAGGGGAAGATGCAGCAGCAGGAGAGACCTGAGAAACTTTACCCAGGGCCATGCTGGAGTGCGAGAGGACAAGCCGCCGACATGCCGACAAAGATCCTGGGAGTCCAGCCGGTGGGATTGTGCAGGACGGCGAACCCTCGTAAGGGAAGCCGGGCAGCAGGTTCTGTCGTGGATCGGCGGTGGAGCGCAGAAGCCGGCATGTGCTAGACAAAGCACCCAGCGAACTGGCTTTCCTGCTTGGGGAAAAGCCGACAAGAGGAGCTCCCCGGTCTTGGTAAGTGTCAGGGACACTGAAACCACCTGGGCTCTCTAAGGGGCTGTGAATATAGTAGCGGTCCATGAAAGTAAAACACTTTCACAATTATTGAATACCGAATTGCATGAAACAAGCAAAGTTGCATTTATTGAATACCAAATTAAATGAAACAAGCAAAGTTGCATTTATTGAATACTGAATGAAACAAGCAAAGCAGCATTTAGTGAATACTGAATTGAATGAAACAAGCTAAACTGCACTTATTGAATACTGAACTGAATGAAATAAGCAAAACTGCACATATTGAATCCAGAAGTGAAAAGGAAGGCAAGATAATAGATTTTAAACATTGAATTACATGAAACAGCACACACTGCTAAACTTGAATATCAAATTGAATGCAAATACCAAGCCTGCTAATAGTGAACTATGAACTGAAGGAAAATAGGAAACTAAGTTGAATGAATGGCTCTGAGCACAGAGCAGAAATCAAAGTTGAGAAAGGGATTGTTGTGGACCTGCATTGGAGAAACCACTTGTTTATTGAAGTTGTGGAGCTGCATTTGAGAAACCACTTAGTTGGCTGAATATTGAACTGCTTAAAGAGAACTGGAAGTTCCTTGTTGCGTGACCTATAATGGGTGGATCGTGTGATCCAACAACTGCGCCCAGAACAGAGAACTACTACTTGTTGAACAAAGAACTATTGAAAGCGAAGGCAAGGTTCCTGGTTGCGTGACCTGTAATGGGTGGACCGTTTGGTCTAACAATAGCGCCAAGACCAGATAACCCCTATATGCCAATAAGAAAGTGCGCTATTGTGTTCAAAGGAAGACTACTGTTGGTGCATACACGACTTGCAGATGGGAACCCTGAGCTATTCTGAGTTGTTGAAACACAGATTAAAGATAAAGCTTCAAGATACTTCTTTTTGTGGCATCTTTTGTCCCCTTGGGCTAGAGAACCCTAAGACGTGCTGCCCTGGAACTATATTGAACTTGTGGAAGGACATCCTGACATTTCTTTACGTTTGGAACACTGTTTAGTTTATGGTTGGCATCCCTACACATTGTTTTGTCTTAGAAGTGAGGGCAAGCATAGGGTTTGGACACAGACAGACTTTTCAGTTGAACTTACTGACACAGACTATCCTTTTTTGAGGTAGGGAAATCCACCTTAACATAGGGCAAGTTAGGCCTTACACCATCCTGAAAATGTCTTTAATAAAAGCCTTTTGTTATACATTGAATCTGTTGTCTGTGTCTCCTTCCATGATGCCAACCTCAGACCGCCTTAATGTTCTCCTCATGATATACTCTGTACCTGTTTTCAAGGGAGCGAATCAGATTTTCTTGAGCATGCAGCTCCCACCAAATCATTTTGAATTGGCACACTGAAGTGGATAATGCCATCCCTCTGATGAATACCAATTGTCTCCCATACGTAGCAATCATAGATACCGATCCCTCATTGATCTCAAGAAAAATGTCAAGTTTTTCTTTAAGTGTTTGCAGGAACGCCCCATCCGTAGTACTGATGGGGTACATTTCCAGGGAGGCCTGTCAGGTCGTGATACGCCATTTCTTAGCGCCAACACGGTCGGGGTATGATCCAAGTATGTACGAGGAAGCATACAGTGGCTATCCTGTGTGAGAAGCGAGGTCGATATTAACCAGTAATCAATGTGGGACAACATGTCATGTACCATGGAGTCAAACGAGTATTCCCGGATTTGGGGATGCAGGCACCTCGAAGCATCTACAAGGTACAATGGGAATCGGTTGAGCGATCAAGCTCCATGTCAAGGATGCCATTAAAGTCCCCTCCCCAAAGTATCGAAAAGTCGGCAGATGCAGCTATAATGTGAGGCAACTGCATATAACCAATAGAAATGCAACCCCCAGATAATGTACCCTGTGTCACCACATTCCTGCCTTCAGGATCCACTAAGGATCCAATATGCGAAAACGGTAGTGAATGGTGCAGCAATGTGAGCACCCACAAGACTGGGAAGTATACAACGTGTAAAACCTAAATCTCCCCCACCTTGACACAAACGTCTCATGTACTGGAGCCAATGCATGCATTTCTTGCAACATAGGTATCTGTTGCACATGACGCTAAATGAAAGTGTGCAGTTGCTTAGCTTTCGCTGGATTATTCATGCCCCTTACATTCCAAGAAAGAAGGGTTACGGAGGAGGACACAGGTGGGAACGACATAGCAAAGAATAGACCGAGCCGGACCCGTGGACGTCTATCCAACCCCATCTAGAACAATCCTGGAAACCGGCACCATTCCTGGTGATCTTTTTAACTTTGAATTGAATTAATATTGTATTTACATTGTGCTCGTACACAAGTGTTTCAGAGCCCGACAAGGCAAGGGAGGGGAACAGGAGAGAACAAAACAAAGATTTTACTAGGCCCAGTGATATTGAGAACGCACAAGTGCATGGGAGAGGGAGAGGGGAAAAGTGCATGGAAGGGGGGAGAAGTGGAAAATGCGGAGCAAAGGAGAAACAGATAAATAATAAATAAATTAATAATAAAGGCAACAGACAGTGGTAGTGCAGCCAGCAAGTGGCAAGTGCTGGGTTTAAGGCAGCAGACAGGGTAGGTCTGATAAGTGCAGGAAGAAAAGGGGGGGGGCTGTATGGGTACAGATACAGACCCCAGTGCAAGGGGTGGCCCGGAGGCAGTGCGGGAGGGTGAGCAGGCACTTGGGCTCGGAGGACAGAGGGTGGCCAGGTGCACAGTGCCGAGAGAGAACATCAGCAGGGGAGAGTGGGCGAAGGCAGAAGCAAAGAGGATGGTCTTGAGGTGCTTTCGGAACTGGAGATGGTTCTCCTCAAGTTTCAGTGTGTCAGGAAGGCTGTTCCAGATAGAGGCCCCAGACGAAGACAGAGATCTACCCCGAGCCCATTTCTTTGAAAAACAACTGACCCTGAGGGAGTTAGAGGTAGAGGAGCGAAGAGCTTGAGAGGGGAGGTATTTGTGGAGGGATAGCTGAAGGTATTTTGGACCCAGGCCCCAGAAAGCCTTGTGGACAATGCAGAGGGTTTTGAATTTAATCCTTGCATCCACTGGTAGCCAATGAAGAGATTTCAGAGCTGGAGAGATACGATCCCAGGGCTTGAGGCCAAGGACATGTCTCGCAGTCCTGTTCTGGATTAGTTGCAGAGGGTGGAGAGTAGAGGCAGGTAGATTTAGAAAGAGGTTGTTACAATAGTCAACCTAGAGAGAACCAGAGCTTGGGAGACAGTGAGCTTCTGGGGAAAGGAGAGGAAAGGCAGAGTAGCTCTGAAGAGGTCCAATATGATGTTTGACTTTTTAGAGACATCAGAGATGTGGCGGAGAAGGAAAGTGTGGAGTCAAAGATGACACTGAGGTTCTTGGCCCCGCACGTGGGAGTAGGAGGAGGGCCAAGGAAGGCCAGCCATAGTGTAATGGGAAAGCATGGTGAAGGTGTGCCGATGAGGAGGCTTTCCCGTCTTGCTGGCATTCAGACAAAGATCATTAGCAGCACACTAATCTTGAATGGCAGTTAGGCAATCAGAGATGAGAAAAGGAGAGGAGGTGGCCGAGGGCAGCCTGAAAATGAGTTGAGTGTCGTCAGTGTAGCTCTGGAAATTTGAGCAGAAAACGGCAATGCAGTGGGAGAGTGCTGCCAGGTATTGGTTGAAAAGCCAGGGTGAGAGGTTAGACCCCTGGGGAACACCACAGGTAGAGAGGTAGATAGATGATAGGAAGGACCCAAGTTGGACCTGGGAGGGTCGATCAGATAGGAAAGAGGTCAGCCAGGCCAGAGTCTGATCAGTGATACCCAGGTTATCACGGAGACGGTTGAGCAGGATGGTATGGTTGACCGTGTCGAAGGTAGAAGAGAGATCGAGTAGGATGAGGACAGAGGGAATGTTAAGAGTCAAGGTTGGAGAGCAAATGTTCATGGATGTTCCGGAGAGCAGTTTCTGTGCTTCTGGCAGCTCTGAAGCCAGACTGGTGGTCATGGAGACAGCCAACAGATTCGGAATGAAGGATAAACTGAGAGATGGCCAGCTTTTCCAGGAGTTTGCAGAGAAAGGGAGTAATGGAAATTGGGAGATAGTTAGCCAGACAAGAAGGATCAGCTGTGGGTTTCTTCGGAAGAGGATGCACAAGGGAGTGCTTCAGAGGGGAGGGGAAGGATCCTGAGGCAAAGGAGAGGTTGCAAAAATCAGCAAGGCCCAGAGCGAGGGTATCAATGTGGTCCTTGATGGTTTTAGAGGAACAGGGATTAATCTGTTTTGGCGAGGATTTCATAGATCTGACCTGTCTAGCGACCTCATCAGGGGAGAAAAGAGGAAAGGATGGGAAAGAGGGTCGGGGTTGGTTGAAGGAGGGTCAGCATGCACAGACAGAGAGGGCAGAGTAGGGGGAGGGGAGAAGAGGATGGACATGATGTCCTGAGTTTTTGAGATAAAGTGAGAGGCAAGGGCATTGCAAAGAGCCTGGGAGGCAACAGGAGGGCTAGAGACTGCAGCAGGTTTGGCCAGCTCCTTGCAGATTTTAAAGAATTCGGCCGAGTTGTTAGATGCCACGGAGACACATGCTTGAATGTGGACTCTCCTTGGTGAGGACAGAGAGTCGGTATTGCCTTTGGAGCAGGCGACAGGCCAGTTTGTCAGAGGATGAACAGGATGCCCTCCATTTCCTCTCAGCTGCCCTACACTTCTGTTTAAGTGTAGCTAGGTCAGAGTCATACCAGGAATTGCACTTGGCTTTGGACTTCAAACGGATTCTCATGAGAGGGACAAGAGCATCAAGAATATCAGAAATAGAAGAGTAGAGCAGAGACTGACCTGTGTCAGGATGTGAGTCAGCCAGAGGTGGAGGGGGGGGGGGAGAAGGGGGCGGTGAAAGCCTCAACTGACTCACACTTCATGGGCCGGATGTTCGAGAAGGTAGTTGGCAATGTTGGGGTAGGCTTGGCTTGGGGGGAAGAAAGGGAGAGATGAGAGGAGAGAAGGGAATGATCACTCCAGGAGAGGGGAGTGGTCAGAGGGATGGAGAGGGGGAGGTCAGAGTAGATGAAGACATCAAGTGTGTGCCCTGCAGAGTGAGTCGGGCCAGATGGGAGGATGGACAGGGAGAGGGAGTCGCAGAGGTCACAGAAGAGTAAAGAGGAGGAACAAGGAGAGTCTAAGTGGATATTGAGGTCACAGAGGAGGAGGAGTTGAGTGTTAGAGGCCAGGAGGGAGGAGGAGAGGTCCGCCTACTCAGAGAGAAATGAGGTGATTTGACCAGGAGGCCGGTAGATGCTAGCCACAGTAAGAGAATGGGTAGGAGAGAGATAGAGAGAGCTCACAGACAAGTCATTCAAAAGAGGAGTAGGTCTGAGTGGGAATGATAGAGGCAGGAATCCTCTGAGGAAAGATCAGGGCTACCCCCCCCAAACTCCCACCGGACCGGGAGGATCTGGGTGCGGAGATGATCTTGTAGCCATCAGGGAGGAGAGTGTGAAAGCACGTGACAGAGCTGGCCGTGAACCATGTCTCAGCAAGACCAAGGACATCAAGGTCTAGTTCTTAAAGGATGTGGCAGATGTCGGAGAAGTGTTTGACAGCAGAGCGAGCATTGAGAGTGGCAAGATGCAGAAGGTTGCCAGCCTTAAAGACCTTCCGGGGAGGGGTACAGATCAGAGGTATGCCCTCTGGAGGGGAAGGAGCCCTAGGAGGGCAGAGGAGGAGACAGAGGGCAAGGTAGCCAAGGGAGGAGCAGAGGGGACAGCAGGAGATGAGAGGAAATTGATGAGGCGAGGGAAGCGCCTATCAAAGAGGAGGAGATTGGCCTGAGGGCCTTGGACCATGACAGTGCCATTAAGGTAGACATTAATGATGACTTTAGAGGAGTCGAAGGAAGCCATGAGAACTTCCCAGTGAGTGCCACCATTAATGGGAGAGGAGGAGATCGGACAGAGCACAGAGATTATATGAAGAGTCCATAGATCTGGCAAAGGAACGACAAAGAAGATGTCAGTGAGGGTCAGTCTGGAGAAGCATTGGAGTAGGTGTCCACGATAGGAAGACCAGGGTTAGAGGCCAATATATCCTTTTTGACCATCTTCCTGCCAGAATTAGTGAAAAGGGAAGGATAGTCAATGGAGAAGCAGTTTGAAAATATAGGAGAAACAGAAAGGGCCATGGGAGTAGAAGCTGGGGGGGGCTAAGGCCGGGAGGTGTGGAAGAAAAGAGAGTGGTGAGGTCACTGGGCCGGCAAGTTACAGAGAAGCAACAGTATACAAGCAACATACAGAGAAGTTAGCAATGGGCAGCAAAGTATGACTTTCAAGCAAAAAGCAAAAGCAGCAAGATTTGACTTTCAAGCAAAAAGCAAAAACAGCAAGATTTGACTTTCAAGCAAAAAGCAAAAACAGCAAGATTTGACTTTCCAATCAGGGATTCATATGTTAGCAAAGGGTTTTAAGAAGCACAGTACATCAGGATGACAACATGGGAGAAACAAGCAGAAAGAACAGTGATAGTTAAAGGTGGTAGGAGTGAGTCCAGATGGAGGGAACTAACCCATAGACCTGGAGGTAACAATGTCAAGGCAGTCCGGATTTCTTAGAAGAGTGAGGTGGCAGCATCATTGTGGTTAAGGTGCAGGGTGGACCCCAATAATGAGGGAACTAACCCATAGTTCCAGAGGTGACAATGTCAAGGCAGTCCTGATTTCTTAGAGGAGTGACATGACAGCATCATTGTGGTTAAGGTGCAGGGAGGACCCCAATTAGCGTTCCGGAAGCGGACAGGGAGCAGACAGGGGCCTTAGAAGTGGGCCTTTGCTGAGGGGGCCAGCTAAAGCCTGCTGGTCCCCGGTTGGATGGAAGAAGACACTCAGCAACCAATGAATGGGAGTGCTGCACAGGGAAAGGCAACTCAGCCATCCTGCCTTCACAACAAAGAAACAATGGCAGCCATCTTTGACATGCTGAAAATCAGTCAAATAAGCAGGCGATATTGGGAAAATTTGTGCTTTTAAAATAGCAAGGCAGCTTCAGGTATTAAAAAGCTCACAAAAAGGCAGCGTGATAAAAAAATTTGCAATAAAGCAGTGCTTTTCCAACAATTTCAAGCAAATTTCGTTTTTTCTTCTTTTCTCAAATTTCAATTTTTTTCAGGTTCAATCATTCAATTCGCCTGTAGGTGCAGTAATGCACAGAAAGTGCACCTACCTAATGGAGGGAGGCAACATCCAGGCACAAGCTCCACATGTGAAGGAAATAACAGGTGGCCAGAAGCAGGACCGCACACTCAGTGAACAGAAGATGAAAGAAAGCTTTAATACAACAACAACCGTAACTTCTTCCCCTACCGTTACTCTCCACCCCAACTTAACAGCAATCAAAACTCCAACCCCAATATAGTGAGAAATTATTGAGGGCCTTATGAGCAATTTGGCAGCTCCCTAGGGGACCCCAAGTGGCCCGAACACAATGACCAACGTGCTGGTGCATGGCATCCTTCACATTTCAATGCAACATCCTGCTGTCAACATTCAAAAGGAAAATGTAGGCCGTTCCCAATGCCCCCAATATGGCAACCACACCAGCTCTATCAGACAGAGTGATCCAATCAGCCTTTACCCTGCAATGGGCACCCTCTCCCCATATGTTGGCTTGTGCCTCAGATGGGGAAGTTAATTAATGTGCACACCCTCCACTTAGAAGGATTGAGAGGAGCAGCAAGTTGGGGTTGCTAGGAGCGTGTGTGGCATTTGTGGTACCGCTCTGAAGAATTGGGTGACGCAAGAGGCATGGTCTTGGAGAGAGACACATAAGTACTAATTGTGAAACAGTATTATTGGGGAGGTGTGCGAAAAAATGAAAGGGTGAGCGAGAATTGAAATATAGTTTGGTAAGTTGTATTGTGAAGCATTATCATGGGAGCCATCTCGATAATCCACTTATGTAAGTCATTGCCACGGTAAAAGGACCACATAATTAAATATCACACGCGGTGGGTTCGAGACACTGCGGGCAAGATGTTTATCCCCTGGCCACAAAAAGGCACTTATTCGAAGACAGTACTGCAACACATGTGCACCAATTTACATGCCGCTTGTATGGGAAAACAACTCCAGAACAGGCTAGGTTTACTGGAACTATGGAAAGTGTATGGAGAAGACATAGTGGAGCCAAATACGAAAGAATGGATGATTCATGAGCACAACAAAGGGAGTAAGACACTCACTGCTCCTCCTTCTCTGTCCCAGGTATAGGAGCAGTCCTCAACCGCACATGGAGTATACCCATTACATGTATTAAAAGCAGATGCCGGATATAGTAATCCCACCTTTGCACCTCCAGCATACAGTAGTGAAGAGAAAACAAACAGTGACTAGCGCCCACACATGAGGAGTATGACAAGCGCAGTGAATTGCAAGCAAGGTTAATGGAAGCGGAGGAAGAGGTCCAGATAGAGGCAGATATGACGATCAGGGGGAGACAACAATAATACCCAATGAATGGGTGGGGGAACAGATAATGCGTAAAGTAGATGCAAAGGGCTTCAATGAATCTAAAGGAAAAACAAAGGAAGGTAGAGAAAGACAGGGGAAAGAAGAAGAGAAAACAATGGAGGGGGAGAGAGAAAGAGAGCAGAGAAGGGAACGAAGAGAGAAGGGGAAAAGGGATGAACAAGAAAGAGAGAAGAGGTGAGGCCGGTATCGACCTAAAATATTGTTTAAAAAAAATGAATGGATGAAATGATCAGATTTCGGCTGTACCAAAATTACATACAGCCGAAAATGCCGAACATTTTAAGCATTTGGTTTTCATTATAGCAAACAAGGGAAGCAGGGGTGTCCCCCACACCCTTGTTCACTATAATGGAATCGGGATCGCAAGGGTGTCCCCCGCATCCAAAACAACAAAGTTTTGAAAAAAACGGACCATGCAGCACCGGTTCCCATCTACAGAAGTGAAGGGAACAGGCACACTGCGAAGTGTGCTGCCAAAAAATAAGTAAGGAGGTGGGGGAGCGGGGTGTAGAAAGGACATTTAGCGGTGGGGTGCATGTTTCGAATATGAACATTTAGAATTTGACATTTTCGTCTTCAAAATGTTTGAATTCGAAATAATCACGTACATCCAGTGAAGCAAAGAAAGAAAAGAGGATAAATAAAGGAAGGAAGAGAGGAAAAGAAAAAAAAGAGGGGAAAAAAGAAAGGGCGAGACGAGATGCAGAAAGAAGTAGGGAAAGAAAATGAAAAGAAGTTGATGATATTATTAGGGGGCATACGCTCCCAGGCAGCGAAAGAGACAGGAAACGGTAACAGAAAGAAAGAGAGGGAAGCTTAGAGAGATGCTGCAAGGAGGTTCATGACATTATGAGCAGACATGCACTGTCAGATAACAAGGACAAATGGGTTATGAGAAAAATAAGTTACAGCCTGTATAGAAAGAGAAAGTGTGACATTGGAGCAATAGGAAGTTCGAAGACAGGCAAGCCAGAGGAAGGCAGAAATATAATGGAAAAAGTGATGAGTGGGACATATAGGAGATGTCCCGTGGGACAACTTGATTTTCAGGATAGAGAGGAGGAAGAGAATGAAGACAGCGATGATACAATGTTTAAAGATGAAGAAGCAAGGGAAAGCGAAGAGGGGGCAGCACAAGCCCCCTCCAAGTGTACACAAATAGCGAGTGAGGTAGCGTGGACAGAGATAGAAGAACCAGTGATAAGGCCAGAGCCTATTCAACAATCGAGACGCCTGACGATGCGCTCAAACTGTTTAGAAGAGCAAACGCCAAGTCACTAGATCCGCCTATACGGTCGACACTCTGTCCTCAGTGTCCCTAATACGAGCTAAAGTGGTGATCTATCTGCTTTCCTTTTCTACCTTTGTACAGATGGAGCAAATGTTAGCCGATAGGTAGTCTATTTTTGAGTTGACCGAAGCGAACCCCAGCTGCACAGCCTCCGCTATAGGATCCAATCGGGTGGGGGCAGAGGCAGGGGAAACATCCATGCCACCTGCCCCTGCAGTCGTTGCAGAGGATGCGCCAGACGGTCTCTGGATGGGGTGTTCATGAACAAGTCCATTGGGCCCGCTTGTAAAGGATACCCTGGTCATATCAGCTGGAGAGTACGGGCAGCAATCACACATGGGGTGGGCCCCACACCAGACCTCATGCTGCTGTCAAGGTAAGTACAGTCCACTCCCCGTGACGACCTATCCTGTCTAAACCTATCCCTTTCATTAGAGAAATTCACAATAATCATGATATGATATGATATAAGTCATTTATATCGTGCCTAAACACAAGTGTTTCTAGGTGCGACAAGACAAGGAAGGGTAAGACAAAGGGGAAAAAAACAGACAATCTTACTAGGCCTTGTGTCATTCAGATCGTGCAAGTGCAAAAGAGAGGAGAAGTGCCGGGGGGATGGAAAGGGAGAGTGCAATAAGCAAAGCTCAAGTAAGTGCCGCCGGGTGGCCGGTTCTAAGTAGGTGCAGGGAGGCAGGGGACTGTAGGGTTGCAGATACAGTCCCTAGTGCGCGGAGGCCCAGAGGCAGTGCATGAGGCTACTGGTTGTGAAGGAGCCTGGTTCCCATAAGGTTCGGAGGGAGGCCAGGTAACCAGTTAGTGTAGCAGAAAAGAACATCAGCAGAGAGAGAGAAGCAGAAGCGAAAAAAGGTAGATCTTGAGTTGCTTCCGGATCCTGGGGTGGTCCTGCTTAAGTTTAAGAGATGCAGGGAGGCTGTTCCAGAAGGCGGCACCAGCTGAGGGGAAATATCTTACCCTAACTCTCTGCCTGGAGAAGCGTCTGACCCTCAGAAAGTTGGAGGTGGGTGAGCAGAGGGCTTGAGAAGGAAAGTACTTAGGAAGAGAGAGTTGGATGTAGTGTGGAACAATCTAGATGGTCTTGAACTTGATCCTTGCAGCCACCGGATGCCAATGGAGAGATTTCAGGGCTGGAGAAATACGATCCCAGGGCTTGAGGCCAAGGACAAGTCTTGCAGTCCTGTTCTGGATTAGTTGCAGAGGGCGAAGAGTAGAGGCAGGCAGATTTAGAAAGAGGCTGTTGCAGTAGTCCAGCATAAAGAGAACCTGAGCTCTGGAGACTGTGAGCTTTTGGGGGGAAGTGAGAAAAGGAAGAATACCTCTGTGGCAGTGCAGCTGGTAGTGGGATTTCTTAAAGATGTCTGTGATGTGAGGGGAGAAGGAGAGAGTGGAGTCCAAGATGACACCAAGTCTTTTTGACTTGCAGGTAGGCACAGGTAGAGGGCCCAAGGAGGGCAGCCAGAGTGAAAGAGGGAAAGCGGGAGCAGGGGTCCCAATGGGAAGGATCTCAGTCTTACTGGCATTCAGGCAGAGATCATTAAAGGCACACCATTCCTGAATCACAGATAGACAATCAGGAATGAGGTAGAGAGGAATATTCAGTTGTCCCTCGTTACTAATGACTGGCTCTGCACAGTGGAAACCCCATTGTGAGTGTTCACTAAACTGATGACCGCAGTTGCCTCTAATTTACACCTGAAGGGTATCCACTTTTATGCCTACCAGGTGATTGGTTATTCCGGGAAGCCTCTCCACAAGAGACAACAAGGTCAGTCCAAACTTTGGTGGCCCTGCGGTTTGACCTGTGGTTTTCGGTCAATTCAAATAAGTTTCATCTTATTCCAACACAAATATTGACTTACATAGGCCATACCCGGGGCACCAGTTGAGCTAAGATTTTTACTACACACAGAGGATCAAGGATTCCAGAGACAGTGTAGCACATTTCCTGCAGAGTGAGCGGACAACAGCATTTTGGGCTCAGGAACTCCATGGTGTAATGGTTTTGTGTGTCATGGCAGTCCCCAGGGCCCGACTGCACACAGACAGACCTCAATGCACATATCCCCCACCTGGTTTAAGAACTAGGGCTGCAAGTTGACTTGTCTGCCAATTCTGAATCGGGTCAAACAGGACTTGGTGTGGCGGGCATTGGATGTAAATCTGCATAGCATCGCCCTTTTTTTACGATTCACTGTGGGACCTTGCGATGATGGCGGACCCGTCCTCTTTTGGGTGGGGTCAACCCTTAAGGACATATGCATTCACTATTTATGGAATCTTCACAACTCTCTTTTGCATACTTTAAATTGAAGGCCATTTTTCTGGGCTCTCAGCATTTCAACCATTAATCTGGAACAAGCGGTTGCTCATTCTTACGGCAATGCATCCCTATTGTTTTTTTGTGTCATCAGGCCATAAGTCTCTGAAAATAGGCTTTTCAGCATGGCGTTACAACCCAGGCATCTCACCTCCGGGGATAGACACCATGAAGGCCGATGAAACAGTCACTATTCCCACCAGGCACAGGAGTGGGAAAACTCATAAAAGGCTCTTTTTGCAATCTTCCAACTATAGGGTAACCCTTGGAATGAACTACTTGAAACCCAGCAGAATTCTAAATGTTTGACCTATGCCTCTTAATTGGGGCGAGGGCCTCAGTCGCACAGGGATGCAATGATCCTCTCCTGGGACAGCAGGAAAGCTTATGTATTTCCTCCAGTGCCCCTTGTATACAAGGTCTTGAGGACGTTCAGGGCATCCAGGAATTGTTAGATCATCCTTGTGTCCCCTCATTGGCCAACAAAATTCTGGTTTTCATAACTTCTACAGCTGACGTTAGCAGACTATACTTCTCCCTTACTTTACGGACATACTGAACCAGCCAGAAGGTGGGTCTGGTACTCCATAAATCCCTTCAGTCATTGAGTTTAGCAGAATGGTGCTTCAGATCTAAACCATAGAACACTTAGGCCTCTCAGAGGCTCACATGGCTGCCATTCAGACAGCTAGGAAACCTTCCATTAAAGCGCAATATTGCAGTAAATGTATTAGGTTTTGTCACTGGTTAATAGACAATCATATCAGCCCATTAAAGGTCTCATTTAATCAGATGTCAATTGACTTTTATGACCTACCTGGCTCATTCAAGAGTAAAGATCGCACCTTGCAGGGCATATTTTGCTGCCTTTGAGGCTTACCATGAGTCTGAGAACTTCTTACTTTCCCCATCTAATTTCATTATACAGAGAAGTTTTAAAGGCTTGCTCCACTTGTTTACTTCATTTAGACCACTTAGTCTATTTTTAGATGTTAATGTAGTCTCCAGTGCCTTGGCTCTCTTGTAACACAGCCTTCCTTGTGGTGGTTACATCACCCAGAAGGATCAGTGAGTTGCAGGCATTATCGGCCAAGGAACCTTTCACTGTGTTTCATAGTGACAAAATGTCCTCATGATAACCCAGCTTTTTGTTCGCCTAAATTTGTTTCTGCTTTCCATTTTAACCTTAAAATCTTGTTGCAGACTTTTTTCTGAATCCATCATCTGAGACAGGCACAGTTCTTCACTGCCTGGACATTAAAAGGGCACTCAAATTTTACCTAGATAGACCTTCTCAGTTCCGAGTTTTCGACCAGGTTTTCGTATGTAATGGGCTTGTATGACAGGGCAAGCAAGCTATGCAATTCACTTAGTGACAGATGTATCTTTTTGTCTATAGTGGAAACTCACAAATGCCATAAAACTCTGCCCACACAGCAGTTAAATGCTTACTCAGTGAGGACTAAGGCTGTGTATGTCTCCTTCAGAGGCAGGTCCTTATCAGTGTAATATACAGAGCGGCCACGTGGGCACCTACTTCTTCCTTTTGCAGACAGCACATCATGGACCCTAGCCTTGTATTATTTGCATTTTGTATTTATTTAAGAACAGTGTCGGGTTCTCATATAATGATATCAGCAGCCTCCCGCACAGCACCATACACATGTATTAAGGCACGGACAACAGACTGCAGTATACACTTCATTTACCCTTGTAACACAACCTGTAACTGAACTTCCCCCTCCTCTTCCACCCACCCCGCTCCTTGTGCCTTCCGGGGCCCTCCCCTAGCAGCTGATCATGCATGTGATCAGAAGGACATTACAACCTCTCCCCTTTTTTAAACATGAAGTCAAACTTTACTCCATTTCTTCAAACAGTCTCTTTGGCTTGTTTCTTGCTCACTGTGGCTGTCCTTTTGGAGCCTCTAGAACTATACCAGGGGTGGAATGTTCTGGAGGGCTCCAAAACTCGGCGTCAGACTCTTCGCTATCTCTGTCATAGGGTTCTTCTGACTCCCTCATTTCTGCACCACCTCTCTGTGTTTCTTCCTCCGGAAGTGTAATGAGTTCCAGGTTGTGTGCCACTGGGCGCCCCCTGCCATTATCAGAGAGCCTTTGACTCTGGTGACAGTCAGCAGGGCACTGCTGAATGCTGCAGTGTGTTTGTGAGTGCAAGGTTGCCTTACAGCGACAGTATCTCTTTCTCTGAGGTTTGCCTCCCTTGCTCTGCGTCTGATGTCGGCATGGTGCCTCAAATCTGCCTTATTATCAGCATCTTGCTCTCACCTCCTGGTCTTCGGGTATCTTGCCTCGGGCAGTGTGATGTGTGGTAGTCAAGTCCTGACCTTTTGCCCAAACATGACCTCTGATGGAGTCTTTCCCGTGGTGCTATGTGGGGTATTTCTGTAGTCTCTCAAGAGTTGATAGAATATCTTCTCCACTGGTTCGCCAGTCAAATGGGCTATCTCGAAGGTCTCTTTGATGGTGCTCATGAAGCGTTCTACTGTCCTTTGGCTTGGGGCCACAGCAGAGTAATCCCTCTATGTCTGAAACCCATGTACTCAGAAAATGTCTTGTTGTCCTGTCCCGTGAATGAGGCACCATTGGCGGATTGTACTACTCGTGGTACTCCATACTCCGTGAACATCCTATACAGGGTAGGGATGGTGTGATAGGCCTCTGTGGCAGCCACTATCTATATGTCGGGATAGCAGGAGTACTCGTCCATGGCCACGAGTATGTGTTCGCCTCCCCAAAAGGTCCAACAAAAATCAATGGCCACTACGTCCCATGCATGCTCGGGTAGTGTCATTTGTTGAGGCTCAGGTCTGGTGTGAGGATTGAGGACAGTGCATGTGGGGCAGTCTTTGAGCAGAGCTTCAACCTGGCCATCCAAATGAGGAAACCAGATCTTTTGACGCAGGAATCTCTTTGTGACACTTTGCCCCTGTGTCCCTCATGTGCCAATTCTAGCATCTTCCTCCTCAGATTTGGAGGTATCACTATTTTGGTTCCCTTCAAAAGTAGGCCTTCTTCAGCCCATGTGAGTTCTTCCTTTACTAGGTGTAATCCCTGAATATCTCTTTGTGTCTCAGGGCAAGTATTTTGCCCATTTATCTGGCTTGCTTCCCTCTACCTGACAATAGGCATCGCAGAATGATCTGGATAGCTGGGTAATTTTTCTACTCCTGAGAAACTGTGTGACCTCGACCGCTTCCGGGGTACTGCATGGACCGCATGGAGGATGTAAGTCTGATTGTTTCAAAGGCTTCATTGCACGCTTCGGACTATATAAAAGGCACCTGTTTCTTGGTGCGTGTACGGAGAGGTTCGCTCACAAATGCAAGGTTTTGTATGTATCTCGTGTAGTAGCTGGCGAGCCTCAAGAACGAGAGTAGATCAGATACATTGATGGGCGGTTCGGCATTAGTGAGTGCTGCCACCTTCTCTGTGTCTGGCAACATTCCTTGTTACGAGAATATGTGTCTGAAGAATTGTAAAGTCCCTTTTCAAAATTCACACTTCTCCTTGTTTAGTGTGAGGTTGTTTGCCTTTAGTTCCATACACACCCTGGCCAAGGTATTATCGTACTGGTCCTGATCTTTTCCAAACACTAATATATCATCACTAAAGTTCAAACAGAAGGGGATGTATTTGATGACATTGTACATTCCGGCCTGAAAAATCACAGCGTCAGAGGACACTCTAAAGCTTAATCGTTTGTATCTGAACAATCCTGAGATTATTGTTGTTATATATCTGGACTCTTGACTCAACTCTAGCTGGTGGTATCCATTATTAAGGTCCAGCTTGGAGAAGCCATCTACATGCTCACCATTCAACAGATGGATCATGTCTGTAATTCTTGGGGCTTGATATTTCTCCCTCATGATTGCTTTGTTGGGCCTGCGAATGTTAACGCAAATCCTGATGTCAGCAGACCATTTCTTAGGGGCCGTAACTATGAGCGAGACCGGAGGGGTGGGAACAGTCATCGGCTCGATAATGTCTTGCTTTAGCAACTTATGCAATTCTTCCTCCACCTGCCTCTGGATATTTATGGGGGTGCCTTTGTTGTATTCTGCTATTGGGCACACTTCAGGGTTGATCTGTAAACTTATTTGTCTGTTTCGCAGTTTGCCTAGCCCTTTAAATAGCTTGGGAAACAATTGTTCAATTTTGTCGGTTGCATTAATGTACTTGTGCTCCAAGATATAGTATGTGAATCAGACCCATGTCTAGGGCAGCCAAGAAACTTAGGATGCATCCACTTTCTACTGCAACCTCCAGGACATGTATGGGCAGCATCTTGGATTGTTCCTTGTATTTGCATTCAGCCAGGAAGTATCCTTTGCAGGGCAGGGACATTCTGGATCTGTATGGATATATGTTTACCTCTGCAGGTTTGAGTCTCGGGCTCTTGGGATTTTGTTTGTTTGTTTGTTTGTTTTATTTATTTGTATAGCGCTCCAGACCCGTAGGTAGAAGGGTGCTTAAGGAAGCGGTTACAGCATTGAGATATACATTACAAAGTACAACAATTACATAAATTACATGGTACAACAATTTAAATATAGCATAGGCATGGTTGCGGCCTTGGTGGGTTAAAGATCTTAGAAGGTGAGGTAGATGCTATTCTTTGTTCAGTAACCAGCCAATAACATGTTTCCTAAAGATCGGGAAGGACTCAATGGTTTTAATGTTGAGTGGTAAGGTGTTCCAAAGTTGGGAGGCAAGCACTGTGAAACTAGCGCCTCCTGATCTTTTTCGGGCAAATCTGGGCACTGACAGGCATAAGGAGTTGGATGATCTGGTGGTTCTGGTGGAGGTTGTTAAAGTAAATTTGTTGGCGAGGTACGGTGGGGCTAGGTGGTTTAAGGACTTGTAAGTGAGGCAAATGGTTTTGAGGTAACTTTTTGGCTGTATGGAAAGCCATTTACATGCTTTCCTGGTAATGGATATGTGCTCTCGTCTTGGGATGTTGAGTGCTGCACGTAGCACGTTATTTTGGAGAACCTGGAGTTTGTTAATTATGGATTGGTTGGCTCCTAGGTACAGGTTTTTGCAGTAGTCCAGTTTGGACTGGATGAGGACTCTGGCAAGAGTGAGGCAGCTGTTGGAGGATAGGAAGGGTCTGCTAGCCCTAATTAGCTTACCCGTATAGGCCTTGGCTGAGGCGGTCGCGTTGATTTGTTTGGAGAGGTTGGTGTTGGCATCAAGGTGGAAGCCTAGAGTTTTCACACTCTTAACGATGGGGATGGTATTACCATCTATGATAATGTTATTGTAGCAGGGACTGAGTTTAGACAGGTTATTGGGAGAGCCGACCAGAAGAAGCTCCGTCTTCTCATCATTCAGGCATAGGCCAAGGGTGGCCATCCATGCCTGAATGATGGAGAAGATTTCGTTAATCCGGGTGACGTCCGCATTGTAATTGCCCGAGATGGTGAGGAGGATCTGGGTGTCATCTGCGTAGTTAGTGTAGGTGACACCCAGACGGTCCAGTTTGTCGAATAGCGGCTTTGTAAATATATTATACAAAGTGGGGAGACACAGGAGCCTTGTGGGACTCCGCATGTGATGGGGATAGGGTCCGCCGCTGCTGTTGTGGAAAAAACTCGCATGGTTCTCTTCACCAGGAAGGATTGTATCCATGCGGAGGCAGAGGAGGAGAAGTGGGCTGCGATAGATAGGTGGCTGCAGAGGATTTCATGGTCGACTAAGTCAAAAGCCGCTGAGAGGTCTAGGAGAAATAAGATTGCGGCGTTACCTTTGTCTTTGATTTCGTCAATCTGGCTTTTGAGGTCAACCAGAGCGGTTTCTGTTCCGTGTTGAGGTCTGAAGCCAGATTTACATATACCTAGCAGTTGGTTGGATTCTAGGTACTCCTGAATCTGGATGTAGGCGACTCTGTCCAGGATTTTTAACAGGAAGGGGACAGTGGTGATGGGTCTGTAATTAGTTGGTATGGTTGGGTCTAGTGTTTGTTTTTTAAGAGAGGGAGAACCCAGGATTGTTTTAGGTTGCTGGGGACAGAGTTGTTAGTGAATGAAAGGTTAATTAGCTTGGTGATAAAAGGGGAGAGGTCTCTGGCTGCGTCCTTTATCATCTGGGCAGGACAGCTGTCCCCTTTGCAGTTAGATGGTTTTAAGGAGGTGATGATTTTTTGGACCTCAAGGATAGTTACTTTCTTAAAGGTGAAGCCTATATTATCTTTAATAGGATTTGGTAAGCTAAGGATTGGGTTGGGGGTCTTGTTGCTGAAGAGTTGTTGACATTTGTCCTCAATTTTGGTTTGGAGTCCTATGATTTTGTTGTTGAGGGCGTTCTGGATGCTGGTGCACCAGGGTTTATCTTTTGAGCAGGTGTCTGGAAGTGGATTAGGGTTTTCTAGCTCTTTCAGTATTTTAAATAGTTCTTTGGTGGAGGAGCCTGCCTGATCTAACCTAACGTTATAGGCATCTTTTTTGGTGCGAATTATCTCACTTTTGTATAGCGCAGAGATGTTCTTGAGATTGGATTTGTTTTCAGATGATGGATTGGTTTTCCATAGGAGTTCTGATTTGGCGTTCTTTTTCCTAAGTAGTTTAAGTTCGGGGGTGTACCACGAGTTCAAGAGGCTTATTGGCTTGCTTTTACGTAGTTTCAAAGGGGCAATGGTATCAATGGCAGTGGCCATGGAGGAGTTGAAGGTGTCAACAAGTAGATTTAGATCGGCTTTGTCTGGTAGAGCGTTAAGGGTGGGTAGGACCAAGGGTAATAGGGCTTCGGCGGTGATGTTGCGTTTGTTTCTGGTTGGGCAGGCTGGTGCCATGGGGCACTTTTTAGGAACTGCATGGTTGATGTGAATTTCGAGGGGGATAAGGTAATGATTTTGCCATGTACTTCCTCGCTAATGATGTTTACGGTTGCCCGCCGACAGCCCTTGTATCTGAAGTAGCAAAATGGGGCTGTGTTCTTTGGCCGTAGGAGTTCCCATGGCGTATATGTACCCTTTCGTCTTCGGTTCTTCCTGGGTGGGTTGTCTGGATCTTTGTTTTCTCCTGGATTCTTCGGTCAAGGAACTGCTGGTGCTGCTGTCTGAGGCAGATTGTTCTATCAGGCAGCTCACGTATCGTTTGAGCCTTTGCTGGGGCTTCAAACTGGAGGAATGGCGAGTGCGCCATTCAATTATTGGTATGTCGGGCAAATTACTCTCTTCCCCTCAATCGCTGTGACATCGGTGTGGGGGTTCATATGGTGCTGGCGTCCCCATGTGGAGTGTGGCTGATCTGTCTTTTGGTCTGGACCTGTCCACTTGTGTGCCTTCTCCTCTTGCCTGGCTGTGGGACATGCGGCACACCGCTTTGAAATGGTTCTCTCCTTTGCATGCTGTACATTGTTGACGCGGGGCACACACCTTTGAGCGGAAACTCATAACCGCATCTGTAGCAGACAGGGCCACTATTCTGTTGATGTGTTGAGAATGTGGTCACCTTCTGTACGGTTTCAGATGCGGGGGCGAATACTTTGATGTTGCCCATGGCTTCCACTTGCAGCTCTAGGGCGGTGTCAGTCCTGGCCAGCTTCAAAATCTCAGCAAGCAACTGCTGCTTCTGTAGGAGGTGTCTTCCGAACACAGGGGATTCAGATCCTACAATGATTTGTGATATCAGGGCTTCTTCATTGGAATAGCTGTTGAAGTTGCAGTGCTTCATCCGTATGAGCAGTCTCATTACAAACGCATCCATAGACTCCCCCTTGTTCTGTTTAGTTGTGGGGAACACAAGGCGCTCGTAGACCATGTTGGTGTACGGGGTAAAATATTCAGTAAGGGTGCCCTTGAGACCTGTGTAGGATTCTGTGGTGTCAGCTGGGAGCTTGTCCACGATATCCCTCACATTTGGCCCTATCGCCAGCAACAGCAGTCTGTGCTCCTGTTCATCATCCAATGGGCCTATGGGTATGTACACCTCAAAGTCTCTGACTCACCTTTTCTATCTGGGCCCCAGGGTGCTGGTCTCCATAATGTCGAAATGGCAGAGGAATTGCATGGCCAAATTGCCTTGAAGTCAATATGGTAGGCCTCCCTGCGGCGTGGGTGGTGGTGTTGCCGGTATTGGTTAGACATGGTGTGGTTGATGATTGTCCCCAGTTGGCCACCAATATCCAGACTTGCTTTCCTGTGGCAGTTGCTCAGCCAAAATTCCCCAGGCCGTGAGACTGCTGGGTTCTATTTGCTATGCAGGCTGTTAAACAGTGGAATACAAAAAAGCTGGGCTTAGGGTTACAGCTGGTCTGTTGGGCGACTCCTTCGACCTTTATTAAATGCAAAAAGATCCAAAGTGTAAACAGGGATCAATAGCCCCTCTATTGCTGACATTCAATGATCTGTCGCAAATCACTGGACCGACGGTAAGCCACAAAGAAACCCGTCAAAAATATTAATAATAATTAGGCATTTATATAGCGCTACGAACCCTCAGGTACCAATGGAAGTGAATTCGATCCTACATGCACAAAGTTGCCATCAACGCTCCACCATCTACAACATCCCCTTTAGTGAATACATACGGGCAAGACATAATTGCAAGAATGATCAGACATTCAAACAGGAATGACAGCTTCTGAGAAGTCGATTCAAAGAAAGAGGCTACCCTAACAAGTGTCTACAAAAGGCTCTTGAGAAAACAAAGAATTTACAGCAAGAGGATACACTGATCCCTAAAAAACGCTCAGAGAATAAACTAATGAAACTCATGTTTGTAACCCAATACAACAAGGATCATCAATTGATCAGAAAAACTTTTCAAAAACATTGGTACTTGTTACAACTAGATGAACATATGACCAAATTTATTGAAGATAGTCCGACTATTATTTTCACGATAGCCAGCACTATCAAATCGGCTATTTGCCCATCCATGCTACCAGACTCACCGAAAAATAATGAAAACACCTGGCTCACTAAAATGGAGCCAGGCTTCAGAAAATGTGGCTGGTGTACAATGTGCAAATTTGCAGGAGATAAGATTAGAAGCCAGGAGGGGCATAATGGAAAAGTATTTGTGATTAAACACTCAATTAATTGCAGGTCAAAATATGTGGTCCATGCGATTAGATGTACTTGTACAAAATTGTATATAGATAGTACCAAAAGAGAGCTTAGAACCAGAATTCGGGAACACTTGGCTAAAATTGGGAGTCAAGATCCCACCCTAACCCTGGCAGTCCATTGGCAAAAGAATCACAGTTAGATGATAAGTCGGACATACAATTTATTGGCTTGAAGCACGTTACTCTGAACAAGAGGGGAGGGGATGGAGTCCGGGCATTATGCCAAGCAGAAGCTAAAATCATCTGTTTCTTTAACACAACTGTGCTTGGTTTAAACCTGGATACTGAAATGGCATCTTTTTTATAATTACTCAAATGTATCCTATATTACCTATTTTGTTATAATTAATGGAAATGCTGAGAATGCTGTTTTATCTATTTTGGTCCAGGCGATGTTGCATTACTTACAGCTGTAATGTTATCCTTTTTTGAATTGTAAACCAACATTGAGTTGAGCCTTGGTAATTATCAACGTGCTTACCCATTGACAACTCACTCCTTTATTGTTCTTGAATAGATAGCAATTAACTAATCCGCTTTCATCGAACATGTGTATGCACGATTTTGGTGAGTATACACTTTTAAGGCATTTTTGTAACAATGAAATAGCGTCTAGTCTTGATCTTGCATAAATAGTTTCACTAAAATAGCCATTGTAGGACATATTTGGATTCATAATCCACTAGTTGGTTAATGAGTAAATGTAGACATTCACCTCGTGCGCATGTTGCCAACAACAGGGCGGAGCGGCACATACGGCGTTCACAACACGAGCAAATGCAGACTAAGGTAACTGAGCTCATTAGATTTAGAGCTTTGCGCACGTTGCCAAGCAGCAGGGCAAAGCGGCACACACGGCGTCAGGTATCCATGGGAACAAATAAATTAGTCCCAAGACGGCGGCCGTGTAGAACAGTGAAGCCGACGCGAGTGACTACTTCCCTTGTCAAGTAAGTGGCGTTTGTTGCTTTAGCACATTAGCGACCCACATGAGGATCGCTTTTGAAATATGGATTTGCTAACTTTACAAGATAAATACTAACTTGTAGACTGTTAACTTTATCATGTTATAACGGAAAAGAAAATACTATATAATGGAGAAGTATACTGCGCTTGCACTACAGTGCATGATGCATGACACGCGCATAGATGAATTTGGAACTGAAAGACAATTGTATATTCTTTTCTTGGTAATGGAGCAGATAACAATGGGATTCGACCCAATACATTTTTCGTGAATAAGAAGTCAGTGAGCCCCAGTGTGGGTAAGTTTTGGCCTGAAGTAGCCGTGGTTCTTTTAATACACACAGCAAATAGGTAATAACCGTGACTAATATAACATTTGTCTTTTGTCTCCCGTTTTGTTTGTATGTCTCCCCTCCCCACTTTTCCACCTTTCTCTGTGTAATTATTCTTTTTTGAACTCATTATGGAATATTTTGATTTGTTAGCTACTCAATTTCACTGATACTTTTGTATTATGGGTTTTTTCTTGCAATGCCTTCATTGTTCCTTGATTTACTTCCACCTAAAATATGTATGATGTAATACATTGTTGTGTATATGCTTTCTATCAGTTCAACATATTAGCCCTAATTTGAAAAAGGCCGGCAGTTGCCGAAACATGTGTAATATTATAAGGGCAACTTTTGTGAGAAAAGATATTAAAATACATTTACAATCACCTTAAATAAGGTGCAGTGTCCTGGATCTTCTTTTATGCTTTTGCATATTCTCTTTACTGTTAAACAGTGGGTTTGTATTTGTACTGTGCACTGGTGGTCTAGTGGGGTCACCCTATAGGCTGAAATGCTTGATGTGACCTAGGCACCTCCTACTCCATCAACTGTGCCAATATTTAGTAGCTTGGGAAAAATCTAAATGAGGGTGGAGGTTGGATTGTTCACCCCCCTCCTCCACAGCCTGTGTTATTCATTCGGCAGGGATAATGCGTCCTTGATGGGCAATGTCACAGTATGCAGTGTGGTTCATGTACGTTGCTCCTCGCACGCACGTTGGGCATGTTGCTCTTGGGCACTGTACCTTTAAATCAGTTGGTGCTGACTGATGTCATGCTCCCTGACCCTTGCGCACTCCCGCGCAGCCTTTGGAGCATATTGCAATTCAAATCCCACATCGGCAGGGCTCCGACACGTTCTAATTCAGCACGCCTCCTCTGGCGTGTGTACAGCACGCCCACTCCGGAACTTGCACTAGCGGGGCCAATGAGATTCTTTACGTTGCCCGTGTCTGGTTCTCATATAATGATATGCTCAGCCTCACTCACAGCGCCATACACATGTAATAAGGCGTGGACACCAGGCTGTAGTATACACTTCTTTATCCCTCGTAACACAACCTGTAAGTGAACTTCCCCCTCCTCTTCTGACCACCAAGCTCCTTGTGCCTTCCGGCGCCTTCCCCTATCAGCTGATCATGCACGTGATCAGAAGGACATTACAAACAAGGTATCATTTCAAACAGAATTCACTTACAAAGAAATAGCAGAGAATAGAGGCAGTCCTAGGGTAAGATGCCTTTACATAAGAGCATTGATGGACTGAATGGCATATACCAAGTGGTGAAGGGGTAAGAATAGGAGCAAAAACAAGGGGAAAGGAGGGAAAGTTAGAGGATGCAAAAGATTGACATGGCAAAGAATACAAGAGCATGAGTACAGAGAGATGCTTCAGTGGGGGATAAGACCATGGTTGGATTTATAGATGAGCAGCAGGAATTTAAAGAGAACGATTTTGCATGTAGGGCTTTGCTGTGTGGTGACAATAGGTAGTGGTGGGGGAGAATTTTGTTAACCTGAAAGGGTGCGTGTCACAAGGTTGAGGACTTTGTTGAGGGGATCAAATGAGTAGAGTCGCGGACCAAGAAGTAGGCTTGTGAAAGTGTCCAACTTGATCAGCATAAGAGTAGACCTAAAGGTTTTAGTTGAGTTGTTTATAAAGTGTGGGCAGACTTTTCTAATGTTTAGGAGGTTGAGTCTGGCTGCAATGGCACTGGCCATGATACACTAGTAAGGTTTCAGGCAGTTAATGTCATTGCTGTATAAATCTCCCATAAGTTTGGAGGAAAGGGCTTGGGTGATGGAGGGTATACATGTTACTCATTGTAATGGCTACTATTCCTAGTCCATAGTCCCCTTTCCTCCATACACCCTGCTATATCAGTAATTGGTCCAGGCCAGGTTTTAATGTATGGAGAGTGTTAGGATTAGTTTTCTATACTCTGGCCTGGTGGACAGATGTATAGGAGGCCAACCTATAATTGCGGCAGGGACAACTCTGGGAGATGTAGCCAAACAAATCAAGGTAGCATGCAGAGTGGGCAAGGCTAAGTCTAAGGCGGGGTGAGCCTGGTAAGGGGTCCACAATGAGTCCAAAAGGGAAGGAGACAAGAATAACCCTTAGACAGTCAGATCCGGTATAAAAATAACATTTATTTTATGGCCAATCACACACAATGAATAATGACTGTAAGCGGGTAATGCTAGCACACAAACTAGTGTAAAACACATATGTGCAACCACCTGGACAGTGCAATAACTGCAGATATACTACAGAACACCTGAAAGGGAAGGTAAGTAAATCATATAACAATGTTGAATCCCAGTAACCACAAAGCCCTCACTTTAAAGTCCATCCTTTTGTGAATGCCTTATGCCCAAATGATCAGCAAAGTTCCAAGGAAGTTTATGAAGTGGGAAAAAACTAAGATAGGGGTCTTGGGGAAATGGTGATTGTTCCAAAGGTTAGAAGACCTCTGTCGCAGTCAACCAAATTATTCCCGACTTTCGGAATGCTTACACGACCAAGCAATGGCAAAGCCAAACTGTTACCAAAATTCCTAAAAGTTACTAAACGTTTAAGAGGAGGAGATAGGGGGCAGGAAAGTACCACTGTAACTCACCGCCTGAACTCCAATTCTTCTTGGGACTTGGCAGGTCATCAGAAGAGTGTCCAATGTCATGTTTCCCACCATCAGCTCCGGTCCTCTGTGCCCAAGGTTTGCAGGTTTGAGAACTTCTCCGGTCAGCGACTTTTGCAGGTGCAAGGTCTTCAGAGTGGAGAATGCAGAAGAACATGATGCAGGGCCTCTCTAAGCACAGGACTGGATGCAGGAAAGCTTTTTTGGATGAGGGCCACTGATGCACAGCGACGCAGGAGGACACACTTGTCACGGTCAGACGTTGCCTCCTAACTCGGATTCCCTTGATGTAGGAGACACAAAATTTGGTACAGACAACTCCAGTAGCACAATCTGTCGATTTCCAAAGTTTTGGGACTCAATGCCAAATGGCAATGTCTGTGACGGGGTAGCCAAAACTCAGAGCCGGCCAGTCACTGTGGGTTTCAGGGGCACTTCTGCTGGCCATTCTTCACAGGATACCTTGCTGACATTGAGGGTGATTGTTCCCACCACCCCAAGGGTCGATGCTCCCTTGCAGGACTTCTGGAGATCACCAGCCCGGCAGGGCTCTCCCAGGACAGCAGCAGACGTTGCTTGCCAGACCTCCTTCCAACAGGTCTCCGGTCTCCTCCCTTGTCTGGCAGCTTGACAGGATAATTGGCTCCTCCAGGAAAATCCTGGATCTCTCTGGCACATGGGGGAAGGGCATCTCTTCTTATCCAAAAGGCAGGTAAGAGTTGAAACTCCCACTAGCCAATCCAATATCTGCTCCACACAGACACCCAGCAGTGGTCCAGTCAGGACCACTGATGGTGACACTCATGAATACTACACAGACACACAGGAACCAATTTGTGGATTGGGGCCAGACAGTCAGCAAATCCTGTGCCCTGGGGCTAATAGGCAATTAGTCCAACCAATCACAGGCAATTTTGGAAAAGAAGAAAGAGCCAAAGAGTATAGAAAGAGGGACAAGGAGTCCGTCTGTTTGGGCGTCATGAGGGAGATTCAGAGAGGTAGTTGCGCAGTAATTGAGTAGAACGAAAGAGATATTCAGACAGAGGAACAATAAAGATATTCTGAAAGTAGGCAGAGCAGGAGACCAGAGGGCAAAGACAGCAAGGGGAGTTGTTATTGAGTGATGCCGCTCTGTGCCTGTCGAACCTTACACAGGAAGGAGAAATGATGCCAAATGCTTGCTGTTGGCTCGATTGTAGAGCCTGACAAAGGCCATAGAAAGCTTAAGGAGAGAGGTAGTGTTTGCAAGTCAGCTGGGGGGTATAACCCAGAGCCTGGCTGGAGCCAGAGAACCATTAGAAGGAGCTGTACCGCTACAATCTGTTGGGGACCCAAGCTCAAGAGGGCACTCTTAAGCTAGCTTTATTCTGAAAAGCAGCCCTACAAGGGGTGAGAACCTCCTGCTGGTATTTGTTTTGGATATCCCTAAAGCCCGCAGGAATCTTAAATGCTTGCTGCTAGGCATGTCTTTATCGCAGACGTCTAGGAAGGCAGCCCACAGGCAGAGGTTACTAATATTGGATTCCAGAAGCAAATCAAGGCGAATTCAAGGAAGCACCCTGGAGCTCTGTAGATAGGCTGGGATTGTGAGTGGTCTAAAAAGAGGCAGAAGAATACCTGAAAATCCACTTTTGTAGAATAGAGAATTGGACCTGTGCTCCAAACCTAGGCCTTCTTGGGTTCGGCCCGGAGACTTGTTTTGTTGCACCTCTATACTGACATCTTTAGACCAAACTATATCCCTCTTGTGTTTTAGGTACAGCCTCATAGATGCCATAAGAGTTCATCCAAAACATATCCCTGAAGCGGAAGCCACGGGTGAGACGAATCCATCCTGTCTGGGGTGGACCGGGACACTTGATATCATTCCCCTCACTGATGTTTCCTTCCTCCACTTCCTGTTTATAGTTTCACAAATGCAGCTAAGGGTGCCACCCACTTCTCACTTCCCTTGCTTCACACTAAGCAGTCAATCAACCCATTTTGTGTTAAGAATATGGGTGAAGTTGATTTGTAGTTAACTGAGTGTTCTGTTCTTACCTCACCCTGACAGTAACCACTCTGGGTGCTCTGAGCAGGGCAGGTGCAAGAATTCCTGGCATGGCAAGTTCCCCTTTGGCAACCATTCCCTCTCAATGGAGCCGAGGCTCATGCTTCCAGCCTGCCAAAATGGTGCCTCTTGATGGCACTATGCGGTTGAAGCCTAGGCAGGTGGCCATTAATGCCTTATTATTGCACTAGCCCTGGCACTAGGTGAAACTCAGTTATCCAATTAGTATTAGCATCCACAGAACGTGTAACAGCATTCCCAGTTGCTTATTACTGCATTTAAATTGGTCATCATTGGCGGGAATAAACAGAGACTAATGCTGCACCAAACCATCTCTGTAATTCTGATGAAGAAGCATTAATGAGTAATCATCCTTGAACTAGCTCAGACATACATAGCCAGTCGAGGTACTAGATCCAAGAAGTGGAACAGGAGCGAGTGGGATTGGGAATGACGGTGTTCCTACGTAGTGTGCAAAGAAATTGTCTCAAAATCGGCATCCATGCTTCCTTTCATTGAAGAAAAGGTTGAACCCTCATAAGCACAAAACGCAGAACATTTAAGGGCATTGAGAATAGAAAATAAACAGGTGGGTCATTGGAAGGATGGACTCTCCAGTGAGGGTGCGAGGCTAATTTTGACAAGCAGTTGAGAGAATAATGGCAGGCGTTGTGGTTGGCGTGTGAGGCTGGGGCTGGAGCACACAGATACTTCACTCTGTCAGGAACCAGGAATTAGTGCAGATGCTCTTGAAGGAATAGTCAAAAATGGCACAGAGAGGAGTGAGGAGCAGAGCAAGAATGTGGGAACCTGTGGGTATTAAGCGTGTAATAAATAAACCATCATATCATATCAATACGCCTTGCACTTGCAAGATATTCCAATTTAAACACAACTATGTGCAATTTTGGGCCAACTGAGCAAGTCTGTAGAAACATTGCCCAATCCTCCCACGTGCAACACCTTTAGCAGTGGCTTGCAATCAGTATATTTTGGGAATGCCGTGCACCATATATATGACTTAAAATAATGCACTGCCTACACAGGGCAAAGCTTCTAGTTCTATGACTGGGTGATGATCCGTGGTGAGGCGTAAAGCGAGGGGAGCAAAAGCTATAATGTGTCCCTTTGCTCTACCATCCATGGGCAACAATGTTCACCTCCGCGAAACACAGGTGGCACAGACGTGGTCCCGATTCCATCCTGATCTTCCTAGAACCTCTCTCAGCATTCCACTCATATTCCATGCCCTTCAGCAGCAATTCCACCAGGGGCTCCGTCAATGTGGCATTACTCCTCACAAAAGGTAAATAATATCTACTCGACCCCACAAAAAAGAATAACAGTTCTCTGCCCTGAGCTGTGGGTGCCTCACTTACAGCTTTCACTAAACCATTTGACTTGAATCCCTCTGATGAATTCACATGCCCTGGGTGCTTGACTGCAGGGGAGTTGCTAGGTCTGCAAAAGACGCGGGGCTAAGCTGATGTCGGAACTGTTGGGACTGGGGGCTAGCTAGTCTTTTGGCTGTAGCTCCTGAGATTGCATCTGGGGCTACAACCAAAAGATCAGGGGCTATAGCCCCCTTATCCCCCCCCCCCCCTAGCAACGCCCCTGCTTGACTGAGAGCCGCTAAGGGGAGCAGCAGAGAGCATGCCTGGCTGCAAGGAATCCTGCATGACACCAGATTTCACCAGGGCAAGCTGCCCTCCTCCAGCAGCTGCGATAGAGCGCTGCCTCCTAACATGGACTATTACAAACTTGCCGCAGAGTGGCCTCCTGACAAAACCAGAGACAGTCCAATACGCGTCCTGACACAAACTGAAACATAGTCAATACAACGAGCCGTGAACTGGTAGAAGTCCGATATTGACGCTGGTAGTGCCATACGGTCGGTTTCTACCTGGATGCCGTGTGTCTGCCTTTGGAGCGATGCCTGTATTTGTAAATGAGATTAAACATACTGAATACAGCAAGTAATACTTGTGCCTGGACAACGGGCGGAAGTGACGTGTGTCCAGTGTGCGGTTTAACGAAGGAAACAGCATGTCACTTTCTGTTCTATCGTGAGGGGTATGGAACACTTCGTACTAGGTACTAGAAACCGATTTGTAATGCTCACAATGTACTCTATGTTAAACAAACCTTATAGTTGTTAAGGCAGACAAGTGAACACGCAATTATATATTGTGCAGCCAGCTACATCCACCAAGCTTGACTCAAAATAACTAGGTTAATGAGGCTCGGGACAGTGGAGGATCACACAATGAATTATATGATATGTCAACATCTGTGACATATGTTTTGTGTGCCTTTGCGCTTTGTTGCATTGCCGAGTTTGCACAGATTGGAATGTTTAGATCTGTGCTTATTGTGCACTACTAGCAGAGTTTGCACTTTGGCCTTTGGGGCATTCATTGCATTGTATATGCAGATGAAGATGAATCCCGTTTTAATGTTGATTTATTTTGATCTGTTTTTTTTTTTTTTGTTGAGTTATTTTTACTATATATTATATTTTAATGTCATCCCATGTTTGTCAAAACTATTGCCCGGGTCTGCATGTATTTTATGACTGTGCCTTTTGCATGTACTCTGGCAAATGACAAATAGATGAATAAAAGCCTTGATGATGACAAACTGAAACACTTTCCAACATGGGCCACCATTATCCCAGCGCAGCTGCCCCAACACATTAAAAAAGGGGTGGGGCCCAGCACCCTTTTTATGTATTTTGGCATATGTAACACCACCTGGACGGTGAAGACAAGGTGAGATGGCCAGCGAAAGGAGGACAATGGCAGAAGGAGTTTAAGAAGAGTGACGATTCGCCAAGTATCATCACTGCCCCTACCCAATAGTCCCCCTAGAGGCAGGAGGTCCTCTGGGGACAAGGACGATCACCTAGGGTACAGCCCATTGAAGATCATCACACCCCAACCTTCGCTAACCTCAGCCTCCATGCCAAGTTATTTTCTTGAAAACAGAGCTACGTATTATTGTAGTGCTTGGGATACCGAAAGTACTGGGAGGAAGAAGAGCACAGAAAACAGGAAGAAAACTCTCTGTGCTAGTACTCGTTCGAGGTGGCCCAGAGGAGGCCTGAAGATCAAAGCATCAAAAACAACAAAGGATGTTGACAATCCACCAGGGCGGGACTGGCACCATTGTATAAGAATAGATGATGGACAAAGGAACCTGAGAACCCCAGCCGGGAGAGGCAACAGGCGTGGAAACTCTCCATAGCGGGAGTTTCAAACCCTATCAGCAGACCAGAGACAGGGGAAGCAGGACACTGGCAAACTGCTGAGGGAGTCTTTGTTGTGTCAAGCAGGAGCTGACCCAAGACCCAGCCCAACTGAGAGAAGTAGTGGCGTGACCTCCGGGAGGAGAACGTAAGAAGCTGGGAGTCACTGCAGAACTCCAGGGTGCAGCGAAGTCATGCGAAGCAGATGAGATGCCAACCTCAGTCCCAGGAAGAACCAGAGAGGGGTCAAGAACCCAGAGAAGGTAACCAGAGGCACAGGCAGACAGGTAGGAACACAGGGATAGTGAAAGGGTCTCTGCTTAGTCCCTGGTCTACTTGTGATAAGACAAACACTGTGAACAAGGTCGCTGACCCCCATTATGAAGATGTGTGCATCCAAGGAGAGCTTCCTCATCTCAGTGGTAACCCAAGGCCACTGAAACTCATAGTAAAGATCTGTGCATCCAAAGGGAGCTTCCTCGTCTCAGCGGTAGCCCCAATGCCATTGAGCCTCAAAGTGAAGATTTGTGCATCCAAGGAGAGTTTCCTCATCTCAGTGGTAGCTCCAAGGGCGCTGGCCCTCACAGAGATGATTTGTTAATCCAACAAAAGTATCCTCGTCACAGTGGAAGAGATGGGTCCACTGAAACTTAGAGAAGTATTTGGGGCTTTGCTAACATTATGAGAGAATGGCAAAACAAACATCAAGTGAACAGATACAGAAAATAACTTTTAAAGGCATGGTCTAGTAAAAAATGTTATTGTCCCTACAGGTCGGCCATGTTTTTTTAAGCCTAAGTGGCTCGATTTTAGAAAACTTTCCTATGGACCTTACCCGAGTTTTCGTCCATTAAACGCACGCGAAAACAAGCACCAGGGAGCCGCCATTTTCTGATAATACTATCTTTTCCCCGATCGCCCTGGCTGACCTGCTTTTGCGGCACTAAATCAATTCCCCCGCCCATGAGCCTGACATTATCAAAACATTCATATTCCCCGCCGCTCCCCGTGACGTTACTGTGCTGCGTAGGCAAACACGCCCAGTCGTCTTATGTGCGACTCCACACAGAACCCGGAAACCAACATAGATCAACTCACAACACAGCGCGCCACAATTCGGAATATGAAACTGTACTTTAAAATGAAACAGCAACACGGTACATTTGGTAAAGTACATTTATTTCACATTAAATGTTTAGAGAATATTCAGCAATTGCCATATGAACTCCGGAAGCCATTTATTTTCTTTTATCTGTATCCGCAATAACTGTTCCGTTTCATCTTAAGTCACGCGCTGTTCCTTTATGGTACACAGGGTGTTCATTTTCGTAAAAAGAATCACTTTGGAAGCACGGTGAACCGCAAGGCTGTTCCATCAACTAGGCACTAGTCCAGCCTAAAGGTTGTTATGTTGCTTCTAGCCACTAGTACAGCGTAAGGGCATGTGGGCCCTTGGCGATCGTCCCATAATATGGTGATCGTGCTCCAGTTGTTGACACGAAGCTGTAGGTGTCTGCCGAAGAATCCATCCGCCGGTGTCTCAAACAGATGGCAGTGGCAGAATGGGATCAAATACCTGTTATGAAAACAAAAAAATTATAATTAGTCTCGCTAGCCGAACTTCATTAATATTACTCATTTTATTTATTACGGCCGATCAGAAACTATTTGCTTGCAAGGATAGTTCAATGGAGTATGTTCGTCTCTAAAATCAATCCGAAAAGTAACGAGATAAATCGAGTCCAACACACAATGATAAACGACAGTTAGTCTACATGCGTGAGGAATGATATGATATATGATATGGCATTTGTAACGCGCCTATACTCAAGTGTTTCTAGGCGCGACGAGGCAGGTGGGGAACAAGGGCAGACAGACAACGATCCTACTAGGCTAGGTGTGTTTCTGATCGCGCATGGGGAAGGGCTGTACATGGTTAGTTGAATACAAATTAAATAATAGGGCCAGCTGGTGGCAAGTGCAAGGTAAATGCCGGGAGAAGGGGCTGAAGGATACAGAGACAGTCCCATAGTGCAGGTAGGCAGTGCAGGGAAAAGTGACTGGGCCAAGGACCGAGATCGGTGAGACCAGTGGACCTGCATGCCCATGTGCCCACTACGAACAGTTTTACTTGCTTTTCCTAGCTCTTCATTCATTCATTTATTCATGCATCCATTCATTAAATCTTCATTCCGGTATAAAAGCGTGTAAAGATTTTCTTACATTATATTTGAAATTTCCATTGTGTCTCTTCGTAATGCAGTCTGTAAAACGGACCGTGCTCTTGACAACGATTTTTCGTATACTGACCTAAAATGAAACTCGGTCTAGTTTCTGAATTTTCTGCCTTATTGTCTGTTACGTTATTGCGCACTCCCTTCAAATGTAGTTCTTTCGGCATGGTCCCTGTCTCAAGGTCAAAAAACAATAGACCCTTATACTTCCAGTGCGACTTGTGGGCCTCATCTGGGCGCTGTCCTTCGCATTCTTTATTTGCAACATCAAGTAGTATAGGCATCTGTGAGAACTAGAAGTTTAGAATCTGTCTATTTACTGCGCCTCAATATGCAAATGTGAACTGGCTTCTCTCCCAAATGCCACGGCCCGCTTGGCTGGCGCGTTCTAAGTGCCCCAATTTTTTCCCCGTTGTCTGCGAGCTTTGCAGCCCAAATTGAGACATTTCATTTTTGGCGGAAGGTCAGGGAAAGTATAAAGTACCACAGGAGTTGAGTTAAAAGTGAGATTTATTGTTTGTTTGTTTGTTTTATTATTTGCAATACGCAAGCCTCCCCTCCATTAACAGTGCGCAGCATTTACATTTACATGAGATGAGACATGAGAAAAATATATACATACACATATGTGAGGTGAATAGAGAGAATTCAAAGATGACACCTAGCTTGTTCGCCACCCATGATGGTGAAGGTAGGGGTTAGGTTCACAGGTACACTGTACAATAACATTTATTTACAAAAAGACAATCGTATTGCAATTATTTAAACCAGGATTTGTACTTCACAATCAGCTGTGCTTCGGGTGGGCATGGCACAGTCGCAATGTTCGGTGGCAATGGATCACTGCTCTGCACAGAAACGTCCAAAATTCCATATCTGTGCTTCTCTAACACAGCAACAATAAGGCCTTTCACAAAGTCGAACTGCATTTCATCATAGACTGGTTTGATCACCCATTGCTTACTTCGTTTTGAAAACACCTTAGTGTAGCGAGGCATCCTTACTTTACCCCTAGTCCCAGATTGTTCACGTCCGACATTGCTGTTATGGGCCAAGACCGCTAGTAGAGTGCGATGTTTCATGCCCCGAAAGCTAAAATGCAAGCGCTTTGGCTTGTACTTTAGGCACATATTGTGGAACACCTCCAAATCTCCTGTGTGACAGAATTCTGTCAGTCCTCTCAAATCTCTTGATAGAGTTTTGTCGAAAACAATCTTCTCAATGGCTTTGTTTGTCGGTGAAGATGGAATCAACCACTTCTTCTTCCGTGCCTCCTCTGGGGACAAAGGGCCTTGTTCACATTGGTGGAAATGTTCATTTGCTGTCCAGCGGTGAACGTTGGTACAGTGGTGCATCAGTGACCGCCATTTTTCAAGTAGTATTTCCACTGACCCCTCACAAGTTTTTGAGCTCCACCAAAGATGGTTGGTGATAGAATGTGACCACTGCAAAATACTTTCAAAACCTTTTTTTTTCCCTGCAGCCGAGATTTTCTTATTGATTGATTTAGCAAGATGCTATACGTCAAATTGATGTTTAATATGTGGGAAATGCTCTCTCATTGTCTTGGCAATTGAAACGTGTCTATCCGTGGCTATGAGGTCGATGTGCATTCCCCTCGATTGTAGATATTCCACTGATTTTATAAAACCTAGTTTCTCCATGGCCACTGAGGATGTACATTGTGTTACCTGCACGACCACCAAACTCACAATTTTCTTACTATCCATGTCCTGAAAGTGGTAGGTGCAGTACTTGGCAGAAAATCCAGGGCTGTCGCACTGTCCATTGCCAGCTAGCCTGAATCGTTTGCCTTCGAATGTACTTGCTAGAGACAATTGTTCAATTTTCCAAGCATCACTAATAGCCGGAAACAGATAATCACGTTGGTATATGTAGTACAGCGCTTTAGAAATGAAATGGAGTCCCACAAACTGAAAGAAAGCCTCTAACTTTCTAAAACTGGAGCCACTAAAAAGTGATGCAGCTGCACACAGTAGATTGCCTGCTGGCAGTTTCCCCAGCATCGGTTGTGCAGACCATGAGAACCTATGATTTAATCTACAGGCGGCATTTATTTTGACGTTACTGCCTTTTTTAGATTGTTCTATCAGGCAGCTCACGTATCGTTTGAGCCTTTGCTGGGGCTTAAAACTGGAGGAATGGCAAGTGCGCCATTCAATTATTGGTATGTCGGGCAAATTACTCTCTTCCCCTCAGTCGCTGTGACATCGGTGTGGGGGTTCATATGGTGCTGGCGTCCCCATGTGGAGTGTGGCTGATCTGTCTTTTGGTCTGGACCTGTCCACTTGTGTGCCTTCTCCTCTTGCCTGGCTGTGGGATATGCGGCACACCGCTTTGAAATGGTTTTCTCCTTTGCATGCTGTACATTGTTGACCCAGGGCGGGGCACACACCTTTGAGCGGAAACTCATAACCGCATCTGTAGCAGACAGGGCCACTATTCTGTTGATGTGTTGAGAATGTGGTCACCTTCTGTACGGTTTCAGATGCGGGGGCGAATACTTTGATGTTGCCCATGGCTTCCACTTGCAGCCCTAGGGCGGTGTCAGTCCTGGCCAGCTTCAAAATCTCAGCAAGCAACTGCTGCTTCTGTAGGAGGTGTCTTCCGAACACAGGGGATTCAGATCCTACAATGATTTGTGATATCAGGGCTTCTTCATTGGAATAGTTGTTGAAGTTGCAGTGCTTCATCCGTATGAGCAGTCTCATTACAAACGCGTCCATAGACTCCCCCTTGTTCTGTTTAGTTGTGGGGAACACAAGGCGCTCGTAGACCATGTTGGTGTACGGGGTAAAATATTCAGTAAGGGTGCCCTTGAGACCTGTGTAGGATTCTGTGGTGTCAGCTGGGAGCTTGTCCACGATATCCCTGACATTTGGCCCTATCGCCAGCAACAGCAGTCTGTGCTCCTGTTCATCATCCAATGGGCCTATGGGTATGTACACCTCAAAGTCTCTGACTCACCTTCTCTATCTGGGCCCCAGGGTGCTGGTCTCCATAATGTCGAAATGGCAGAGCAATTGCATGGCCAAATTGCCTTGAAGTCAATATGGTAGGCCTCCCTGCGGCGTGGGTGGTGGTGTTGCCGGTATTGGTTAGACATGGTGTGGTTGATGATTGTCCCCAGTTGGCCACCAATATCCAGACTTGCTTTCCTGTGGCAGTTGCTCAGCCAAAATTCCCCAAGCCGTGAGAAAAAAGCTGGGTTTAGGGGCACAGCTGGTCTGTTGGGCGACTCCTTCGACCTTTATTAAATGCAAAAAGATCCAAAGTGTAAACAGGGATCAATAACCCCTTCAGGAAATGTGGCTACTGCACAATGTGCAAATTTGCGGGAGATAAGATTAGAAGCCTGGAGGGGCATAATGGAAAGGTATTTGTGATTAAACACTCAATTAATTGCAGATCAAAATATGTGGTCTATGCGATTAGATGTACTTGTACAAAATTGTATATAGATAGTACCAAAAGAGAGCTTAGAACCAGAATTCGGGAACACTTGGCTAAAATTGGGAGTCAAGATCCCACCCTTCCCCTGGCAGTCCATTGGCAAAAGAATCACCAGTTAGATGATAAGTCGGACATACAATTTATTGGCTTGAAGCACGTTACGCTGAATAAGAGGGGAGGGGATCCGAGTCCGGGCATTACGCCAAACAGAAGCTAAAATGATCTGTTTCTTTAACACAACTGTGCTTGGTTTAAACCTGGATACTGAAATGGCATCATTTTTATAATTACTCAAATGTATCCTAAATTGCCTATTCTGTTATAATTGATGGAAAGGCTGAGAATGCTGTTTTATCTATTTTGGTCCAGGCGATATTGCATTACTTACAGCTGTAATGTTATCCTTTTTTGAATTGTAAGCCAACATTGAGTTGAGCCTTAGTAATTATCAACGTGCTTATCCATTGACAACTCACTCCTTTATTGTTCTTGAATAGATAGCAATTAACTAATCCGCTTTCATCGAACATGTGTATGCACGATTTTGGTGAGTATACACCTTTGAGGCATTTTTGTAACAATGAAATAGCGTTTAGTCTTGATCTTGCATAAATAGTTTCACTAAAATAGCCATTGTATGTGGATCGCTTTTGAAATATGGATTTGCTAACTTACAAGATAAATACTAACTTGTAGACTGTTAACTTTATCATGTTATAACGGAAAAGAAAATACTATATAATGGAGAAGTATACTGCGCTTGCACTACAGTGCATGATGCATGACACGCGCATAGATGAATTTGGAACTGAAAGACAATTGTGTATTCTTTTCTTGGTAATGGAGCAGATAACAATGGGATTCGACCCAATACATTTTTCGTGAATAAGAAGTCAGTGAGCCCCAGTGTGGGTAAGTTTTGGCCTGAAGTAGCCGTGGTTCTTTTAATACACACAGCAAATAGGTAATAACCGTGACTAATATAACATTTGTCTTTTGTCTCCCGTTTTGTTTGTATGTCTCCCCTCCCCACTTTTCCACCTTTCTCTGTGTAATTATTCTTTTTTGAACTCATTATGGAATATTTTGATTTGTTAGCTACTCAATTTCACTGATACTTTTGTATTATGGGTTTTTTCTTGCAATGCATTCATTGTTTCTTGATTTACTTCCACCTAAAATATGTATGATGTAATACATTGTTGTGTATATGCTTTCTATCAGTTCAACATATTAGCCCTAATTTGAAAAAGGCCGGCAGTGGCCGAAACATGTGTAATATTATAAGGGCAACTTTTTTGAGAAAAGATATTAAAATACATTTACAATCACCTTAAATAAGGTGCAGTGTCCTGGATCTTCTTTTATGCTTTTGCATATTCTCTTTACTGTTAAACAGTGGGTTTGTATTTGTACTGTGCACTGGTGGTCTAGTGGGGTCACCCTATAGGCTGAAATGCTTGATGTGACCTAGGCACCTCCTACTCCATCAACTGTGCCAATATTTAGTAGCTTGGGAAAAATCTAAATGAGGGTGGAGGTTGGATTGTTCACCCCCCTCCTCCACAGCCTGTGTTATTCATTCGGCAGGGATAATGCGTCCTTGATGGGCAATGTCACAGTATGCAGTGTGGGTCATGTACGTTGCTCCTCGCACGCACGTTGGGCATGTTGCTCTTGGGCACTGTACCTTTAAATCAGTTGGTGCTGACTGATGTCATGCTCCCTGACCCTTGCGCACTCCCGCGCAGCCATTGGAGCATATTGCAATTCAAATCCCACATCGGCAGGGCTCCGACATGTTCTAATTCAGCACGCCTCCTCTGGCCTGTGTACAGCACGCCCACTCCGGAACTTGCACTAGCGGGGCCAATGAGATTCTTTACGTTGCCCGTGTCTGGTTCTCATATAATGATATCCTCAGCCTCACTCACAGCACCATACACATGTAATAAGGTGTGGACACCAGGCTGTAGTATACACTTCTTTATCCCTCGTAACACAACCTGTAAGTGAACTTCCCCCTCCTCTTCTGACCACCAAGCTCCTTGTGCCTTCTGGCGCCTTCCCCTATCAGCTGATCATGCACGTGATCAGAAGGACATTACAAACAAGGTATAATTTCAAACAGAATTCACTTACAAAGAAATAGCAGAGAATAGAGGCAGTCCTAGGGTAAGATGCCTTTACATAAGAGCATTGATGGACTGAATGGCATATACCAAGTGGTGAAGGGGTAAGAATAGGAGCAAAAACAAGGGGAAAGGAGGGAAAGTTAGAGGATGCAAAAGATTGACATGGCAAAGAATACAAGAGCATGAGTACAGAGAGATGCTTCAGTGGGGGATAAGACCATGGTTGGATTTATAGATGAGCAGCAGGAATTTAAAGAGAACGATTTTGCATGTAGGGCTTTGCTGTGTGGTGACAATAGGTAGTGGTGGGGGAGAATTTTGTTAACCTGAAAGGGTGCGTGTCACAAGGTTGAGGACTTTGTTGAGGGGATCAAATGAGTAGAGTCGCGGACCAAGAAGTAGGCTTGTGAAGGTGTCCAACTTGATCAGCATAAGAGTAGACCTAAAGGTTTTAGTTGAGTTGTTTATAAAGTGTGGGCAGACTTTTCTAATGTTTAGGAGGTTGAGTCTGGCTGCAATGGCACTGGCCATGATACACTAGTAAGGTTTCAGGCAGTTAATGCCATTGCTGTATAAATCTCCCATAAGTTTGGAGGAAAGGGCTTGGGTGATGGAGGGTATACATGTTACTCATTGTAATGGCTACTATTCCTAGTCCATAGTCCCCTTTCCTCCATACACCCTGCTATATCAGTAATTGGTCCAGGCCAGGTTTTAATGTATGGAGAGTGTTAGGATTAGTTTTCTATATACTCTGGCCTGGTGGACAGATGTATAGGAGGCCAACCTATAATTGCGGCAGGGACAACTCTGGGAGATGTAGCCAAACAAATCAAGGTAGCATGCAGAGTGGGCAAGGCTAAGTCTAAGGCGGGGTGAGCCTGGTAAGGGGTCCACAATGAGTCCAAAAGGGAAGTAGACAAGAATAACCCTTAGACAGTCAGATCCGGTATAAAAATAACATTTATTTTATGGCCAATCACACACAATGAATAATGACTGTAAGCGGGTAATGCTATCACACAAACTAGTATAAAACACATATGTGCAACCACCTGGACAGTGCAATAACTCCAGATATACTACAGAACACCTGAAAGGGAAGGTAAGTAAATCATATAAAAATGTTGAATCCCAGTAACCACAAAGCCCTCACTTTAAAGTCCATCCTTTTGTGAATGCCTTATGCCCAAATGATCAGCAAAGTTCCAAGGAAGTTTATGAAGTGGGAAAAAACTAAGATAGGGGTCTTGGGGAACTGGTGATTGTTCCAAAGGTTAGAAGACCTCAGTCGCAGTCAACCAAATTATTCCCGACTTTCGGAATGCTTACACGACCAAGCAATGGCAAAGCCAAACTGTTACCAAAGTTCCTAAAAGTTACTAAACGTTTAAGAGGAGGAGATAGGGGGCAGGAAAGTACCACTGTAACTCACCGCCTGAACTCCAATTCTTCTTGGGACTTGGCAGGTCATCAGAAGAGTGTCCAATGTCATGTTTCCCACCATCAGCTCCGGTCCTCTGTGCCCAAGGTTTGCAGGTTTGAGAACTTCTCCGGTCAGCGACTTTTGCAGGTGCAAGGTCTTCAGAGTGGAGAATGCAGAAGAACATGATGCAGGGCCTCTCTAAGCACAGGACTGGATGCAGGAAAGCTTTTTTGGATGAGGGCCACTGATGCACAGCGACGCAGGAGGACACACTTGTCACGGTCAGACGTTGCCTCCTAACTCGGATTCCCTTGATGTAGGAGACACAACATTTGGTACAGACAACTCCAGTAGCACAATCTGTCGATTTCCAAAGTTTTGGTACTCAATGCCGAATGGCAATGTCTGTGACGGGGTAGCCAAAACTCAGAGCCGGCCAGTCACTGTGGGTTTCAGGGGCACTTCTGCGGGCCATTCTTCACAGGATACCTTGCTGACATTGAGGGTGATTGTTCCCACCACCCCAAGGGTCGATGCTCCCTTGCAGGACTTCTGGAGATCACCAGCCCGGCAGGGCTCTCCCAGGACAGCAGCAGACGTTGCTTGCCAGACCTCCTTCCAACAGGTCTCCGGTCTCCTCCCTTGTCTGGCAGCTTGACAGGATAATTGGCTCCTCCAGGAAAATCCTGGATCTCTCTGGCACATGGGGGAAGGGCATCTCTTCTTATCCAAAAGGCAGGTAAGAGTTGAAACTCCCACTAGCCAATCCAATATCTGCTCCACACAGACACCCAGCAGTGGTCCAGTCAGGACCACTGATGGTGACACTCATGAATACTACACAGACACACAGGAACCAATTTGTGGATTGGGGCCAGACAGTCAGCAAATCCTGTGCCCTGGGGCTAATAGGCAATTAGTCCAACCAATCACAGGCAATTTTGGAAAAGAAGAAAGAGCCAAAGAGTATAGAAAGAGGGACAAGGAGTCCGTCTGTTTGGGCGTCATGAGGGAGATTCAGAGAGGTAGTTGCGCAGTAATTGAGCAGAACGAAAGAGATATTCAGACAGAGGAACAATAAAGATATTCTGAAAGTAGGCAGAGCAGGAGACCAGAGGGCAAAGACAGCAAGGGGAGTTGTTATTGAGTGATGCCGCTCTGTGCCTGTCGAACCTTACACAGGAAGGAGAAATGATGCCAAATGCTTGCTGTTGGCTCGATTGTAGAGCCTGACAAAGGCCATAGAAAGCTTAAGGAGAGAGGTAGTGTTTGCACGTCAGCTGGGGCGTATAACCCAGAGCCTGGCTGGAGCCAGAGAACCATTAGAAGGAGCTGTACCGCTACAATCTGTTGGGGACCCAAGCTCAAGAGGGCACTCTTAAGCTAGCTTTATTCTGAAAAGCAGCCCTACAAGGGGTGAGAACCTCCTGCTGGTATTTGTTTTGGATATCCCTAAAGCCTGCAGGAATCTTAAATGCTTGCTGCTATGCATGTCTTTATCGCAGACGCCTAGGAAGGCAGCCCACAGGCAGAGGTTACTAATATTGGATTCCAGAAGCAAATCAAGGCGAATTCAAGGAAGCACCCTGGAGCTCTGTAGATAGGCTGGGATTGTGAGTGGTCTAAAAAGAGGCAGAAGAATACCTGAAAATCCACTTTTGTAGAATAGAGAATTGGACCTGTGCTCCGAACCTAGGCCTTCTTAGGTTCGGCCCGGAGACTTGTTTTGTTGCACCGCTATACTGACATCTTTAGACCGAACTATATCCCTCTTCTGTTTTAGGTACAGCCTCATAGATGCCATAAGAGTTCATCCAAAACATATCTCTGAAGCGGAAGCCACGGGTGAGACGAATCCATCCTGTCTGGGGTGGACCAGGACACTTGACATCATTCCCCTCACTGATGTTTCCTTCCTCCACTTCCTGTTTATAGTTTCACAAATGCAGCTAAGGGTGCCACCCACTTCTCACTTCCCTTGCTTCACACTAAGCAGTCAATCAACCCATTTTGTGTTAAGAATATGGGTGAAGTTGATTTGTGGTTAACTGAGTGTTCTGTTCTTACCTCACCCTGACAGTAACCACTCTGGGTGCTCTGAGCAGGGCAGGTGCAAGAATTCCTGGCATGGCAAGTTCCCCTTTGGCAATCATTCCCTCTCAATGGAGCCGAGGCTCATGCTTCCAGCCTGCCAACATGGTGCCTCTTGATGGCACTATGCGGTTGAAGCCTAGGTAGGTGGCCATTAATGCCTTATTATTGCACTAGCCCTGGCACTAGGTGAAACTCAGTTATCCAATTAGTATTAGCATCCACAGAACGTGTAACAGCATTCCCAATTGCTTATTACTGCATTTAAATTGGTCATCATTGGCGGGAATAAACAGAGACTAATGCTGCACCAAACCATCTCTGTAATTCTGATGAAGAAGCATTAATGAGTAGTCATCCTTGAACTAGCTCAGACATACATAGCCAGTCGAGGTACTAGATCCAAGAAGTGGAACAGGAGGAGTGGGATTGGGAATGACGGTGTTCCTACGTAGTCTGCAAAGAAATTGTCTCAAAATCGGCATCCATGCTTCCTTTCAGTGAAGAAAAGGTTGAACCCTCATAAGCACAAAACGCAGAACATTTGAGGGCATTGAGACTAGAAAATAAACAGGTGGGTCATTGGAAGGATGGACTCTCCAGTGAGGGTGCGAGGCTAATTTTGACAAGCAGTTGAGAGAATAATGGCAGGCGTTGTGGTTGGCGTGTGAGGCTGGGGCTGGAGCACACAGATACTTCACTCTGTCAGGAACCAGGAATTAGTGCAGATGCTCTTGAAGGAATAGTCAAAAATGGCACAGAGAGGAGTGAGGAGCAGAGCAAGAATGTGGGAACCTGTGGGTATTAAGCGTGTAATAAATAAACCATCATATCATATCAATACGCCTTGCACTTGCAAGATATTCCAATTTAAACACAACTATGTGCAATTTTGGGCCAACTGAGCAAGTCTGTAGAAACATTGCCCAATCCTCCCACGTGCAACACCTTTAGCAGTGGCTTGCAATCAGTATATTTTGGGAATGCCGTGCACCATATATATGACTTAAAATAATGCACTGCCTACACAGGGCAAAGCTTCTAGTTCTATGACTGGGTGATGATCCGTGGTGAGGCGTAAAGCGAGGGGAGCAAAAGCTATAATGTGTCCCTTTGCTCTACCATCCATGGGCAACAATGTTCACCTCCGCGAAACACAGGTGGCACAGACGTGGTCCCGATTCCATCCTGATCTTCCTAGAACCTCTCTCAGCATTCCACTCATATTCCATGCCCTTCAGCAGCAATTCCACCAGGGGCTCCGTCAATGTGGCATTACTCCTCACAAAAGGTAAATAATATCTACTCGACCCCACAAAAAAGAATAACAGTTCTCTGCCCTGAGCTGTGGGTGCCTCACTTACAGCTTTCACTAAACCATTTGACTTGAATCCCTCTGATGAATTCACATGCCCTGGGTGCTTGACTGCAGGGGAGTTGCTAGGTCTGCAAAAGACGCGGGGCTAAGCTGATGTCGGAACTGTTGGGACTGGGGGCTAGCTAGTCTTTTGGCTGTAGCTCCTGAGATTGCATCTGGGGCTACAACCAAAAGATCAGGGGCTATAGCCCCCTTATCCCCCCCCCCCCCTAGCAACGCCCCTGCTTGACTGAGAGCCGCTAAGGGGAGCAGCAGAGAGCATGCCTGGCTGCAAGGAATCCTGCATGACACCAGATTTCACCAGGGCAAGCTGCCCTCCTCCAGCAGCTGCGATAGAGCGCTGCCTCCTAACATGGACTATTACAAACTTGCCGCAGAGTGGCCTCCTGACAAAACCAGAGACAGTCCAATACGCGTTCTGACACAAACTGAAACATAGTCAATACAACGAGCCGTGAACTGGTAGAAGTCCGATATTGACGCTGGTAGTGCCATACGGTCGGTTTCTACCTGGATGCCGTGTGTCTGCCTTTGGAGCGATGCCTGTATTTGTAAATGAGATTAAACATACTGAATACAGCAAGTAATACTTGTGCCTGGACAACGGGCGGAAGTGACGTGTGTCCAGTGTGCGGTTTAACGAAGGAAACAGCATGTCACTTTCTGTTCTATCGCTAGGGTTATGGAACACTTCGTTCTAGGTACTAGAAACCGATTTGTAATGCTCACAATGTACTCTATGTTAAACAGACCTTATAGTTGTTAAGGCAGACAAGTGAACACGCAATTATATATTGTGCAGCCAGCTACATCCACCAAGCTTGACTCAAAAGAACTAGGTTAATGAGGCTCGGGACAGTGGAGGATCACACAATGAATTATATGATATGTCAACATCTGTGACATATGTTTTGTGTGCCTTTGCGCTTTGTTGCATTGCCGAGTTTGACAGATTGGAATGTTTAGATCTGTGCTTATTGTGCACTACTAGCAGAGTTTGCACTTTGGCCTTTGGGGCATTCCTTTCATTGTATATGCAGATGAAGATGAATCCCGTTTTAATGTTGATTTATTTTGATCCGTTTTTTTTTTTTCTGTTGAGTTATTTTTACTATATATTATATTTTAATGCCATCCCATGTTTGTCAAAACTATTGCCCGGGTCTGCATGTATTTTATGACTGTGCCTTTTGCATGTACTCTGGCAAATGACAAATAGATGAATAAAAGCCTTGATGATGACAAACTGAAACACTTTCCAACATGGGCCACCATTATCCCAGCGCAGCTGCCCCAACACATGAAAAAAGGGGTGGGGCCCAGCACCCTTTTTATGTATTTTGGCATATGTAACACCACCTGGACGGTGAAGACAAGGTGAGATGGCCAGCGAAAGGAGAACAATGGGAGAAGGAGTTTAAGAAGAGTGACGATTCGCCAAGTATCATCACTGCCCCCAGGGGGAGCCCATTCCCATGAAGCTAGGGAGGTGAGGCCGCTACCCAATAGTCCCCCTAGAGGCAGGAGGACCTCATGGGGAGGGACTCCTCCTCTGGGGACAAGGACAATCACCTAGGGTACAGCCCATTGAAGAGCAACACACCCCAACCTTCGCTAACCTCAGCCTCCATGCCAAGTTATTTTCTTGAAAACAGAGCTACGTATTATTGTAGTGCTTGGGATACCGAAAGTACTGGGAGGAAGAAGAGCACAGAAAACAGGAAGAAAACTCTCTGTGCTAGTACTGGTTCGAGGTGGCCCAGAGGAGGCCTGAAGATCAAAGCATCAAAAACAACAAAGGATGTTGACAATCCACCAGGGCGGGACTGGCACCATTGTATAAGAATAGATGATGGACAAAGGAACCTGAGAACCCCAGCCGGGAGAGGCAACAGGCATGGAAACTCTCCATAGCGGGAGTTTCAAACCCTATCAGCAGACCAGAGACAGGGGAAGCAGGACACTGGCAAACTGCTGAGGGAGTCTTTGTTGTGTCAAGCAGGAGCTGACCCAAGACCCAGCCCAACTGAGAGAAGTAGTGGCGTGACCTCCGGGAGGAGAACGTAAGAAGCTGGGAGTCACTGCAGAACTCCAGGGTGCAGCGAAGTCATGCGAAGCAGATGAGATGCCAACCTCAGTCCCAGGAAGAACCAGAGAGGGGTCAAGAACCCAGAGAAGGTAACCAGAGGCACAGGCAGACAGGTAGGAACACAGGGATAGTGAAAGGGTCTCTGCTTAGTCCCTGGTCTACTTGTGATAAGACAAACACTGTGAACAAGGTCGCTGACCCCCATTATGAAGATGTGTGCTTCCAAAGAGAGCTTCCTCATCTCAGTGGTAACCCAAGGCCACTGAAACGCATAGTAAAGATCTGTGCATCCAAAGGGAGCTTCCTCGTCTCAGCGGTAGCCCCAATGCCATTGAGCCTCAAAGTGAATGTGCATCCAAGGAGAGTTTCCTCATCTCAGTGGTAGCTCCAAGGGCGCTGCCCTCACAGAGATGATTTGTTAATCCAACAAAAGTATCCTCGTCACAGTGGAAGAGATGGGTCCACTGAAACTCAGAGAAATATTTGGGGCTTTGCTAACATTGTGAAAGAATGGCAAAACAAACATCAAGTTAACAGATACAGAAAATAACTTTTAAAGGCATGGTCTAGTAAAAAATGTTATTGTCCCTAGGGTCGGCCATGTTTTTTTAAGCCTAAGTGGCTCGATTTTAGAAAACTTTCCTATGGACCTTACCCGAGTTTTCGTCCGTTAAACGCACGCGAAAACAAGCACCAGGGAGCTGCCATTTTCTGATAATACTATCTTTTCCCCGATCGCCCTGGCTGACCTGCTTTTGTGGCACTAAATCAATTCCCCCGCCCCTGAGCCTGACATTATCAAAACATTCATATTCCCCTCCTCTCCCCGTGACGTTACTGTGCTGCGTAGGCAAACGCGCCCAGTCGTCTTATGTGCGACTCCACACAGAACCAGGAAACCAACACAGATCAACTCACAACACAGCGCGCCACAATTCGGAATATGAAACTGTACTTTAAAATGAAACAGCAACACGGTACATTTGGTAAAGTACATTTATTTCACATTAAATGTTTAGAGAATATTCAGCAATTGCCATATGAACTCCAGAAGCCATTTATTTTCTTTTATCTGTATCTGCAATAACTGTTCCGTTTCATCTTGAGTCACGCGCTGTTCCTTTATGGTACACAGGGTGTTCATTTTCGTTAAAAGAATCACTTTGGAAGCAGGGTGAACCGCAAGGCTGTTCCATCAACTAGGCACTAGTCCAGCCTAAAGGTTGTTATGTTGCTTCTAGCCACTAGTACAGCGTAAGGGCATGTGGGCCCTTGGCGATCGTCCCATAATATGGTGATCGTGCTCCAGTTGTTGACACGAAGCTGCAGGTGTCTGCTGAAGAATCCATCCGCCGGTGTCTCAAACAGATGGCAGTGGCAGAATGGGATCAAATACCTGTTATGAAAACAAAAAAATTATAATTAGTCTCGCTAGCCGAACTTCATTAATATTACTCATTTTATTTATTACGGCCGATCAGAAACTATTTGCTTGCAAGGATAGTTCAATGGAGTATGTTCGTCTCTAAAATCAATGCGAAAAGTAACGAGATAAATCGAGTCCAACACACAATGATAAACGACAGTTAGTCTACATGCGTGAGGAATGATATGATATATGATATGGCATTTGTAACGCGCCTATACTCAAGTGTTTCTAGGCACGACGAGGCAGGTGGGGACCAAGGGCAGACACAACGATCCTACTAGGCTAGGTGTCTTTCTGATCGCGCATGGGGAAGGGCTGTACATGGTTAGTTGAATACAAATTAAATAATAGGGCCAGCTGGTGTCAAGTGCAAGGTAAATGCCGGGAGAAGGGGCTGAAGGATACAGAGACAGTCCCATAGTGCAGGTAGGCAGTGCAGGGAAAAGTGACTGGGCCAAGGACCGAGATCGGTGAGACCAGTGGACCTGCATGCCCATGTGCCCACTACGAACAGTTTTACTTGCTTTTCCTAGCTCTTCATTCATTCATTTATTCATGCATCCATTCATTAAATCTTCATTCCGGTATAAAAGCGTGTAAAGATTTACTTACATTATATTTGAAATTTCCATTGTGTCTCTTCGTAATGCAGTCTGTAAAACGGACCGTGCTCTTGACAACGATTTTTCGTATACTGACCTAAAATGAAACTCGGTCTAGTTTCTGAATTTTCTGCCTTATCGTCTGTTACGTTATTGCGCACTCCCTTCAAATGTAGTTCTTTCGGCATGGTCCCTGTCTCAAGGTCAAAAAACAATAGACCCTTATACTTCCAGTGCGACTTGTGGGCCTCATCTCGGCGCTGTCCTTCACATTCTTTATTTGCAACATCAAGTAGTATAGGCATCTGTGAGAACTTGAAGTTTAGAATCTGTCTATGTAGTGCGCCTCAATGTGCAAATGCGAACTGGCTTCTCTCCCAAATGCCACGGCCCGCTTGGCTGGCGCGTTCTAAGTGCCCCAATTTTGTCCCCGTTGTCTGGGAGCTTTGCAGCCCAAATTGAGACATTTAATTTTTGGCGCAAGGTCAGGGAAAGTATAAAGTACCACAGGAGTTGAGTTAAAAGTGAGATTTATTGTTTGTTTGTTTGTTTTATTATTTGCAATACGCAAGCCTCCCCTCCGTTAACAGTGCGCAGCATTTACATTTACATGAGATGAGACATGAGAAAAATATATACATACACATATGTGAGGTGAATAGAGAGAATTCAAAGATGACACCTAGCTTGTTTGCCACCCATGATGGTGAAGGTAGGGGTTAGATTCACAGGTACACTGTACAATAACATTTATTTACAAAAATACAATCGTATTGCAATTATTTAAACCGGGATTTGTACTTCACAATCAGCTGTGCTTCGGGTGGGCATGGCACAGTCGCAATGTTCGGTGGCAATGGATCACTGCTCTGCACAGAAACGTCCAAAATTCCATATCTGTGCTTCTCTAACACAGCAACAATAAGGCCTTTCACAAAGTCGAACTGCATTTCATCATAGACTGGTTTGATCACCCATTGCTTACTTCGTTTTGAAAACACCTTAGTGTAGCGAGGCATCCTTACTTTACCCCTAGTCCCAGATTGTTCACGTCCGACATTGCTGTTATGGGCCAAGACCGCTAGTAGAGTGCGATGTTTCATGCCCCGAGAGCTAAAATGCAAGCGCTTTGGCCTGTACTTTAGGCACATATTGTGGAACACCTCCAAATCTCCTGTGTGACAGAATTCTGTCAGTCCTCTCAAATCTCTTGATAGAGTTTTGTCGAAAACAATCTTCTCAATGGCTTTGTTTGCCGGTGAAGATGGAATCAACCACTTCTTCTTCCGTGCCTCCTCTGGGGATAAAGGGCCTTGTTCACATTGGTGGAAATGTTCATTTGCTGTCCAGCGGTGAACGTTGGTACAGTGGTGCATCAGTGACCGCCATTTTTCAAGTAGTATTTCCACTGAACCCTCACAAGTTTTTGAGCTCCACCAAAGATGGTTGGTGATAGAATGTGACCACTGCAAAATACTTTCAAAACCTTTTTTTTTCCCTGCAGCCGAGATTTTCTTATTGATTGATTTAGCAAGATGCCATACGTCAAATTGATGTTTAATATGTGGGAAATGCTCTCTCATTGTCTTGGCAATTGAAACGTGTCTATCCGTGGCTATGAGGTCGATGTGCATTCCCCTCGATTGTAGATATTCCACTGATTTTATAAAACCTAGTTTCTCCATGGCCACTGAGGATGTACATTGTGTTACCTGCACGACCACCAAACTCACAATTTTCTTACTATCCATGTCCTGAAAGTGGTAGGTGCAGTACTTGGCAGAAAATCCAGGGCTGTCGCGCTGTCCATCGCCGGCTAGCCTGAATCGTTTGCCTTCTAATGTACTTGCTAGAGACAATTGTTCAATTTTCCAACCATCACTAATAGCCGGAAACAGATAATCACGTTGGTATATGTAGTACAGCGCTTTAGAAATGAAATGGAGTCCCACAAACTGAAAGAAAGCCTCTAACTTTCTAAAACTGGAGCCACTAAAAAGTGATGCAGCTGCACACAGTAGATTGCCTGCTGGCAGTTTCCCCAGCATTGGTTGTGCAGACCATGAGAACCTATGATTTAATCTACAGGCGGCATTTATTTTGACGTTACTGCCTTTTATTTGACGAGTCACATTAATCAATGGCTTCCCACATACTTTCCCTCTAATGGAATGCACACATTTCAGCATACTTATAATTTCCATCAAACAACTGTCGAATACAATGTATTTGCTCTCTTTCATTAGACTGTCATCCTGCGTCAACGTTGTTTCGGCCTGTGACGTTGTGGAGATTTCAATACATTGGAAAGTAATATCGCTGATATCAAGTTCTGATGCGTCTATGGATGCTGCGGCTGGTTCTTTCTCTGTCATTTCGACATCTATTACTTCATCATTGATGGGAGAACACAACAATGTCGACAGGTTTTTGGGTGGCAAATTTTTGGCGGGTGTAGATTGTGTGAATTGATCTGCAACTACTTCAGAGCTATCTTCAATACATTCAATAACATCTTCTTGTGGTGGTGCGGTCGCACTGTAGCTATGGTCCAATGCAACTTTGCTGTAGTCTCCAAACACAGTTAATTCATGTTCTGGCCATTGGACATGAGCATCTCGAGCCTGAACACGCCTCGCCTCAATGAATAGTTCCTCCATAGTGTACACGGTCTGGCAAGCCACATCTCTCATTCGCTTCACTGTCTGTGTGTGTATAGTTCTGACACCCACGGGTAACTGGAGGAGAGATTGGAAAAGGGATGTTCAGTTTAAACACAAGATGGAGTGTAGTAGAATTGACTGAAAAAAAACATAAAATAGTCCCCAGCACAAACATTTTTTTAAAGTTATGAACTGTTTGTAACTAACCTTTTTCTGTTTTTTTTTCTTTGCAACTTTTTTGACTCGACCTTCAATATCTGCACGCTGTAGCTCCGATTCGTTTCCGCATGTCCTCCCTTCCTCTTGCGCTGCAACGACTATATTTTCTGTATCCGCATAGACAGCATGGAATGAGGCTCCATCGTCTCCCTGAAACATAGTACTTTCATTACTATGTATCAAAATATTGTTAGCATAAAACACACGTTAGGACGAACACACAGGTACATCTCAATAGCCAAACACGATTTAAACATTGTGTGCAACAATCAAACGACAAGTATTCGACCAGTGATGATCTATTTCGATGGAACTGTCAGTATCCATACCTCTGGCTCTGCATGGACTGCCATGAATGGTTGTATTGGAGAGGAGGCATCCGCATCTCCCTGAAACACAGTACCTGCATTAGTATGCTTTTCAATATTGGAAACACAACACACACTTGGGGTCGACGGCAGAGGTACATATAAAGAGATAACCACAAATGATGCATTGTCCAAAAGAATCAAGGAAAATCCAAATATGATCACATTTCATCGACTTATTTCAACGATTCCTTTACATCTGCATCATCTAAATGAGATGTTGTGATTGTGGTGGAAGCTCCGTCGTCTCCCTGAAACACAGTACTTGGATTAGTATGGTTTTCAATATTGGAAACATAACACACACTTGGGGTCGAACGCACAGGTACATATAAAGAGATAACCGCAAATGATGCATTGTCCAAAAGAATCAAGGAAAATCTAAATATGATCACATTTCATCGACTTTTTTCAACGATTCCTTTACATCTGCATCATCTAAATGAGATGTTGTGATTGTGGTGGAAGCTTCGTCGTCTCCCTGAAACACAGCACTTGCGTTAATAGGGAAGAAAGTATAGCAAATGGAATCACGTTATATGATCACGCATGATGGAACTGTCATTATCCATACCTCGTGCTGCTGAAGAATATCTATGGATGTTGCAAATGTAGTGCGCACTTCCGAAAGCTGTTGCGCCGATTCGTATACTTGAATGTCAGGCTCTGCATCAAGTGCAGGGGTTGACGCTCCATCAACTGCCTGAAACATAGTACTTGCATTAGTGAGGATTACAATTGTGAAAACATAACACACACCTGGGGTCGACAGCACAGGTACATATCAACGGCTAACCACGAATGAAACATTGTGTAGAACAATCAAACGACAAGAATTCCAGCTCTGATGATGACGCTCGATGGAGCTGTCAGTATCCATACCTCCTGCTGTTGAAGAACACCTAGAAATGTAGATGCGGCGGACGCTTCAGCATCTCCCTGAAAGACAGTACTTGCATTAGTATGGATAACACTAATTAGAACTGAAAACAAACACCAGTGGACGATAACTAAGGTGTATATCAATTGGAAAGCAGTAACCAAACATTCGGTAAAGTAATTAAACGATAGAATAAAACTATTACTTGACATGCATAAAACAAGTATGTAGCAGATTAGCCTAGTAAGATTACCTGATACGCGCTAGAAGTGGTTGATAACTGCGACCACGTCAAGGATGTAGAATGTTCTTGCTTCAGATAGAAGGGATAGTCAAGAAGTTGTAAAGGTCAATTAATGATTGATAATGAAATGCCAATATTAAAAATAGCCATGTAAGCCGACAGAATACTTGAAAAATGCTCAATACAGCACAGTTCCCTGTCCCCATATATATATACATTGCGTTTGTGGGTTATGAAATCGAAAAAGAATATATTGATAAATGTCATTATTCAAAAAACTACACACTCATATCAATATCGAAATTATTACAAGGGATAGAACACCTACAATATCAATTAATCCATTCGGCTACCTACACACTACCGCAAGGCCTAAAGCTAAATCCGGACACTTGACTCACCGGTGGCGGAATGTGGACGAATAGAGTGGGAATAGCGTTTTCGCGCAATTTCCGTGTCGTTCGCCGTTTATTCTTCTTTGTTACCCAAGAAGTTGTGTACATGTCCAAGGAAAAGTGCCGGCTGCAGATGCGGTATCGATCACCCCTCTTGTCCTGTAAGACTTGTTGGACTCTACTTTCCAGCTCATCCAGTGGATATCTGCAATGTTTGACCCATTCTCTTATTCGATCAACAGTTTTCGGGAATACATGCATTGTAGTGCCTTCAGATTTTGCATGGGTCTTCGAAGGGCAACCGCTAATCAAACAGGCAGGCATTGTTGATAAATCTGAAAAGTAAAAATCAACATTATTATACAATCTTCAAGAATAAATATTTGATACTAAAGTAAATGATTCATACAATGATCAATGCAAGGTTTGTTTTGGTCGCAGGAACTATACCAGTTCATTATGTGCTGCTTAGTATTTGCATAAGTTGCAGAAATGTATAAATGATGTGACTAAAAACTGAACATGTGACTCATCCCTTGGATGTTCTGTATTGCACGAGAAGGAAACATGCTTACATTATAGACTGGACCCCCAAAGGGTGCAATTCGATGACAATAGACACAGATGAAAATAAATAGATCTATTGATAGCATAGCAATGGAAACTCAAGTCAATAGCAATGAGACCAATGAACCTAGCACTAATGTGTACTCAACTCGTAAATAGATAGAAATTTAAAAATCTGCAAAATATGACTAGGATACATGGCCTTACCTTGACCAACAAACAGTTGGATTCAGCAAGCAGAGCAGTATGTTGCAGGAGAATAGGTGGGTGGCCACGGGTAGCACACTGATGGGTTTGCTCTAAGCGGTCACAGAAGTTCACGGATAGCACGACGATGAGCAGATTAGCGTAGATCTCAGTGGTTGCCAGGTAACACGTTCAAGAGTTGACTTGCAAAGCACAAAGATGTTCCCATGAGACATATCAAATGGTTTATAAAGTATTAGAAACAGGTGTGTGTTTGTGAATGAATGATGTATGTATGTCGTGGTCTTAGGGGGGCGGCCTGCTTCAAGGGGAGGCCTGGCTGGAGACACGGGGTCTGAGGAGGCCATGTGACCGATGGCCCCTGGGCGTGGGACACCTTTTGAAGTGTACATGTAGTTTGGCACCTTGGCCGTTTGCGCCCGTCACAGCCCCCCATGCCAACGCGCATCCACCGGCGCGAACCGCCTTTCATACACGGGGGTGGGATGGATGGGCCTGGGGCGTGCAGATAAGGCACAGGAAGACTGCTGAATGGAGACACACTTATGTGGATTGCAGGGGGGCGGCCTGCCTCAGGGGAGGCCTGCCTGGAGACACAGGGTCTGAGGAGGCCATGTGACCGATGGCCCCTGGGCGTGGGACACCTTTTGAAGTGTACATGTAGCTTGGCACCTTGGCCGTTTGCGCCCGTCACAGCCCCCCATGCCAGCGAGCATCCACCGGCGCGAACCGCCTTTGATACAGGGGGGTGGGATGGATGGGCCTGGGGCGTGCAGATAAGGCACAGGAAGACTGCTGAATGGAGACACACTTATGTGGATTGCAGGGGGGCGGCCTGCCTCAGGGGAGGCCTGCCTGGAGACACGGGGTCTGAGGAGGCCATGTGACCGATGGCCCCTGGGTGTGGGACACCTTTTGAAGTGTACATGTAGTTTGGCACCTTGGCCGTTTGCGCCCGTCACAGCCCCCCATGCCAGCGTGCATCCACCGGCGCGAACCGCCTTTGATACAGGGGGGTGTGATGGATGGGCCTGGGGCGTGCAGATAAGGCACAGGAAGACTGCTGAATGGAGACACACTTATGTGGATTGCAGGGGGGCGGCCTGCCTCAGGGGAGGCCTGCCTGGAGACACGGGGTCTGAGGAGACCATGTGAACAATGGCCCCTTGGCGTGGGACACCTTTTGAAGTGTACATGTAGTTTGGCACCTTGGCCTTTCGCGCCCCTGACAGCCCCCCATGCCAGCGCGCATCCACCGGCGCGAACCGCCTTTATATTAATATACAGTATATCGCCTTTATATCAATGATAGTATATCGTTGCTTATCAATAACAAATGCCACATACCGGAGATTCTTGTGAGTACAGACCCACACTTCAACCGGTGTATTATAGTGGTCAAGACCCTAAGGCCTGTATAATCCAATGGTAATTGTTAGTATAGATATATGTGTGACTTTTATAGCGACATAACCTACTGAAAGACTTTGAACAAGTGTTATTTAGTGCATGCATTATTGAGAATATGTTATGTTAGCTTAGATAGATAGTGACCACCCTGCTTCACAGCGACCAGACCTTCACCCATTTGGAGCACAGATGTCTGACGTCCATCCTTGAATGGAGACACACTTGATTCATTTAAAAAATCGAGACAACCGTTGTTAAAATATATGTGGTGTTTTACTTTGTATCTTATTTTCATGACACAAAAATACAAGACTTTAAAGATTATACAGGTCAGGTTGCAGCACAGCGAGAGAAATTCCCCTGTACTGACCGCTGTCACTCGGGAACGTTTCTCTAATGGCACGAACGGTACAGGCGGGTATCACTCTTCGAACGCGGTGTCCAAGCCTCCCGTGATGCCACCATGTAAAGGAACGATAGGCCACCAGCCTGTACCACCTGTGAAAAGGAATGAAACAAACTGTTTTTAAATGACCAAGATAAGTTTAATAAACGTTTGTTGTCAATGACAATTCTTGTAACTAATGGCATTTTACACGGACAAATGCTATCTAGACAATGCACACTATTGAACAACTTACATGCGTTACAATGATATGTAGATGTAATTTTGGATATAGTAGAAGAACATGAAATAGGAGTGGCATGACAAGCAGAGTATATTTACTCGTTACTCGGATTACGAGGACGAACAGTTGCTCGAAGTTCGTGCATAAGCACCATCATTATTCTCAACACGGCCCATGTGAGGCAGGCTGCCCTGAAGTCTGGCAGCTCGGTGATGCATTGCGGTCGTGGCTCGCCTTCTGAAATGTAGGCCAGGAATCCCGAGTTTTCTCGGCAGCAGCAGTTCTCGTCCTCAGTTGGCATTAGCTCGCACCGATTGCATGTGCACCAGGTGGAGACGCCGTCCATTCGACTAGGCCCAGGCTCTTCATCTGTTGATTCGTCCTGCCAACTGCTGTCCGAATCCCCATCGTTTTCGCGTGCTTCCCTTTCCAGTAGGTCCTCCTCGGTATACTCGGGCTCGTACATGTAGGGCATTATTGTAGCCATTGTGTGTTAAACAAACTAAAATAATTTATAGCGGTGGTACTGGTATCTGTTCACACGGGCTACAAGCGGCGAAGGTAGCTGACCAGAGCACTGAAACGAGTCACAGAATACTCAAAGTAACACAGAGAGAGGAATGGAATCGAAAATCTGCTGCTGTGTGTTGTGAAACGGTCTGTTTATACTTATTGAGGAAAGAGGCGTCCTGCCATTTCCATGGCGACACGTCATTAGCTGAAGCGCAGCGAATGTTGACACGAGACGTGCTTTGGCGTTGGGAAATGGGCGGTACGAGTCTGCTGATGACAGGCTCAGGGGCGGGGGAATTGATTTAGTGCCGCAAAAGCAGGTCAGCCAGGGCGATCGGGGAAAAGATAGGATTATCAGAAAATGGCGGCTCCCTGGTGCTTGTTTTCGCGTGCGTTTAATGGACGCAAACTCGGGTAAGGTCCATAGGAAAGTTTTCTAAAATCGAGCCACTTAGGCTTAAAAAAACACGGCCGACCCGTAGGGACAATAAACATTTTTACTAGACCATGCCTTTAAACACCAGGAGAACAGAGTAATTCTCCTGGAGAAGAAACTGAAGTCTTTGAATATACTCAGGAGATGCCAGGGATTGGGAGTCATTCCCCCAGGTTTTGTTGTGATCTAAATTGGAAGGTACAGACCAACGCGAGGAGAAGGGAGTCATTCTCCTGGTACAGAGAATTGAGTTGAACAAAGGTTTTGTTGGAAACACCAGCCAGTGTAAGGGAGTCATTCCGCTTGTCATTCTTTTACAAAAGAACACTTTTGTGACATCACCCGAATACCAGGAGAAGGGAGTCATTTATGTTGAGTTCATTTTTTTTGTTGTAGTGTGAGGTATAAAAGTAGGTTGTGACACGGGATGGTGGAATTTCATTTTGACGAACATTCTGACAGCTCCTTTAGTTTTAGTTTGAGGTAGGGAAACCCTCTTGGAGGTGAGGGTTTCTTTTAACCATGAATACAAGTTTATAGCAATAATCATGCTAACCTTGTGTCAGCATCCTTCTTCAACAACCTTGCAGAAGGGAGACAGGAAACAGGAAGGTATGGCTTGTTCGGGTGGGGTCAGAAAAGGAAGAGGTTGCAGACCAAGAGACCAGAAGGAGGAAGTACGGTGGACTGGAATGTCAAGGCGATTTGCGGAGAAAGTGAGGTATTGATTTGTGAGAGCAAGTGGTACTGTTTTGTGAGTGTTGCATGTAAGGAGGCTGAGTAAAAGTGTTTGAGAAAGTTTAGAGGGTGAGTGGAAGGTGACTGAGAGAGTTTAGGGAGGGTGGCTGAATAGATGGTGGCGGAGAGTCATATTGGAATGGAGAGGCCAGAGTAGTAGTGGAGAGGGGAGAGTAATAGCAGAGTGGAGAAGGGAGAGCAGTAGTGGAGAGAGTAGAAGTGGAGTGGAGACTAGTAGTGGAGTAAAGAGTATCAGGAGAGAGAGTAGGAAGGAGTAATATCGGAGAGTGGAAGTAGGGTTCAGAGAGAGAGATACACATCAGAGGAACAGAGAAGAGGAGGGAAGGTGGGTGGAGACAGCAGGGGGAGAGTAGCGGGAGGAGGGCAGAACAGCGGGGAAAGATAGGAAGAGGAAAGTCAGGGCCTAAAAGGAAGGAGATAAAGTGGGGCTAGAGTATCTGGACACCACAAAACCTTAAGCCCCTTAGGACTAACTCAACGGTACTGTAGGTCCCACCACTATATCTGGCGGCTAACAATTAGAGGTAAGACATCCAGTGCCTCACCTGACACCGCAGCGCCCTCAAGTCAACCCGCCCCCTATCACTACACAGTCACGCTCATTCACCACTACTCTGGATGAGCTGTCGTGTCCCTAATGGATCCATCAATCGCACCCAACAAACTTTCTTCGTGGCACTCATCCTCTATCTTTAATTTGTTTTTGTTTAGAAAAATGTTTTGCCAATAACACAATACAACTGGCTAATAAATTGTCCTACAAGGAACAACTGTGAATTTTTAATTTAATAACACTCCACACAGGCCTTAACACATTGGAGTCGTGGGACTTCAATGGTCGCTAGCGTGCTTTTTCTGTGTTTCTCTACTTGCCCTGCATGGCTATTATGGCTGTTCAGCTATTTAGTTTAATTGATAGAATCTTTTGCCTTTATTAGAGAACTGAGGCTAGCTGGTGTCATCTTTGCGGTCGGCTTCCGTTTTTTACTTTACACCATTTACATTAGATTATTTCTTCTTCAGTCAAAGCTTTCTTACCATCTTTCCTGTCTATTTCTGGTCTATAGACATCATCTTTACCAGAACACTCTTTGAGCCATTGCTTAGTAGCTTTAGAATTGGTTGGAGACATGGTGACTCTCTATCCCACAGGGACATCCTGCAACATGGTTCTGTAACATTTCAGAACCAACTAGTAAATTGTTGGACTGTACACCGCGCCTAAGCTGGACTACAACTCCCAGAATTCACTTTGTGTGGTGCCGGTAGCCCATCATTAATTTACACTGCTTTCCATTCTCATGTACATTCTGATTCATTGTTTATTTATTATTTTTATATCAGCGGCAGCGTTTTTCATCATCATTTTCTTTTTCTTTTATTCTAATTTGGGCTGCAATACTTGCGCCTTGTCCTGCCCGTGGGTTTTCTTTACTGGCAGCACTTGCAGACATGCGCAGTCAGACTTTTTCCCTGCCTTTAAAAAGGCTTTGGTGTACTATTGGCTGTAGCCAGCCATCCCGAGTAGGTCCCTACACGCATGCGTAGCGTTTCGAATTTACAGTTAGTTTGGAACGAAGAGATTACCATCTGTTCTTCTCTGTGCTGGTCAATTTCATAATACGGCAACCGTTTTACAGGTAAGCGTGTGGCCAGCCTTCCCGCAACGTAAATAGCTTTTTAGCCACAGTCCTTTGTACGATTAACTTTGAAGCACCGCTTCTTGGACTGCTGCTATTTGCCTTTGAGCTCACTTTCACATTTCAATTGTGTGAGCAGCTCCAATTGATTTATTGGGCATTTTGCGTATTTACATTTAAACACCTCTTGGCTACCCCCAGTGCGGTGCAGTTGTCTGCAGTTTTCCTCCCGTTTCATTTGAGGTCTTTAGATGCATTTTATGGAGTGTCTTTGTATTCTGGCAAGCCATGGGTCATCGCTTGCCATTTAACATCGTAACGGAGTTCCTTTGCCATTTTTTTAGTGATTCGCAGACAGCGTTGAATGCTTAGGCTAAGTTGTGCTGCCTCTTCACTTTTCCAACACATACAGCTCTGGATCTCCTTAAATTGTATGGGGTGCCCTCCAGGTGAGCTATCATTTTCGCCTTACCTACAGGCACTCCGCTTTGAACCCAGGTTTTGATTCACCTGATATAGTGCATTCTGGTCTTGTTTTAGGTCATGTTTTAGTCCTGAATTGTCCGACGTGACTGGCCGCACTACACTGCAATGGTTGTTGCAGCAGCTAGGTTTTCACCAGGTTAGTTCACTGCAAGTCTCTTTAGACACAGACACTGGCATTGGTCAGGCTATTCTGATATTAAGATATGTATATTCTTGTTGCCGATTCACCATGGTCCTGAAGGTTCTTTCTCATGTTGCACGGTTCTCTTTTGGGAGTCACTTACCCTCTTGCTCTGGTATACACAGCTGTTGTAGTGGGAACCGTATATGCTTATTTTCACTATGGTATACACGGTCCTTAATTGTTTTTAATAACTTAGGCTGGTAGCAGCAGTCGTTTTTAATTGTATGTTGCAGGCAGTCGGCAAAGACTTTTCATGTAGTAGTTTATAGCCGTTGTTGTGTACTTGTTTTGCAGAATGGTAACATCCACCTCCTGAGGAAGATGTTTAGTTAACCACCACTACACAGCGAAACCAGTCGAGAGATAAATTCTACAGGGATGTGATCTTTGCATATGTTCTTCGTATCCACCCTGACAATATTGTCTGTGAATTATTTCTATTGTTTGTAAACATCACAATAATGTGTGTCATTATGGGGACCAGTCATGAATTCCTTTTCCCCATTGGTTTTTAGCATGTTTTTTGTGTCTTTTAGTACTTTGGATGTATTTCACGGTATGATGAGTTGTGTGTGAATGAATGCACCGTGTATGGCGAGTATGAATAATGATGTTTTAGCCGATTTTTGGCATATTGTTGCTGTTGTTTTGCTATGTTAAAAATGATCAGTGTATAATTTTTTGTGATTTATTCACCAGTTTTCAATTTTTGTATCACCTTAAATAAATTTGGATACATTATTTCTAAATATACTTTTCTCTGGACATATCTTTTCTTTTTTTTGATGACTCATACTCTATCATCACACCCTCCGGTGGCCACACTCTCACTTGCATCACTAGCAATTACTATACCAACCCTGGTAACAACCTGACCGAGCATCCTGGAGTGGTCTGACCCTGTCCCCATCACCGTTTCATACTGACTGCCTGGTTACGCTCTAGCACTAAGCCCACCCCCTTAGAGTGCCCCCTTTGACCTGTGTCCTACATTTGTCTGAAATCTTTGGCAATTTCATCTCATGCCTGCACTGTTTTTTTAACGTCCTCTGTTTTGCCTGTTTTAACGACCCTGTGCCGCATATAACACTTAAGCACTGCATTTGACTCATGCATTAGATATCTCATAACTGCACTGTAGGGGGTAATAATTAATTCTCTAGGAAAGATATCTCATGCTCTGTGTGTGTTGCAAAGTTGGTAGCTGATATACGCAAACCCAACAATTGTTTTAAACTAGTGTTCTTTTGAGTTTGCATTACCACAGTCTTCGAAAAGGTCCACATCCCAGCTCCATACTTAGCCACTGCTTTGTCCTTTCCTTCATAAACTGTAAGAATCATGACAATCCGTTGAGCTTTATACATTTTTCCAAAACACATACTAGCCGCAGCTGGTTGTATCATTTTCACAGATGACTTTACCATATAACCTTGACCTGTCATTCTGCTGGTGAAAGTCATACCCGAGTATTCAAAACATAATACCACTTTAATCACCTTATTATCAACATTGAAGAGTTGGGTTTTCTTTTGTTGTTGGTATTTTTGAAAGTACATTTTGCTGATTTGGAAGCATTGACCGTAAGATCCACGTCTGACCTAAATCGAGTGTGCATGTCTAGCAATTTTTGGAGAAGCTTCCTTACTTTTTGGAGAGACTGCCAGAAGAACTGTATCATCTGCATGTACTAATCTGGGATCATAGATCCTGCCAGCTGGGGGATGTCAGCCCGCAATTAAGAAGACATTTAAAGAAATTATAAATATGTGGGGAATAGACAGGGTACCAAAAGACACCTATGCCAAATCCAACCATTCACTGGCAACCAAAGTCTAGCCTAGCCCTCCAGGCCAAGCCTTACACTTGCTTTGTTCCCACTATGTAGGATTTTATGTTTGTTAAACACATTTTTTATTAAGCTTTTATAATGAATGAGAACAAAAAGTTAAATTCCGCAGTTAACCTACTTATAAATATAATCTTAACAAATGATCTTGAATAAATACAAAGTCTTTGTTAGCAATGTAACATTGTGTCAAGGTTATAAATATAAATGAAACATTACATTTGTAATACAATAATAATTAATTGCAGGAGCAATTAGTGTTAATAAAAGTGATTGACACGGAGTATATGGCAATTGAAGCCAAAGGAAATACAACATAAAGGACAATGAGAGACATATTGTTACTCCCCTAATATATCATATTACTATATAGGATTTTTAATTATGCATTAACTTATGCCCTCTCATTTGGACAATGTTAATGCCCATTGAGGACATGGTTAAGTGAACATGTGCGTAGAGACCCAATAGGGACCTTTTCTGGTGCACAGGGAGGTAGTTGGCATGTCACAAGGACACGCTTTGTTATAATCATGTGGGAGCTATTTCAGCATTGCATGAAGTGAAATAAATAGTTAGTACTGGAAAAGAGGGTGCTTGTTAACTTCTAAGTGCTCCTTAGTGATGGTGTGTACTTAGTGAATAGCAGTGGCTCTAATTTAATCTTCAGCATGGGCAATCAAACTATAACATGGTAAAGACTTAGTTGTAGTAGAACAGCCGATAAGTTATTTGGTAGCTGGATTTCCTATCTTCTAATGCCCTTTTTTATACTAGTTTACTTTGCAATATCCGCAATGTTAATCTAAGCAGAACAAACAGCATATTTCAAGAGCCTGATTTGGGGGTTTTGGTGTATGTTCATAGCTTGTTGGTGGTCTATATGGTGCCTAGTTGGTGTAATGCGGAAATCCACCCTCCTTACATATCACTGGCCCCATTTGCCTATTCTTACCATGTATGATGTAGTTTCTGAATGATTCTTTGTATTTCAGAGCATACTGGACCCAGAGACGTCTGAGCCCACTGATTGTCTGACACCAGAAGCAGTGCAATTCTGCTTGGATGTTGGCAGTAAAGCAACAAAAGTGTCGGAGATCGTGGAGCAACGGGATCGGGCCATTTACCAAGCCATCCAAGATGGAATCAATCGGGTCAATGCCCAGGCGACCTCCAATGCTCAGCGCATCCAAAAATGGACAGTTTTGGCAAAAGACTTTTCAATTTCTGGTGGAGAGCTAGGTAAATAATCTTGCTGTTTTATTAAGTGAATGTGTTTATCCATTTAATCATTAGCAAGATTGCATGTTTTACTCTTTTAACAATGATTTACTTCACAGGATGTTTTCAATCCTTCACATTTTCTATTTCTTCTTTTTTGAGAATATATTTATTTGCATTTTCAAAAAGAGCATAACACAATTTGACTGCGAAAAACCTATGTTAATAGTTCTCCAAAATATTGCTTCATCACAAATTCACAATATCGACTAATAGTGAGAAAATCCCCTGCATGAACCATCACCAATTGAAAAACTGTATACAAAGTAATATTCACGAACCTAGCTTCATTAGCTCAAGTTATTAAGGCAAAAATCCCAAAAGAGACAGGACTTTCCGAAAGAGACAGGACCCCGGACTCTCCCACCCTATATGTCACAACAGATAGTCTGGTTATGGCATGATTCTATGTGCACGACCCCCCCCTCTTTCATTTATTTGTTACTTCACTTCCTTAATATCTCAGATTCAGCCACCAATCTGCATACAGTGGGCATTCTGGCACGCTCTGGGCATGTTAGGACTGCTCTTGCAATGATTCCATTGAACCCGGTGCAATCCGGATTCTGAAATATGAAGGTTTCATTCCACTTGAGAACTCCAGGTTTTGCAGGAAATAGTATAGACTGTCTCTACTCGAGAATAATAAAAGCCTAAATTTGATGATGAAAACCTTTCTTAATAATCTCCTACTCCCTCCTTCTATGATTAGTCATTTCGCATACATTTGGGAGTACAAAAATCCTATTCTCATCTGGCAATGAAGCAACCTTTTTTGGCTTCCACCCTCTCTAATATAACTTCTCTATTCACCCCACTTAACAAGTGAATCATTATGGACCCCTCTCACACTCAGCACGCGTCCATTCATCAGGCAGGAGCATTTAATAATCTTGGGTTGCTTCAAGTTATTGGGATAATCCAGCTGGTGATTCAACCAGGTGTCACAGAAAACATTCAGATCTCTCCCCCAAAACAAGCTGGTAACGCAGCAAGCCACATCATGGCCAAAGCCCTCTGAAAATTCTCAATGCTATCGGCCCGGACTCCCAGGGCTTACGTTTCTTTGCTCTGGGAGGTTATGACAGCGCCCAGTCCTTTTACATCCTCAGCGAGTCCAGACTACAAATATTATCTATTCCATCCTTGTGTCCTGCTCCACAACCGCTACCCAGTTCTTCAATATTAAAACTGCCTCATTAAATTTGTCCAAATTTGCATCAGTCTAAGAGGTGGTTCTTTCGATCTTACATAAAATGTCCATTATGACATGGTTTGAAGGAATAGAGGGGGCTCAGAGAAACAGCATTAGGTGGCACATTCTTTTTCTCTCTTCTTTTCGGGGTAAAAAAGTGCAACTTCTTGCCCTCTCTGGCCATCTTCCTTTGCACATGGATCAAACTGTGCAGGACTCCCTCATGGTGCCCCTACAATATTCCAAGGCAAACTCCAATAGCAGGCCAATTATGCACCAGAGCAGAAGAAGTAGAAAGACACCAACCAGGCCCACGCCAGTTTAACACATCTCTACTGGCCCTCTATCATCCTCACAGGTCCAGTACGTGGAGTGTCTTCCAAGACGATCATCTCGCATCATAGAGTCTTCATTTTGTCTATCTGACTGCTGCCGTCCCGTCCAGCCTAACCAAGATAAGCATGGTCTCCCTAAGTTAGCCCATCAGCTCCTGGAAGCATGGCGACAGTCAGGTCAGCACTGGTGCCCATGTAGCTCGGGAGGATGGGAAGCTTCACTAAGTTGACCACACTGACTTAAATGGGACAGCAGAAGGAGCCAAAAATGCATTCGATTAAGTGCCATGAACATTGCTGCATTGCTTCTGCACAATAAGACGCGAGGGAGGGGCAAAGTAGCGAGGCACCTCAGGGCATCAAGCACATTTTCAGCGGCAATGAAACATCCAAATGGGATCCACGTATGACTCCTCTACAGAGGCGGTCAGCAAAGGTACACAAGGGTACCAGGGAATATGCAACACACAAGTCCCTCTGTGTTGGTGGTGGAGGGTAGATGAGAGCTGCCATTTTCCTCCATAGCTGAGCTATGCTGCTCTTCTATTTTTATTGTGTCAATCTCCTCCAAACCCTTCTTCCCCATCCCCGTCCTACAGGAACGTCAAGCACAGGTTTTTAAAATGTGTCATGGGAGATGGAGATTAATTCCACATTTTTAGAAAAAAGTAGTATTCATTTTTTATAGAAATTCTGAAAATGTCCCCAAAACTACTAAATGGGCTGGCTTACTGAGATCCCAGAATACGTCAGGTTCTATATCGCGACACTTTAAAATGGTAATTCTCTGATATGCATTAATGGTGCCTGTTTCAACAATATACAGCATCTGCCTCTTTTAGTCGAGTAGCTGTATTTTACTAGACAAACACAACCCAATCTATACATTTTCCAGACGGCCGACTTGTGCTGAGAAGTACAAATTATATATTTTGCCTTGTGTCATGCAGGACCCCACTAGTTTCTGACCCATCTCTCAACTTTGTTACCCTAGCAAATTGTTGGAAGCCATTGCTACCTTACAGCTCCAGTCTTTCATTAAGAAATCCACAATTTTTGATGATTAGCAGATGGGCTTCAGACCAGGCAGGGGGATGGAATTAATGGTATTAGGAATTGTGCACGACCGTAGAATTTTTGGTGGATGATGGCAGTGTCTGAGCGCTGGTTCTTTTAGATCTTTCCCCCATGTTTTACACTATCAGTCATCCCACCCTCTTGGATGTCTGTCTTGTCTGGGCAGTAGAGGCCAAGCATTAGTTTGGATAGCATCCTTCCTTTCAGAAAGAACTCAGAAGCTACACCCACAAATATTGCACATGTGGTGCCACAGGTCTCTCCTCTAAGTCCAATTCTGATTAAAATATACCCGAGACCATTAGCGGACCTCATTTATGCTTATGGCTTGCAGCTATCCATGTAGGCACATGACACCCAGGTGGGAATCAGATTGTGGAGACAGCCTGGATGTGGTGTGAGGGTCAGAAATGAAAGCTGGACACAAAGTGGTTATGTTCTTGGTTAAAGATGTTTTAAATAAATAAGAATTGGTTGGGAAAACGGCTCTCTGGCCTTATTCTAAAGTGGAACTTCCCTATCTAGAAACCAAAAACTAAGGATCTGTCTGTGTCAGGATGTCAATAACTGAAAGGTAGTCCTCTGTCCAAAACGTCCTATCCTAACTCTCACACTAGAAACAATACAACAAAGGGTGCATGTAAGTGTCTTTAACTTGATGTTGGCAAAAGTGTTAAAAACCAAAAGTTTAAGAATGACTCCAGCAAAAATGTTTGACAAGGTAAAGACCCTTGGATCCAGATGGTGGTCTCCTTCCCCTGGATTCTTAAACAGTATGGCAAAACATTTCTCTTTAGCTAACAGTTCTTGTGAAAGGGGGGAATATTGTGACTCATCGAGTCAAGTCATAACATCTCCTCAGTGGTTGTCTCCTCCCATGTGATACTCCCTCTTATAATCACCCACAGGGTCAGGATCAGGTAGCAGCTGCCGTCCCCTGGTCACCTGGGAGCAGGTTCCCGCTGGAGAATCTGTAATGACTCCATTGGATTCATCACATACCCTTCTCCTAAAGACTCGGCTTCCCACTCTAGGGCTATCCCTTGGGTGATAATCATCAGTCTCCCCCATATGCGGAAGCGGCTCCTTATTCTGTGGTTCACACTCCCAAATAGCGTCTTCTGAAGAAAAACCCTCTTCTTTAATGTGTAAATTGGGGAGTATGGAAGAGATAATTATTAGTGTTTTCTTTGGATTGTTTTGAAGTTGGGAAGGTTGGTGCCAATTATTGTCTCTTTGGGTATTCCGGGAATGACAGCGGCCTTCATTTTAGTGATATGTGGGTCTCCTCCATCCTACTGGTAGTTGAATGCCCCGAATCATTGTGGTCTCTTCTTGAGAGTTGAGCATTTTGCCTAACTTGTTGAATAGTATGCCAGCAGAGTAAACCCATCTGTTTCATATGCTATCCTCAGAAAGCTTCTGAATAATATAGTGCTTCCCTTCACTTTGTTTACCCCCTCCGAACCTCACCTTGGGCCTTAGGAATACCAATCCATCTGCAATTACACATTGTTTTCAATGACCACTGCATAACTTGGATGACCCGCATGACACAGCAACTCTTGCTGAAATACACAACGATTTCTCTACCTTTTTCCACTCCCGTTGACTCTCAAGAACAGGTAGTGGTGTTGGTCTCATGATCAGCAAGATCACACCACCTACCCTACTTCCTCCCATCCTACACTACCCGCTCCACCTTCAAATACACAGCTGTCCAACTCATTGTGCCAAACCCTCTCATTATCCCCATCTATCACCCTCCTGAAACGTTCAATTTCTTCTCATGCCTAGACTACTACTCAACTCCTTTCAAACAATATAGCCGGTCAGATAGCACAGCGAGCTAAGCACTCGCCCTGATATCTGTGCGCAGCCTGCTGTGACAGGTTTGAATCCCAGCTCTAAGAGGATTCAATTCAACACTACAGCTAAGTCAATGCCTAGTCTGGGATACTGAATGGAAACCCTTATTGATATATCTTTATGTCCAGTTCATGAGTTCTGGATGACTACCCCTATATAACACCCCTCTCTTAGAATCCCCCTGACCCCACTGAGCCAAGAAGTAGTTCTGTTTTGCAAGTTTAAAATGTTTATTTGAGAAATAAAACAAAATATAGATACCACGCTTTTATAATAAATTAATAATCGATATCGCCCTTATAAATATAATGTTAATCAACAATGGGTAATCTGACACTAGCACACTTCTTAATAATCAATGAGGAGTTGGTGTAGGATCGATAAGGCAGCGAAAATACTTTTATGGTTTCAAGGGAAAAGCAATGAGGAATAAAATGCAGTACAGAAATACTTGATATGATCTCAGCAAAAGATAAGATAATCACTTTTTCTCTGGCAATTCACCCCCCTCCCCTATGCAATGTAAGAAATGGAAGCAGATGGAAAGAGGAGCACACAGTTCTCAGGAATGCAATCAAAAACCATACGAAATTCAATTCCCACCCCAGCAAGCTTAGAGAAAACAGGTATGAGTTTTAACACAGGCCCAAGTGCTTTGAATGTGGTGGCAGTGAAGTGAGAAATATGGTGAAAATGCTTTTAATTCCATTTAAAAGATTCAGGGTGAGTGAGAGATACTTGGGATGAGCTCAGGCTCACTTTAGCAATGATTCAGGGATGGTTATTAAGAGGCAAACGAATTTTTAGCAAAGGAAAGCAAAAAGCTGCTATCTTTTTACAGGTAAAGAAATCAGGGCAAATCGCAAATCACGGCAAAATTCGCGAGTGCGTGATTCGCGATTACGGCAAAAGTATAAGGAGTAGCAAGGTACGTTGGAAAGCATAGATTCTAAGCTTTCAGCTGAAAGTTGAATTTCGTTCCTAGCCCAAACGGTTCCAGAGATACAGACGATTAAATAAAGGTCGTTTTTCGGATTTAAAGTAAACTCAAATGACAGGTGACAGCCTGCAGCTTCAGAATTGACAGGTGACAGTTGTGCAGCTTTACAAATGACAGATGACACGATTTCTAGGATGCTGTTCTACTTAGGTTAAAATAGTTTGGATTAGATTATTTTAACTAAGAGATTGGTTCTGCACAGTTCTGCTAGGTACTCACAATATAAATTTGAAATAGGCCTCGCCACGGATCTGGTCAGGTTTTGGACTGGACTCCGGTTCTGGTCTCGGCACTTCACAGTGATCTGGGTCAGCTCTCTGGTTCTGCTCACAGCGGTCTGGGTCACTCTGGATCTCTGGTCTGGTCTCTGGCAATTGTTCTTGGCAAAAGAATTCAAATAGCTCGCCCGGCTGTGGAATGGTTCGCAAATGATTTTAAGGTTGCTGAGGCCTGCTGAGAAGAGTTCTCAGTTTGTGGGTTTAGGCCCTTGCTTTAAGTTCTGAAGTAAAGTTCTGGTCTTTGGAGATTGATGGATTTGAAGTCTGGATCTCTGGATGTGAAGTCGTCGGTCAGCATGCTCTGCAGCAAATGGAATTTAATGTCTCTACCTGTCCCAGCAGTCTCTTTTTATGTGTTTTGAAAATGGGTGTGTGCCTGGGCCTAGCTAAGCCTGCCCCTCTCTACTTGTCATTGGCCCAATTCTCCCCTCTCCCATGATTGGGGGAAGGAAATGGATTGTCTGCATGATGAAGTCTGTTTATGGGTCAGAGGATCCTCCCCTGGTCAGTTTGCCCACAAATCTATATTTGATTCAAATACATCCTTCCCAGATATACAATTTGTTGAAATTACATGTGCACATTATATATTCCTTATGGTCCATGCTTGTCCGCCTCTGATCTTCCTGGGGGCTTGCATTCAAAAATGACAACATTTTGCGCTTTTTAACTGGTTTTGCAATATCGGACATTTACCCAAAATTACACACATGTGCGCAAGGAGTATGGACATTAATTGATGAAGTGTCAGATTTTTAACATGCAGACATTTGGAGTGAGACCCTATTTTCCGCTAGCAACCCCCCAGAATACACTACAGGGTCCTAACGCCTCTCAAAATGTTCACAGAAAAATCACAAAAATAATGATATTACTTATATAATTCTGACAAATCCGCACTATGAGTTATCTATCTTTTTAAAATTATGCCCTGGCTTCCCACATCACAGGGTGGAATAACTGGTTTATCCACTTCCCCCAAGCTCAGCTGCTAGCAGAGGCACTGCCCCTCCCAGTTTCCCCTAAGAGGAAGCCACTTTTACAACGCCCCCAATATAACATTTGCCTGAGTCCAGGACAGGCCTTTGTTCAACTCCCTGTAGTCCCCAGCTGCTCCACCCCTAATCTAATCAGAGAGGTGACAACTCCTTTTGGCAAGGGGGAGAGTGGCTGAGCAGGTTTCAACTCCTGCCGGGGGTAGTTGTCAGGCAGAATCCAGTTTCATTAAGCCAGGTTTCAGCTAAATGTCACTTTTTGTTCCCAGTTTTCTACATTCAAATCAAACTGACAATTTGTACCTATACATTAAATAATTACTTCCTTCAAGTCATTTCGGAATATGGTTTTACATTCTTCCACCTCTTAGCAAGTCTTTCCTTGGTCTGGTTTTGTTTCATTTGTGCAGTTTTACACAAAAGTCTGGTGGTTTTAAAACGCCGGCTTTCTGATAGTGGTGAGTACTGGTAATGCAACCATTTTTGGGATTAAGAAAATGAATTCCCCACAGTTCTGAGTTGCTTTTTTGGCAATCAGCATTGCCATTCCCAATGGTTTCGGGCTACTGTGTGTGTAGCCCAATGGTGGTTTTAGGCAGTGCCTTCCTGTGCTCACAACATAGGCAAAAATGGGTGGCAGCCTATTCTTCATGTTTTCCCTGTGCACTCTCTGGGGAGTTCTGGCCATCATGATGTTTTCCATGCCAGTACTGTACAGTTTTATTGTAGGGCTTGGATGCATGGGTAAAAACATCCCACACAGCAGGGTCAACTCAGCCTTTCATCCTTCTGCGGTCGATAAATTGAGTACCATTCTCTGGGATAATAATGTCTTCTGTTATTGCAGCGCTTTCGGACCTATGGGTGTGTATAGCTATATAAGAAATACATTATTATACCCCAGATAATTATGGGCAACCTCAAACTTCCCATCATATCTAAGACCCATCAAGTACAATTTGACTTTACACTCTCTGACCACTCCCTTGTAAGCCTTCATAACCTCCTGACTCCTACTGGTGGGAGCCCTCTTGATCTCATCTTCCTATCTAACACTATTTACTCCTCTGCCTTCTCTACTGATCTGTCTCCTTCTGATCATTCACTTCACCATCTGGATTCCCTCCCCACATGTATTAACCCCCCCACATATCACTAAGAGGAGGTTAAACCCAACTCCCTGGCTCCATACCTGGGCCTGCTCTTGTCCTTCCTACAGGATCTGTCACCTCTACTTGCCCACTCAATTGAACTGGCCTTCACAGGGTTTAATGACACATTTGCTATCTCTTTTGACTATCACTATCCTGCTTGATTCTTTCCCATTCCTGCCCTTGCACTCATTCTTGGATAACCGAACCATCCAACAGAGAATATCCACGCCCCTCCATCATGTGCGTAAAGGTCACTCCCCTTGCCGTTTACAAAGACTCTCTCCTTGCCCGTATGCCCATCATTGACTCTGCCAAATCATCCTTTTAAACTGATCTTATATCATCTCTTCACTCCCCCTTGCAAGCTCTGTGTGGCTTTCCAAGCTATGCTCCATCTCCCTAAAAACGACCCGTTCCCTCCTCCTCTCTTAGTTAATGACTTTGCCTTCTACATTTCCACAATCACAAATATATGTGATACTAAATTAACCCTTCTATCACTCATGCTTCATCCCTCTTTCTCTCCACCCCCTAACACTCCTTCACTCACTTAGCGCCCACTTCACTCCTAAGAATCCTCAGCCCTGCTCACCCATCCTGTGCACCTCAAACAATTGAAGAAGTACTTGCATCCAGCACATCTTTGCATCGCACATCCTTCTTCAACCTCTCTCTCGCCATTGGTATTTTCAAAGCCTACTATAAAACAGCCAGCGTCATCCCCATTCTTAAAAAACCCACTGCTGACCCTATAACATTCTACTTCAACAGATCTGTTCTTTTCGGCCCCCCACCCCCACTTCAGAATCTCTGAGTGAGTCATATTGAACATTGTTAGGCAGAATCTCATGCATTACCCTTTGAGAACACTACATGCAATTAAGACTACAAGTGTAAGCACAATTTCACCTTTGGTACAAGCCTGTACTACACAGTAAAGTGGTAGCGATGGCTGAGCAGCCAGGCTTATCTCAAGAGTTTAAGTGAGCAGTAGAACAAGTTACACACAGGACCAACTAATACAGTGTGATTCAAACAAACACGCAAGGTTTCTTGGTAAACGAATATACATTTAGTTATTCAGTCAGTTAGAAAACATTCCACTAGCAAGAGCAGCTCAATATCACACACTAATAAACCACAAATAAACAACCGGTAAGTAAATGAACAAGTTTAGCTCCCCTAAAGTGGGAGCAAAATAGCACTTCAGATACTTAATAAAGGGGTAAAAAGACAAGGTTATAAAGACAGACAGCCAAAATACATTCATAGGCAGGGCAAAGGGTTTCAGTAAGCTACAACCAGAAATTATTCTCAATAGGACTGGGCCAAAGTCAATAGTTCAGAGTCTTTGTATAGGATAGCACAGTTCTGGTAGATAGCGGTAACGTCTTTGCCACAGAGTTTAGAAGAGTTTGGCTAGGTGAAAAGTTTGACTCATTTTTAGGGAAGGACGAGCCTTCGAAGTTGAGAAAGTTTCCACAAACTTTCGCAATGGCTGAAAAGATTTCCGGACCGCATTTGCACAGTACCTTTGTATTGAAGAAGAGCTGTAGCTGAGGCAGTTGTTCCTGGCAGTTCGAGCAGATCTCGCTGTTCCTGAGCTTCAGTCGTGGGGACAAGAAGGATGACATTGGGAGGTTCCTGCACTGCCCAGGGATGAGGCCAAAAAGCTTAGCAAGACATTGGTTTAAGGTGTGAGTGCCTTAAAGTCCACAAGCTGGTTTCCTTCCCTCTGGCTATCTGGTTTTCAACAGCACTCTGATGAACATTCGACCAGATGGGGACGGTGTCCAGGTGGCTTACGAGTTGGTTATTCCCACCAAACTCAAGGGAAGAAGTTAACCTTGAAGGGCTTCTCTCTCGATTGGAGTTTCAGGCAATTCGGACCTGCAGCAGGGCTTCACCGGTCGTCCAGGAGTTGCAGCAGTCCTCTTCCTTCAGCTCGTCTTCGGTTCTTTCGTTCCAGTGGTCGACTCTGCTTTCTAAGTCCCCGAGACCTGCTTTTAAACAGTTTTAAAAAGAAGTCCGGAATGCAGGCAGCAGAGGCAGCAGCAGAATCCTGTAGCTCCTGGCCCTCTCCTGCTACTGATAATTTTGGATTATGAACACAAAGAAAAAGATTGAAGTGGCTGAGAACCCTATACCTAAGAAATCAAAAACCAACTTCTGAGATGGGTGAGGTTCCTAATACTCAAGATATCTATTCTTTACTACTTAAGATGGCTCAAGACCTGGGAAAAGTGGTCCAGGACGTGGGGGATGTTAAATCATCAATGGATGATCTATCCAAGAAGGTTTCTCATCTGGACAACATAATTTCAATCCTGGAGAGCGGTTTAGCTTCTATGTCTTCAGAAAATACCGGTAGTTTCAGAGCATAGAACACCTTGAAGGATGAAGTTCAAAAAGGATAAGAAAAGAATCTGGAACTGGACTTGAAGATGAGCAATAAAAACCAGACACATGTGGGGGTTGAGGAAAATGTAAATGAAGATTTGATGCATCTGGTAATGGACATTTTGAAGTTCTGCTTTGGCTGTGACCAAATAGTCCAGGCAGATATTGACAATATTGATAGAGTGGGGAGAAAACCTGGCCCTAAGGCTAGACACATTTTAATTACACTGATGAACACCAGGACAAAAGAGGCCATTCTAGGAGCAGCAAGGAAGAAGGGGAACACCTATTTCAAAGGTACCAAAATATGTATGTTCCCTGATTATTCAAAAGAAACTTTAATAATAAGGAACTCCTTTAAGGAGGCCAAGGACTTGTCAAGGCTGGTGGGAGTTAAAGCTTTTCTTAATAAGGCGAATTTACTAACCCTGGCTCTACCAGATGGTGAAAAATTCACTTCTGACCCTAAGGAAGCCATGAACTGGTTGGAACCATTGCGAGATAAGTGTATCTAGTTTCCTTCACCTTTTTGTATATACTGTATTTTATACCTCTCAATGTTACGCTTGACTTTTATTTATTTATTAAATTCCCACTTGTTAATACTTAAATGGAATAAAATGGTGCCAAGCTGACTTCAGCCGTTAGAAGATTGTAACTGATTCATATTTAAATGAACACATACCTTTGTGACACCTATTCTGATGCTCTGTAGCAGCGCCGGGGGAATAGAGGAAAGGACCCTCTGGTGTGCCTTTTGCGTGCCCACGTGCGTAACCAGGAAGTTTCAACGTCCCGATATGGCTTTCGGGTACGTCCGGAACTTGGACTGTATGCTGGAGTAGTTGTGGCGAGATCGAGGTATCAGGAGGAGAACGAGGAATGTGCAGCTTGTGCTTTTTTCTTTATCTAACACTCCGCGCTCTATGCCATTACGCTGGGAGGCTTATTTATGTCCCAACTACATTCGTCTTGGGGATTGGGCTCAAGTATCCAAACTATGATATCCTTCATATATCAGCCATCCTGACAGTGTTGCTGCCATTGCCGCCATCACATAATTGCAGCCCGAATGAAACCAATGGCGCCCGCCCTCGGGGGAGGGGAGGCCAAGCAGAGCCCCATCAATGGACCGGCACTGTGGTTGCATTACAAGAGAAACAAATGACGCACAGTTCAAGAAAGATCGGGAGGACCTGCACCGCAGCAAGGAAAGACTCAGCCAGAGGGACAGAGAGGTCGCAAACTGGCCCAGAATGGAGCAGTTGCAGTACCGAGTTGAAATGCTGGCACATGACCCAAGCCCACACATAAAGGGGCGCGGCCAACCCAAGGCCAGGCGAACCATTACTCATTCTTCAGAAGCATATCTCCAAGCACACTCTGGTTGTAACCAGAAAATGGATGAGCAACAAGTTAGAGGTGCAGAGGCATAGTCGCCCCAGTGTGCAGAGGGTCATATTGGATACTATGCAGATGATGAAAGTTCCTCCGAGTCCAGAACCTCTGAATAGGTGCCAACCAGACGGAGATCCCTCAAGACGAGTCTTCACACTCTTTCATCAGGGTCAACTCCATATCCAGGGGGAGCCCCCAATATACCGCAATCATCTATAAATATGATTAGATCATATGGCGCGACACCTCAGTCATCTGTTAATATGATTCGGTCACCTAGCAGTACACCGCGATCATCAGTCAAAACATCTCAGTCTTCTGTGAGAAGCTCTACTATATCGGACATTAACCAGGATGTGGTGAAAACCGAGTCACAGACAGAACAAACAAACTGGTTCAAATCCTTCATCATCAACCAAATTCCGTACATCTTCAATCAGCTGAACTCCAGTGACATGCCTCCGATATCCAACGAACAGCACCTAAAGGAGTTCATGACATTTCTGCAGGAGCAGAATGGCCTAGAATCCCAGCAAGATGTTGTCGAAAAGGCAGTTGCCAAATTAACAAAGAAATTGCAGCCCGAACCGAAAGACCTGTAAGGCTCCCTGCACAGATGAAAGCCTGTCTTGCAGATTGGGCTCAAGTATCCAAATAGCAGAGAGTTCCGGCTGCATGCTGCCCAGGGCTACAAGACTCTATGGACATTTGTTTATTAAAGTCTTCATTTGCAGCCAACCTGTCATCCAGGGACAGAGATGAATAGACTAGAGGCCGACAACCTTTGATTAAGCTAAGTCATTATGCATCCCCCCTTCATGATCTTCCTATTATATACCGTGATATGCCTCACCTTCACTTTGCAACCGACTGATATAGCTCGCCTCAAACCCCGAGATCTGAAGGTACCAAAAGAGTGGCAGGAAATGTTGCCTTCCTACACTGAGGTGACATGAAACCAGCAGTAAATGTAAATGCACATGTTTGTTGCTTAGTTATTGTGCATCTCAGGCTTGAATGAGCCAATGGTCCTACGCCTGGATCCTCGCTCATAATGACTGAAGGACTTCATATGGTCTATAAAGTCGTGTGGCCTCATCTTTGGGACCGCACCAGACATGTCCTGATATGCCGCATCTACCAGAATCCTTGAATTATGGTCACCTTGCTCACAGACGTCAAATTCATCGACAAGCCTTGTGAATTTAGGCCGTGTGGCAGCAGTAGACTATTACATGTGGTGAATTATATTGCTGTCAATGATGGTCTGCAAACTAGTGTTCATGTTATCTGTGATGTGTCCATAGTACTGATAGTTACAAGCTGATGTTCCATGTGCATTAATTCCTGTCCTCTGTAGTTGGTAGTAGAGCATCTTCGGATGTTTTATAAGTGTTGCATGCACTGTTTATGAATCTCAGCATATCAGGTAATAAATACTAAACCTAGCTTCATCTACTTTAAGGTGCCAGTATGGGCAATGCAAAGCCTGACTAGCTTAAGGCAGAGGGAAGCAGCACCAGATACCAGGCTGCCATTTTTAATTATAACTGATTGCATGCTATTACAAAATGAGGAGACTTGCACAGAGGTGAATGATACATTTTGTAGATATTTAATGGTGGGGGAAACGTAAAAACTGAAGTTGAAATCCCATTCGCCTTTATCGCCAGTGGTTGACTATTGGCTGCAACAGTGGTGTGATGTGATGTAGATCACAGTGTGGAACTAAGAGCAACAGTAATGATGGGAATGGTTAATCCCGCCTGTGAAAACTGGCCCTGTGACTAATACAACATGTGCTATCTATTCTGGTGGAACAATGATGTGATTATTCTGGCCTTTGTAGATGGCGACTAGCACTCCCCAATATCCTGTACTAGAAATGGTTTCCGCTTTGATGGTTTGTACTACCGCCATTTGAATGTAGGGGGCTATGAGTTACGTGTGGTGGACTTTAATCCAACATGAATTTACAGTACCTTTTAGTTCATCGGGGGTGTATCTGATGACAAGCAATAAAATAAGGGGGCGTTAATGTGGTGATTATACATGGTGTTACATGTTTTCATATGAGTCTTCTTCCAGGACTATATGACTATTCTTTCTGATAGAAATCAGAGATTACATGACGTATATCCTTCTGTGATTGATAGACAGGCGGAATGGGAATGGTTGAAAAATTATTTCTAAACATATGCAAATATACTGATGCCGCTCTATTATCTAGCAACGTAATGAGAAAGGTGACTCAAGGTGATTTTACAGACTACTAAATATATAATATATGGTCATATTTTACAAATTTGCTTTTTACTGTTACACTCACTTTCAATTGCTCTGTGTCTGTCAAAAATGTCGCTCTTTGTTTCTTAGATGTCCTATTCAATGTATGTTTAGTTAGGTTGAGAATTGTTGTTCCCTCTGATTGCGTAGGGGTTTTAACTTTTACATTTTAATTGAGACATTCTTTGAGGTCAGATCAACTGGTGGGGTCACGCACCCAGATGTAGATGATGATGCTCTATCCGGCCTTTGGGTGGGTTGGTTAGGTCGTTGGGGTAGCTGATGACATGAGAGGTGGAACAAAAATAACAAAATTAACAGGATTTCATCAACTAAGAGATGACAAGTAAATGCACCTATATTGGCTCTATTTTTTGATGTCAACGAGATATTATGTGAATCCTGCACCTGCACATTTTATCCAACCAATGTAGTTCTATTGCTCCACTTACACAGATGTACAGTTTCAGGTGTTCAAAGATTGATGAATGGTTGGTCATACGAGTGAGATAGGTGTTTGGGACACAAGGTGTGGTTGTGTTTTTAAAAAAAATATTTAATGTCATTTTAAAGATGTTGTGATGTGTATAACAGAGTTAATTGTGATATATGTTGTTGATATATTGGTTTAATGGTTTACCAGGATCCTAAGTTATTAGTACCTTCTCTGGGTTCGTGTGAACTTGTATTGGCCACTGAATTTGCATGTCTGATCTAAAGGTAAATTCAACATGGTATGAAGTCATCTGTCTTTAGTGGACTGTGGACATTTTGATGTTGAGGAAGAATGTGGATGTGGGTGCTGGTAGGGTTTAGGGTGTGAATGGATTAATTTATTTTATGAAATTAGTTATATTAGCTTGGGGAATATTGTGTAATTGCTGTGCTAGATATACGGTTCTAAGTCATGGGTTTATTCATAATTTAATATACATGGTGTGTTATTTGTTTCATATAGGGTTCTCGCAATTGCTTTATTGGTACAAAGTGTTCAAAGGTTTATAGGAGAGGTGTCCAGGACACTGTACTGTTAGAAATGTTATATATAGTTTCTAAAATATATCTGCTGTTGCTGACTTGCTTCTATTTCAGAGGGGTGGGGGGTTTGGTTCACATCTAATAATCATTTGTTGGATTCAATAAGGTTGGTTGATACTCCTTTATTTCAATATATATTCACTAATGGTGGGATGATGAAAAGGGCAAATGACCTACAGATGATTAGTTGGAACGTTAATGGATTGAACAATCCGAAAAAGAAACTAAAGGTGATGACATATTTAAAAGAGATGAGCAGTGATATTTGTTTTATTCAGGAAACTCATCTTGTTCAGGACAAAATTGAGACCCTGAGGAAGGGTTGGGAGGGTTTATGGCTCCTCGTTTTTGACACTTTCGAGGGGAGTGGCAATCCTGATTCGGAGAAATATTCCAATAAAAATGTTGAGAGAGTTGTCAGACCGGGAGGGAAGAATGGTGGCATTACTGATTAATATTCAGGGATGCATTGTGGCGTTGTGTAATATTTATGCCCCATCTGTGGATGACGGGTCATTTTAAAGGAATGTCGCTCAATCTTTACAGGATTTAGGTACAGACAATATCATTCTAGGTGGTGATTTTAATACTGTTATGAACAAGGATTTGGATAGAAGTGTATCAATGAACAGTAAGCAGACTGATCAACATTATCTATCCTTGCAAAATCTACTAGAAGAACATGCACTAAAGGATTGTTGGAGGATGACACACCCGATGACCAGGGAATATAGTTTTTACTCGGGCGCACACTCGGTTTATTCTAGACTTGATATGTTACTGACAGGGAAAATGACAGAGAACCATGGCATGAGTGAAATAGGCAACGTTCTGATAACCGATCATGCGCATGTGAAAATGGGCATTAAGTTGGTTTGTGACGAACAAAAACAATACATTTGGAGGATGCACAATGCTTTCTTACAAACGGACGAGGAAGTGGAGAAATTGAAGACATAAATTGATTTTTTCATGTCAGAGAACCATAAGGGGGATCTAGGACCGGAAACAGTATGAGACGCTTTCAAATGTACCATGCAGGGTTAATCTAACGTGTGGATTGAATAGGAAACATGCTAATAGACAGAGGGAACTTGAAATGAAGATTGGTGATTTATCTAAGATAGTAATGGCTGACCCACATGACAGAGATGGTAATACTGAACTGCTGAAACTGAAGAGGGAACTTATCAATATAATTGAGGAAAGGATGGAACGGAAATACATTAACCAGAATTGTGAGTACTTTGAGAAAGGAGAGAAATGTGATAGATGGCTGGCCTATAGGTTGAAGAAGAGGGAATCGGAACGCTCAATTACATCCATTCAGGATAAAGATGGACGGATCACCTTTGAACCGAAAGAGATTAACAACATTTTCCAGGACAATCATGTGAATTTGTACAAGAGTGAAATTGATGCGCCAGTAGGGAGTGTTGACTTTCTTGAGAAGGCGAAGCTTACTAAACTTACAGATCATGACTCACAGTTACTTGAGAAGGATTTCACATTGGATGAGATCAAAAGTGGGATCAACAGATTAAATGTTGGGAAGTCACCAGGTCCTGACGGCTTTCCGGTAGAATTCTACAAACTATTGCCAGATTCAGCCCTGGAATTACTAAAGCATATGTATGTGGCCTCTTTGGCTAATGGCCTACTGCTGACGTCGACTAGACACGCCATGATATCTGTATTTCCTAAGAAGGGGAGAGATGAAACGCTTCCCGGGAGCTATAGTCCGGGAGCTTATAGTCTTATTAACACAGACATTACACTTCTGGCAAAAGTCTTGGCCATTAGATTGGAGAATCTTCTCCCGAACTTGATCAATGAGAATCAATCGGGTTTCATGAAAGGAAGGAAGACATCCAGCAACATCAGACGACTATTCCATACAATTACAAAGGCGGCTGATCAATTAGAAGATGCTGCTGTTTTTTCATTGGATGCAGAGAAAGCTTTCGATCGTGTGGAATGGGATTTCCTCGTTTTAGTCTTTGAAAAATTGGGATTTGGAGTGAATTACAGATCATGGATTAAACTATTATATTCAGAAACTATTATATTCAGAACCGACAGCTGATGTTAATACCAATGGGAGACGCTCTGATCCTTTTAGACTGGAAAGAGGGACAAGACAAATATGTCCTCTTTCCCCATTGTTGTTTGTTCTGGAAATTGAACCTCTGGCGGCTGTCATTAGAAATGAACTTGATATACATGGAGTGTCATGTTGGGGATTACAGCAAAAATGATGGTTGTTTGCTGATGACATTATTTTGGTTCTGCGGGACTTGGATCAATCATTACCGACTTTAATGGAAGTTTTAACATTGTTTCACACTTTTTATGGTTATAGAGTGAACTCGACCAAATTAGAAGTGATGCCACTAGTTCCTAATTGTAGTAAAAAATATGTAACTGACCTGGGGTTTAGGTGGTGCCCATAAAATGTTGTATCTGGGGATTTGGATCACTCCGAAGATTTGTGATTTGGTGAGAGTGAACATGAGTGTGATCAATTTGACTTTTAAAAACGATTTGGAGCATTGGGGTTTATTGAATCTTTCACTTTGGGGGAAGGTTAATGCTTTAAAGATGGTCCCCATCCCTAAGATCAATTATATCTTGGGTATGATCCCACTAAATATTAAAGCTCCTTACTGGAAGGAATTGGACAGGCTTATACAAGGGTTTTTATGGGACAAGAAACCGCCAAGATTAAGTTTGTGGAAACTACAATTACCATTGGAGAAAGGTGGACTACGAGTACAAAACTTTAGGGCCTATCATCTAGCCTTTAACTGTGATTTCATAGTTGATTTCTTGGCGCTGAATCCTGATGAATAGGCTATGGCGGAGGCGAATTTGAATGGTCCTTTGTCACCAAGGGCGTTATTGACCACAGAATCGAGAGCGAGAAGTGTGAAAGATCCATTGACTGCCTGTCCGAGAAATTCCTGGAAGAAACTGACTGGCTTGTTGAGTGTGAATGCATACAAAGATCCTGGTGCGTCATTATGGATGAATCCTTCTATTAAATTGGATGGCAAAATGTTATTTTGGCCTGAATGGTTTTTGGGTGGCGTCAGCTGGATTGATGACCTCTTTAAAGAGGAGAAATGTAAGAGGGCTAGAGACTTACAACAAGAATTTAATATTGAAAATGTCAGATTTTCATATTACTGGAAATTGAAGATTGCTGTTGGTGGGATCGATTTTCAGGCTAGATTGAATCTGGATTTTCTTAAGAGAAAGTCTTTGGTAGATGAGGGTGGCTTAGCTAGCCGGGTATACAAGCAGATTGTGCATGAATACAATAGCAATGATTTGCTGAGGAATGAATGGAGTCGAAGAATTGGCTCTGACATTACAGTTGAGACTTGGACAAGGATGTGTGCAAATGTCAAACTTTGTTCTTTGGGTTTCACTGAAAGAACGAGACAAATTAAGATCCTAAACAGGGTTTATTGGACCCCGGAGAGATTATGGAAGAGAGGTTTGAAGGATGATCCGGAATGTTGGACATGTGTTCACGAAACTGGTACGTTGGCACATATGATGTGGGATTGTAGAAAGGTACGAGGATTTTGGAGCGATATTGGTATGATTTTTGAAAAGGTACTGAATGACTCAATTGGTTTTAATTTTGAAACATTCATTTTGGGGAATGATTCAATCTTGGATGATCTCACTCAGTGCCAAAAGAAGTGGTTATTTAGAGGTGGTGCAGTGTGTAAGAAAATCATCCTTCGAAATTGGAAATCTACTGTTACATTAGAGAACGAAGTTTGGCTGAATGAAATGCATATTTTGGCAGATATGGAAGAACATTTATATAGGAAACAAGGTAAGAATGGGTTATTTGTGAAGATTTGGGGAAAGGTTTTGGCGTTGTATTGAATCTGACTTTCTATATTGTAAGATGTGAACTGTGGGTTTCTATGGGGTTTGTTTCTGTGCTATTGTTGTTTTTGATATTTATGTAACTTTGGAAATAGCCTCTGTAAATATGTTGTCATTTCATACATTGTTATTTTAAATTGAATATAAAGTTTAAAAAAAAAAACAGTTTTCCCCCAATCATTCCAGCCTGGCTGTCACTCACACAGCAGCCAGCCAATCACGCCAGAGTGCATTCAGGTCTCCTAGGAGACTAAGAACAGGGAGTTTCGGGCACCTCCCTCACATCCTGTTCACCCCAGACACTCAGGCGCCAGAGGAGGGCTTAAGCACTAAAGCCCGCCAAAGGCCAACGAACAAAGGGACCAAACCTGGTTTGGCGCGCAGAGACAAACACAAGAAGGACCTTCCCTAAAAGAAATGACGAAAAAAGATGACCGGAGTATGTTTTTACAGATAGGTCTTGGGCGCCATATTGAAAAACATGGCTGACCCGATTTTTAGCTACGTTGTTAGCGGTTGGGAAAAATCATGGTAGTTGATCTAAACCACTGCCACCAGCCATTTAAAGTAGGAAAGGGTAACATTTGACTTTTACATGAGTGTTTTGACTCAGGGGAAGCTAGGCAACCCCTCCAGAACTCTATAGTAAAATAGTGTGTGCTGGGTCATTACATTTAAAGTGACCAGTAAAGTTAATTTAACTTTACATGCTCTGGGAGACAGTAGTCAGTCCCAGAGAAGGTATGTAAGCCTTGGGAAGTCTGAAAAGACATCCCTCTGTCACTGCACTGAAGGTGCTGTATGACACACAGAAAAAGATGATGCATATGGAGTTGTTTTTAAAACTCCATAACCAAAGAATACAAAAGTAAAACACACACAAAATACATGGAAGAGTGGGGAAAAAGGATCATACTCTTCCCAGGTAAACCAAATAAAATCCTAGAAATCCAGCAAAGTTGCTGGGGGGGTCTCAAAAGGTATGGGAAATTAGCACATGTTGAGAATTCTCTCTAGCAAACCGTAATGGCAGCTGATTTGAGGGCCACTCTCTTAGCAACGCCTTGTGATTTGAGTCATGAGAAAAAAAACACTCCACCAAAACAGCAGTCACTCATCTCTACAACTTCCTAGCCACAGGTCATCACGCCCACCTCTCCTCCATTCTAATCCTACTCTTTCCCTCTGCAGTCTTTGACACTATTGACCTTCCCTGCCACCTCCAAACCCTTTCCTACCTTGGCTTTAAGGAAACCACACTTTGATGGGCTGTGTCCTACCTCTCCAATTACTCATGCTCCATCTTTCGGGACACAACCACCTACTCCGCTGCCCCATTCTTAAATTTGGTCTAAATCCACACAACTTTTTCCAACCAGGATTCTGCTTTCCCTTGCCGACCTATTTCGAAAGTGACTTTGCTCTAATATGCTCTAATATGTTCTGGGAAGTTGGAGAGCAGTTTTGTTAGGTGGAGTGGGGCATGCCTGGAGCATTCTTCCCATGTCTCTCTCTGAATCCTTCTGTATCTTTATAAGATGTATGAACGTCCCAAAAACATGTTTTTAACATTATGTTGGCAGACTTGGCCTGCCATCATTGGTTCTGACGGGAACCTCATCTGTGAGTGTCATGCTCACATGATGCCTGTATCCTGGACCCTTCATCACCTCCAGCACTCTAAAGCTCTTTGTTTGGCATGCTGCAACCTGAAAGTGCAGCTCCCAAACTAGATCTCAAAGTACTCCCTTGTATACTTAATGAGACACATATTACAGGACCTGCAGTAGTTATGGTTAAGTTGTTCAACCCGTAGGAAGAGCACTTTTTCTTTTTGGGCGGCTTATAACTTTGCTCCCGCCCCGAACGAATCCTCCCCAAACTTTTCAAAAAAGATATATGCCCCGCTCGGATTGAGTCTGCGAAGTTTCATCTGGGAGGGGAGCTAAAGGGGGGCCAGGAGCGGCGGATTGGTCCCAAAAGCGTGCTTGTGTAAATCCATCCAGTATTTTTTTTAATGGCCAAAAGTTAGGTTAAAAAAAAGTGTAATATCTGGGTCCGGTCCGTGGACTCATTTCCCTATTCTGTCCACGTACACCCCCTCTGGACCAATCAGGGCCCGGCGTGATGTCCGCGGACATCGGACACGCTTGCTGATTGGATGGTGAAAAACATGAGCTGCGTCAGATATTTTGAAACGGTCGCCTGAGCAAGGACAAATGTGTACTCTGATTTGCCTTTTTGGGCATGCAGCATGGGCGACGCCCTGGGTTTGAATGGGAAAAAATATTCGGCTTGCGGCTACAGCCCGAAGTGCTGTACTGGATTACAGCAAACCTGCACGAGGAATATCAGCAAGGAACTGTAAGCATGCTTTTGCAAATCTGTCCTGTGTTTTACTTTTTTAAATCAGTGATATAACTTTGCTGCCTGGGCAGTGGGCCTGGCCCTCGGCAAGGACAAATGTCTATTCAGATTTGCCTATTGGGGAATGCGGCATGGCCCAAGCCCATGTCTCATAGATTTTGGAGACTGGCCATGCAAGCCTTGAGCACTGGCCATTGGTCACATTATGAAGGTATAGTGGACACTGAACTAGGGTGCTGGTAGGTGCAGTGGATAACAGGGGTGGTTTGATGTGGCTGGGGTCATGGTCGAGCCTCATGCCCTAGGCAATTCAACCATGACTTGCATCCCCAGCATGCACTGCTGATAATGACACACACCAGTATGCGTTGCAAAAAAGATGTCTGTTAAAGGGGGTGTGCAGTTCTTTCATATATGTTAAAAGAGGAATACTTCATAACTTATATACAGTGATGTAACATCATGAAACATTTTTACTTATAAAAACCTATGAAATTCACAGAACAAAATGTGTTAAAGGGACGTTATGGTTAAACTGCACTAAAAAAAACCTATAAAATTCAGGGAAGAAACTTTGTTAAAGGGACGTTATGGTTAGAAGTAAAACCGAATCCCGCAGAAATTCGGCAGTTATGGTAAGCTAAGCAACCATAACTCGTGCCACCACCGTTCACTGCTAAGACTAACACCCAGGACATCAAAGATGACATCGCAAATGTAATTGATGACATCACTGATGACATCACATATGAACGACATTTTTATGAAAAGTCCCGAAAAGGGCTTGTGTTTATAATGTTGGTAACAAGATTTCCGGGGTTAGCATGAGACCTGTCATGAGCTACTTAATGTATTGATATGATATCGCATTTGTAACGCGCCTAATACACAAGTGTTTCAAGGCGTGATGAGGCAAGGGAGGGGGAATGGAGGGAAGACAGACAACAATCCTACTAGGCCAAGTGTCATTCAGATCGCGCAAGTGCATGGGAGGGGGAAGTGGGAAAGTGCGGGGCAGGGGGAACAGTGCAGTACATGGGATAAATAAATAGCAATAAGTAAAAGTACTGCCAGCATGTGGCAAGTGCAAGGGTAAGTGCAGACAACAGGTGTCAAGTGCTGGTAGTGGGTCTTGTAGGGATACAGAAACAGTCCCCAGGTGCGGGTGATGCCAGGAAGTCAGTGCAGGTGTGCAGCTGTCAGGGGTGGGGGGACCTGGGCTATAGATCCGAAGGTGGCCAGGTAACCAGTGCAATGTCAGATTCAGCTAAGAAGTCAGCAGGGGAGAGGAGGAGAAAAAGCAGACGCAAAGTGAAAGGTTTTGAGGTGTGAGCTTCTGGGGGGAAGGAGAGGAAAGGAAGAATACCTCTGAGGAGCTGCAGCTGGTAGCGTGACTTCTTAGAGACGTCAGAGATGTAAGGAGAGTGTGGAGTCAAAGATGACCCCGACATTAAAGAATGTACTCATCTAAACAAAACATTGTATTGGAGTGTTGTTTGTTAATACAGGAACCTAATAATACATACACATACGGAATGGCCACCATAGAAGTACAATATTTGAATCTGGTAATTTTGGATAGTAAAATAATGAATGCTACCTTATCAGAGTTTTGAGTAATGTTAAACATGGAATAATAGCTAATAATTCAAGACTTACTACATACTTGTGTTAGTACAAACAATACACGTGAAGACTCACAATGCATACAAATCAGAGGCAGATACAGGGAAACTAAAGTAAACAAGATAGAAACAACATCACCAGAAAATGTCAACAACATTAAAGTTCATCATAATGTATGCACATTAATTGTGTTTGAGGCCTGCTTATTGCCCCATATATGTGCACCATGAGCTGAGACCAAACCCTAAGGAAGGTTCTTTAAGAACATACAAGATGGTTAATATCTAGATATATAACACATTTTCAATGTTCATATTCTGACGATCAGTGAACAAAACCACCTGGCCTAGATATGTCAGTGAACAAAAACAAGTAGCCCAGATATGTGATGCCATCAGTGATATCATCAATGAAATTTGCAATGTCATCTTTGATGTCCTGGGTATTAGTCTTAGCAGTGCACGCTGGTGGCGAGAGTTATAGTTGCTTAGCTTACCATAACTGGAGAATTTCTAGGGTTTCTCGGTTTTACTTGTAACCATAATGTCCTTTTAACAACGTTGTTTCACTGAATTTTATAGGTTTTTATTAGTGCAACTTAACCATAACGTCCCTTTAACAAAGTGTTTTCACTATGTATATTCACTGCAGAACAGCAGGAACATTTTTGCCTATTATTAGGAAAAAGATACGGCAAGTCATCTTGATGTTTCCTAACCGTATAAAATAACTGCGCCATGGCTGCGCTGCACTCCATGGTCACAGGAGAACATGGTGCCATTTAAACATATGATATTGGGTTACTTATATATTGAATGGGATATTTAAAAAAAATCATTCCCTTGCATGACACATAAAAAGTTAGCATTTTCTTTTTATATTATCCAAATCCCCATCAGACGTTAAACCCTTACTTGTAAAATAAGGTATGATAAAATTCGAGAGCGGTTCCACTCAAGCATGTGGCCATAAAACATCCAATCTACAAAATGTGCTGAAAAACCCCAGTTGACAAGCTGGCAAGTCATGAAAGTGCAAGAGAGAGATTTACTGGGTGCGTGTCATGCTAAAAAGAGCCATAGGGATGTGGCAGAGATAGGGGAGGGGAAAAGGAGGCAGCCACCCGCCTCGGCCATCCCTTCAGATTACAAAGCTCCCCAGTTGCAAGCATTCCTGAGTTTCCATAGCCTGAGTGTGGCTATGTCAAGGCGAGTGTGATTGATCTGACTAATTTGTCTGAGCATAGGCCACAGGCTGTGGACAACATTACGCTGAATGATCAGTCCCTGATTAGGAAGCCATGGCTCTAGCCCAGCCCAGCATCATGGCATCAGGGACGTCATTTGGGGGTCGCCAGGGGTCACAGTTGCAACCTGGCAACCCCCAAATGACGTCCCTGTTGCCATGATGCTGGGCTGGGCTAGAGCCATGGCTTCCTAGCTTCCTAATCAGGCACCCTTGCTACCCCTAAAATATATGTATATATATATATATATATTTATTTATTTATTTATTTATTGGAAGCTCTCGGGCTCTGGCCAGCCCCATGTGGTTCTCGGTTTCTGGAGTGGCTGCCTTTCTTGTTGAGGCCTCTTAAAAAAACAGGGGGTTCCACAAGTGTAATACTTTAACAGTGACCCTAAATAAGAAAGAATAGGAATAACAAATAATTTCTGGAATTCTATACAGTAATTTCTAGAGTCATTAAAGGTTTATTTCAGGCACACTTCAGGGGTCGAGTCACTGTTCTTAAACACCTAAAATTCACAATGCAGACAAAAACTTCCAAAAAGATTTAGAGTAGAATGAGCATCCATTTCGGACTATGTATTTTCCTTTTCACAAGTTGGCGTTATAACATGTCTTTTTTTTTCTCCCGTTGTCTGTTACGATCATCACAACACATTACATCTCAGTGTTTTCGGTCACTTGACAAATTCCTTGTGCCTAAAAGCTTGTGTACAGTGTAGAAATGTTTGACCATAGCACATAAAGTGGCCTTTGATTTAATTGTGCCACAATTAAGGCTTTGTTGTAATGTGTCTATCTGTCCTACCTCCATGGCATGCTGTTCAGGATGTTTGTTTACATGTATAAGGTAATGAGTGCCCAGAGTAAGGGATGCCGTGTGAGTGAACTGCTTTCCCTGCACTACTCTAAATGCTTTAATACACAGTTAGGAAGTCTCCCAATGGTATGTATTTGCCAACCTCTGAAGCCTGAAAAGTAGATCCATGCAGGCTTGACATGTTGCCAACTTTGCACCAGACCTGCAGATGAACTGGCCTGCTTTTAAATCTCAGTTACCAGTTTAATGATATTTACTACAGAGTGTAAAATAGCTCAGTGGGTTGAGCACTCATTGCTGCAATGTGTGTGTGTGTGATCTGCAGGTTGCCGGTTTGAATCCCAGCAAGGCCAACTCAGCCTTGCATCCTTCTGAGGTCGATAAATTAGTACCAACACAGGTTGGGTGATATTGTGTGTATATTTGTTCTATGTAAAGCACTTGAGCGTAAATGCTATATAATGAAAACATAATTATCATTTGGTCTTGAACGTCTGCTTGCATTCACAGTAATTTGATAATATGGGCCTATACACACTGATGTTACATTTGGGGATCCATTCTTGTAAGAAATGTATATCATAACCATATTTTTCGTAGAGTACTTAGGAACAATGCTATGCGATGCCACTTCCTGTTTTATCAAGGGGCGAAAGGTCATGTGCCATCCCTTCCTGTGAGGTCACTATGGGGTGGAGTCAAATGACATCACTTCCGGTGATATCATAGGAGATCAAGGGTCATGTGATGTCACTTCCGCTACCCCTGGCATTTTCTTGAAATGACGTCCCTGCATGGTAAGTTAGCGTTGCGGTACTAAAATACCTTGGAGTTTTTTGAGCGAATGTCGCATGGGATGAAATGGTTCTCGCTCTAATCACGAATAGAAATTAAAGTAATCACCTCAACACATGCAAATTGCAATTGAAAACAAGACTCACATTGCATCAATGTATGGGGCTGGTAAAACAACGTAAACTCTCTCTGAACTGTGCTCATACTGAAAATACCAGTGTCTAATTGTATGCTGGCTTTTCCGTTTGGATGTTTGCTCTAAATGGACAGTGGGCTGGAGGAGTTACTTATGCTTAACCTATTGTAGGGTTTTTTAACGTGGAGTGCTGCACAATTAATAGCTGGATCCATAAAGTACCTAAGCATGTCAGAACTGTTATGACAAATTATTCATCTCCAGGCGGTTGTCCCTTTTTGATAACCAGATGGACACATTTCAGAACTCTATTTTGAGGGCCTAGCCTTCAGTTGGGGTATCTTCATGGTCTTCTATCCGATATGTTTCTTCTCTTCTTCTGGCAAATAAATCCTGGCACAGGTCTGTATCCCTCTGCCCCCACATTCTATGAGACTGTAAGGTGCTAATTAGACTCAGAGGATAGATTGACAGCCCCCATTAGTCGACCAATGTGAAATCTATTATGGCAAACCATGGGGCCTTGCTATCATTATGATTTTGTTTTTTCCTCAGAGAAGCTGTTGCCCTCCCCCATAGCTTAGCGTACACGTTTATGTGCTCGCACATTCATGTTTTGAGCAATAAATGCTGCATAGGGTAGGGTCAGTCACTCACTTTCCCAATCCTCCTTTAAAAGGAAGCATTGACAAAGTCAATAGTACTGGCTTTTGTATTGGATGGATGGATGGATGGATGGATGGATGGATGGATGGATGGATGGATGGATGGATGGATGGATGGATGGATGGATGGATGGATGGATGGATGGATCAAGGGGAATGCAGGGATAAAGAACACCTCTCATGCTGATCTACATTGGTAAGAGACAAAGGACCTCATTCCGAGGTTGGTGGTAGCCATGGCGCTATTTGCACCATGACTGCCACCAATAACGGGTCCGGCACCGTTATGGTTCAATGGGGATTTACCGGTGTAGTCCGACCTTTGCGGTATCGGTAAGTCCCCATTGAAAATGCCATTCCCCATTCCCATTTGAGCCCCCATAGGGCTCAATGGGAATGGGGAGAGCACAAATAACGGGCTCGCGAATGTGAAGCCCGTTATTCGCGCCCAGGTCCCTTAACGGGTCCCGTCCATAACGGCTGGTCAGACCAGCTGTTACTGGTGGGACACGCCAAGGGACCTTGTAGTAGGGTGGTAAGGGATTACCGGCATGGTCTCCTTACCGGTGCCCGGTATCCCTTACGCCCACCTTAGAATGACCCCCCCAAAGTGTTCCTTCTCGCTCCCTGCAGGGAATTTGGCCCTCAGTGCAGGATAGCATCTAAGGAATCAACCCCGAACTACAGGTGTAAACAAACCTGTACCTTTTCTAATGGAACATTCAATTTTTAGCTATTTTGTGTGGTGAAATACTTGAAAGAGTCGAAGAAATGGCTTGAGTCTTGCGAAGCAGCAAGGATGATGTTGGAAGAAAAATTGAAGATTATTATTTGTTTTTTCTTCTTCAGGTCCTACAATGAAACTAAGGCGGCCAGCTGTGCTCGAAAAGTATAAAGAGGAAATCGCATTGTTCTATGAAGCTTGAGAAACAATCATCTTTTTCTTCAGGCCGGGCCTACATAGGTTCAAAAGTGGGCTACAATTAACTCCCTTGGCTTTCAAGCACAACAACTGTAGATGGCAGACAAAGAAAACTGAACACACACACGAAACTTAAACATCAAACTGAAACAATCACTCGTTTTCTACAAATAATATATAGAAGCTGTACATATCGAGAATGTTTATAGTAAAGCACTTATTAACAAGGAGGAAGGAGGCTTGGATAACATATTTCAATAGCATTACTGTGCATCTAATAACCTATGGAGTTTTGGCAAAGAAACTTTAAAACAAATGTGTTATCAATATATGCTGTGTCTGAAATGCCGGATAATGTACATCTCCATCTTGTGCATTTTTTAAGCAACAATGTTCATTAAAATGTTCTTCCATTTTTAACGTTTTATTTGATTTGAAATCACATCTCTTTTCCATTTATTCAAAACAAGTTCTTATCCTGTTCGGGCAATCCTGCCTTACACACTTGCCTTATGTGTTCTCCTGCAATATGATAAATAACACATCGCTCTACTGTCGCCAATAATATTCCTGTTATGGCCCCTCTTTGCTAGTTTAGCATGAACAATAACGGATTCTAGACTTTGAGCATTGTTTAGTTTTTACTGTTTGCCAATTTTCAAATACCAAAACCTTTTTGCAACTCAAACAAATCACCACAAAATCGTTCATTCCTGTGTGATGATTCTCATGTGAAGTATCATAGCAGAGCAAAATGAGGAGCAGTAACCATTAAAGAGGAGGTGCAATAAAGCAAGCTAATTGGGAAAATATGAAAGTATTTTCTCATAGACAAAGACAGTTTCCTGGAGAAAAAGGTTTGCATTTGATTTAATTTGCATACCCACAATGCCTTGCTGTTATGGCTCAGTACTAGAGATGAACTTCCAGCAATGGCTACTAGGTGGCGTTGAGGAATGTGTGAGCTCACATGAATTTTCCTACTTTCACATTACAGGTTAAAGGTTTTTTTCCAAACCTTTTGAAACCCACCATATCTTTCTTGGGATTGTGAAAACATGGCCAAATGCTCCAACCACAATGCTGTCAGGACTACACTACACTGATGATCCCAAATAAGGGTGAAACCAGGTATGTAGTTGGCTGACAGCCTTGCAAAATGTCTGCTGTCTTGGGTTGATAAAGCTATGTATGAAATCGTGCTGCCCTCATAGACGAACTTCCAGTGATGGCTACTAGGTGGTGTTCTGGAATGTGTGACCTGGCCCAAATGAAATTTCAGGTGTAAGTTTTTTTTTTTTTTTTTTTTTTTTTTTAAACCCACCATATCTTTCTTGGTGTAGTGTGTGTATATATATCTATATATATATATATATCTATATATATATATATATATTCACTGAAAAACATGGTTAAAGAGACGTTATGGTTAAGTTGCACTAATAAAAACCTATAAAATTAACTGAAAAAACGTTGTTAAAGAGGCATTATGGTAAATTGCACTAATGAAAACCTGTGAAATTCTATGAGAAAAATGCTGTTAAAGGGACGCTATGGTTACAAGTAAAATGTTGTTTAGATGAGTACATTCTTTAATAGATTAAGTAGTTCATGATGGGTCTCGAGATCACCCCTGACATCTTGTTGCTAACATTATAACCACAACCCCTGATAGGGCCTTTTCATCAAAATTAATTTCACATGTGGTGTCATCAGTGATGTCATCAATGAAATGTGTGATGTCATATTTGATGTCCTGGGTGTTAGTCTTAGCATTGCACAGTGGTGGTGCACGAGTTATGGTTGCTTAGCTTACCATAACTGGTGAATTTCTGAGGTTTTTCGATTTTACTTGTAACCATAACGTCCCTTTAACAATGTTTTTTCATTGAATTTCATAGTTTTCTATTAGTGCAACTTAACCATAGTGTCCCTTGAACAAGGTTTTTTCAGTGAATTTCACGGGTTTTTACCAGTGCATGCTATTTTCCTACAACTTACTAATATCATACTTACACCAATATAGCAACATGTGTGTCCAATTTACAGAGTTTCACCTTAAAAATCTGCCATTTCCCACCTTCTATAAACATTTTGGAACTTCTTCCACTGTTTTTGCATCCGTCGACGTCTGCGAACATCTGACGTAATCGCAGACCTTCGGGACCGTGTCACATGACCATGCGCTCACGCACGCATGATGACATGTTCGAAATCGGATCTGTGCTTCGAGGACAGCTCGGAATTTAATTTTCTACTGATCTAGGAACTTTCAAGCTCAAAATTTACCCTTGCACAGCTCCTACACCTATACTTACTCATTATCCATTAACAATCTAGTACAACGCACATAGTTGGAAGAATACTTACAAAACCGCGATTTATCTTAAAAATTGCATCAGCTATTGCCATCCCTCCTCCCCAAGTGCCATCACCAGCTGGAGGACCTACACAACAAAAAAAGTGCAGTACTTCCAAAGACAAAGAAGAGGACCAAGAACATGAAGTAGAGGAAGTGCCTAACTCTAGAACCCAGAGAAAATCATGGGTGTGGCAGTTCTTTACCTCTGTTGGGAATGTACCACAGGCTAAAGCTACCAAAGTGAAATGCACTCAGTGCAACTTTGTACTCAGTCTCGGACTACATGGACAGTACTCCTATGGGACCACATCCATGCACTGCCACATCATATCCAACCACTGCAATGCTCTCAGAAAGGGTAATCATTTCTTAGCCAGTAGTAGGCTATTTTCCTCCACCTCATCTTCCTCAACCAATACTGTAAGTACACAACCTACTTCTGTGGGACACTAAATCCCGCCAGCTACATTGCAAGCAATAAAATGTGTTGATCCATATCTTTCGAAGGCAACAGTCCTCTGTATATACTGCAACACAGCACTCTGCAGGGGGAAGCAATTTCGTTGAAACTGTTATCAAGGAGCATGAGAAACACTCCCCAGTAACACCCGCGCAACATCTTCCCCTGTCCACCTGCCCCTCCATATTAGTGTTTGGTGCCTCATCCCTCATTTCTCTCCCTGCCTTATGTTCTAACCTCTCCTGCAAAATAAAATACATCAAAAAACAACAAAAGAAAGGTTCCTTTCGGAACCACCTTTCACAGACAGTTAAATAATAGAACAAAAAAAATATATCTTATACCCCACATTTCTCAGTAAAGTACATAGACTCAATAAGATTTTCCAACATTTCCATTAGCATTTTGTGTTATGCTAATGGGAATAATGAGCATTCATCCCCCATTCCAGGGACAGGAACAGAGGATAACGGCCCGGCAGCCCAAATTATCCGCCCAAGCGAAGCAAGGGCGGATAATGAGGGCTTCAGACCGTTATCCCCTGTTCGATGAAGGCCATTAGCACCCTGGTTTCCCAAAGCGGGTGTGCTAAAAAACATTCCAAGATGGCCACCATGGAAAGGGAAGACAGGACTCCGTACAGAGCCCCTCTTCCCTTTCCATGGCAGCATGCAGAAGGCAAAGAAAGAACCTTATGACCATATTACCACAAGCACATTTTTTTTCCCTTTCAAACATATCCGACTTTTGAATAACTTTACCACATACCCGGTCCCAGGTGGACATGGCCACTTTAACCCCATTTGCCGTCCCTCGTGGTCATGGCCAGTAGCCAGATTGTCCGGGTCATTACCTTATGCCATGACCCAGACAATCTGGAAACTGCCCATGTTCACAGGCTATACCTTAGTCACCAAAAGTATATCTCTATTTTTTGTACCTACATTATGACACTTGCCATGAAATAAAACATGGCACATTTGCAAAACCATGCTTTAAGGTACTTGCCAATGCTCCTTAAACGAGTTTGCTAGAATAAAAGTCTGAAATTTCATGCAGTTTCATTGAGTGTTGCCAAAGTTATAAGCCATCCAAAAATTGCTTTTCACCAACCCTGCAATGCAGAAATAGGCATAGATGTCCCCGAACATCTGAAGTGTTCGCGAACATCACAGGACTGTACCCGACCATCTGGTCTGTTCGCGAACTTTGGGAATGAAAAAACAGTTTTTTGGCTTCTTACGCCCATATCCCATCCCATCCTCATCACCCCTCTCCTCCCCAGAGAGATTGTTTGATAAGTTTGACAGGTGCAATCTTGTGTTTTTTTAATATGTTTTTACTGCAATGTTCGCAGACAGCTGCCGCTGTCCGCGAATCCAACATGGCAGGCATTTCCAAAAATCTGACGCACTTCACGCTTTAGGTGCGTCCGATGTCCGAGGACATCATGTCGCCATCCAGGCCAATTGGAGGCCCATCCGCGAACCGAACAGGGAAGTGGGTTCGCGGACCGAATGCAGATATCGCACATTTTTTGTAACCTACTTTTGGGCCATTTAAAAAAGAAACTACCGGACGCATTTGCACCAAATTTACAAAAGCACGCTTTCGGGGCCAAGCCGCCACTTCTACTGGAAATTTGGTGAAAATCTGTCCAGCGATTTTGGGCTGTAGACATCAGCAACATTTCTGTTCCATTGTGTCTATGGAAAAAAACCCAGAAACATTGGGACCCCCCTGAAAGTTTGCCCCCTTGATGAAACCTCACCAAATTTGCCAAAGAGATTCAGACAGGGCCGTATACTTCTTTTGCAAAGTTTGGTAAGGATTCGTCCAGAGGAAGCAAAGTTATAAGGTGCCCAAAAAGTGCGGTTCTTATGAGTTGAGCAAGTTAACCATAACTACAGGGCAGCTACCGTGACTGTATATTCTAACATATTAATGGGCACTAGCTATGGCTTTTAGCTATGTCCACTGACTACAACTTTCAACGTTGCCCACCGTATATTTTAAAACTGTGAGGGGCCACTAGTCTTGGGCTTTTAACCATGCATATAGTTATTTTTCAACACTAACTGACCACTAGCTACAGTGTTTGGTGATGGCCAGTGACCACAGCCTTCGTCATGGCCAAGTCCATGGCCTAAATTGTTTTATAAGCTAACGCATGAATCTTGTAATGTCTAATGCTATTATTGATGTAATCTGTTATATACAATGCAATTAGTGTCATCAGTGATGCAATTTGTGATGTTATCAGTGTTCCCCCTACACCATGTAATTAGTGATGCCATCATTGTGGCCATAGACTGTACAACAGGGGGCACAAAGTTAAGGTGGCTTTTTCTGAATTTCCAGGGTTTTCTTATTCCATAGATTTTTAGAACACTTCTAGACCACTAGCATGTATTCAGCCATGGTCAGTGGGCACGGTCTCAGGCCATGCCCACTGTCCATTTCAAATCACTACCAGACCCCTAGCCATGGCCTTTGGCCACTGCCAGTGGGCACGGGCACTCTATTTTTTAAACCACTTGCAACCCATTACTCAAAAACGTTCATCAATCACAAACTGATTTTGTCATGTTTTGACAGTGGTATTGTTATGTAAGCCGGTAAGATAGCTCAGCGTGTTGAGCACTCACTGCTGCGATCTGCAGGTCGCAGGTTCAAATCCCAGCAAGGCCAACTCATCCTTCCGAGGTTGATAAATGAGTACCAATTTCGGTTGGGTGATATTGTATGTAAATATGTGCTCTGTAAAGAGCTTTCTATTAAGGCGCTGTATAAATAACACATCATTATCATTATGCATAAAAGATTGCAGACTTTGAGAACTCAGAATATTTGTAGGCAATGTGCGGTGAGATAACATTATTTGCCATGGACCACACACTTTGGTTAAGCCGCGTGCTCCAAGCCCCTTGTTTTAGGGCCGGTCTCTTGCTGACTGTTGTGATACATCGCACAACCCCAACTAACCACATTTAAGCAGCACGGAAACGGGAAAAAACTGACCGGCTCCAGGAATAACATATGCACAGGTACTTTCTGCAAACATAGCGAGAATCAAAAGCTGGCACCCGTGAATATACGCACAGTAAAGTTTAAGTTACTTACCTGTAACTATTGTTCTCCAGCATGGGTTTGGCATGAATTCACATGCTCATGAATATTCCCTGTCATCAGCCTGGGAATCCTCAGTAAAAAGAAAAAACAGTTTCATTTCACTTTCACTTTAAAACTGTATTTCTCCTCTAAACCAATCACCATCCTCTGGGTCATACTGCCCGCATCTAATGACAGTCTTCTCCTTAAGCCCCGCCTCTGGCAGCCATCTTCATATTTGATAAGCACGTAAAGTGGCAGTATGACCAAGAAGAGCCACAGAAGGACCAGAGGGAGGGTTTGCATGTCAATCCATGACAGACCCATGCTGGAGAACAATAGTTACAGGTAAGTAACTTAAACCTTCTCCAGCATGGGGCCTGGCATGGATTCACATGCTCATGAATAACAAATACACAGCAGTACAACATAACAAAACCATGGGAGGTGGCATTACTCAACAGAAGCAATTAACTCTAACCTCTGGAACAGACTCACCTCAAGCGAACAGGTTGCGTAGCACTGCTTGGCAGACTCTAGACTCCTCCCTAGAATTCCAGTCGATGCAGTAGAACTTTGTGAAGGTGTGCATAGACCTCCATGTAGCAGCACTGCAGATGTCCAGCAGGGGCACACCAGAAAGGAAAGCCGTCGTTGCAGCGATTGCTCTGGTGGAGTGGGCTCTCGGACGGCCCGGAAACGGTCGGTTCGCCAACCGATGACAGTGCATGATGCAGCCAGAGCCAACTCGAAATGGAAGCCTTGGACAAAGCCTTCCCATGGTTCACAGGACCAAAGATCACAAACAATTGAGAATTTTTCCAAAAGCCCTTTGTGCGTGTCACATAGAACTTCAAGACACGAGCAACGTCCAGCAAGTGCAAGGCCCTTTCTGCTGGCAACAAGGGTTTCGGGAAGAAAACAGGCAGCACCAAAGGCTCGTTGAGGTGGAATTCCGATGGAACCTTTGGCATGAAAGAGGGGTGCACATGCAGTACCACCGTTGATTCGTGGAAAGTTGGGTACGGTGGCTTGCAGGATAGGCCCTGAATATCACTGTCATGATTCCTGCCCCTCATGTCCCCAGCCCTCCAAGATGTCAGGCTGGAGCCAGGCCACAATCACCTACACGGCCCTCAAGGGCCTCCCCATCCCTCCAAAGACCCACTTGGAGTCAGACTTGGCGCTTGTGGCACCAGACTCACTCACTCCCATAGGATAACATTGGGGATTGGACTTGTAGTGCATTGATGGAGACAAGATGGATGCCCCCACATATTTCAGTTCCCAGAACTGCATGTGCAGTCGTCTTTTGGGTGTGGTTCAGCCCAGAGACACCTGGGATACCCAGAGACTATTTAAGCCCCACGCCCATGCTGAGAAACATGCTTTGCGTTTTCTGCACCTGCAGCTTGACACTCACCGTGTTCGGATCGGTCTACAGTAGGCCTGCATCTTTCTTCTGTGCTCAGCTCCTGCAAGAACAAGAACACCGTTAGGAACAGCCTTACCTTGCGGTGCTTCTGCCCATCATTCATCGCTCCTTCTGTTCTGCGGGCATCTTCGGCAGTGTCATTCCCATCCCGGCATGTCGCTTCCTAAGGAAAAGGGAAAAGAACAGAAAAAAGGCATTAGTAAGCATTCTGCAAATCTTCGCTTATTTTTAAATACTGTACGAGCTTCAAACGCTTACCTGAATCCCAATTCCTCTCTGAACAAGAGTACCAAAAGCAACCCCATACACATGTTTCAGCCTTGTTGGGCCTCATCTGTGAGGTGAAGCTTTGTCTCTCTGAGCACAGTGAGCAGGGAGTCCACGTCTGGTTGCCCCCAGGTAACTCAGGGTGACAACAACCTTGTAATGAGGCCCATTTCCCTAGAAACCTGGAGGGACCCAGCTTGGAAAGAGGCATGATGTTATGATTCACCAATGCGTCATGGTCACCATGGCAATGTTGGCAACGCTTCCCCACCCGTCATGGAGGGTCGCATCGCGTAGGCACGTTGTGTAATGCAGTGATGTCATGCGTCCTGCATCCCGGAAGCCACTGGTTGCCTTCTTTAGCCTCTAACGCAAGGTAAGCCTTGTGTTGCAATACTGGTTTCTTTCCATTTGCATGGATGCTTAGTTTTCTTCTCTCCTTGCTTCCTTGTTCCCCCGCTGCTGCCTCTATTCCATCCTGCCGCTACTGCTACATTTACAGTTTCGCCTCCGCTGGCGCTCCTCTTTGCTCAGCACCTCTCCCTGTGTTCTGCCAGCCTTGCCTGCTCATCTCTGCCCTTTCTGCTGCTTTGACATTACCACCTGGAGCCTTCGCATCCTACTTCTGTTCGACATCCATAGCCTATTTATTTCTCCCAACTAGCCTATCAGGAGGACACTAGGAGCTATATCTACATTACAACAGCTTTCCTATTATTGGAACCAGTAAGGAACTTGCTCCATTGCCTATGGGTTTTTTCCCAGTGAGGGTTTTCCCACATTTACTTGACTCCACAACCTCTGGGCAGAACCTGCGCCCCTGTTCTTGACCCAGGGTCACGTGGCTGCCCAGGGGTCAGGAAGTCGCTCACGTGACCAGGCGTTGTTGCCAAGCTCTAAGGTAAGACGCGATCTTGACACCTATTGGTGCAACAAGTAGAGTGGCCATCTTTAATAGGACGCACAATCTCATCTTCCCTTTCATGAAGGCTCTGATCGTGAAGGATCCTGCTAGCAGTTCTAGGCAATGTATGTGTAATCGGAGTTCTTCTTCGCTCCATTTCCCCCCTGTCTGCAGGTCTCCGAACCTTGTGCCCCAGCCTAGTCGGCTGGCGTCGGATTCTATAATCAGATCCGGTCTGTCTCAGAAAATGGCACGTCCATTCCAGGCGTCCATATTCTTTAACCACCATTCCACCTCTGTCTTGGATTCCTGATCCAACGGCACCGATTGATGGTATCTCAGGCCTTGCTGCAGATGCCTTATCTTCAAACACTGCAGTGTCCGATAATGTAAAGGCCCTGGAATTATGGCCTGAATAGAGGCTGCTAACAGCCCCACAATCCTTGCTAGTGTTCGGAGGGACACTATCTGTCTTTGTAGGCATCCTCTCAATTCCCTCTTGATGTCGCGTATCTTCCGAGCTGGAAGCTCGAGCGTCGCTTTCCTGGTATCCAGGATGAAGCCGAGAAAGTCCAGCCTTTGCACTGGCTCGGTATCTAACTTCTTGATGTTCACTAGGAATCCTAGAGATGATATCAGGTCCTGGACCCATCTTGTCTGGTACCTGAGGGTCTCTCGATCCTCGGCTAGTAGTAGTAGATCATCTAGATAAATGATCAATCTTATTCCTTTCTCTCTTATCGCCGCTGCTACCGGCTTCATCACCTTGGTAAAGGCCCATGGCGCCGAAGCAAGCCCAAAGGGCATAGTCTTGAATCGCCAGAGATGTCCTTTCCAGCAAAAAGCTAGGAAAGTTCTGAATTCCTCTTCTATTGGGATCGTTAGGTAGGCATCCTTCAGATCCAGTCTCGTCAGCCAATCCTTCTCTCTGAGCGAGTCTCAGAGTTGATGGATGCCCTCCATCTTGAAATGTCGGTAGACTATCCAACCGTTCAGCTCCTTTAAGTTTGTAACTGGACGCACTTTCTCTTTTCTGTGCACCAGAAACATATTGCTTATAAATTCGGGGTCTCTCGGGCACCTTTCTATGGCGTTCTTCGCTGCTAGCAGGTCTAGCTCTTGGTCTAGAAGCCTCTGTTCTGCATGCTCTAGATATTGCTGGTGAGGCCTGTGCCCTTGCACGGGCGGTTGTACGAACTCTAGGCACATACCCCAAATTGTTTGTAACACCCAGGTATCGCTGGAAAGCTCGCGCCAGTTTCTCAAAAACATGCCAGTTCTCCCCCCCCACTGGGGGATAATGCGTTGCTCTCACCTTGAGTGAACCCTTGTCCACGACCAGATCCTCTTCCTCTGCGACCTCTTGGGAAGCATCTTCTGGATGGGAAGGAGGAGTCCTGCTGCCTATTTTCCCAGTATTGGGCCCTGGGATTCTGGGGTCTTCTTCCACCCTGGTTGTGATCAGTCGAACGACCCCTGTGTCAACTGGTCCTTCCAAAAACTTGGTTGGGAGAAATCGTCTAGATGGAAGCCTGTGCCTTCTCCAAAGATGTGTAGGTGCCCACAAAGCAGCGAACCGACATTATGGGAGGGTGCTGTGTGCCTGAAATACCCGTGAGGGTGTCACTGCACGCCCTTTCACTATAGGTGCTTCAGATCTTTTAAACAATAAATCCTTTATTTATTTATTTATTTTTTAAAAAAATTTATAGTGGCTGCACCAGACTTGTAACAGTTCTTAAATGAGCCTGGTATGGGCGTTTTTCGAATTGACCTCACTGTCTGTGAGGAGCGCTTTGTAAGCCTCAACCAAATGTCTTTCTTCATGACGTGAGGCTGCAGTCCTTCAGCAGCTGACTGCTGCTTGCATCAGCGCTCCAAGCGCGTGTACTATTTCGAGCTTCTGCTCGGAATTCGTTCGAAATAGTCTTTGAAGCTACCGCGTAGCATATTGGAAAATCACCGCCGGGCCCAGCTTCCTGAACGTGCTCTGCTCCGTGTCGCAGGAATTAAACGCGACTGCGGAAGCATGAAGCTCGTTCCGACCCTGCCCCTGCAAAGGCGGGGGCCGTAGGGCCCTGGCGCACTAGAGAGCTGCTGGCCCCACCTCCCCGAGGGAGGGGGCCATCCTCAGCTCTCAAACTCCCCGCTGCCTCGCCTCCGTGGTGGAGGGGCTGGGGCTCTGTCCCTCTGATCGGCTCCACGGTGCCGCTTGAAGAGCAGTAGAAGAAGAGGAGGAGCTCAGGGACAGGAAGTGGTCATAGCTGAGAGTGAGATGGACTACAGAGACTATGGGGATTGTAGTTCAAAAGGAAGAAAAGTCTATTCAGACGGTTTTCAGTGTTTTGTTATGGTTTTTTGAGTTTGTTGAAACTGCTGAAGAGTAGTAAATTAAAGAAGTTGAAGCATAATGCTCGCCTCCAGTCTTGTCATAGAATTGGCAAGTATGCCTTTGCATCTGCAGCAGTTCCTATCTAGAAGTTTTAATTGTGTCTCTGTGGCCGGAGTGCAGGAAATACATAAGCTAGGGGCCAACATTCTAGAAATCAAAAGAAAATGCAACATAGATGATTACAAACGTGATCATAACTAAAGTTCATCTTTCAATGGCAATAGAAATAATGAGCAGAGAAAAAAAACACCAAAACAAACAACAATGTTTAGGCCCCTTTGGGCACAAAGCAACCCGACGTTGGCCCCATTTGGGAGGAATTTAAGGCAGGGATATCGATACTGTGAACGTGATTTATGTTAGCAGGCACGTTAGATCAACAAGTTAAGTGCTCTCCCTAGATAGCTGCCTGTATCCATCTTGTAAGAAAGGTTCGACTTCAAGCAGGGTGGACTCAGTCCTTCATTCTTTCGAGGACAATAAATTGTAATGACAACGATTAGTGAATTTTTAAGGAGGAGGAATCTGGAATCAAGCGTGATATATAAATACGGCGATTATTGTGTAATTACATACAGTGGTGGTTAAACCGCCACCACCGTTCTTTCCGGACCGGCTGATTAAGAGTCCTGCAGGTGGGAGGTGTCACTCCCGCCAGGTCTGACCTGGCGGGTTTAACACCACCCGCCTGAAGGCGGAAATGGAAACACCGGCTCTCGCATAGACGGACCGAGTGTTTCCATTGTCCCCATCCCCATGGAGTCCTATATGACTCCATGGGAATGGGGGCTTACCCAATTCCGCCTCTGGAATTCCTGGGTCACCGTGGTCGTAATGCCCCGGTAATTCTGGGAATCACGGAGGCGGAATGGTAATACGAGTACGGCGGTAACCTGCCGGTTTTTCCGGCTCGGTAACCGCTGGACTCGTAATGAGGCCCAGTATCTGTTGTGATGCTGGACATTACAGTTGGATAGAATGAACCACTCTAGAAAGAAAGACAGGAAAAAGCAGTGAATCCTTGAAGGAATCAAACAAGTATGCATCGACTTTTAAGTTCCTCAAGTCCACATGGTTAAAAGGTTCAATCTCATTTACTTCGTTTTTCAAAACTAAACAAACCGTTGTGAACTGAGCATGTATGGTTACTTAACTTGTTCCATGCACATAAAACACGATTTCTGTTTGCAAAACTGAAAAATGCATTAGTTGCATTTTACGGGTCTGACAAACATAACTGCAGTTTCACTTAGAACATATTTTATAGAATGGTTTCCTTAATAGACCTTCACGCTTTCAACGACTTTGATATTGCGATTTAGTGGCAACATGTGGCATTTTCAAGTTGTACTGCACATTTTCAGACATGCTTCCAAAAAGTGGCGGTGTGCCCTTCTGAACTGGTCCTCAGGTGCATTACCCAGAAGGCCAGACTAATTGTAACTTTGAAAATCAGAGGGGCCCAGGGACATACAGCACTGATGGCAGATATGATGTAAGTAGAATTGGAAGTTCGGAACGTACATTCAACTTGGGTAGCCAATGAGGACGAAAGGTGTGCCAGAAGATTACATTTTTCGCACATCATAGTTCTGTTGCATTGTTGCTGGGCAGGGACATCTGGTTCCTGGATGTCGGCTGGTTCAAGCGCCTGAAAGCCCATGGGTAAAGTAAGATGATTATGATGAGGTGGGTGCAAAGTTGGTTGGGGCCAGGTACTTTAAAGACCACAGTGACATGGTTCACATTGTTCTTCTCTTTGGTGCAGGCTCCAGCGAGGATCATTGCTAAGAAGCAGGACCCCACCCAACAAGACTCCCCTTCATTCCTTGCTGTTCTTTGATGTAGCTGCCTTGTGTGAGATAAAAGGCTCGCTAGACCGCTAAACCTCCTTCGCCCCTTAAAAGACCCGCTGATAAGTGCATTTTCGTCACTATCCTGCTTTTATGGCCATATAGATTCTGCCTCTAATGGAGTTTGCCCAGGACCAGACCACCACTAAGGCCCAAAGGAAACAACATGCTGGATAAAGGGCCAGCACAGATAACCCCTACCTGTCATCTTTAACATCACTGGAGCGGGGAACCACAAGATAGACCCTTGCGGCCTTAGGGCTCCATAGAGGCCATAGCAAATCATAGAGGCTGACACGAGGTCGAAGCATTGGGAAGTTGATACTATGCATGTTTCAAACAACTGCGCTCAGCAGCAAAAATAACAAGCAAACACTGTAAAGGCGGTCCTCCCTTTTCAATCATTAGTTCATAAACTGTTTGCCTGGTTGTTCCCCCTGTCCCTCACGAGTTCATCTCACTCTCCCCGCAGCCTGTTTGCCATGCTGCATGACTTCTTGCCCGACAAAGACTCTCTTGGTTCAAGGAAACACCCTGTTTACTATGGAGAAGGCTCTACGTTCGTTGACTGCACTTGTCTTCATACTGTGGACTTCCTACCCTGCTTCCATAGGCTCCTTGTTTTGTTATTCAGGATCCTGATGTGCTTTCTGATGGATCTGGATGTCCTTCTTTTCAGCCCCGTGACTATCCCCAAATCTGATACGAGCTCAGGAGAGCCACTAAACAGTGGATGGTAGACACTGTGTACACACCCCTCCTAGGCACTGCTCTCCCTCAAGTGAACAATCGCCTCCAGAGACACTAGCCAGCACAAGAAGCTGAAGTAGGGGAGTGCCTTTCTAAGAACATTTCGGATTCTTTCATCCATTAACAAACCACTAAACGTATAGGTCTTAAGAGGTACTCTGCTTCTCTATAGTATCCTTGCACAGATGGTTGTTTGTTTTTCTGCTCGGAAAGAGAGACTCTCTTCAACCTGGGAAGTAACTCCTGTACGAACACAATAAAGAAGTTCAGTCCCAACTTGCTTGTACTTGTCTGCTTCCCCACCTAACAGATTGGGGGACTTACCCCATTACCATCATGGACAGGAAGATGGCCCCACTAGAAGAGAAAGTATGCAGTTTTCTGTTATATATCAACAATCGAATTCACAAGGACATACATTACAAAATCAAGTGGCATTGACATCCCGGTCAACTACCGCTATCAGATACATTCAGTGGAAGCTCCAAGCAATTTCGGATTCTTTTTAATCAATGCCAACTACATTTTTTGTATGAGACAGTGCTTTTTTAATTGATCAGGCCAAGGTTGTTTTTGTATTGAGCAATCTTACTAGGGAAGCAGCACTGTGGTCCACTCCTTTGATAGTTTATACAAGCCACCTAATGAGCAGTTTCGAGAATGTGGAGAGGAAACTAAAATTAGCATTCACTCGAAGCCAAGTACAACAGTCAAGAACCTTGGAATGACTAGATCTAGCTCAAGTGAACATGGGCTTAAGAGCACATATAGCAAAATACAAACATGCATACACTGAAAGCGATTGGAGTGAGCCTGAACCTCGGGCACATGTTTTTACAAGTGTTGAAGGAGAAGATTAAGGATGAACTGGTGCACTTCGGCAACCTACAAAACATGAACAGACTGTTTTATTTTAATCAAGCATTTGCAGAGAGAAGATTGGAGAGACAAAGACATAGGCATGTATAAATCCAAGACTTAAGTCAAATACCAAGAGAATGAGAGAGAGGGATCCCCAGAATCCATGCAGCTTGAGGGAACACAACGTCTTTTCACACAAGAGGAAAGAAATCGGAGGAGGAGGATGGGACAATTATCTTATTGTGGTGGAGAAGATACATTGCCACAGAGACTGTCTTAACAAACCACTGCTCGGAAACGAGAGAGCTCATACCTAAGTAAGGGGATGAGCTTGAAGTTCCAGAATGAGATTCCCTTTGTCGCCAGAATGTTGTCCAGTCCATCACATGTACATCTCCATGTACAGATACAATTGCCATGGGGTCTTTTGTTTGGTACCACCACTATGGCAGTATGCCTGTGTTATGAACATTCCCTTAATACTGAAGTCTTCTCCAGAAACCGCATGTGCAGTCGATAGGTCCCCTTTGTCCCAGGGTGAAATCGCCCATCAAACACCCACGCTACGAACAGAGGGCAATTTACATCAATTCATTTTGACCTTCGACCTGATCGATCCATCTGGTTTCAAGACTATCCTTTGGGGTCCCGCAGTTTGTGCCAGTCAATACTTGCACTCACTTGGTTAAGAATAACAATTGTCTCACCCAGGTGTATACCACATTTTCTAACGGATCAAGGAGTTCAGGATTTGGAAGTATCAACCTTACGAGTCAAAAGAAACCCTGTTCAATATGTGTTGATATTCCACAGAAATGCAGAGATTATTGCAATGTTTTCAGTGAAGCAAAAGCATTGGGACTTCCGCCTCAGCGGCTCTATGATTGCCTGATGCACTTAGAACCCAGAACTGTTTCATCACTGGACAAAACGTATGCACTCAGTGGAAAGGAATGGGAAATCCTTAAATAATGCATCACAGAGAGTCTAAGAAAGGGTCACATTTGTCCTTCCAAGTCACTGGCAGGAGAACCTCCGTTTTCTTGTAGTCAAACGAGATGAAGGGGTTTGGCACCGGGTGGATAATCACAAAGTGAACTCTAAGGCGAATAAAGACCAGTATATGCTATCCTTGAGTCCTTTATTGGAACAGATCAGAGGTTCACAAATAATTTCTGAGCTTGACTTAAGATCAGCCTATAATTTGGTCAGTGGAAGATGGTGTTCAAGACTCCAATGGGACATTTTGAATATCTGGTAATGTCGTTTGGCTTATCTTTTGCCTCTGGGTATCACTGGTCAGGCTCTGACGTGGCCGACTTCTTTCCTCTCCAATCGACCCTCCCAGGTCCAACTTGGGTCCTTCCTCTCTGACATCTTTTTCTCTACCTGTAGTGTCCCCCAGGGAGCTAACCTCTCTCCCTGGCTGTTCAACCAATATCTGGCACTCCTTGCCCACTGCATCGTCGCTCTCTGCCCAAACTTTCAGTGCTATGCGGATGATACCCAGCTCATTTTCAGGCTACCCTCGGCCTCCTCCTCTCCTTCCCTTATCTCTGACGGTCTGCTATCCAGGAGTGGTGTGCCGCCAATGACCTCTACCTTAATGCCAGTAAGACTGAGATTCTACTCATCAGCACGCCCACTCCCTCCTTCCCTGCAGCTCTCTGGCCGACCTCTCTTGGCCCTCTTCCTGCTCCTACCTGCAAGGCAAAAAACGTTGGGGTCATCTTCGATTCCACACTCTCCTTCTCTCCTCACATTTCTGACGTCTCAAAGAAGTCAGAGGTATACTTCCTTTCCTCTCCTTCCCCCAGAAGCTCACTGTCTCCAGAGCCCTGGTTCTCTCTAAGCTGGACTACTGTAACAGCCTCTATCTAAATCTGCCTGCCTCTACTCTCCGCCCTCTGCAACTCATCCAGAACAGGACTGCAAGACTTGTCCTTGGCCTCAAGCCCAGGGACCCTATCTCTCCAGGACTGAAAGATGACTTGCTCCCAGTGGCTGCGAGGATTAAGTTCAAAACCCTGTGCATTGTCCACAAGGCCTTCTGGGACCTAGGACCGAAATACCTTCAACTCTCTCTTCCTAAATATCTTCCTTCTCGAGCTCTTCGCTCATCCGCCTCCAACTCCCTCAGCGTCAGCCGCTTCTCCAAGCAACAAGTTGGGGGTAGATCTCTCTCCACGGCAGGGGCCTCCCTCTGGAACAGCCTTCCTGCCTCCCTGAAACTTGAGGAGAACCATCTCTGGTTCCGGAAGCACCTCAAAACCTTCCTCTTTGCTTCTGCTTTCTCTCCCCCTCTTCCCTGCTAAATTCCTGATTGAAACTACACTGAATCTGCACTGGGCCACTCTCACTGATCTCGGTCCCTGTCCCAGCCACTTGCCCCCTGCACTGCCTCCCTGGCAACCCCTGCATTGCGGGACTGACTCTGTATCCCTACAGCCCCCCTCCCAGCACTTGCCTGCACTTACCTTGCCCTTGCCACCAGCTGGCCCTTTATTATTTATCTTGTTATTCTACTACCCCTGTACTGCACTTTCCCCTCTCCCTTTCCCTCTTCCCATGCACTTGCGCAATCTGAATGACACCTGGCCTAGTAAGATCGCTGTCTGTCTTCCCTTTGTCCCCCCTCCCTGCCTCATCGCGCCTTGAAACACTTGTGAGTAGGCGCGTTATAAATGCCATATCATATCATATATCTGCAATATTTCAAATATTTGTGGATGAGGTCTTTCAGGACTATTGGAACAGTTTCATGAGCTATCTCTAGGATATTTCTTTTCATTCTCGGATTCATGCAGAACATGCTAAATGTAAGGTTGGTGTTCCAGAGGCTCTGAAGAATAAGTAATATGGGAAACCTTCCAAATGCCAGTTCCACATCAAGAGGATTGTATTCTTTGGGTACATTCTAACCAGAGAAGGCACAGAAATGGTTCCAGAAAAGGTGTAAGGGATCACTAATTGAGTGAGCATGCAATCCACTTAGACAGTCATGGTATTTAGGTCCTTCTATTGCAAGTTAAGAAAGGGATTCTCAGACAAGAAGGCACCTAACGCTCTGTGTAATCGGAACAATCAGAAATTCCAGTGGCCCTTAAAATGAAGAAGCCTACAGAGGACAGAACAACAAGTTACGTAACCAGGGGTACGTTATTTCTACTGGATGTTCCTCCCACGTATTCCTCATCTTTAGATATCGTCCCTTAGCTGCTTCGGAAAAAATCTTTCGCCAGAGGGCGGTGTGCGTCGATGCAGTCAATTCGAGGGCTACCAACTCGGGCCGACTTCATCGTCGGTGTATATATAGCAGATGCAGCCCCCGTTAGTTCAGTTCTGTTTTTACGCCTCTTTTTGCAGAATTACCGGTATCAGTGAGTCCCAGGCCGTACCAGATTCTGAAAGAGCGTTAAGTGTAATGCTTGGAAATTCTACATTGGGGTAGGTTGGGGGAAGCAATGAGGAATATGTGGGAGGGACATGCAGTCGAAAGAACGTTACCAGGGGTAAGTAACTTGTTCTTCTAATGGATTGTGTCCTCCACGTATTCCTCATCTTTAGATAGACTCCCAAAGCAGTGTTAGGTTTTGGAGGAGGGAGTGCGAATTTTCAGATTTAAGATTTGTCATGAATAGGACAGCTTTTCCAAATCCTCCTTCATGGCTAGAGGATGAGTCCAGACAGTAATGCTTTGTAAATGTGTGAATGGTAGACCAAGTGGCTGCTGCACAAATGTCTTTTACAGGCACTCCTCTTTGAAGAGCAGAAGAGGTTGCCATGCCCCTTGTGGAATGAGCTCTCAGGCCTTCAGTGGGATCTTTTCTAGCCAATTTGTAACATTCTGTAATAGCAAGAATCATCCATCTGGACAAAGTTTGTTTTGTGACTGGAAGAACCAGTTTGTGTTCACTGTACCCAATGAAAAGCTGATCATGCTGACCTATTTTTGCCATTTGTGAAGCGTAAAAGCTAAAGCCCTTCTGGGATCAAGCCTATGTAGCCTTTCCTCTTCCATTCCAAGATAAGGAGGCGGATAAAATGTTGGAAGCACAATTATCTGGGGAAAATGAAAATCTGATACCATTTTTGGCAGAAAAGAAGGTTTCACCCCAAAGGACAACCTTGTCCTTGTATAAATAGTAAATGGTAGCTTACTAGATAATTCCTGCAACACACTCACCCTGAGGGCTGATTTCAACGTAACTAACAACATGGTTTTAAATGATAGTAGCATTAGTGGACATGAATGGAGTGGCTCAAAGGGCGCACACATCAGAAATTTCAACACAAGATTAAGATCACAAATCAGCACCTGATAAAGTGTAGGACGGAACACATTAGTGAGCCCTTTAAGAAACTGTATGATCAATGGCATCTTGCAATATGATACCTCTTCCGATGGTGCGCTTTAAGATTGAGTGTGCTGCCAAATCCCCTTTTATTGCTCCGATCTGAGCCCCAGATGCCAAATGTAGCAAAAAGGACAACACCATAGGTGCATTGCACTGAAAGGGTCCACCTCCTTTTCCCTACATCAACTGCAGAATCTATTCCAGTGGAAGCGGTATACGGATTTTGTTGCTGGCCTTCTGGCTGAAAGCAAAATCTCCATTACATCATCGGGGAGGTCCCAATCCTTATATCTCAACCTCTCAGAAACCATTGGTGAAGTTTGAGTGTCTTGGCCTCTGGATGGAGAAGCCGGCCCTCCTCTCGCGAGAGAAGGTCCTCTCTTTGCGGAAGACACATTGGAGGGCAGATGGACATGTCCAGAAGTTCCAGGTACTACGTCCTCCTGGCCCAATCCGGAGCATTAGGATCATGGATTTCCCAAACTTTCTCAACCTCCTGATCACGTGAGGAATGACAGGGACTGGAGGAAACGCACACATGAATGGAAATTCCCAGTCTACTACGATTGCGTCCCCTAGAGCGCCTCTTGGGGAAAATTCCATGGAGCAGAAGAGTTCGCACTTCCGGTGGCCCCCGGTGGCAAACAGATCCACTTGAGGGGTTCCCAAAGGGTGAAGATCTCAAAGGACTTCCTGAGCTAGTTCCCACTTGTGGGAGGTTTTGCTCTGTCTGCTCAGAGAGTCTGCCTCTGTGTTCTCCTCTGCGGCTAGGTGAACTGCCATTAGGGAGATTCCTTCTTGAATTGCCCAGAACCAGAGCTGCATTGCCTCTCTGCACAGTGGTAGTGACCCTACACCTCCTCTTGTTGAGGTAGTACATGGCCACTGTGTTGTCTGTCATTATCAGGTCATTCTTTCCCCGTACATGGGTCAGAAAGGCCTTCAGCGCTAGTCTGATTGCCCTCTACTCCAAAAGATTGATGGTTAGTTTGCACTCTGATGGAGACCAACAACCGCTGACTGTCAGATCGTTGGCGTGGGCTGCCCAGCCCGTGAGTGAGGCATCCGTAACTACTGTTATCTCTGGCCATGGTTGCCAAAAAGGTTCTACCTTCGGAATGTTGTCCTCGCAGGCCCATCACAGGTGATCTTGTGCGGCTCGGTTCGGAACCTGAAGCAGATCTGACATTGTGCCCCAGAATTGAGACCACTGTGTCCTGAGAACGATTGGAGGGATCTCATTTCTCAGGCAAGCCTCTGGCGCAAGAAAAAATGCAGGATGCCATGAAGCCAAGAAACCTAAAAAAGTCAAAGGCCGGGAGACGATTGGCACTGTGAAATTTGGTGACTATCTGCAGAATGTGTTGAGCCCTCACCTCAGGTGGCAAGGATTGTCCCAAGGATGCGTCCAGTACTGCTACAATGAATTGGAGTCTTTGAGACAAGATCATGTGGGACTTTTTGTAATTAAGGGAGAAGCCCAGTCTGGGAATCTTCATTGGCCACTTTGAAGAGCCAGTTCTCTCGCTCTTCCAACTGAGGAGTAGAAATGAAAGGACCTACCCCTCCAAAATGATCCACTGGGGGGAGATGGTTGTGGCTGACTGATAGTGGAACCAAGGGATTTGACTGCCACCTTTGAGGTCTGTAGCTTCTCTAGGCTTTCATAAGCCTTGTTGCCAAACAGCCGAGTGCCGTCAAAGGACATGTTGAGGGGCCTGGACTGCATGTCCGGTGCAAAACTCGATTTCCTCTACCATGCAAATATGCATATTTCTGTGCTTGCCGCCATGGCTCTGCTGATGCTATCAGCCGAGTCCAGTCCTGACCGAAGAGACTCACACATAGCCTCCTTACCGTCTCTTACAATATTCAGGAAGCCGTCTCTTTCTTCCCGTTCAGGAATATGGTCAGCCACCATAGCTACACAGTTCCACAGGGTGAATGTAAATTTTGTTAAGGCGCAAGTGGCATTTGCACATCTGAGAGCCATGCTACAGGCAGCAAACACTTTACTTGCCAACGCGTTGAAACCCTTATAATCTCTGTCTGGTAGGATGGTTGGGTATGCAGCCTGTTTGGATGTAGACGTTGCAGTCTGAACCACCAGGCTCTCTGGTAGCGAGTGCTTATGCAAGTAGTTAGGGTTGCTGCTAAAAGGTCTATATTTTTGGGTGAGGTTTTAATTCACTGCAGGACTTGATTCAGGAATCTCCCATTTTGTAATTACTTTTTGAAGGGCTACATGAAATGGTAGAATGGGATCCTTATGTGGACCTTTGTTGAAAATGTCAGTTAAGTCGTCTTGCTCGAATGGTGGAGCAGGTCTGCCCCATCCAAGAAAATCAATAACTTTGATCCTAAGTTGCCAATAATAATATTTAAGATGGATTCTTTAGATATAAGTGCAGTTGGGATGTTAGGAGTGCCAAACAGCAGACCAAATGGAGGAGTATTCTGGTCCGATGGCTTGTGCTTCTCATAAATGGAGGTTAAAGATTTGAAAGAATCTTTCCTTGGCAAAGGCTTATAGGATTTTTCAATTTCTTTTGAAATTACTGGAGGTTTTGTGCACAAAGGCTTCAATGGCATTGATGGCATTGACAGTAATGGTGTTGACGGACTCGGCCCTGATGACGTCAATGGTTTCAACGCCAATGGCAACAATGTCTTGGACGATTTATGCGTCAATCTTGACAACCCTCGACTTGATGCAGTCTTTGATGGTTTTTCGTCATGTGGAGACATGGTCGGTTCTCGAGGGGTCTTGGGCCTCAGTCCCTGTGTCCCGGGCACGAGGGCACACAGGATTTAGCCCTAGCCCTTTGCTTGTTGGCTTTCAACAGCATGACAAGAGCATGGTTTTTTTATTTTTCTTTGAGAGTCCAGGGCCTCCTTCTCGAAAAATGTTAGCATTTCCTGCCTGAATTCCTCCCATTGAGCCGTTGTTGAGGATTTAGTTGGGTAGGATATCATTCTCTCTGGAGAGGAATCGGACGATGTAGAAGAAGGTGATCTATAGTGCCTTTTCTTCTTCAATGATGAGGAATGGTGCGATCCGTTCCTGGAGTGGTGTGATCCGTTCCTGGGGTGTGAATGCTTTTTTCGATATCTTCCTTCGAGGAGAGTCACCTCTCGACTCGGACGAGCATTTCTTTGACTGAGTGATCGATGGGGATTTAGTAGGGGGCATACCCACCGCTAATGTTTCAGAGCATTATCGGTCATGGACCGACAGGTCTCCCTGTCTGCTGTCCTATGCGCCCGCCAAGGCACCACAGACACACTCAATGAGAGTCCACAAGGGACATCTTAGCACATGAGTCATAGCATTTTTTTAACCAGGTCTTCAGGGTTGATGGTGTAGAGGATGAGGCCATCGTACTCCATGTCATTATTTTTTGTCACAAAAAAACAAAGCGTGCAGTATTTCTCGAAGCGTTAGCTATCGCAGAAAAAACTGAACTGAAGCTAATGGGAGCTGTGTGTGCTATATATACCAGCAATGATGTGGACCCGAGATGGAAGCCCTCGAGGGACATCGAGTCGACTGCATCAATGCACAGCACCCTCTGCCGAATTCTTTTTCACCGAAGCAGCTAAAGCTGGAAGAGAAGATATCTTAAAATGAGGAATACATGGGAGGACACAATCCATTCAAAGAATTGTAGAGGTGGAGCCAAGTACCCCCACCAAAAGCGCCACCGCCATGTTGCTTATATGTTGGGAACCAGAAATGACGACACGTGCCGTTCCAGCAAGAATGGCAATACCGCAAAGAACCTTTGAGATAAGGTACCCGCTGAGAAAACCCTATATAAATGCACAAAGAAATGGTGCTTGTCTGGCTGAAGTGCCAGAAGAGGTGTGCATTTCAACACGGAAAGAGACTGATGACATCATGCAAAGTAAGAGCTGATGCACCTAGAAAAGATGGACGAGGTGAAAGAACATAAACATTCTCTAAGAGCTGAAGAGAAGATGGTACAGATGAGCAACATTTTGGTCTCGAGATGAAGATGCTCATGCTAAAGAAACGCTGAAGAATATATACATCAGTTTACATGTGTACAGACGCAGTAACACAAGTAGGGAAAAGTAATCATAAGGTTGGCTACATAATGAATAGTTTTGCGGCAATGCACCAATGTATACATATAGGAATGTACAGAACCTGGATATTCCACAATGCACTTTAGCAATGCTCGAAATCCCATCGGTGGAAAGGATTTCAGTGTGTGGCGCAGTTGGAAATTAGTGATGGCAAGCGCAAATTTCGAGAAAGGCTTGGCTGGCCGAGCACCAAGAAAACGAGATCACAATGAGTTGGGCGTCTGTCAAAAAAGGCTACAACAAACGTGAGAAAAGAACAAACTTCTGTTTGAAGCAGAATGGAAAAACACTGAAGGCATCAAGAGTTCATCATTTAATAATATTAAATGCAGCAAAAGGCTCAAAAAAGTGGTCTCTAGTCACATGGGTGAGATCAAAATAGCTTGGGTCAAACTACACTGAAACCAAGAAGACAGAATGATGCTACACTCCCTTTATTTCTCAGGCGCAAGCAGCTTCTGCATGTCCAAGTTCAAAGCCTTAATTGACTGGCAGACTGTAGGAGTGATGGTAGATGTTGGGCTAATTGGTGGAGAGGCAAGACCACACCAAACCTCCATGCACCAAGGAGTGGTAGCCTGCGTGCTGCTAGCATGTGGAATATTCCAGAAGGGTGCAAGAGTGCCAAACCAATCATAGAGGGTCACGTAGTAAAGAGCCCTATAGTTTGTGTAACCAATCAGTCGTCGAGTATTTAGTGACGATAATGATGACCATTTATTTGGGGTGGGCTTAGTTGCCCACCTGACTTAAGATACCCAATCATAACCTCTGGCTATATAGTACGTATACTTAGCTGTTTCCTGAAAGTCCACCACCGTTACTCATAGGTTTTTGTAATTTGCCACCTAGTAGGACATCAGCAATGAAGAGTTTTTGTTTAAAAGTACTGTATTTTCTGAAATGCGTTGAGATCGTGCTGTGCGACGTCGGATGATGTCCATTGTACTCCCTGTTTTAGATAATTGATAATAAAACAGAACGCAGTTTTGACAACTTCCTGAGTCATTTTAATTATTAATATTTGAGTAACTTCTGCATCCCCATCGACCTCTAAGTATAGCTACCTCGTCTTAAAGGACTCTAAGATCTATGAGTTCCCGTGGTAGCAGAGGTGATGGCTAAATTCCCCATCGATCTAGTAGGCTTTTAAGGGTCTCTGATTATCGGATGTCCTCCGCCATTTAGCTGGAGGAACGTGAAGCTCCCTGTAGATAGCGGCCAGTAGTAAAAACGTGCAAGTCACTAAAAAGATAGGTCGGACTCGTCCCTCTTCCACAGAATTCTCCTACCGGTTTCTACGGGCAGCTGAGCGAAGGCTGAAGCAGCTGGTTAAGGAGGAGACTATCCCGAGGGCCAGGAGCTGAAAAACGAATGGTGAGAAGATTGAGAAATGTGGCAAAAAGTACATTGCATGGGGAAAATGATAATGGGGAGGAGAAACGGAGGGTTGGTTGGGTATTCGGTTAGTGATAAACAGTATTGAGTAAGAATATATGGACGAGGAGCGTTCCATAGGATAAGCGCAGAGGCCTGCGTTCAGGAACGTCGGAAGAGATTGTTTTAAAATCTGAAGCGGATGATATAGGCGACAAACAAAATAGATTTTGTTAATGAAAACAATCTAAACTCCCTATCAGTAGTAATTTTGGGGTAGAAAGTAGCAACAAAGTGCATTGGCGGTGATATATGTTGGCCGGCCAGTTTGTCTATGTGTCTTGTATGTTATATATGTTTGTGTAAAGGAAAAGTGAAGTGTCGACGAGCAACAAAATTAACAGGATTGTGTTTAAAGGACGAGATAAAAAAATATTTATTTATTTAGTCATTGAGAGTATTGATTGAGTAGGTAGTTTGAAAAAAAGTGAGATATAGAGGCTTGGAGCTGCGTCGGTTGGTGCATGCTCATATTGTGTTATTTTTCTGGAAAGTGTTGTCTGTGTAAAAACGCGGTAAGTATTGACAGTCAAGTGAGACTTGTCACAATGGAGGATTGTACTCCGTTTATACACTGACACAAACAGTTGCCAAAACACGCACACAAACTTAAGCAATATGGTGCAGAATGGGCTAAGGGTAGAGCAGATAAGATGTTCATGCCATGGCCACGAGGGGGATCGCTGTAAAAACCGGTTTTGTCACACATGACCACGTATTTGCACGCTGCGTACACAGGAAAAAAGTTGGAAAAAAGGTTAACCAGCCTAGAGCTTTGGAAGATGCACCAGGAGGAACGCGAAGACCCACCTCCTGAAGACTGGATGCTTAACCAGTGTAAAGAGGGGAGGGAGGTGAAGAGCCTTCTGCTCCCCCTACCGCACCTGAAGTAAATGGCGATAACGCAAAAGATGAAGGAGTGTATCCACTCAGAGAGCTTAAAGCACTGACAGGATATAGTAATCCGACATATGAACCGCCTGCTTATAGCAGTGACAGGAGCTCAGAGAGGACTCCAGAGAAAGATGTGATCCCTAACGTCCCATGGGACAAAGAGAGAAGTGAATGGTCAGATGTGACCCTGGACATAGAAAGAGCAATTAAGATTTGGAAAGGAGAAAAAGATAAAACTGACGAGATAGCGCTCATACCGAATTAATGGATGGGTGGTCAGATATTGCTCAAACTTGATGGAAAAAGCTTTGAGGAAGTGAGGTAAAGGGAAGATCAAGACGAGCAAGATAAAAAAAGACAGGTAACTAGAGAAACAATTGAAAGATTCGTATAAATGAAAGAGCAGACAAAGACGAGTACAGAGGTATCGGAAGAGCAGCTAAGAAGGTAAGAAAGAACAAAAGAGCTAAGAAAATATGAGAACAGGCAGAGAGCGATCAAAGAAAGGGACAGGCTGGAGAAGAAGAGGAAGAACATAAATTAAGAGAGAAAAGAATGCAAAAACTGAAAGATGAAGAAGGGAGGGCATAAGACTGAAAGATGAAGTACTTAGGGCAAATGAGAGCAGGGAAGCGAAAAGACAGGAGGAAGAGAGAGTTACAGAAGAAGCAAAAAACCGAAGGGCATTTGATGAGGAAATGGAACGAAAGAGGAGACAGAGAGCATGCGACATTGATCGCATTGAGAAAGAGCTAATGGATCTGAATCCAGTAGTAGCATGGAAAGATATAGAAGAATTCTTCCCACTGCAGGAGCCAATGTCAGGGCCCTCTAGGGTAGATCTAGAAAAGGAATTTGAAATAGAAGCTATAGGAGACAGAATTGCGATCTCAAGCTGAGGACAAAAAGCAAATTGAGAAACAAGGGGAAAGATGATAAATTTGAGTTTTCACAGTTACGAGGCAAGGGGGGGGAAGTCTGTTTAGTTCTGAGCACCGAGCTTTGTCTTTGGACAGGCTAACTCTGAATAGGGATGAGAAAGAGGATAGCCATACGAGTTGGGGACAAGAGATGTCAGACGAAGAAAGGCAAACCTTCCGTGGGGAGGAGGGAGCTGGTGCATGTAGTCCCAAGGGATCTTTTCCGATGGACAAGGAAGTTAGATGGTTGGATCGGGACCTACCTAAACTGAGGACGCCAGAGCTTGTGGAGCGGCCAGGTCGACCTAAAGGGTGATCCCATAGTGTAAGGGGGACTCGCCACCATATGTGAACAGACTAAGGTCATTGCCAGGAAGAATGCAATCGGGAATCATTGTCCCTACTATGGATAGGCAAACGATGGAAGCAGATTGCGATTTTGGGATCTCACAGTATCCCTTGTTAGAAAAAGGAGAGGTCAGATCGCAGTATATTCCGTGGCTCCAAATGGACATGGATAACTTGAGATGTAAATTGCCAAGCTTAACGTCGGGTGCCGGAAAGTAGATTTATAAATTAGAAAAAATGACAGGAGGAAACATGTTAGCTATAGGGGACATTAAGGGTCTCCTTGCAGCCATCCTTGGGGAAAGGGCTGATGACCTTTGGATGAGAGCGGGATATGCAGGAGTCACTGCACAGCACAAAAGGGTGCGCCGTTTAATAATTGTAGAGCGGCAGTCTGGAAAGTGCTTTGAGTACAGTATCCAGGCACCTCAGATATGGGAGCAATAATGACACGTAAAATTCAGGATGGGGAGGATCCGCTTAATTTTCATTCAGAATTTTCAAGAGCAGTGGTATTTGGAAACTCCGGAGCCATGAGGAAAATCTATACCGGTATTCAATCATATTCTATGTCAGGGACAGCCAGAACAGGTACAGAGGTAGCTTAAGAAGCTTGTGGGTATGGAGGCAAAGCCATGACCAGAAATACAGCCGACCATAGTGCATCATTGGCGAATGTTGCAAGAGAAAAATCAGAAGAAAGAGGATCCTAAGGAGATTGAAGAAACTAAACTAGTGCAGAAGAAATTGTCCCCATATGCTATAGAAGGGGCAATGCTGACTAGTCGAGAAGGGCCAGGATCACAGCAAACAGCAGGTATGCCGCAGGTGAATAACCAACGGCAGTCAGATCAAGGAAGAAACAGATTTATGCCGAGAGGCAGAGGAGGCTTCCACTGAAGAGGATGCTTTCAGAATATTCATGGAAGTTTTCAGAATAACCAAGATGACAATCAGGGCATGCAGGATGGGCAAATTAGACGATTCCCTCCTGTATGTTGGACATGTGGAATGACAGGACATATAGCGCGAACATGTGGGAGCCAAAGGTAGGTACAGAATGGGCAATTCTCAAGAGGGGGGGGGGATCAGCTTATCCTCCAGCATATTGCCCACAAAGCATGGACGGTTTCGCCCAAGATCAGACAGTGTATCAGACACAAGCACCACAAACACAGCAGGCTTTGCCATCACAGCAAGCACCATTGAGTCTGCCACAAGTACAGTCACGGTGCTCACCCATGCACATACAGAAAAGTGCAAATACAGGACAGTTATTGACCCAAAGAGTAGGAGGCATCACTGAGGAGGGTGGAATCATTTCACAGTTACGGGAATAAGTATGTATCCACAATAGGACAGCTCACTGGGTGACTTGATGTGTTCAGTACTGTCTGTGATGCCTAATCCTCAAGAGGAACCATGGGTTGACGTCACGATAGGAGGCAAATCCTTTTCTTTTTAAGTAGACACTGGAGCAACTCGCTCATGTATACGAGAGGGACAATTTTTATTATCGGGTAATGCCATGAATGCTCAAGGATTCTCAGGGGCTACAAGTAGAGCTCCTTTTTCTGAGAAATTGCCAGTCTCTATAGGAGAATGTGATATATCTGTTCCGTTATTGTATTAGAAACAGACGCTAGTTAATGTACTAGGCCGAGATTTAATGACGAAGTTGAACATAACAATTTCTTTTACTGATGAAGGCATGGTGTGTTCTACACCAGTTATACAGTATTTGAATGTTAGTGAACTTATTATGGCATTCACAGGGCAAAAAGCTTTGCGAGGAAAGCCGCTAGAACCAGAGGTTTTTCACTATGGGGTACGCATTTTGTTAACATGGCTACCTGGTTTAGTGGGTAAGGTAATGAGAATACCTGATGAATTTTTGTTCAGACCACAGATACCTATGGACGAATAGGGGGAACAGATATTTCCCCTGGAATTACAGGCAGCCATAGTACGAGGGGAGTTGGCCATGCTCGAAAGATTTGATGACGGTATTCTATGTCTCGAGAGACGGATGAGGTCATTTTTAAGTCTATATCATCCACATCAGAGTCACCATGCAATACCGCTGTGTACCCCATCAAGAAATCAAAAGGGGGGTTGTGGCGTTTAATTCAGGACATGAGGCCGATTAACCAGATTGTGGAGGCAGAGTTTCCTCTAGATCCAAATCTGGTGATGATCTGATGTAGTAGCTCGGTTGAGGCACGATATTTCATGGTGACTGACTTGAAAAATGCATTTTTCTCGATCCTGTTGCATACAGACTCCCAAGATCTTACATCGTTTACGTTCTGTCAGACGAAGTTAAAAAGCACACGTTTGCCTCAAGGGTATTGTGAGTCTCCATCAATTTTCAATAGGGTCCTGCTGATGGACCTAAGCAATATTGATTTGTCAAGTGTCGTGCTGCAATACGTAGATGATATTTTAGTCTGCAGCACATCAGAAGAAGAGTGTAGTTGAGCCTTCATTCAACTGCCATCAGGAGGGCAGGAGCCCCCTGCATCAGCTGCTGGAGTCCGGAGCATTATAATCGCCGTCGGACGCATCTTTCGCCTGCCCTGTATTTTCAGGTAAGCGTGTGCCGGCTCACCCCTGACTTCACCTCGTTGCCTGAGTGCCCATTTACCCTCATACTGCCTTTTAATACCAAACCGTGGTCATAATACCATGTTCACCAGCCATTCCCCATGAGGAGGATCTTCAAAATGGCGTCCGTTATGTTGTTTAGATAGTTGCCTAGCAATGAGCACCGATGTCCTTTGGCCGCTCAACAGCTCTTCCGTGACGTGGGGTCACTGGAAGGCGTTAGCCAGCTGATCCACTTAGGGTGTCAAGGGTGCTGCCTGCCTGTGCCTGTCGTTTGCCGGAGGGCCGAACGCCCATCCACTCTGTCCTTTTACCTACCACCTAGAGGTAAGAATCTGTAACTATATTGCTTGAAACCCACCAAGTAACGTTATTACACCTCTGGCTGGCCTCGCTCACATACACAGATTGTCCAGCGAACACCTCGAGGAACGTGTCACAATATACTACTACACGTCATGTTACGCGTTGCCCTGCAAGAACCCTTCCGCTACTAACCGAAGACCTAAGAAACTGGCCGACCCGTAGCCCTGAACTTGAAAATCGCGTGACCTATCACAAATGAACTTCAGGTGACCATGTTGTATTACATTGTCGTCATTTACACCGTTGCCCGGCAACACCTAATTCCTGCCACAGTCGTCGGACTATATCTATGTTCTGCATCACTCTGCCTGTTTAGGTCTGCATCATGCCTTACACTGCCTCCAGTGACCACCCGACACGTCAACGCTAGCCATAAGTACATTTCCATCAATATACTGGCAAATACTACTACAATGCCACCATGGCAATGATAGCTTGCTCATATGGTGCAATATGTTCCAAACTACATGTGCTTTTTCCTCGTCATCATGCACTTCCAAGAAGCACTATTACACCAATGCTTCAACTAGGTGTTACCAGTTTACTGCTCACATTATGCTAAGTATCTCAAGGATGCCACCCTTATGTTTCTAATATTACATAGGATCACATAGCCTATCATGATCAAGCTTATATGTATTATGGTTTGATATGAATGTACTGATGAAGTAAGATGTATGTTCTGGTTGCCATATCTGTGTATGACCTACTCCAAATTTACACTGTCTAGATTCTCTAAGATATGTACCGCCTGCATACTCGTGTAACCTCTCTCTAGACAAACTGCTGCAAATAATTGTTGAAAGTCGTTACAAGTGCCTTCTGGCTAACTTTACTTTACTAAATACTAGGCACCTCAGATACTTTCCCCACTACATCTAGTGCTATACTTTACTAGCTTTGTTCCCGCGCTTACCTCAAGATTCTGGACCCTTTCTTACCTAATAGAGTCTCTCCTACCACAGAGATTTAGCTATCTCCAAATATTATGTACACCTTGTTCCTATCACTGGTAGGCGTATTCACTGCGCTTAACCAGTTCCTTACTACTACACATGTTACTTGGCCCGTGTGCCACTGGTGTCCAACCATGTTCCACTATTCTAAGGAAATAAATGCCACACCGTTGTTACCTGCGCTTAACTATAGCTCCTTGGATTCAACCATTAGGCCAACGTATTTCTTACCTAAGTTAAGTTTGGACCTTAACTATCTATACACAAGTCCCTTGATTGGTAAGAACCATCTCTCACCTTTACCTAACCTGTACACAAATGGATCTGATGTTAAGTCTATGTCTTCAAGCCACCCCTGCCTGACCAGAGACAGAAATCTCAGACTCAGCGCTAGACTCCAGACATCTCTGAATACGTATCTTGTCAAGGGAGACCCCACTAAGTCTGTGCCCTCAAGTCACCCCTCCCCGACCAGACACAGAAATCTCAGACTCAGCGCTAGACTCCAGATATTGCCGAACACACATCATGCCAATCTGCTGTCAAATATCCCCATAAACCTAACCATACCTAGGAAAGTCACAACTAATAATACAACTAATTATAACAAGTTACCAAAACAGAATACTTGCCAGCCAAAGTCTCTACGCAGACGATCAAGGGTGCTCTAAGCAATGCCAGATCGTTAGTAGCACATGCGACGGACATTGCTGACCTAATAACTGCAGGTAATTTAGACTTCGTAGCCATTACAGAATCCTGGCTGCATGCAGCAGCAGGACCGTGACTGTTACTTGCTGTACCAGACAATACACAATTGTAAGAGCTGACAGAGTAGATGCCAGAGGCGGCGGAGTCGCCATATTAGCTAAAACTAACCTAGACCTTAGATTAACTACTACGACCAAATTCTCATCTTGTGAATCACCCACAGCCAAAATACCTATTAACAATTCCTGCACTATAACTATCCAACTAGTATACAGACCCCCTGAGCCCATAGGCACCTTCGAGGAAGAGCTGCTACTACTACTTATGGATAACATCAAAACATCCTCCCAAATATTACTACTGGATGATTTCAATCTAGGACTAAATGACCCGATTGATCACCAACCACTAGCAATAGCCAACACTGTTACAGAACAAGGCTTTACCCTAAAAGTCACCCAACCTACACACATTAAAGGCAGGACCCTTGATTGGGTAGCCGACCTTAACTGTGACACTAAAATTACTGCTATCACTCCCCAATCTTGGACAGATTATCACCTACTGTCATTTATCTTCTCAGTAAATGTCCAAAAATCCAAACAAAACTTGATAGCACCTCCATGTCCTACAAGGAACAAACGCAACATCACGGTGGATGCCATCTTGCCACTTGTGCTCCCTACGTTGAATTCCCTAGACGAAGTCACTGACCCGAACAAGTTAGTAGAGAGCTATAATTCCTCTATGACTAAAGCACTGGACATCATCGCCTTCATTTAACTGCGTAAAGGTAAACCAAAAGTTCACTTGAACTCCTGTTTCACTCCAGAATTGAAAACCTTATGTGCTAATAAGAGAGAATTGGAATCCACATGGAAGCACCACCCTTCCGTAGAGAACAAAACTAATCTAATAAACTTATCCTCAAAATATAAAGAAGAAATACTTCATACTAAATGTGAATCATAAAACAACAGAATAAATCAAGCTAGTTCTAGTACAATAGAGTTATTTGTGATCCTTAAAGAGATGGAGATGCCTATTACCCCCACGGACCTGTGTGTTAAAGATAAACTTTGGTGCACGAACATTCAAAATGCTCATACTAACAAAATAGCCACACTGCAAACCAAAATTGCTGAAAAACGTCGAAACCTTCAAACCTCTGGTAACCGGCACCACAATATAAAGCCCACCACTAAACCACCCCAAGGCTACAAATTCTCGAAAGTCTCAGCCCTGGAGGTACACAAAATCATTGCTTCCCTCAAACCATCTAGGTGCCAAGGCAACAGTTGCCCGGCGCAAATAATTAAGGATGCTGCTAGAGACTTGCACCAAGACTATCCAAACTAATCAATGCTTCATTTACCTCAGGTATAGTACCCAGTAACTTAAAGGAATCATGGATTTTACCTCTCCTTTAAAAACAATCCTTGGACCCCATCCTTCCTACTAACTATAGGCCAATTACCACAGTCCCATTCTTACTGAAGATTCTGGAAAGGGTATCTTACCTACAGATCCAGGAATATCTAGGGATTAACCACCGCCAATACGGATTTAGACCTCAACCTGAGACTGAAACGGCGCTGCTCGATCTAAAAGCACAGATAGATGAACTTAAGGACAATGGAAAAATTGGCTTATTACTACTTTTGGACCTATCGGCGGCGTTCGATCTGGTTGACCACAAAATTCTATGTAATCACCTTGCGTCAGCAGCCCGTTTCTCTCAAAACGCCATTACGTGGATACAATATTTTCTAAAGAATAGGACAATCAGAGTATTCTCTCCCTCAGCAGCAGCTGACCCTATCCAATCACATGTGGAGTACCCCAAAACTCTTGTGTATCACCTACAATGTACAACATCTTCACAAAGCCCTTATTCAACTAACTGCACTATCTGGGTGTCAACTACAGTAACTATGCAAATGACACCCAGATCCTGCTTCATCTAACGGGTATTTATGACAGTGATGTACTACTAGTGAACAAAAAGTATCTAATCATTCAGGTATAGATGGCACTCACGGCCTCTGCCTGAATGATGATAAAACTGAGTTGCTGCTTTTAGGATCTATAGCTAACCTGAACAAACTGAATACAGACTACACATCTTTTAACATCGATGGGAATAAGATCCCAGTGGCCAAAGAAGTAAAAACTCTAGGTTTTTATCTCAATGCTACACTGAGTCTACATAAACAAGTTAACGCCACAGCCTCAGCCGTTGCCTATACGGGTAAACTGATTAGGGCATGCAAACCTCTGCTCTCTGAGCAGAGTTGCATCACCCCGCTAGATCATTAATACTATCCAAGTTGGATTATTGCAACAGAGTTTACCTGGGAGAAAGTAAATATGTTCTCAATAAATTACAAATCCTGCAAAATAGCACTCAGGTCTGCGTTAAGCATCTCAAGGAGAACTCACATATCTGAAACTAGAAGACAGTATAAATGGCTTTCAATTAAGGATAAGATCCAACTCAAAACCATGTCACTTACGTACAAATCTTTGAACCATGCGGCCCACTGTACTTAACAGAAAAGTTCAACCTCAGCTCATCTACCAGAGTCACTAGGTCCTCTAACACCATTGGCCTGATAGTCCCAGATATAAACTTCAAATGTCAGGCAGGACTAGCTTCCCAGTCATGGCTGCACAGCTATGGAATTCGCTCCTTCTCTCCCTGAAAACGACCAAATCATTCTCAAACTTCAGACGTAACTCTATCAAATGGTTAACTGAGAAGCACTAACTGTAAAAAGACAAACAGAATTTTGCCACCTTCCAGTTCCTTTCTGTATAAGACTTTTGCCGTGTTCCTCCTACTGTGATTTTAGGACTGCACATTGCCTCTAATTTGATTGTTGTTATTACTATCTGATTGTATACACTGTAATCCTGTATTCCATGACATCTGCATACCTGTAACACTTGTAACTGTTCCAATGCGCCCAGATAACCCCGGGTCAAGGGGCGCTATAGAAATAAATAAAACAAACAAACTAATGATCATTTTAGCAGAGAAAGGGTATAAGGTAGACAAAGATAAATTGCAGTACTGCCAGGAATAGGTGTTGTACATAGGACAGTTAATCTCACACAAAGGAAAGAAGGTTACACCTGAAAGAGCTGAGGCGATTTTGAAAACAGCAAAACCCCACACGATAAAGGGAATGCAGCAGTTTTTAGAACAGTGCAATTATGTCAGAGTATGGATATTTGATTATAGTTCTTACACAAAACCATTGTTGCAAGCCCTGAAAAAGGCACAGCAGAATCATGAAATAATTGAATAGACTGAGGAAATGGAGGAAGGATTTGATGAATTAAAAAAGGCAATATGCACAGCACCAGTTTTAGGAATCCCTCATTATTCTGAGGATTTCTCTTTATTTACGCACACCAATGGAACAGTTATGACAGCATTACTCACACAGATAACTACACTGCATTACAGTGGGATTTTGGACCCAGTAATGAGGGGTCACTTCCCTTGCAAACAATCATTGCCAGCCGCTGCATTCGCTATTGAGAAATCTGCAACGATAGTAATCGGGTGTTCCATGATGTGAGCATGCTTTGCTTGCTGTTTTGGAGAAACCTAAAGGTACATTGACATCTCAAAGAGCCTCTGCTTATGAGGCGGTAATATTGAATCCGGTGATCAAAATAGTCAGGTGTAAAATGTTGAACCCTGCCACGTTTATTGCTGAACCACTGGCAGAGGATGGACAAGTGCATGATTGTTCAAATTATGATGAATTCTATGATGATATTACAAGAGTGAAAGAAAATGCTCTCGCAGAAGGGGAGATTATTTTTATTGATGGGTCTTCGAGAATCGATCAAACTGATGGAGAAAGGCATTCAGGTGCCGCTGTACTAAAGCACAACGTTAATGGGGAGTTCAAAGTAATGGCGAGTGCAAGACTCAGAATAAGTGTCGATGATTGTCACGCTCCGTAAACACAGACCAGGAAGTAACAGTGTACAGTGACTCCACCTACGTGACGTCAACCGTGCACGCAGCCCTAGCACATTGGAAAGGAGGGACTACCTCCGAGCAGACGGCACTCCACTGCAACACGCTGCTTTATTGGATAGGCTCATTAAGGCACTACAACTCCCAGTAGCCATCGCAAAAGTTAAGTGCGCAGCGCACACTAAGAGAACAGACTTTATTTCACGCAGTAAACAAGCCACGACGAAGATGCGAAAAGGGTTGCATATTCAGTTGACGTAATGAGTTTTGATACGCCGGATGTGAAAGAGAAGATTGTTGTAAGGGTGATTGTGAATGAAAGCTTTAATCACTTATCGAAAATGCAATTTATGGAAGTTCAGTGTGGAGCCCCACAGGAAGAGAAAGACCTATGCACATGGAGGGAGTGTTCTTTATCCCCCACCAAGGCACTTTGGTGAAAAGACAGCACTGGTAAACCGGTGATGCCTGTAGCCTTAATAAAGGTGGCGTTAGAACAGCAGATACGCTACCCTGCGCACATCACTAGGGAAAGCCTTGCAGCAACTATTGCAGAGGACTGGTTTGTGCCGAGCCTGTTAGAGCACAGTGTTTTTTATGTAGTAAATTGCATTGTATGTCAAAGGTTTACTGCTGGGCACACGCTGTGAACAGTCGGAGGAGTTATCCCTCAACCGAATGGTCCATTTCAGCATTTACATATTGATTATGTTGATATGCTGCAAGTCTGTAATGGTTATAGGTATATGATAGTGGTGGTGTGTCCCTTCTCAAGGTGGATTGAAGGAGGTCCATGTACATACCCTGACGCCACTTTCACTGCAAAGTTTTTAGTCCGAGAAGTATTTCCTAGATGGGGAGTATGTGAGGTGCTGAGATCAGATAATGGTCCCCATTTTGTGAATGAAGTGTTCGAGAAAAATGTATTTGTTGCTTAGTATAAAGCACAAGTTTTCTTCTGCTTATCACCCGCAAGCGAACAGATCATGTGAGAGACTGAACGGTCTGATCAAGGAAAGGATAGCCAAATTAAAGCTAACACTGAATAAGGGGTGGCTGCATTGCTTACCCCTTGCATTATATGCATTAAGAAATCAACCTGGCTCAGACCACCACCTCACACCCCACAAACGAGCCACTGGGAGGCGAATGAGAACACCTCTGACTCCTCCATCAAGGACTAGGAGTGATGCCCAGACAACTGCAGAATTGTTAGGAGCTGAGTTACGTGATTACTTAACATGTATGATGGCTAGTATCTCTGTCATTTCAGATCAAGTCAAGCGGACATGGTGCCTGTCTCAGAACAGAGATGAAGACCATTCAGCAACCCGAGTTCAAGAACTATCTAAACCTAAGATGTTTCCAGGAAATCAAATAGTGATCAGAAATTTCACAAGGAAGTGGCACAAGCCTAGATTTGGCAGCCCTTTTATGGTGGAAAACATCACACCATCAGCAGTCAAGGTCCTTGTAAGACGAGCTTGGATTCATCAAGGTGATGTGAAAGTCTACGCTGGAGAGACCTCTGCACGCCAACCCATTCGGAAGCAAGTCAAGAAGAAGCAGTTCAGCACGTGCAGACTAGATCGATGATGAGGAAGAAGGACGCACAGACTATCCGATAGAAAAAGACTATTTTGGCCTGTGGCTCCTTTGCAGGCACTCGTGTAGACACTTGATAGGAGTGCATACCAGCAATTGTTCTTGAGCCACAGGGATTGGTGACTCTGGACTGTGGCTTCCCTGAAAACCCTTCACACATGTACATGCGCCACGAAAAAGCTCTTTGATACACAAGTATAGTTAGATCCCCAACTCAAATTTTATTGTCCAGTGGTATTCATGTAATTCAGTTGGCCCTCTCTGATGACACGTGTTTTGGCATACACTATGGGCCTCATTACAACCTGCCAGTCCGGGACCGTGCAAAATCCGTGACGGCGGTAAAAACGTTTCCGTGTCCGCAAGGTTGCGGAAAAACCGTCCGATTACACGCTGTCGGTCGCGCGCACCACACGGACTCGGAAACGTTGTTACCGCCGTCACGGAAAACCTCACGGAAATGGAAATAACGCAGCCACAAGTGGCGCAAAACCCGTTTCCGCCTCCGCCGCCACGGACACGGAACCGGAAATACCATGATCGCCAAAACAGGAAACAGAGAGGCGGCCATCATATAAAAGCACAATCCATTGCCATCCAGAGCCAGCACAAGCACAATCCTAACTCTGAGAAGCCAAAAGAGACCACCAGCATGTCTGCCAGGATTCCTGCTCAGAAGCAGCGCAAACAGCGCTTCAGCGAGGCGGAGCTAACCGTCTTGGTGGAGCACATCGTGGACAATGCTGAGATGCTGTTCAGCGCTGACCAACGGCGTGGCACACAGCAACGGAGGAAGGAGGTGTGGGCCGAAGCTGCACGCAAGTGCACCGCTGTGGGCGTGGCAATGAGGAGCGTGAAGGACTGCCACAAGCGGTGGGACGACCTGAGGCTGAGGGTACGCAACCTCATTTCCACGCACCGCCAACGCAGCAGTGGGACAGGCGGAGGACCCCCTTCCCCACTGAGGCTGCAAGCATGGGAGGAGCGTTGCAGCAGCGTCCTCCACCTAGAGGGAATCCATGGGATCGGGCAGGCTGAGGCAGGAGTGAGCCCACCTGCAGATGCCGGTAAGTGCCCAAACATGAATGCCACATGTAAATATGCGGTTGTGAGTACTGGGCCAAAGGACCCATTAACAACCCCCCCCCCCCAGGCAGTGCATATGTGGGCCAAAGGACCCATTAACAACCCCCCCCCCCCTCAGGCAGTGCATGTGTGGCCCAAAGGACCCATTAACAACCCCCCCCAGGCAGTGCATGTGTGGCCCAAAGGACCCATTAACAACCCCCCCCCCAGGCAGTGCATGTGTGGCCCAAAGGACCCATCATGATCCGTATGGCATCCAATATCACTGAATGCATACACCAGCAATCAGATGCATGTGACTAACACTATTCAATGTACAATCTTAATGACGCATGTGATGCACCCATCTGCCACCACAACAACACTAATTGCATGCCCTTTGTGTCCCCACAGCCGTTTCAAGTGACAGTGATACTGCACAACAGGCCAGCCAATCTGCACCGGCAAGTACACTAGCCACCGCCACCACACAGGAGGACGCTGCCGGCAGTTCTGCACCTCTGGCCACATTACCAGCCACTACAGATGTGCGACCCACCACCACCACCGACATCCCCACCGTCTCCATACTGGCTGAGTCTAGACAGGTGCCACGGGAACCTATCATGGCCACCCAACACAACACCGAAGGCAGCAGCACTGCAGAGGGGGCGGCCTGCAGTGATAACAGTGCCCCGCAAGAGCACTCGGAAACGGGGCCACAGGGTGAGATGCCCACATTGGAAGACCTGGGCTCCTTCCATGAGCTGGGGTTCAGCCCCACTTCACTGGGGAGTCCCACGAGGTCGCCCACCCCATCCATGGCCGAACTGAATGCCCGCATGCAGCGGATGGAGGACCAGCAGGCTACCCTCACCCAGCTGGTGGAGAGGCAGCTAGAGGAATCCAGGCTGCAGAGGGAGAGCTACAGCGCCTCAGTGCGTCGCCTGTCGAGGTCCATCGGACGCTTTGCGAGCACTATAGTAACCCTTGCACACCATGTGCGGGAGGGCAACGACCACACCTCCAGGCTTGTAGAGGCCATGTTGGTTGGCCAACAGGCAAATCTGGCACGGATGCCCTCAATCCCAGATTCTGGCCAATCAAACACAACCACCCCATCCAGCTCCACTACTGCCAGTCCAAGGAGGCGCTCGAGTAGGCTAACGGGACCCTCGGGAAAGGTTGCACAGGCACAGAAGCGCACACGGAAGTGATGGCATGTGTGTGGGGCAGTGCAGGACACATGTGGACTACAAGGGTGTGAGGGGGTGGGCACATTTGGGTGGTGGGGTAGGTAGTTTTGGGGATTGAACAATGGGCTCTGGGTGGGGGTGGGGGTGGGCACGTTTGGGTGGTGGGTGGCCCCGGGTGTACAGCTTCCCTAACCAATGCACCTCCTTCCCTGTTGTTATTACATCAATACATCACCATTTCAAATCAAGACATACATGTGTGGACATTGATCATTTATTTTGCAGTGCAACTATTAATTCATTGTCGTCACCATGTTTGTGCATTTCTGTGAATGTGCTGTGACTCAAAAGTAAATGCGAATCAGGGCATCCCGTGCTCTCTGGCCATCATGTGGACCCCCAGGGGGAGGCCGTGCCATCCCATCCCCATCTCCATCCCCATCCCCATCTCCATCCCCATCCCCATCTTCCTCATCTGCGTCTGGTGGCATTGGGATGTTCTTGCGCAGGCACATATTGTGCAGCATGGCACATACGAGCGTGATTTTACCCGTCTTCACTGGGCTGTACAGCAGTGATCCGCCAGATCTGCTCAGACAGCGGAAACGGGCCTTCAGCAGTCCAAATGTCCTCTCAATCATTCCACGTGTGTGGATATGTGCCCTATTGTATGCCTCTTCATGCCTGTTCCTTGGTCTCCGTACAGGTGTCATCATCCATGGCGTGAGTGCATATCCCACATCACCTACATGGGATGTAGATGGGGGAACATGTCAGTGTTTGTGGCATCATGTCCTCATCTGCTGCTGTGCATTCTTGTATCATCATTCATTCATGCATATGTACCATGCAGTGTATGGAGGTATGTTTTGGGCATCACGATGTATGTCGCTGACTGCATATGGGCCTACACATTAACTTGCATGTTTACTGTGCCCTGCGGGTGACATTTGATTGTGTGCATGTCACGGTGCAGTGCTGTCCACACATGGCAGAGTGACTCCACTGTATGGAAGTAGTAAATACACGTCGTCTCATTTACACGCCTCTCGTGCTTTTTGAGGCAGTGTTTCAATTGAGGGTGGGTGTCTGCAGTGGCACAGGGTTCATGGGACAGTGACGGGATTGGCTGTGCCAGCGTGTGCACGGGCACATTGTGGTGCCCTGTCATGTCTTCCTTCATGATGTTTGGCATCCGCTGTGTATTTGGTAGATGGAAGGGGGTGATGCATGTGCGATCACAGCGGCACACTCACAATGCTCATTGGCCTGGACACACACACACCACTCCGACAGGGTTGTAGCATCGTCAGCTGTACTCACCCAATAGCCATGTGCTTTGTCCGGCATAGCGTTCCATGTACCGTGGCAACGTGGAATTCCGCAGTACCATTGAGTCATGTGATGAGCCTGGGAAACGTGCCCAGCAGTGTGTAATCAGTTGCATGGCATCACAAACCATCTGGACATTCAAAGAGTGATACTGTTTCCTATTGCGGAACACCGCCTCAATTGCATGTGGTACTGTCAGCTCGACGTGGGTGCAGTCAACTGCGCCTATGCAATTTGGCATGCCTGCTATGACATGGAAGGCCAACTTGGTGGCAATGACCTCGGGGAGGGTGCGGGGTAGGGCTATGTGTTCCGACACATGGCGCAACAGGGCATCCAGTACCTGTACCAGGATTTTGGAGAAACAGGGTTGTGATATGCCGTGCAGCTCACCAACCGTGTGTTGGTAGGTGCCAGTGCCAAGGAAATGCAGTATGGAGACAACCTTCAAGAGGGAGGGGATGGCGGTGGGGGTGTCAATTAGGCTGCTGATGTTGTCCTCAATCATGGCGGTGATGTGCAGGATTGTTGCACGGTCCAGCCGGTATAGTGTGTGGATCTGTCCTGGGGTGAGGTTCCAGGGTGAGGCCCTGATGCGTGGTATTGCTGGCTGGCGGCGGGGTCGGGCTGGCTGGGCAATGGGGTTTGCCATAGCTGCAGGGTTGGCTGGTTGCCGCCTGCGCCTCCTCCGCCTACGCCTCCTCCTCTGCGCCATTACTGCCACCATGTGCAGTGCTGACTGTTGGTTGAGTAGGCCCAGTCCCAGTGCTACTAGACCTGCTGCCTGCATGGTTCTGTGTTGTGTTGGGCTGGGTGTGGCCCTTTTGTAGGCTCCCAGTGGCCTGCTAGGTCCAGCTGGGCTGATTTGGTGCACCTGTGCCCTGATTCAGTTCAGCAGGCAGTGTATAACGCCATGTTCGCGTTGGCGGCGGTTCCGCCACCATGATCACGGTATTTGCGCCATTTTTTTGCCGGTATTTCCGTGTCCGCGCTAGTTGTGATGCTCACGGTGTTTTGTGTTGACGGTAACGGAGGGGTTTCCGTGCAGACGGACTTAATGGGAACCCTATTTCCGCGGTGGCGGTTTAGGGTGGTGCTATTACCGGGGCCGCGGGTCATGATTGGGCGGACATGGAAACGGTGCCGGTATGGTTTTACCGGCAGTGTTAATTCCGGACCGGAGTACTTGTAATGAGGCCCTATGTCTTTGTCAAATCAGGGCAAATTCAAAGTAAACCAAATTATTTTCTGTGATAATCAAAATAAAGTTTGCAAATAAAACAGAAAAACAAAGGGAAAGAAAGAATAATATACAAATTTGATGGTGACATTTTTAAAGAGTGTTAACAAATTGTTTTCGATTTGTTGTTTCATTTGATCCATACAAATATAATCAGTGCATTTACATAAATATATGTCCAACCATATACCATGTATTCCATTCAACCATCATATTATTACATTTCAATATCCATATCATATGGTGAATATTCAAGGAATACAATATTTCACATTAGCACGTAAATAGTCCACAGAGAAGAGGGACAGGCTCGAGGTAGGGTAATTCGGAGATTGAGAGAAAACATTGAAAAAAGAGGAGAAGAGAAAAAGAAAAACCGTCAATGAGCAAAGAGGTAAAAAGAGTATAAATACAAACAATTGATTATCATTGATGGCAGTATGTCTATTTCTAATGTTTGAATGAGTCCAATTTTCAATCTTAAAAAGTTACTATTTACAGTTGTCTGAACAGTAGATATATGATGTGGATATATAAAGGTGGGCTGCCACCTCTTACCTAAGTTTTGTTACGTGTTGCCTTCTAATGTTGAAGTTCCGGATGATTCGTCATGGGTTAAATCTATCCTAGATATGAATAATAGCCTTCATTAATTTTAGTTGGAGCAGTAAGTTTACTATGCTCTCGTATTCCATTAAACACCCTGTCCATATCTGAGGCGTATGGTATGGCTAAAGTGTTTGTTTACTCACAAAGGATTCAAACTTGCTATGGCATGCACATAAATACGAATGCCCGTTAAAATCATATTCTAATCAATTGCATGCTAAGTGCAAAAGTCCTAAAGTACATGTCCAGTACATTGGTTATCTGACTGCATCCGCAGCTTGATGAATGACGAATGGAGCCATCACGTTGGTGGAGCGTAATGTACTGGTGCATAATATATGCTTGCTCAATGTTTAGCGTTGTTTTTCTGATCCTGATCATTCCTGCTGCATATATTGTGGGCCAAAAGAGAGGAAGAGTTCCTCCAATTCTTCCCACTCCAGTAGCTGATGAGGAGGCAGACATTGCAAGAAAGCCTAGGCCCTATGTAATTGTCCCCACACCAGTTTTGCATGAGAAAGCACCTAGTTCTGTGACAAATGGGTATGAGCTTCCCTTTGGAGGGAGATCGGCTTTACAGGTTCATGATCTTTGGATGCCTAGTTATTATGTAAAGAAGAGACCCAAGAGACATGCAATAGAGGATGATTACAAATTAAATAATTATTTAGAAAGTACAGCACATTTAGGAAATAATGTGTGGTATCAGCATATGAAAGAGGTGGGCAAATGAAGTTCTGAGGAGGAATGCTATGTATGTGCACTCCTGCCTTATAGTATGGGTAAGTCTAAGGATTTCATAGCCATTGAAATAGATGTCCAAACAGCACATTGCCTATCTCACATAGCACTCTGCTGGGCAAGAGGCCAGTTCCTGGGTCAAACAGCATCTTTGGGATGGGGCGACAGAATGGTCATTCCCTGATGAAGATGACTATGTTCAAGATTTAAAGACAAGAGCACACACCGGAAATCATCTGATAGGATATGAACAACCTTGTAAGAAGGGAGGAGGAATCAGAAGGGAACTACACAGAAGACTTGAAAGCCCAGGAAAGACTGCAGAAAAAATTTGAAGATGGAAAGAAAGAGGCCAGATGCAGATCAGGGGATCAGTACTTTCTCCGGTTGACTGGGAGGAAGGTGTGGTTATTTCCAGCGCTTGGGTAGTAATTGATCGCCGCAATCCAACCATTGACATTGTGGAAAATTGATGCAAACCTTTATGGCTGAAACTTACAAAATTACTGACGTTGGTCGAAGAAAAAGGAGGTCCTTTGCAGATAGTACCTCTGGACAATGCAAAGCTGTGTTTTAGAAATAATGGCACAAGAAAAGTTGGAGAGAATCAAAATTGTGGTTGAATCTTTGATGTGGCAGGAATGAGTATTGGGACAGCAGTGATAATGGATCGCTACTCTGCCTCTGGATCCAGAGCTTACATGAAGCTACCCAGAGATTGGGGAGGACTGTGTGTCTAAAAGATCGCATATTTCAAAGATCAGGCGTCAAAACAACTGGCTGTCCACCCAAAATAAAATCCACCTAAAAGTAGCGTCCCTGGTTCACAAAGCCCTGAACAATGCCGCACCAAGCTATCTCTGTAACAAACTCACAAAAAGAAACCATACGCGCCCAGCCAGAACTTCAAATGCCAATAGCCTCATCATTCCAAGATTCAGGCTAACTAAGGCGGGGGGAGCAGCTTCCAGGTTCAAGCGGCCCAATTTTGCAACTCACTGCCAAACCCTCTAAGTGAGGAGGAGCCCTTTCCGAAATTCAGAACCAACTACATTAATCTGCTGATGTCTGCCAATGATTAGCCCATTAGCGCCCACTTATCCTCTCACAACCCTAGCATTTACACATCACTATCCTGTTCTCCTTTGATCTTATGGACTTCCTCACTCTGCCCACCTGGCCAATGAGCTAACGTCATTCCAGTGCCTGTATATATACTGTCCTTACTGTACATTTTGCGTGTATTTTGTGTTTAAATTGCAATTGCCGCCTACCTGTGATATATTGTATTTCATATTTTGTACTCTATATGCATCCCATGACCCTACCCTGCATTTTTAGCTTCGCATTTTCTGTACTGCTGCGTCCGGCGACCTTCGGGTCTGTTGCGCATTATAAGTGAATAAAACAAACAAACAAACTATGGAATCACCCTGTTCCAGCATTGGTGATTCCAAAGAGTGACCTGAACATTGGTGAATTCCCAAAAGCAGATGCTCACCTGAGAAAGAAGAGATCTGCTGAGCTCTTGAATCGATTGAAGAGGGAGAACTATTTCTCAGCAAAGTCAATAGAAGCTTTTGATTCCATCCCATATGAACATAGATTGTTTAGTAAAACTTCAACGATATTCACGATAATCCTCATGCACAGGATCCAGACGGATGCAAATACTAAATGGTTACAAATAACCAGATGGGAGCTGTTGCAGACAATCAACACTACCATAAAGGGATTCAGTGCTATCAAGGAAGTGCTGGCAGCCATTTGACTAATGACTCTACAAAACAGATATGTCCTTGATATGATCACAGCTATGGATGGAGGTGTTTGTGCCAAAATGGGAGAATCATGTTGCACATTCATACCTTCTCATGATGACAAAAATGGCACCTTAACAGAGGCCATATCGATGTTGACTAACCTGCACGTTCAGATGATAGACGAAGTAGAAGACATTGCTGATAACAGTTGGCTTGGAACAATCTTCTTGTGGATTCCAGAATGGATGGCAGACCTGTTCAAGTTCCTAGGAGCCTTGCTGGTGATGGTCATGGTTGGATTTTGTGTGATCAGAATAATAATCACACAATGCAAGAAGACTGCAAAGAAAGCCATAGGACTGAAGATTATGATTGATGTTGAATCAGGAGTGGAGCCTAAGGAGCGGACATATGAAGAAATCAGGGACTACGTGAAAGCCAGCATTCATGCACCGGAGGGAACGAAGTTCCTGTATCTGAGACCACAAGAAGTATGTGGGGAAATGGATCTACTGCAGCCCCAATGGACAATGCATGCTTAGGACCTGGAGTGTTGATGAGCATGTGAAATCAGCAGGAGGTCTGAAGGGAGTCATAAAGATATGGGTACCAAAGAAGCATTTCTTTAGACGCGGATGTCTTGATGTGAAGATTGATGAGAGAGTGGTTGATGAATCGCCCAGAAGGGGGGAGTGTAGAGGTGGAGCCAAGTACCACCACCAAAAGCTCTGCTCCCATGTTGCCTATTTGTTGGGAACCAGAAAAGATGACACATGCAGTTCCAGTAAGAATGCCAATGCCGCAAATAACCTTTGAGATAAGGTAGCCGCTGAGAAAACCCTATATAAAGGCACGAAGAAATGGTGCCTATCTGGCTGAAGTGCCAGAAGAGGTGTGCATTTGAACACGGAAGGAGACAGATGACGTCATGCGAAGTAAGAGCTGATGTGCCTAGAAAAGATGGACGAGGTGAAAGAACATAAACATTCTCTAGGAGCTGAAGAGAAGATGGTACAGATGAGCAACATTTCGGGCTCGAGATGAAGATACTCATGCTACAGAAACGCTGAAGAATATATAAATCAGTTTACATTTGTACAGATGCAGCAACACAAGTAGGGAAAAGTAATCATAAGGCTGGCTACATAGTGAATACTTTTGCGGCGATGCACCAATGTATACATATAGGCATGTAAAGAACCTGGATATTCCACAATGCACTTTAGCAAGGCTCGAAATCCCATCGGTGGAAAGGATTTCAGTTTGTGGCGCAGTTGGAAATTAGTGATGGCAAGCGCGAATTTCGAGAAAGTCTTGGCTGGCCGAGCACCAAGAAAACGAGATCACAATGAGTTGGGCGTCTGTCAAAAAAGGCTACAACAAACGTGAGAAAAGAACAAACTTCTGTTTGAAGCAGAATGGAAAAACACTGAAGGCATCAATAGTTCATCATTTAATAATATTAAATGCAGCAAAAGGCTCAAAAGAGTGGTCTCTAGCCAAATGGATGAGATCAAAATAGCTTGGGTCAAACTACACCGAAACCAAGAAGACAGAATGATGCTACACCCCCTTTATTTCTCAAGTGCAATCATCTTCTGCAAGGCCAAGTTCAAAGCCTTAATTGACTGGCAGACTGTATGAGTGATGAAAGATGTTGGGCTAATTGGTGGGGAGGCAAGACCACGCCAAACCGCCATGCACCATGAGTGGTAGCCTGCATGCTGCTAGCATGTGGAATATTACTGAAGGGTGTGAGAGCACCAAACCAATCAAAGGTTCACGTAGTAAAGAGCCCTATAGTTTTTGTAACCAATCAATCATCGTGTATTTAGTGATGATAATGATGACCATTTATTTGGTGTGGGCTTAGTTGCCCACCTGACTTAAGATACCCAATCATAACCACCGGCTATATAGAATGTATAGTTAGATGTTCCCTGAAAGCCAACCACTGTTACTCATACGTTTTTTGTAGTTTGACACGTAGTATGACATCAGCAATGACAGGTTTGTGTTATGAAGGTACTGTTTTTTCTGAAATGTGTTGAGATTGTGCTGTGCGATGTCGGATGATGTCTGTTGTACTCCCTGTTTTAGATAATTGATAATAAAACTGAACACAGTTTTGTCAACTTCCTGAGGCGTTTTGATTATTGATGTTTGAGTAACTTCCGCATCCCCACTCACCTCTAGGTATTGCTACCTCATCTTAAAGGGCTCTAAGGTCTATGAGTTCAGAATATTTTACAGAGCTTCAATTTTTCACTTACCCAATCCCACTCTTTAGTATATACTTAAAGGTGGTGCCTCCAATGTAGAAATTGGTACAACCTTGTCACAGGACACTGCATGAGGTATTGACAGACGTCTGGTGGCCTTTTCACTGCAAAAACAAAGAGGAGATGGCTGGAAGGTTTAGAATGTACCTTCAACGTCTGGCATGTGCTCTGGACAATCCTGCAGACCATCATTATTCACCTGCCAAGCCATTACAGAAAGGGGAAAGACCATATCAAAATCAGGCTTGGTCTCACCACCAAAGGCTCAGTCCATCGCAAACAGGTAGGTCACATCTCTTCTGCACAAAACCACAAGCATCCCCAGATATGTTGCGACCTCCTTGGGCATCATCAGTGAGGAATAGCTTGGGTCTTTAGGCCCAGCAGGCACGGGACCCACATATGGGCATACCCGTCCCACGGGGGTGACAATGCAACAAAAAAAAGGTGATGGCTGGAAGGTTTAGATTTAATCCTGCACCTCTAGCAATTGCTCTGGGCAACCCTCCAGACCATCATTCTTCACCTGCAAAGCCATTACAGAAAGGGGAAAAGACTGTTTTCGGAAATAATTACATTATAACGGAGAAAGACATTTTGGCTATTAAGGAAGCCTTGGAGAATGAGGATATTTATTAGAGAGAACTACACATCCCATGTTGGTACTTACATATCTTAAGATTTGCCAGGATCTGAAAAGGTTACATTATATTAGAGACTTGCTAGATGCTTTCTTTTGTGATCAGTTCCTTTCCTGAAAAGAAAAAGAAAATAAAGTAGGTGTTCCCTGTATAGGTTATGAGACATTGGAATATCCAGTGCCCCTATTTCGATTTTTTCTCAGAGCAACATTTCTGGCAACAATCAAGTCCAGAGATATCCTGGAAGGAGTGAAAGAGAAATGTCCACAAGCCTCTCAGACAAGATTTACCTGAACTACAGAGACTAGAGAGTCTCTGGTTCTCTGGTTCAAGAACCACAAACTGTTAGCTTTGGACAGAAGATTGGGTAGGACTCAACGTGCCATCTCAGTCTTGTACACTCATAGACCTAATATCTAGAACCATTCAAGAGAAAGATCACTTAAGTGGCCTATTAAGTGCTGCTACTAGACAAAAGGCAAATACATGGTGTGTTTCATATGTTGCTCTTAAAACCCGCCCCTGAGAGACCACTATCCAGTACATTTCTAGGCATGAAGAACGAGGAGTATGACTTTTTTGCATCTGTAGATCTCAGATTCAAAAGTGCGAACTACAGTTCTTGGTCCACTGGAAAGGCTATTCAGTAAACAACCAGTTCTGGAAAACAGAGCCCAATGTTTCTGACTAATATAAGGCATTCTATTTAAAAAGGCCTGCCAGTCCAGTGAGGTGAATCCAGACCAGCTTCTCAGGGAGGAGGGCTCCTCTTAGTATACTACAAACACCCACATTCAAAGGAAACCCCATGCAGGAAAGGGACAGTACAGAGAGCACCTAACTGGCATCTTTGCGATTGCTGGAAGTGGGTTGCCAGAAGACACTCAGTACATAGGAAAGTATGGGGAAAAAATGGAGGCTGATACAAGGTTTAAGTGTCAGGAAATTGATACTGCACATGTTCTAAAGAACCTTAACTCAGCAGCAACAACAAGAACAAGCATACACAGGATACGAACACTATAAAGGAGGTTATCCCTTGTCAACCAGTAGTTACTTAAGTGTTGGCTTGGTTGGTCACTATTGTCCAGAGTTGGACTGGGCTATCGGTCGTTCGGCTGCTGGCCGGCCGACCGACCGTGAGTACCTGGGGGCCAGTTTTTTAGCAAGCCACACCTGGCCCAGTTCATTTGGGGTGTTACCGTGTTTTTTAATTTGAATGCTGCCTGCGGCTGTGTGCCGCTGCTGGGGAAAGCAGCTCGCTCTCGTCAGCAGCGGCAGATAATGCAACAACCATTCAGCAAAGCAAGTTAACAAACGTGTTACCTTGCTTTGATGATTTTTTTATGATACAGAGCAGCATCATTCATGCATACTAGAGAAGCCGTTGCCACTGTGTGTTGTGTGTGGCCTCTCTCAGGCCCTCAGGCCTGGGCAATGGGCATGATACATCCTGCAATGCCAGCATGGCTGCTTGCCTGCCTCACTGCCTGGCACCAGTCAGGCTGAGCCGCGCTCTCTTGTGTGAACGAATGATAGAAGTGTTATATTGTAATACCTGCTGCAGCTCTGGGGGGCTGCTGGGGATGACAGCACGGGGCCGGACAGAGACTCTGTGCTGCCAGGCCTGGGAGTGGGAGAGGTCTCAGGTCATTTCAGCGACACTGACATCAATGACTGGAGTGGAGTCATATTGGGCCTGCCACATTTTGGGTGCACAGGTCAGGCTGTCTCAGCTCAGCCGCGCACAAGGAGAGGGTGAGGCACGCACTGCCAGAGCAGCAGCAGCCACCAGGAGGGAGGCCAAGACCAGAGCCTGTGACGCCAAGTTCTTGCTTGGGCTGACCTCGGCACAGCACGGGCACCTCACCTGCCACCACGTGTGCCGCCGGCTCTGTCTTCGGGCTCCCTCAGACTCTCAGGCCGCCGGGCCGGGCTGGCCGCTCTCACAGCAGCCACCCTGAGCTCATCATTTGAACTGGACTGTGGAGTGTGGAGTGTGGACAGCCGGACTGAGGTAAGTTATTGACACAATGGGGCCTGCCCTGATGGGATCTGTAATGAGGGGGTGGGGGCTAGAGACTAACAGCGCCCGCTCTTCTTCCAGCGTGCCCGGATGGCCCCCACCTCTCTTTCTGGGTTCCCCACATGTTCACTCTCATTCTCCCAACACTCCTCTTGCTTCCAGCTTTTCCGTCCATTGTCACTCCTCTTCTCTCCCCATCCCTTTCCTTCCATTCTCCCTTCTCTTGCTTTCCTGAGCCTCACGCTCCCGCTGTTGTCCTCCTCATCCTGCGGTTGTCTTCATGTTTGGAACCAGGACCTCCCGTAGACCAGTGCTCTCAGTGCCCAGCTGCCTTGCCCCCAAATAGTGCCCTGTGCATAAATATGAGCAGAAATGCTTTTGCAGCATTGTGTTGTCTAGATAATAGGCATATCGCATCATGCCCTCAGTTGCCACCCACTGAGGGGCAGCTGTCTGCTAAGAGGGTCCCGTTGCAACTTGCAAGTCATCGTTATGAGTTGTGCATGCCTGCTGAGATGGGCAGCCTGTTGTGGGCAGCCTTTGTGGAGGTGTGTGTAGGGTAAACCACAGGGGCATCTAATGAGGTTAATAACTAACTGTGTTACAGTTAAATAAACTTCTTTGGGTCCATCGGGACTAATAAAAAATGGACCCAAAGAAGTTTCTCTAACTGTAACACGAGCCACGTGATCTACCTCATTAGATGCCCCTGTGGTTTACCCTACATAGGGAAAACCAACCGGAAGATAAAAACACGTATTATTGAGCATCGAAGCTGCCTTAAAAACAAGACAGATAAGGCTCCAATGGTCAAACATTTTCAGGAGAACAAACATAATTTTGAAGACTTCACATGGACAGTTCTACTCGTTTTAAAGGGAGACAATGTAAGACAACTTGAAACTCTATTACTGAAAAAAGAACAAGAGATGATATACATCATGCAAAGCGATACACAGGGCCTGAACGAGCCCATTGAATGGCACAAGATCAAATGATGCTATCTAACCCCAGTAAGAGAATGGACGGTCCCACATAGATACCAACCAAACCCCGGCAGGTTCACCCTAGTCAAAAAGGAAGATCATCCTGGAATCATTCTGGAGTCATCCGATGACTCCATTTTAGAGTCATCCATGGATAATTCAGGAAGATCATCCGAAGTATTCCCACAGGCCAAAATATGTAATGAGATGATGACTCTAGAGTCATTACAGAAACTACTCCAGGATGAGTTCGGATTACTTCCAGTGATGATCTTGGATTACTCTAGGATGACTCCATGACAACTTCAGGATGACTCCATGACAACTTCAGGATGACTTCAGATTACTCTAGGATGACTTCAGATTACTCTAGGATAACTTCAGGATGACTTCATGACAACTTCAGGATGGGTGGGGATTACTCCAGGATGACTTCGGATTACTCTAGGATGACTCCATGACAACTTCAGGATGACTCAATGACAACTTCAGGATGAGTTGGGATTACTCCTGGATGATTTTGGATTACTCTAGAATGACTCCATGAAAACTCCAGGATGACTTCATGACAACTTCAGGATGGGTGGGGATTACTCCAGGATGGTTCCATGATAACTTTAGGATGGGTTTTGAATTGTGAATGATTATTGCAGACCACTCCGGGATGAGTTTAAATGATTTCAAGATGCTTCCAAAAGATTTAGGAAAAGGGGTTGGATTACCCCAGGATGTATCCCTTTTGCGCAAGATTGGTGGCATTACTTTAAAAGGACACTACTTAGACTTACGTATAGTGTACTGGAAAAACTCTTAGGGAATTTTGCAGCCATCACTTTCCCTCTTTGACTTCTATGCTATAGCACCCAAATGTCGTTAACTAAGTTCGCTGATTTAGTGTACAAATCTACAAATCCCCCCATGTCACGAACCAATCTGTAAACTCCCTCATTTCATTTCTCACATCTAGCTAATATGTCCTCACACCCAGAAAACTCCCACAATTACAAAGCGCTGCACTTAAATATGCAATCTTCAAATAAACCCAAGCAATGGCTTCCTTTTGGTTTAATGCACCCGAAATATGTTAATTAGAAGTCCTTCCTGGTAGAAGCAATGCAATCCGACAAAAATCCTATAAAAATCCAAAAGCAATGCAAACTCAAGACAATCCTATCAAAATCCCAAAGCGATGTTAACTATAACCCTGAAAAGAAACCCTCCTGCAGGCATTACACTCATTGGGTCTTAGTCGTCATTTGGGTAAAACGATATGACAGTCGAACAAGGCTAATGGGATATTATATATTTTTAAAAAATTACTAACGCCTGCTTTTTATTTAATTGCATTTATTAAAAGAGGCACAATGAGGTTCAACCTGAAAATGGGCACATATACACAAGCATGACTGTAGCAATCCCAGAACTGGGTACTTTACAATTAGTGCACATGCATGGATTTAAAAAAAATACCAGCCAGGGAGTCAAACCCGGATAAACCCAGTAAGCAAGATGTCAGGTACGGACCAAGCACACAGAGCAATTGTGAAGCAGGTACCCAGACTCAGCACAGCTTTCAAGGAAGTTAGGCGGGGAGCCAGAACCAGCCAATGAGTCAAATTGAGACCCATGGCAAGCCCAGGGAGCAAGGGCGAAGGAGGGACCCGGAACCAGTCCAGATGAGTACCCAGACACAGCCCAGCAAGTAAGGAAGTTTGTTAGGGACCCAGAACAAGCCAGTGTGTCAAATGGGGAACCAGAGCAAGCTGGGGAGCGAGGGATTCTGATGTGGACCTAGGGTGAGTCCAGGGATCAGGGGAGTCAGATGGTGACCCAGAACCAGCCCATGGAGCAAGGGAGGGGGCACAAGCACAGACCAGGGAGCTGGGGGGCACGTCCCATCCCAGGGAGGAAAACGGAGGTGTGGACACAATCCAGAGATTAAACGAGAGGGTGATGCAGACCCATCCCAGGGATCAAGCAAGTGTTGGGGCGTGCCTTGATTAGCCTTGGGAGCAGAGGAGAGGGACGACACAGACCCAGCCCAGGACGCAAAGGGGACTGGATACCAGCCCACGGAGCAAAAGAGTCAGAGGGGAGGGCACAAAACCATGCAAGGTAGCAAGGGGTGGCAGGTACCCAGCCACAACGCAGGGAGCAAGAGGGTTGGGGGCCCCAGACAAGTACAGGCAGCAAAAACATACATTATAATAATCAACATTAATAAAATTGTCTAACTAAAAACAAAATCCTACATTTGTTCAGAATCTATGAAAGTACACGAGTAAAGTCCAAACCACCGTCTTGGGATTTATTAAAAGGATAAAATACATAGCAGACCTACACTGGTTAAAGTGCATGTTGTGCAACAAGACATTTAAAGTGCTTTCCCTATTGTTACAATAGGCCATGCAGAAAAAAAGGTACATCAAGTCTTCATTGGGTGCATTACACCAAAGACATGTGAGCTCTCTCTCTCTATAGGTGTGTTAGCCGATACCCATTTGCCTGTAATCCTTCTCAGCAGTATTACATTAAATCGTGCTCTTGTTATGAGAGCGCGGCCATGCTTGAAATATGACAAGGATAAATGGTCTGATTATCTATGGTGAAGACGATATGTGTGCGGTTTGCAGGTTTACAGAGTTCTTTATGCTCGATCCTTTGTAAATCGGGAAATGCCTCATAAGGTCTGAGATGTTTTCTTTTTTTCAATGTGTTTGATCCCTCTCAGAGTAGGAGTGAAAGTTATACACAAGTAGCCAAGATTTCCTGAATGGTTTATCCTCTATGTAAAAGATCAGAGCCTTAGATACATCCAGATTGCATCAGGCCTTTTCAGCCAGAGATGAATGTGGCCTGGGATGAAAGATTGGAAGAAAAATCTCTTGATTACCTCTGGTAAGAAGGAAGGAACTGAACGAAGAACAACCTTATCTCTGTGGATAATGAAATAGGATTCCTTTGGAAGAGCGAGATTGAAGCTCTCCATCTTCATGTTACTATAATTGCCACTAAAAAGGCAGTTTTCCAGATTGATAAGTCAATATCACAAGAGCCATAACCTTGAAAGGTTTGCTCTTTAGAGTTGCTAAAACCAAATACAGATTCTAGTGAGGTGGAGGCTATCGAATGGGAGGATGCAAGGGGAGAAGACCTTCAAAATGTCACTGAACTGCCTCATTTCGAACATATAGTATGCTATCTATTAAAATAGCCAACTATCGCAGACAGGTAATGCTTACATATTTCAATCCTAATACCTGGAATAGCAGATTTCATCCATCAAAAGAGATGGGGGACGGGAGCACGTCCCACCCTCCTTGTTTATATAAAACATGGCAGTTGTATTGTCCATAAAAACTTGTACCACCTTCCTCTGAATGAAGGGTAGGAATTGCTTTTAGAGTATAGTAAAAGGCTCTTAGCTCCAAAATATTTATGGGATCTCTCATGTCTTGGTCGGAAATAAACTCATGAGTTGTTACATGAAGAGAGTGTACACCCCAACTGCACTCCGAGGAATCTGTTGTCACCACAATCTAAGGTTGAGGTGGCTGGAAAAGAAATCCAATCAGGATGTTTTCTGATGTGTTTCACCAGACCAGAGTCCCCCGAACCTAGTCCACAATGGAAATCATCATGCTCCGGGGATCGGATAGCCGATTATAGCTGTTGGCTAGGTGCCACTATAGGATCTGAATTATTTTTCCTGCAAAATAATTAAATTCATGCATGACAACATCATACCTAGAAGTTGTTGAAACCAACAGCAGACAGTGCTTGCCGGGTCATGAAAAGAGAAGTCAACTGTTGGATTGCCAAGACTCTGTCTAAAGGCAAGGGAGAGGCCTTGCTTAAAGTGGTGTTCATCATGTCTCATGGGGGCGACAATGGGACCTGCGTATGCCAACGCATTCATGCATCGATTCGAAACAACCCACATCTTGCATAACACACAATGGAAAAGCAAATTGAAAAAGGGGGTATGCTATATCGACGATTTTTTCGGTATTTGGCAAGGAACAAGAAAATCCCTGGATGAGTTCATGATATACATCAACAGCATAGACCCACGCATACAATTTACATCTGAAATCGGCAACCCGGGCATACATTATCTGGATATCAACGTTAACATACACAATTAACAGATCAAGACCTCTCTGTTCACCAAACCCACGGACAGGAACAATTTATTACACCACATGAATTTTCATCTGCAAAATACCCTGAAGAACTTACCATATGGACAGATGCTGCGCTTGAAAAGAATTATCAGTGACCAGAGAGAATGCGAGGAGGAACTAGCAAAATTAAGCAGAAAGCTGGAAGAGCGAGGGTACCCAGATGGTGATTTACAATCAGCAAGAGACAAAGTATCTACCAAAACAAGAGCCAGTACTCTCATTCCTAAAAATAAACAACAAACACCAACATTAGTATATGTGTCGAAATTTTCTTCACAAAGCATGAAAATCAAAAGATGTATTAATGAACATTGGTCAATTCTCAAAAGCGTTTAGAACTAAGGATCAATTCACTGACATTCCCACGTTTGCATATCAAAGATCAAGTAACCATAGGGATTTACTAGTAAACACCAGGGACAACAAGCCAAGAAGAAGCAAACTCAAGAAAGTGGGGACTTACCCCTGTTTAAATTGCAGTAATTGCAACAAAGTCATAAAAGGTGGAGTAGTTCCACATCCGTACACTGGAGAGAAAACAACAGTAAGATGCTTTACAACGTGCAATACAGAACATTGCATCTACTGCATACAATGCCTGTGTGGACTATATTACATGGACGAAACAGGTCGGAAGTTGAGGATGCGTATGAATGAACACAAGTCTTTCATATGCAACAACAATGCGAACTCAGCAGTTGCAAGACATTTTAATGACCAGAAACATAATATCTCACAGGTTAAGTTCCAGGTCCTTGAAACTCTCGAGATACATGGCTCACACACAGATCTGAGAAAAAGAAGACAACAAAAGGAAGCTTATTGGATCGATCGACTGGAAGCATTGTCCCCACGAGGAATGAATGAAGAATTTGACCTTGTTTCCTATGATGGCACTGTTTTTTGTTATGTCATTTTTTATAGCAATATACTGTGACCTTGTGATAGCTTTAATATCCCTCATGGCAGCAGTTTTCATTAAGCTCACTGTTGTCCACTGGTTTCTGGTGAGCAACCCAGCAGAATACACCATAATCAGATAGATCAGAAAATGCACGCCACACGTGAATTACGTAAAGACTATTGTACATTGGCATTGGTCTCCTAGGTATGACATTTCTCCAGTCCCTTTGTGAGTTGTCAGTCATAACTCTTCTGATCTAACACAAGACATTATCATGCAGTGTATCTGCAATAGAATACACTGTGACCTTATGATAGCTTTAATATCCTTCATGGCAGCATTTTTCATTTAGCTTACTGTTGCCCACTGATTCAGACCAGCAACGCAGCAGAATACACCATAATAAGACGGATCAGAAACACAACAGACAGTGAGGCCACACGTGAATTACGTAAAGACTATGTTATATTGGCATTGGTATCCCAAGTATGACATTTCTCCAGTCCCTGTATGAGTTGTCATTCATAACTATTTTGATTTCATACAGGACATTATCATGCAGTGTATCTTCACAAAACTTCAAAATTTTAAATGATATGATAACATTTTCACTATCTTCACTAGGAGTGCTTACCACACATTGGCACTTTATTTAGGAATATTCACCTTAGGCGCAGTGCAGACGTTAGAACTAGCGTTATTCTCCTCTACCTTCCATAAGTCATTTTACCTAAAATGAGAAACGCATAAATAACCAATTTGAATACCCAGTTCAATTGTGGCGAGTGCACGCCCGTGCGCTCAGCTTGACCTTACAGTATGAGCTTAAAGAGCTTAGCCTGAATGCCTTGCAGTTACTCAGACCTCACCATTTCTCCCACACAAACATGGCTGCCGTGCCAGCTCGCACGCGGCCATGTTTGCACCCAAGCGTTGCCTTAGCAACGCCACGAATCGCGGTTTCAGCCCGCAGTCCGTGTAAGAAGCAGGACTTGCTTTACAGCACTCGAAAGAGGCAAGATTAAACAGCACAGTCTTTACTACATTACTACATAGTAGTCAGATGCTAATGAGACCATCTTTATGCTAATAGTTAACATAGCAAGGTCTGCCACTAACGCGTAGCACTTGTTTTTTATAGTGCACGCGAGATAGCGAACTAAAGATTCCTTCATTCCCGCTTTGGGAGTCATGCTACCAGCAGGTTAGTGATCAGTGCGGTGCATGGAAAGATTCAGCAATATTAACAAGCACGGCTCTTATGTTCACCATTTGATTAAATATTAGTTCACATACGTTAGGACCTATGCACAACTACACGATAGTTCGCGTCGGGAAATGTACACAACTACATTATATTGCTTGAACTGTAAAACTCACGATCTTACTCTAATGAATGGTGTTACCCGCAATACAGAGGGCTTGTCAAATCACCTTATAAGCATGATAATGGTGCACATTGAGCAGCATATTATTGACCACTAAAGGTTGAGGAACTGTTGAACTATGCTGAATACTGAAAGCAAGTGAACTTAGTATACTTTCTATTTCTTTTCCCTTGTCTATGTGTAAATGTCAGTTTTAACTGTGGGCGCCCTGTGTAAATGGATCATTGCATTTCTTATTGTTGTTTCTGCAATGTTGTTACTGAATCATCTTTTGAAATTTGAAATGGATCAATATACGGTATTATGTCAATCGATGTGAATTGGCACTTGATGTCACTACAATGCCAGTAGTGCATATATAACCCGCATCTGAGGAAGGAAGTGCATTAGCCATAGGGTTATTGTTTACCCCAGTCTCAGCACTAGCCTAATTGGTAAAGTGAACCAATTACTACAATGTTTCTTTGAAAATACACAATTCTTGGATGAATAAAGATATTTTGATACAAGTTAAAGTTTGATCTAAATCAATGCAAGGACATATGACAATTGTTCAACCCAAAGTGGGTATTAAGGGTGTGCGGCCCACACCGAAGGCTAATTAGCCTAGGTGTTTCTTTCTTCCCTATTGGGAACCTCAGGCACTGACAGCGTTCATTTGAGATAGGAATGTGAGGGTAAGGGGCTTGGAGATATAATGACTCATCCAGTCGTTGTGCTGAAGAGATGCTAGGGTCTGAGGTAAAGATGAAAAATGGGTCTTATTCCACCATTTTTTTTTTTGGTATTATAAAATATTAGGAGTAGAATCCCTCTGACTGTTTGCACTTCCTTTTCTTGAGGGAAGCATAGTACAGCTTGGAAGTAGGGGATGTTGAGCCAACTTTGATAAACTGCCTTGATGAGATGGTGTTCAAAGATTTTGCAGCCATAACAATTGCCATGCACTTCCGCAACACCTCATCTGTCAATGGGTCAAACAATGTTTTTTTTTTTTTTTTAAACATCCTTTTATTGGCATTTGTAAACATACAAACAATAACATTCCATTGATCCCACCTACCACCTGCCTCCTCCCCCTGGCAGCAGCTTCTTCTACAGGCCCGCTCCACCCCATCACTTCCATGCTTGTCCTTGTTCAGTTACATAATGTCCAATAAGCACAAGATGTGTGGGCACCATTGTTTCATATAGTCCCCTTGCAGGTACTCTAGGGCCATTCTCCAGTCCTACCGGAATTTCCCACTGTCCCCTTCTATACTATGGGCGACCCACTCCATTGCTAGCATCCACCACAATTTCTGTAGCCATTCTAACCACGTTTGAGATAGTCTTTGTTTCCAGCGTTTCGCTTTCACCAGCCATCAGCAACAGCAGCATCATCATCATAAAGGCTTTGCGTTAGGCTTTGGATGGCAACTTAATCCCTCGGTTCAAAAGAACACGTCCACTCCCTGGGGGTTAGAGACGCATCAAACGTAATCATCGACTATCTGAGCAATGACGTCTGCCCAAAATGTGCCCTGGTCTGGGCACTCCCACCATATGTGTTTCCAGTCACCTTTTCTCATACACCCTCTCCAGCTTTCCTGTGAAGTTGCAGCATACATTCCATGCAGCCTATCCGGGGTGTAATGCCAATGTATCATGACTTTGTACCAGGTCTCTCTGAGCTGGATTGATCTCGTTAGGCTATGGATACTCCCCCACACATTTTCCCAGAGTGACCTCCCATTGTTTCATGTATCCCCACGGAGGAGTGGTCCCCGATTCCATTAGGATTGAATAAAGCCTAGATACCATCTGCTTGTTCCCTGCATGTGTAGTGATACATTTCTCAAACAGCTTCAGCTTTCTTCCCGCCACTTGTTTAACCCCAAGGTAATTATCCAATATCTCATTTGGTAGTAGCCCATTCTGTCTCTCTCCGCAAGCCCTATGTAATGTTTGCACTCTTTAAATGTTTGAATGTTCATCCTCTGCATCATATCCCTCAGCTTTCTGCATCCCACTTTGTGGCATCACGAACAGTGGGGTAAAGAGGGATGGACACGTGGAGAGGGAGCCCTGATCCACCAACCGGTCCCTCATATTGCACACAACTGCTACTACCTTGTTTAAATGGGTGTTCTGGGGTCTATCTTGCCTGCGTTGCCACAGAACCCCCTCCAGTGGGCTCTTAGCTACTGCCCCATCCATCCTTGCCCACAGCTTGGACAGGTCTCCTGAGAACCATTCTCGCACTACCCGCAACTGGCTCATCTCATAGTATTTGATAAAGTTCAGGAGGCCTGCCCTCCCCTTCCGACCCCCCACCCCTATCCCTGAGCCATCAGGGTCCTCAGTGCGATTTGTGGGTGTTTATTCTGCCATATAAATCGATACACCATCTTATTTAGAGCCACAAAGAAGGAACGCAGAACCGGGACTAGAAGAGCCTGGAAATGGTACAGTACCCTCGGCAGCGTTACCATTTTTACAGTAGCAATACAACCCAACCACAATATTCGCAATGGAGTTCACTTTTCCATGTCTGCCTTCACCTGCCGTAGTACTTCTGGATAGTTCCCATCATACATCTCTGATAATGTGCTAGCTATATTAACCGCTAGGTACCGTATGCTTCCTCCTGCCACCGCAAGGGAAGATAAATCAGTAGGGCTGCCACCTGTTCTATTATCTTAAATTGCACTACCAGAGCAGGGATCAAGGTTTCCGGATGGGTCAAGGTCATCAACATATTGTCCACAAAGGTGGCCACTTAATGTTCCTCCTCCCAAACGTTATGCCCTGCATTGCTGGGTTATGCCTGAGCTTTATGAGTAAAGGCTCCAAATAGATAGCATATAGTAACAGAGAAAAGGGACACCCCTGCCTTGTACCACGAAGAATATGGATGCTTCGGGATAGTTGGGTATTGATTGATAGTTGCATCGTGGGATTTCTATAGTTGGCTCTCACCATCTGCAAGAATTTGGTTCCCACCCCCATGTGTTTCAAGGCTGTGAACAAGAATGGCCCCTCTACCCGGTCAAAGGCCTTCTCAGCATCTAGTGAGATCAGCACAGTTGGAATCTGTTGCATTGTAGCTTTCTCAGCCAGGTGGGATATTCTCCTTGTGTTATGAAAAGTATGCTGCCCAGTGATAAATCCTGATTGATCCGAATTAATCAGTTTCGGGAGCAATGGCGCAAGTCTTGCTGTCAAAATGCCAGTGTACAGATTTGCATCAATGTTCATCAGTGTGATAGGCCTATAGGATCCGCATTTTGTCAAATCTTTGTTTGGTTTTCCCAAACGCCAGCACCTTAGCTTCTGCCATAGTTTGTGTCACCCGCCCCTTGGTGCAATTGATTGAAAGAGGCTTGTGAGCCTACGGGTTAGTTTATCGGCTATACTTGTGATAAAACACTGCCGGAAAGCCGTCGGGCCCCTGCACTTTATTTGCGGGTAAAGATTGAATTGCTGCCTCCACCTCCTCCTCCCTTATGTCCCACTACAGCATCTCCCTCTCCATGGGAGATATTTTTGGCATTGGCAGCATGTTTAAGTATGTCTCACTTGCTGTTTGATCAGAATTCCCGGAGGTATACAATGATTTGTAAAAGCTAGCAAACGTCTCTGTAATGGCCGACGAGTCTGTTACAATCGAACCATCGGGTTGCGCTATGTGAAGGACAGTTCGGGCTGCCTCTGTCAATTTTAGTTGCCGGGCTGTCGACCTATCTGCCTTGTTGGTGCTCAGGTAGGATCACTGTTTAGCACCCAGCAAGGGAATTTTCAGCCCTGTGAGTGCGCAACAGTTCTAGATGTCCTCGGATATCCTTCAAGTTCTTATGTAGGGCCCTCGCCGACAACTCTGCTATAGCATGCATAACTTATTTCAACTGGGATTCCAACTTTTTTCCATTACCCCCTTCTGTTTTTCCCTCTGAGCCCTAAGCGCTACCAGTTCACCGCACATCAGTGCTTTAAAGGCATACCAGATCCTTCTTGGTCATCATTGACAGTAAAATACCCATTTATCTTGTCACCTATAGCCTCTGCAATCATTCTAGCCTTAGCAGCTCCCCTGGGAACGTCCAACCCCATCGTCCCCTCCACGCCCCTTGATCTACAAAGGCCCACGACCAAGGCCTACGTCTCTGTTCCCCATCTGGCCCCAGCTTGCCAACTGCATCCCTGATTGTTGCACCATAGCCAAAAGCCACATGAAAATGGCTGACCTGCACTCTAAGCCATTTGCCCAAGCCCTAGCCAGTCCTGATGTCCCGCCCTGCCCTCCAGTGATTGGAGGTCCATGTGTGAAAACATCGTGGGCCCTGGGAGCCGTCAGGCGATGCCGGCCACCTACAAAGGCCCACGACCAAGGCCTGCATCTGTGTTCCCAGTGTGGAAGAAGTTAGGGCTGCAGAGCTCCTGCACACCCATCCACATGCTGCTCATCATCCAGCATGCCTTCATCTACAATTAGGGTGTGCCGCGGTGAGGGGCCCGATGCCAGCGATTTCAAGAGCCCTGCCGGGCTAAATGTTATGTTGATTTATACCGTGCACTGCTACCAACCAGGGGCAGTCTCCAGGTTTTCCATTTGCAAAAATCCACAGTCTGACCTCTGAGACTGCTTTACAAAATGATTATGGTAAGGTGTAATTTGTTGGGCAGCTTGCTAACTGCCTCCCTGTTTGCTGCAACATATCTAGAAGCCACATGAAAATGGCTGACCTGCGCTCTAAACCATAATCAAGCCTGAAGTCCTGCCCCTGCCCTCTGGTGATTGAAGGTCCATGTGTGAAAACCTGGTGGGTCCTGGGAGCCAGCAGGCAATGCCGGCCCCCTATAAAGGCTCATGACCAAGACCTGCATCTGTGTTCCCTGTCTGGGCCTGTGCAGAGGAAGTTGGGGCTGCAGAGCTCCTGCTCGACCCATCCGCATGCTGCTCGTCATCCAGCATACCTTCATCTACAATTAAGGAGTGCCGCAGTGAAGGGCCTGATGCCAGCGATCACAAAAGCCCAGCCATGCTAAAATGTGAAAATCCATGGTCTGACTTCTGAGAGCACTTTACAAAATGATTATGGTAAGGCATGCCTCAGTAGGCAGCTTGCTAACTGCCTCCCTGATTGCCACATAACCAAAAGCCACTCGAAGCCATGTGCACTAGTCCTACCCAGGCCGATGTCCTGACCCTGCCCTCCGGTGATTGGAGGTGCATGTGTGAAAACGTGGTGGGCCCCGGAAGCCGGTGGGCGATGCCACCCCCCCTACAAAGGCCCATGATCAAGGCCTGCGTCTATTTCCCGTCAGGCTCCTGGAAGACTCTGGACATACGCACCAACTTCACAACAGTATGTGCTGAATACCGGCCCTAAATGTGTCCTCTATCTATTCATGTCCCGCTAACTGCCCGAGCACTCAACGATCCATCCCTCGCCATTTCTCCGAGCAGCCCGACAGACTACGCTCTCGGGCTGCCCCATGAGATCTCACGCCTTGGCAGTGACATCTGTAACCCGTTGGGACCACAAATGCTGTAGCACCTACTATTGCAACATGCATTTATCTGCACGCTTCACTCCTGCCAATCATCACATGGTCAGACCCCTACCAACTAGCTCCCATAACTAGCGTACAAGCTTCAGACTCAACAACTCCCACAGTACGCAAAACAAAGGAGTTAACAACCTCCGCGAGAACTGTGCACACCCACGCTTCGCTGTGGGCAAATTCACCCAGCTCCCATCTGATTAAATGGCTAACCTATTTAACATCCGAGATGAGGGTGATGCCACTGAAAAACTCGCACCTAATGCCTCCTTCACATCAAAGGCACACATCTATACTCCTGCACTGGCAAATACAACCTCCACCAAGCTGAAATCATACCAATGTGTTCCCCATACCAACTGTACCTATGTGAGCAACCGTACCAAGAAATGTCATCAGGCTTACCTCAATGCACATCCACCCAAAACGTTATCACCTATACCTTATGTTAATAGTGTTTCTACTGATGTTCTCCCACCCGAAATGTCATCACCTGTACCTTTTGCTATTAATGGTACTACTGAGACCTGCATGTTGAAAATGTTACCTATACCCTATGCTAATAGTGCTACTAGTAATGTTCTCTCACCTAAAATGTCATCACCTGTATCCTTTACTAACAGTGTTACATCTGACCCCCCCCCCCCCCCCCCCCGCCTATGACAAATCATTTGTCGCCCATGCTTTTACGATCACACCCACTGACCAGGACAACATTCACTGTGATGCCCCAGGCTCTGTAATGTACCTGCATTTCTGTCACAATGGCCCCTATCCATCCCCTATGCCAGCAGAGCCAGGATTCATGAATATACTGACCCAGACTCCTTGAAAGGGAGCCAACTCACAAACGATCTTAACACCATTGCAGATACCCTCTCCCTCGAATTGAAACATACTCGCACCATAGCACAGGATACTCTGCCAAAAGTGACCCAATTTACACCCCCTGCTCAGATAACTTCCAGGAGATGTCCCTGCACAGGTCACTACAAATATTATATCACCATGTTTCCCCATTGCCTCCAACATTATGCTCATTGACAATTAAGCCAAGCCCATCATTGCCAACAGTTCCACTGCCCACGAGATAATTCATGCCAGTAATTTACCTCTGACAAACATGGTTAAAATGGCCCCACTAGGGACCAGCCCTGCCTCAATTGCTAATCAGTCCCCTAAAATGACCGATTACCATGACCCTGACCATGCATTCGCCCCACTTAGATGGGCCTCCCATACCCCTGCCTCTATTTCCCCTCCCATTCATAGCTCTGAAGTAGACCAATGTAAATCCCCCAGTCCGTCCTTCAACCTAGCATAGGTCAATGCCTGCTCACTGCCTGTGCATGCTCTAGATATCCACAACCTCCTGCCAGTTAACAATCTCGATACCGTCAACATCACAGAAACTTGGCTGCACGCCGCATCGAGCCCAACACTCTCCCTCGCCTCCCCACCTGGTTACACTATTTTCAGGAGTGATAGGTAGAATTCTAGAGGAGGTGGAGTTGCCCTTTTAGCTAAAGACCACTTATGCATCAGACAACTAAACACTTTGCTTAACAATAACTGTGACATCCTCTCACTGAAACTGATAACCTCCCCTACTAATTCGATCACTGCCCATCTTTTCTATCGCCCCCCTAGCCCTATCCTTAGTTTTGAACAAGACCTACTACAAACCTTAAGAGATAACATCAAGCCTTCCTCGCGATTGATTCTCTTGGGGATCTCAACCTAGGACACTACCACTACACTGATCTACTAGCCATTTAATTGCCAACTCCCTCACCACTATAGGCTTCAGCCAGCAAATCTACGATCCTACTCACATTGAAGGGCGTTCCCTTGGATTGGCTAGCCTGACTGAACTGCAATATCTTAGTCAAAGCAAACACTCCCTGCCCGGGGTCGGGCCACCACCTCATCACTTTAATAGTTCCACTCAGCCCACAAACTAAACCACCCACTAAACTGTTTCCTCTGTTCTGGCCCACAGCTCCCAAACATTAACTAAAGACAATCTCTATCAATTCCTCAATGCCCTTAAACCAAAGCTCCTGGACACCTCTGACCCAAAGAACTTAGTGGATCTCTACACCGAAACTCTGGCCAGTGCCATCGACACCATCGCCCTTTTAGTCTCCAAAAGAAGCTAAACCTCTAGTGCATATCAATTCCTGGTACACTCAGGACCTTATGGCTCTCAGAGCAGAAAAAAGACTTGCTGAAAACTACTGGAAAAATAACCCCTCTGCTGCCCTTAAACAAAAGTTCTCAGACCGCTCTAAACAATACAAAAAAAGTGATTATCCTAGCCAAAGCCACCACCTCCAATACACCAAAAGCCAATGTCAACTCGGACACCAGAGAATTATTTGCTATTCTCAGAGAACTGGAAGCTCCTGTCCCCCTAGCAGACACCATGTCCAAAGACCCTGCCTGGTGTGATAGCAAACAGAATGCTATGCTTCTAAATATTGAAGCACTCGGCAAACAAGGTAGCCTTAATCATGCCTACCAGGGTACTAAGGCCACCCACGCCCCCATGTCAAACACACCAGGGGCCCCACTATTTAGCTTACAAAAATCACTATTCAAGAAACCCTACACATCTTAAAAGGCTTAAAGCCATCAAAATTCAAGGGGACGTCTGCTCAGCCCCCCTGATCAAAGATTGTACTGAAACACTGGCACCGTTTAACACGGCCGTCATGAACTCTTACTTCACAACTGGCACTGTACCCTCTAGTCTCAAAGCAGCTTGGGTCCTACCTCTCCTTAAAAAAAATAAAAAAAAATAAAAAAAACAACACTCCACCCCAGCTTCACCTAACTACCGGCCTATCACAACAGTCCCTTTCCTCCTGAAAATACTTGACAGAGCTGCATTTGTCCCAATTCAACGACATCTAGAAGCCAATCATATCCTACGAGTTCACCAATCTGGCTTCCGCCCAGGACATGGAACACAATCAGCACTCCTCGACCTTAAAAACCAGATAGAAGAGATTAGGAATGAGTGGAATTCTGCCCTACTACTCCTCTTAGACCGGTCCACAGCCTTTGACTTAGTTGAACACAACATACTATGCCACCACCTCACCTCATCAGTCTCCTTCTCCCTGGAGGCAGCCTTCTGGATCGCCTCCTTTCTAGAAGGGAGAGTGTTGAAAGTATTCTCTGAGAATGCTTGTGCTGCACCATCCCCTAACAAACGTGGTGTACCCAAGGGACCTGTATCTCGCCAACTCTCTAGAATACATTCACAAAGCCTCTCTTCGACCTCTTGGTTTCATTCGACATAGCATACACCAACTATGCGGATGACACGTAAATCCTCCTCCCCCCTCTGGCACCTACACCAACGATGCTGCGACGCTGAACTCCACCCACGCCACCATCCAAAATTGGATGGCAACCCCCGGCCTCTGTCTCAATGACAAGAAAACAGAACCTCTCATTGTTGGTTCCTCTGCCGTGCTAAAAAGATTGGACCCCGAATACTCAGCCTTCAACATCAATGGCATACGGATCCCAGTCTCACCAGCTGTAAAACCCCTTCGTCTACCTTGACACTACACTCTCCTTAACCCGTCAAGTAAACGCTATGTATAGCGTTTACTTGACGGGTTAAGGAGAGACCTTGACACTACACTCTCGAGAATGTAGTGTCAAGGTAGACTCAAAGTGTTTTTACAGCTGGTGAGACTGGGATCCGTATGCTATTGATGGCAGCCTACTCTACCAAACTCCTAAACGCCGCCAGACCCTTCCTCTCCACAGACAGTTGCCTGACGATCGCCCGCACAGTGGTGGGAGCCAGGTCGGACTATTGCAAGGTTCTCTTCCCTGTTACCTCGGCCCACGACATACAAACACTTCAGACTACCCAAAATAATGCCCTACGAGCTTCCCTGAACATTCCCAGATTAGACCACATATCAGCTGCCTGCAGAACAGCACATTGGCTCCCCATCCGAGAAAGAATTTCTTTCAAGAGACTCACAATCAACCACATATGCATCTCCAAATCTGCCCCACCTATCTGGTACAAAGAATCGCCAAGAACCACTGAACCAGGCCCACCAGAACCCCTTATACAAATAGACTGGTTCAACCCATGTTCAAACTTGCCAAAGTAAGTCGGACAAGATTCCCAGTCATTGCTGCTAAACAATGGAACTCCCTCCCGCAAGGGCTGAGGAATCCTACTAGGCATTGCGCAAAGCTCTAAAAACTTGGCTGTTTGACTAACCTGCTCAACATAAATCTCACATCGATTTATATATCTGTTGTGATGTGTAGCACTTGCTGACTGGAACCACATTGAAATCCACTGTTCATGCTCCCTGCGTGAGATGTATAGTACGTAATGTAACCACTATGTATTCTATTACTTGTTCTCTCTGCCTCTGGGCTACATGCAACTGATTCTCTCCAGTGCCCGGTTGCATGAGCGTTTGTGTGCGCTATACAAATGAAAAATGAATTAAATTCCATCTCATCACCAGTAGTGGGGCATGGTCTGAGTCAAATTAAACCCAGTTCCACCTCCCCAACATCCCTCATCAGTTTGGTCACCACCCAAATGTAGTCTATTCTGGACATTGACTGATAGACATGCGAGAAGCATGTTGTAAACCCTTTTCTCTCCTCTCCTGGTCCGCCAGACATCCCAAAGGCTCAAGTTGTCAAAGCTTTCCATCAGGGCATGCAAGGGTCCTGTTGCCCACTGCGTGCTCCAGACCTATCAATGTGAGGGTTCTATGCCAGGTTGAAATTCCCCAGTGAGAGTGACTGCCCCCTCCGCAAAGCGCTCTAGTTTGACCGCTACATCTCGCAGGAATCCATCCTGTCCCACTTTGGGCGCATACACTGTTGCCAGGGTGACCTGTCTATGTTCCATCTGCGCTTGTAAGAATCAGTATCTGCCCTCCGAATCAGCCTGAATGTGTAATATCTGGGCCTTAAGCAAGTCCCTGAATCAAATCAACACCCCCACAGTTTTCCCCTGAGCACTGGCTTGGTAAATCCGTGAAAACTGCCTCAACCGAATCATAGCTTTATCCGCGTTCTTAACATGAGTCTCTTGAAGCATTATAACATTCACCTTTCCCCTTCTAATTTGTGGTTCCACCTTCTTTTGCTTTACTGGGGAATTCAGCCCCCTCACATTATGTGTCAGTACCCCTCTGCTAGCATAGTTCCTCTCTTTCTACTTCTGGCAGTGCTCCCCTCCTGCCCATTGCAACCCCACAAACTTTAACTCCAACCAATCTCTCCCCCCGCCCAACTACCAGAGGTCCCACAACTTCCCCTACCCTCTATCTCCCCACCTTACCCCCTCCCCCTTCTCCAATCATCCCTCCTAGGTCCAAGCCAGAGATCCTACGATACCCTTGGGACCAGCCCAAAGGCTCTGGTCCGAATAAGAACCTGCGGGCACACCCCTTTGGAGGTTGTCTATTTTATTTTTTTATTTTAATTTTTTTATTGGCATTTCATGGTTATACAAATTAAACCTTTATGCCACATCTTTAATCCATGAAAAGAGAAAAAGAAAAGCTTTATCCCCCCCACTCCAATATGACTTTACCCTCAAAGCTCTTCCCCAGTCTTGGCATCTAAGAGGGGAAACGCTCTTGGGACATAGGGGGGTGTCTTCTGTTGGGCCGGTTAACTTTCCCTTTTGTTCCTGGCATCTGGAAGTCACTCTCACACCTATTTTCCCCTCACTGCATACACTCAGCCTGTGCCTCCAATCCTGTCCGCCTACGTTTGCCCTCCGTCTTTAGCGTGTACTGAGCAGAGGCCCTTGCTTGATGCAGGCTCCACCTCAAGGAGTCATAGCCCCACTGCTCACTTCTGGTCCAGTGACTACATTCCGGCTCTTCCAGCCCTAATCAACACTTGCCTCAGGGTTCGCCCCACACCTTGCCGCGGAAGACTGTTCCTGTCGAAGTGGCCCAGTTCCGTGGTGCTCTAGGGGAGGGGTTGGCCACTGGGCCCTGGTCCATAGTTTAGGCCTTGTACCAGGGTCTGTGCCGTGTTCATGAGACGGGGGCAGTTCCATTAGAAGCCCTCCAGCATCAGCCCCTAGAAAATCACACACCATCCTTGACCCCGGTCCAACCCCCATCTCTGCCACTTGTTGCTGTTGCGGGGCCGTGGCTGGGTCCCGGCTTCTCATCACCTCCAAGCTCCTCTCTCTCCCTTCTCTGCTATTCTAACCCTTCTTCGCAACGGGACCCAGGATACCACCTCACTCGCCTCCCAGGTCTCTGACAGCGCTGCAGTGTGTCCCTTGCAGTCTCTCTTCCTCGCCTCGATGGGGGCCTGCTTCCCAGCCTCCTCTTTTCCTCTCATGCGGTTGCACGCAGCGTCGGCCACCATCACGGCACACTGTCAGGCACCCCACTGGAATTGCAGCAGTCTCAGAGGCCCCACAGGAACTCCGGCAATCTCCCGGGGGTCACTCTACGTGTGTTGAAGTGCCTTCTCCGCCATACCTCCGACCCTCGCCTGGGTCCCCGGCCCCCGCTGCTCACTTTGGTGGCCACCAGTCGTGATGGGGGAGACATCCCCCATCTTTCCGCTTGGTGAGCTGTTCTACTTGTGCTACAGTGCCAGGCACTTATCCAGCCCTAATCGGGCATGCACGGCCTGCTTTTCTCGGCCCGGAACAGAGCGCAGGACCACACGTCCACACTCGTTAGCCATTTTAAATCTCAAACAATGTTTTAACGTTAATGGTGAATCAAACGCCTTCTCCTGAATATCCTGGTGAAGGGAGGTAGCTGACATGCCTGCTCTTAGATACCTCTCTGGCGGTCATAGCTTTTGCTGTGGGATCCATCATGTCTTTTGCAACTTGAAGTTGCTGCAGTGCAGCCTCCCTACCTTCGATATCCAGAAGGCAACACAACCACTGCCTCCTGCAAATCTCTACAGGTTTTCCCAATTGAGAATTTTAAATCCCAATAACACTGTGGCTGCATTAATCTGTCTCAGTTGCAATGTTTTACGCTAAATTTCCCAGGCTTTATCATTTTTCTCAAAGCTGGCAAAACCACTGAGGATTTAGCCAGTAAGTTTCCCATCATCACAAAAGGAATCATTTTGAATCCAGTGACTTTGGGCGAAACCGTATTTGGATTTCTCGATTTCAATAAATTAGAGCCTACTCCAGAACTGACATTTCCATAGGTAGCAGAGATCGAGCATGATGTGTAGCAGTCTTCCAAAAACTCCTGAGGCTTATGGCTTTTCCACTTGGAAAATCTCCAGAGCCTACATGGCTTTGGACAAAGTTTAAAATGTATGTTTTGAAGGTGAAGGGGATGGTTGCTCACCCCGGAATGCATGTCTGTCACTGGACACCTGTTTTTTATTTGGGGAGGCAGGAACTCCGACATCGCCAGCAGAAGGATTTGGAGGTGGGACCTCTGAAGAACTGAATGTTTCCTTTGTCTGAGCCAATACCTGTAGGAAAGGCTCCGACAGCATGGTCTCAAATATAGTGGAAATATCTAGCCATTGCTGAAGGTTCACCGTGCACCTCTTACTTCCTCATAGGGAAGGTGGAATAAGCTATTATGGTACGATAATTCTGTAGCTACCAAAGTGGGCTGAAGATTATAAATATTAAACAGGTCTAGGAACACAATTGTTTCTTAAAAAGATTTTAGGTGTTACTTTTGCAGATGAAAAAGAAATGTCCTGGTTCTCAGGAGAGAATTGAGACAACATTTCAGGCATTTTAGACATGACGCACTAAAAAGATCTTCCAGAGGGACAGTAAAATATTTACCAGGATGAAAATCTTTTGAGCCAGCAATTAGATTTACTGACCCCACCTGCTCCTTTGGTACCAAAGTAGTCTTTTTGGGTTTGTTGTTTGACATTGTCTTTAGCTTAGAGTCTTTTCAGGTAAATCGGTACTGAACTCTGTGCCAATCGATAACAAGCCTTGTCACTTCTTTGATGAGTCTTTGTCACCTTTCTTCGGTAGCAAAGTATTAAAATCTGAAGCTGCTCTAGCCAACTTGGGTACCTATGCAGCCACTTTATCAGGGTTTCCGGTCCGTACAGAATCGGCCCTGCAGGAATTCACCTCTACAGAGCTATGCTTGCCTGTTTGTTTAGAATCAGAGGCAGCAGAGCTTTTCCTTGGTACCATAACCATCCTATTAGGTTAGAACAGATCTTCCAGTAGCGAGTAACCAAAAAACAGTTTGGTTATTTTCCCACCAAGGGTTACAATATTTACATCAGGGGGTACTTGCATGTTTAGTCGCCCTGGGATTCCCCTTAAACAGAAAACTGGTGGTGTAGTCTTCAACTCGGCAGTGAAGGTGGGTGCTGAAAACACAAACCCCCTGCAGGTACAATATCTCACTCTTACCAATGTCAACCTCCTTCCTGCTCCTGGCAGTCTTCCATTTCCTTCAGTACCAGTCCCAGCTCTGACATGGACGAAAGGTAGCTTGTCAGAGTGAGGGGGGAGCGGGGGTGACGTGGCCTGTGCTCATGAGGTTTTCACAGACATATCATTGCGTGGGAAGGTGTGAACCTAACTACACTTGTACGGACACTCGGCACGCCCTGAAAGCTGCTGGAGGGACGCCCGCACAGAATATTGAATTAATGCCTGCAGACTGCTGGAATGGATCGAGGTGCATGCGCCCCTGGCCCAGATTTATGGAGTGCGGGCGACCTCTGGAGGCACGGGCAATTCCTGGAGGAGATGCGAGCAGGGACGGTAGTGGGCCCCCTGGGGGAGACGATTTGCAGTGTGTGGCTGCACTCTGCACATACAACAGTAGCGGGAGAGTAGAGTTGTGGGGGTGCGCACAATCTGGCCTGCGATCACAGGGGGGGGGCGGTCCCCAGGGCCTGGGGGCAATCAGCATAACCTGGGCTTGTTGGGCTAGAGCAGGCTGTGAAAGGACACTGTTTGGTCTAATGCTGCCTGGGTATACACTGCGTTTCACAACAATTTGCAGCAATCAGACCCCTGGAACGGAGACCATTATAGCCTGCTCTGCGTAACGTGAGCTACTGAGGTGGCGAATGGAGTCTGGTGCATTAGTTCGCTATTGGGGACGCTGACCCGAGTGCTATCTGCATTGAACTAGGCAGCAGACAGCTGTGCATCTCTTCCCCATGGCGAGACCCTACAGCTAACCTGCAGCATATGAGAAGTGGGACCCAAATTGGGTACCTGAGGCGCAAGATGCTGGATGAGCAGTGGGAATCAACTGTGGACCGCCATGACACAAGGGGAACCAGCTGAGCCCCCAACTATCACCAAGTTGTTGCTGCACATTGGAATTGGGCAGGAAAGTTCTCTTGTCAAATCACTGGGGGGGGGGGTTGTTATAAGATTGAGCTAATTTGTCTATACTGGTGCCCTGCAGAGAGGGCTCCCCATCGCAATTTACACGACTGTGCCCCAGTTGTCATCCCTTTGATGTGCGCTTGAACTGACCTTCCCAGCATGTCACCTACTAAACACAAAAGCAAGGGCACCATAAAGGACTCATTCAGCAGCCACCAGAAGAATTTAGACTCCGTGCTAATACTGGAAGCAGGACAAGCGAAACCCAGCATGCAGCCTGCGGACAGGCAGAAAAACCAGGTCCTCATCGCTATAGCTGCTTTGCGGTCCTACTTGGAACCTAAAATTGATGAGGTCAAGATTCGTATCCATCTGTTGCGGCAGGATGTCCGCACACAAGCAGGGTAGTTACCAATGTGGAAGCACAGTTGAAGGACACTGTTGACGCTACGGGAGACCTCATGACAAGAGTTAAAACACTGGAGACAGGAAATGCCATCCTGGAACAGAGCAGAGGGCAGAATCCGCAGGAGTAAAATCCGCATGCTGGGGCTACCAGAGGGCCTAGACCCAACCAACGACATTGAAAACGTAATCCCCCATGAAATAGGCTCTGGGAAGTTATCACAGGGCTTTATGGTTGAAAGGGCGCAGCCATCACAACAGAAAAAGGCCCCACTGGGGTCCCATCTCAGGCCCAGCATAGCTAAAATATTAAACTTCACGGATGGGGAGGCGATCCCGCAGTTTTCCCAGGGAGGGGGGCAAAATACAGATAGGCAACTCAAAGATCCACATGTACCCGGATTACACCCCAGCAGTGCAGAAAGTGAGGAACGTATTTATTCCCACTAAAGCGAGGCTCAGACAACTGGGGCTTAAATATAGGTTAATGTATCCGGCTAGAATGAAGGTGCTGTACAATGGGAAATCACATTGCTTCGAATGTCCAGCTGCGATAAACATTTGGATTTAGCATAATAACCTGCATGATAAGGAGGGTGCGGACGCTTGAAAAGGCAACAGAACTGCACCCCGGATCCTCTCGGGGGAAGTATGCTCCACGACTTGCCTTGAGGGAACTTTAGCACAACCTCATGATCTACATACAACCGGAGAAGGGCCGATCTGGAAAAGGCTAATCAGAGGCAGGGACAAATAGTATGCTTGACCTCAACAGGTGGTTGGATGACGCACTGTGAAATGCTGAAACCAAAATTTTTAGATGACCCTGTTGGGGATACTTGATGTCGCTCTAGTACATCATTCTTCCGGTGGGGGTGACGTCCTCCTGCCCACTGGTGAACTTGGCCAACCCCACTCAGGCTGACACCTGGCGCCAGCCTTTGCTGGAGTGCTTACCTGTGCCTACGGCCATGCTAGGACTAAGGAGTATGGGCGTGCCCAAAAGGGGTGTCCTGTTGGCCAATGGTTTACTTTTGAGTTTGGTTCACTGTTTTGTTATTATTTAAGTTGTGTTGTATGGCTTGCTCTGTGTCACAGCTCAGGAGAGGAGATGGTAGTGTTTGCTAATTACAATGGTACTGGGTGTGCTGGTAAAAATTGGAGGTGCAGGTCGTGTGCCTCAATTGGGGGTATACTGGGCTAATGTGCCAACCCAAGAGAGAAAGCATGTGGGAATTAGGACGGCGGTGCTTTTAGTGCGTCATGACACAACTTAGGGTTTTGACATGGAATGTTAGGGGTATGGGTTCCTGCATGCGTAGAAAGAGTGAAACCATATCTACATCGAAAGAAAATAGCGATAGTGTTATTACAGGAGACGCATCTTACGTCAGAAAACCAAGAAGCTCTCATGTCTTGCTGGGGAGGAAAGGGATATGCGGCCACATACTCTAAGTTTGCAAGGGGGTCTTCATGTGGATAGATAGGGCGGTACCATTTCAACTACTAGATATGGAAAAAGATAAGGAAGGTAGATATTTAATATTGTGGGGATACCTAGATAACCAAGAAGTATGCCTTGTGAACCATACAATACCTAGCCATATACGCACTGTGCAATCGTGTAGCACTAAAACGGGGCATATGGGGTGGTGGCGACTTGAACAGAGAGAAATGCAATCTAGACAGCCCCCCCCCCCCCAGAGGCAGGTCATCCCTGGCTACCGCTGCCTTAAACACGGCATTGACAGATCTAGGCTTAGCGGATGTGTGGAGAGAAATACACCTAGATGCCCAGTGGATACTCTTATTACTCAGCCCCACACAAACTACACACAAGGATAGATAATTTGTGTGTGGGAATTGAGCACCTGGACGAATTTACTGCTGCAGTGTACACGGGACGCACATTGTTCGATCATTCCCCATTAGTGATTGTATGGGACAAGGTAGGCCCCAGGTCCCCCATCCCGACTTGGCATATGCCTGTGGACACCCTACGAGATGAACTGTTTAGATGGAAGCTATGGGACACACTGTTTAATTTCTTGAAAAACAATATTGTAAGTGTGGACAATTGGGGCACCGTCTGGGAAGCCATGAAAGTAGTGATCAGGAGGGGAGTCATAGCCAGTGCTGGGGGCATCCGCCGGAAGCTGAAGGAGGAGCTGGAGGCTGAAGAAAATTAAATTAGCGCATTGGAGGCATTACACAATGAATCAGGGTCAGTCGGACGCATGCCATCAGAGGCCTGAACCCGATGCCTACTGGATTGGGAGAGACTGTCTAAGTTTGATTATGCCACACCAATAGCACAAACCCACGCGGATGGGGATAAGCCTGGGAGACTCCAGGCGTGGCTCTGCAAATGGGAACACCCCAGAGTCACAACCACATTGCTACATGACAAATGTGAGGCACCATGGAGTTCACAAACAGCAATTAATGACATCTTTGCTGCCTACTATACTCAGCTATACAGACATGACACTAAGGTACCTTTGGGGGACATCACAGAGGCAAGTTCACTGATCCGGCTCCCTGCAGATCAGAGGGCTGCACTTGACCATCCTATCACAATGGATGAAATACAGGGGGCAATCACCTCCCTTTCTACCTGCAAAACACCAGGGAGCGTCAGGCTCCCTTCGGAATTCTACAAAGCATACAGCTCTGCCATGGCCCGACACTATTAAGGGTGTTTGAGGTGGCCTATGATAAAGGTATACTCCTGGCGAGCATGAGGGAAACATTAGTGATACCCATACTTAAACCTGAGAAGCCGGCGGAATAGTGTGACTCGTACCGTCCTGTAGCCATACTAAACTACGATGGAAAATACTCAACCATTCTGGCTAGGCGTCTCCGAAAAGCTACTACCCTGCTAGTACATCTGGATCAGACTGGGTTTGTGCCTGGCCGAAACACCACTCTGAGCCTTTGAAGGTTGCAACACTTAATTGATCAGACCAACCTGCACACTGGGCACTATACTGTGGCATCCTTGGATGCAATTAAAGCTTTTGACTCGGTTTACTGGAAGTGGATGATAGAGACGCTACAGAGTTTTGGGCTTGGGGAGACTTTTGTTTGATGGGTAAAATCGGGCAGACAAATCTCTACACAATGGAATATACTATGCAGAACACGTCAGGTGTGTCTGCTTTCGCCTATATGCTATATAAATTAGCCAACAGCGGTCTATCTACGGCAAGAATATTTGGAGGCTGGCATCACAATAGGGGGCATCCAAAACCTGATATCCTTGTATGCGAATGATGTCCTGCTCTACTTGTGCAAACCCAATCATAACTTACCTATAATATTAGATTTTGCTGGGGGTTGGGATTTCTTTTAGCAGATCGAAATCTTGTCTTTTTCCTCTGGCAGGGCTACGAAATCAATCGAGACAAAGCTACATTACCTGCCTTGGGGCTAACTTGGGAGACACACTCCTTTAAATACCTGGGCATTAGGATCACCCACACACCCAAAGACACATCTACATGCAATACGTTCCAGTCGGTAGACAGAGTCAAGATATCTATGCATTTCTAGTCCAAGCTGCCACTCTCGCTTATGGGAAGGATTGCTATAATTAAAATGATGGTTTTACCTCGGCTTTTATACGCCTTCACGAGCATCCACTACTATATTGAAGCTGCGTTCTTTAGATCCCCGGAGACTCTTATTGGGGGTTTTCTGTGGGGACCGAGACGACGGACTGGCATTGGGGGGTGCTGTGCCTGCCATATGAGGATGCCGGGGCACAATTGCCTAAGCTTGAGCTCTATTATTTGGCTGCTCAGCTAAGCTTTGTGGTGAATTGGCCATCGGATGATCCCACATCTGAATCAGAGCTGCTCCGACAGTTAATGAGGCCAGCATGGCCCAAGGAATTCCTCTGGCTTCTGGACAGTTGTAGGAGATCCCAAACTTTACTTGTGAAACTGGGTAGGGAGATATAGTCTAGGGCCATGACGAAACTCAAGCTGCGGAACCCAATTTCCCCTAATGTTCCAATTGCTGCCGTTGTGTGTGTGTGTGTGTGTGTGTGAAGAAAATGTAAGCGTCATGCAGGGAGAATTTTGGGTATAGCCACCTGGGTGGATTTATATGCAAATGGCACATTCAGAGATCTGGAGAGCCTACAACAACAGGAGGGCCTCCCTAGGGGACAATTTGTATGCTATATGAAAAAAGTGAAAGCTGCGCAAGCTAAACAGGCAGGGTGGCTGGCAGGGCCGGAGGAGAACAAATTGCTGGCCCTAATGTATACATTGGAGAATGGTTGGAGACCGTGTCTAGATTGTATGCATGTCTGCTAGATGGGACCAGTGTCAGAAACCCCCGACTGAAGGCGCAGTGGGAAGCGGATAGAAACTTTGAGATCAATGTGCAAAGGGGGACCTGGCGCTAAGCTTTGGAAAAATGTGTCTTGCAATGCTAAGTTCAGGCTGCTTCAAATCAATGTGCTGCAGCACGCCTACATGACTCCCATCAGAGTGGTGAAATTTAACGCGACCTCTACCTGCCCTTGGTGCAAAGGAGATCATGCTAATTTGATGCATATGTTTTGGTCATGTATAGAAGCTCAGGCCTTCTGGTATAGAATTGAAGAAGCCTGCTCGGGGGCTGGCGTCACTAGATACCGCTGGATTCCACTTGAATGTCTTTTGGGAATTTACTCCAGAGCAAGTCAATATAAACATGTTCTTAAATTTATGGACTTGGCCTGCATCTTAGCGAAAAGGCGCTTGGTCATGTCATCAAAGCTGGACAAGAGCCCAGTTTTAAGAGTGGCACACAGAGTTGGAAATATGGTGTGAAGCAGAAACGAAAGCACGGCTAGTGGCTACACGAGGTCCCTCGATGACATTGCAGCTGTCGCCTTTGGCGCATGGAAGGCGCTTGCAGCATCCATGTTCCACCAATCGGATGATAAACCACCCTGAATGCATATGAATATTACCCAGAGAAGTGTTAACGAAAATACAATGTCCCGCTGGGGTCGGCCCTTTTGGAATGTGGTTTTTGGGACGCTGACCCAGACACATCAATAACCATGCCCAGTGCGATGTTTTCCCTGCTATCCGCCCCGCCCTCCTCATGATTGGTTGACGGGTCACGGATGACCTGCTGCAAGCAGAGTTTATGTTTGTTTTTCTTCTTTTTGTTTCTGTTTTTGAACTGTTTGTATTGTTCGACAAGTTTTAGTTTGTGTTGGGAGAGCTCGCCATGAAGCTGCAAGAGCAGCGACGTGATTATAAAAATGTAACTTGATCGCATAATTGTACTTTGATGCATGGTGAAAGCATGCAACTCAAACATATTTAAAAATAAAATTGGAGAGACCTCGGGTGAATTCTACAGCAGAATACACAGGAACTTGATGGGTGATGGATCCCCAGACACACGCATGATGTGGATCACCCGCCGATAACTGCTTCCTACATTGGATGCATTGTTTGAATCCTGTAGTATATGGCATAAGCGCCAGAGGGAGGCACCATGATGTAAAGATGAAAAACACCAATCAGAATTAAAAAGGGGAGTGCTCTGCAAAAAAGTAATGCCCAGAAAAAGGAGGTGTCACAGAGCAGCAATTCCGACCCACCTAGTAGGTGAAAAAAACAGGAACAGGGTGTAGTGGTTGGCGAAGTGGGGGTGGAGGGTGGGACCAGCACTCCGAGTGACGTATGCACGTACAAGAGTTCCAAATATTTGCACGTTTTTAAAATGTCAGCTATCAGCTTGTTTCCGACACCCCTGCAAATGAAGGCTGTCGCAACAAGTTGGGAAGAAGGAAGAGCAGGACGACCGAGAAGTAATTCTACAAAATAAAAGTGCAGCCTACATCATCTAGAAGCCACTAGCCATCGTTGTGCCCACTTGCCTCACAATAAACTTACCATTTCTGGAGGCCAGCCTAACCCCTGACGCTTGGAACATATTTGTCAATACTTTAACTAGTGGGTTCAGTTGTGTATATGTGTATACATTTATGTATAGTAATACATTTGTTTTAAATAATTATATTTACAGTAATCCAGCTGTGTGCACAGAAATTGTTTCATAGAGAATGCCAATGACAAATGTGTACGCTAACAAAAGTGTATAAAGTGGAAATTCTGTGTACAGTAAAAAAGGTTTTACAAACAGTAGAAGTAAAACACAAACATAGTAACTATTTGCTCACATTATGTTTTTACACAAGTATTAAAAAGGTTACACGCGTGCACAATAACTGGCTACGGTCACAATACTGTGAACACAACATACTCCTATGTAGAATACCAACTCTGTGCACGGTAAGTTTGTGCAGAGAAAAGGAATCTTGTACAAAATAATTGTTCAGTAATAAAAGCCCATGTTGTGCAAACGAGTTGTAACAAGCATTTCAATGTAAAATGTGTATACAAAGTAACACAAATCTGTGCAAAGCCTTGTTTCTGTACTGTGACGAATCCAGGGTATGTGTCCTCCGCCCCCCCCCCCCACCCAAGCGGGAAGCCACCCCTTTTGAGGTTGTCTAACGTACATTATCTGCATAGTACAATATCTGCATATATGAATACTGAGCAAACAGTTGTTAGTTCCATATTGAATATTCCTGTTCTGAAAAGACCAAACAGTGACGTTCCTCTGTCTCTTTGGTTTCTGATAGTGCTGGGTCTCCCCTGAACATCACAGGCAAAGAACATGAACCCCTTGTCTGTGACATAGTTTGGGATTCACTGAATAGTGACGTATCCTCAAACTCTCTGGCTTCAGGCAATGCTGAAAACAGCCTGAATGCCCTGGTCAATGAAGGACACTGTTCCATTTATCCCTGTGAAGTGCACAATAAGAGTAAGGATTGTAAGGCGAAGAGAGACGCCTACTGAGAGAGGAGTACTGCTATGCAAAGGCAAGCCACCACAGAATCGACTAAAGGGGTGGAGCCATGCAGGGCCGCAAAGTCAGTGGCAGCAAGGATGATGAGCAAAGCTCATCTTGACAGAAGCTGGGGTCACAGGAGAGGCAGAGACGGAAACACAACAGTCTCTGTTGGCGACATGGCCACAAAGAAGCTGTGGTAGACTGGTAGAACTGTAACGGATGCTGAGAACAGACTTCCTGAGGGAGCCCAGGTCTTTGAGTTCCTCACACGTCGGACCATAGCTACCAAGCTAAGTAGCAGTTGTGAGAGCCAGCAATGTTACAGGAGCTGTGAGAAATCCGACAGAAACATTGAGTGAAGGCTATGAGAGCTAATGAGGTTACAGGAGCCTGGGAAACCTGATGGAGCCTATTGTTACAAGGTACGCATATTGCGAGTATAAGCTGGGAAGCTATCTACGCTACAGGAGCCTGAGAAACCCAAATGTACAAATATCATATGAAAGAAAGAAAGAAAGAAAGATGAACACTTCGAATTGAGGCTAAGAAAGCCACAAAAAGTTATTTTGTTCTTTGACAAAACCAGGATAAAATTAACGGGTGAAAGAAAAACAACCTGTTTGAGGATTACAAGACTAACGGTGAGTTCCAATGCCTCGAAGGTGGTAAAGCAAAAAGTATTATTTATTTTCAAGAAATCCAGGAGGAAGGGGAATCTTCAGACCAAGAGACTTTCTTTGCAAAATGGGGAAAGTGAAACCAATAACTTGATACCATGACTGGGAAGGATATCATGTGTTATAGGAACATTGATGAACTTTCTTTGAACAATCCATAAAATCCCGTTGTTGGATCCGGCAAAAGTCTTCCCTCAAGGCTGTCTCATACCTCTATTCTCTAATTAGGAGTTTTCGAAAGTGGTATGACTAGTTAGTTGGATAGGATTACGAGTGGATTAGGACTGGAGAACTTTAATTTTGGACTTTAACCTCTATCCTTAGCTTTTGTTTTGTTAGGTAGGGAGCTTCCCTCATAGAAATAGGACATGTTAGGTGTTTTGATTCTTTTCATTTGAGTAAAACTCTTAAACATGACCCATATTTGTCAGAGTCCTTCTGGATCGCCACAATTGGTCCTGGTTGGGGTTTGGACAACCCGAGAGAGTTGGCCCACGTAATTGTCTTAAATATTAGTGGGGACTGGGTCGGTGGAGACTGACTCGGTCGATTATCCAGTACATGTAGGACCTAGACACCCCGATTGGCCAGAGTCCTATGGTAACCCTAACATCAACGGAAGCAGGTTGGTCCTCACCTTCCTTCCCTAAACTTCCTAGGCTATCCCACCCATCAGGAAAAATGTAGAAGGGAATAATTATCACTACTGGATCACCGGGAAAGAGGAAGCTGAAATGTCTTCAGCCCTTCAGGTGGCCATCCCCACCTGTTTGGTAATATAGGACTCCGCCTGCGAAACCTTGGTGGAACAATAGTCTATTATCCATTATGCCTTGTGTGGCAGAGATGAAATGTAGCCTCCTGAATTACTCTTCCAACGCCATTAAGATCCAGAGGAAAACCTACCAAACCCTGAGAGTGGAGATAGAGGTGTAAGGTACCCTGGGAAACTAGGGGAAAAACCCAGATTATTTTCAACTCTCACTGGGTTGGAGAGTGTGCTAGATCTCTAGCTTTAATAAAGTTAAGACAGGGTGTAACATCTCCCTGGGAAACATACAGTCCTTTAATTTTTAAGTGCCCAGGGAAACCTCCTCCCCAAAAGAGACATAAGACTCCGAAAGTCTCGAGTCCACATCCTAGGTCTTCCCGACGGAATAGTTTTTCTGTGGAAAATGAAGAAGAGCGAGAACAACAACCATGAGAATGTAATACACTGCTCAGAGGGGTTTGAGACATCCAAGCAGTTGGGGGGGCGGAAGTAGAACCACACAAGTATCCCCCAGATAGTGAACCCTCTACTGAAACTCATGATGGAGAAATCAAGGGATCATATAATGCCACCTCTACCTCCCACTGAGGTACAACATGCTATTCATGCAGAGAATTTGATCATCTCACAAGTCACTGCCCACTAAATTTGAGGTCTTTTTGCACCTCACCATCCAGACCATCTCCCAGAAAGATCAGAGCAACTGCTAGAGAATTTATGATATAAAGAATTTGTTCAGAAGCTGCATTAACATTTGACATTAACTTTTAGAATTGGGAGGTGCGTAGAGTGAGGTTAGATTTGTTTAGGCAACGCAAATGCTAGCATAGCCACAGGTGCATAAATATAGTTGGGTTTTGAAAACCCAAGTAAAATCAAATGTGAACAACAGTGCCTCGTGGAAAAGATTATTCATAGCGGGCCGAAGATGTAGCAGAAAGGAATCCTGTTCCAAGGTTGCCATTGGTCGAGGTTGGAGCTGGAATATTACACATGCTGGCACGTGATGTGGTGAGAGTCATGTGTGCAGCTAGACCGAATTTGTATTGTTAGGGGATAGCTGCATTCGTATTTTGAGGTAATGTGGATGTGTATTAAAGTAGTGTGAGATAGCAGATGCATGCAGGTGGGTGGCCATGCCTTCGGCTAGTTTCCATAAGCATGGAGTGTGATACATACCCATGTGTCCTGGCTCGTTTCTTGGTTGCATACATGCATGGGTGAATTCAAAGCGCAGCTAAATTCTACACATTGGCTACTGTGACAATTTACAAGGTGTCGTCAATTCTCCCCAAGGGGGAGCCCCTTCTCATGAGGTTAGGGAGGGGAGGCTGCTACCCAATAGTCCACTTGGTGGTGGTTAAATGTGGGAGGACCTCATGTGGAGGGACTCCCTCCTTGGGGACAAGGACAACCATCTTGGGGTTAGCCCAGGAATAATACAACACCTCCACATTTTCTAGCCCATCCTTTCAAACCCAACCTTCTTGTTCAAAGTAGAACCATATACTATGGTGATGCCAAAGAAACACCTGACTCTGAAAACACCAAGATGAGGAAGAACACAGAAAACACAAAGACGGCTCCCAATATCGGTACTATGACAAGGTGGCCCCGAAGAGGCATAGAGATCAACCTGTCAAAAGTAACAAGGGCCTTTGACACCCCCCCCCCCTCAAAAAATGGCCTACAATCTATAAAGACAGAATGGACAACAGTTTTGATCAATCCCAGCACAGAACTCAGCTGGAGTGCCGGGATTTCTTCTCAGCGGGAGAAGAAATAGGCAGCAAAGCGTTCAGCGAAGGGAAATTCCAAAATATGGTTGCTGAACCGAGAAGAGGAGGAACCGAGGACGCTGGTGGTCGGCCTTGTGAGTTCTCACAGGGTTCCGCAGGTGCGGTTCCATGCACGATAGCAAGGGCAAGAAGAGTCGGGCGGCTTAGCAGCTGGAGATGCTGCCGAAGCAGACAGGAAAAGCCAAGTGAGCCAAGAAGCCAGACCGGCATCCCTGGAAGCCTCAGTGACGTACCGAAGCCCGAAAGCAGGAAAAGCGTGGTACGGGAGACCCAGAGGGGACACAGGCAGATGGTGCACAGGCAATCCTTATCTGGCTTTGTACTAGGCATACTGCTCACAAGCCTCCCACAAGGTCGAGAGTGCGTCCAACCTACTCCTCCTCATAACAGTGGGGAAGAGAAGCCCACTAGCCACCAGGGAAGGGTCTGGGACCCTGTCCATCATAACAGTGGGGAAGAAGTCCACTGGCCACCTGGGAAGGGTCTGGGGGCTGTCCACCATACCAGAAGGGATGAGAAGCCCACTGTCCACCAGGGAAGAGTCTGGGACTCTGTCCACCATAACAGTGGAAAAGAGGAGAACACTGGTCATACAAGAAGGGTCCGAGACCCCAACAGAAGTAATGCAAAGCATACAGGAATTTTTCCTCAGTATAGGGGCGGAGATAAGTCCACTAGTTACAAGAGAACAGTCTGGGACCCCAATGTGAACTAGTGAAACTCTTGAAGGTCCCTTCCTAGGCACAGTGGTCAAGAGGAGACCCCTAGAGCCTAGAGAATGGTCTTGGAACCTAACAAGATTTAGGGCACTGTTGAAAGTCACAGTAGCAAAGTGTGTTTCAAGCTGGAAGAAGTGAGAAAGAACTGTATCAAGTAATACCGGGAGAAGGGAGTCATTCTCCTGGAACCAAATCATAGGTTTTGCTAGAATGCCAGGGGAAGGGAGTCATTCCCCCTGGCCTTGTGTTAAACTGTGCCAAAGCAGACCAACAGAAAAGAGGCATTATCTTGACCCTGAACTGAGAGTAGAGCTGGAAACGCCAGTGGAAGGGATCATTCCCCCTTGCTTTGTTGTGTACTGTAACAAGTCATACCAGGGGAGGGGAGTAATCTGGCATATATATTTGTTTTGAGAGAAGATTTTGTGAAACCCCATCCCAGAAGCAGATGAAGGGAGCCGTTCTCCTTAAAGGAGTTTACCGTTTTAGCTGTAGTCTGAGGGACAAAAGTAGGTTGTGACACAGGAAAGTGGGATTGACTTTGACGGACGTCTGACAGACCCGTTTTAGTATTACGTTTGAGGCAGGGAAACCCCTTTTAGAAGGGAGGGATAGAAAGGATCTATTTACCTAAAGAAATAAAAGTGTATAAACAAAACCATGCCACCTTTGTGTCAGCATCCTTCTTCAACATCCTCACACTATATAAAATGCACCCAATATAATCCACTCTAAAATTGTACTAGAATACAGGGTCTTTGTCCCTTCTCTAAAAGGGGAATCCACCCTCTTTGAGGCTGTCCAACATACATAATCTGCATATATGAAGACTGGAACAACTTACTTCAGTTTTGAATATTGCTGATTTGAAAACACCAAACAGTGACATTTCCTCTCCGTTTGGTTTCAGGTAGTGCTTGATCTCCCCTGAACAACACAGGCAAAGAAGATCAAGAGAAATCCCTTGGCTGTGACATCGTTTTGGATTCATTGAATAATGAGATTTCCTTTGAACTCTTTGTCTTCAGGCAATGTTGAACACAGCTGAAGCCCTGATCCATGAAGGACACTGTTCCATTTATCCCTGTGACATTTATAAGAGGAGTACAGATTGTAAGATGAAGAGAGACTCCTACTGAGAGTGAAGAACTGCTATGCAGATGTGAGCCTCCGCAGAATCGATGTTCTGGAGGGGCAGAGCCACGCAGGGCTGCAGAGCCTGTGGCAGCAAGGTTGGCAAGCAAAGCGCTATCCGAACGCCTTAGCATTGGCGTTCTACCTGACCGAGAAGCTGAGGTCTGAGGAGACGGACAGACCAAAAACAACACTGTCCCATCTGGTGGCACGACCACGAAGAAGCTGTTGTGGACTGGTGGGCTTGTAACGGATGCTGAGACCAGACCACCTGAGGGAGCCTGGGTCCCAGTGTTCCTTACAAGTCGGACCGTAGATACTGAGCCAACAGCAGCGGGGAGAGCCGGCGAGGTTATGGGAGGCGGAGAAACCAGACTGAGAACCTACCGTTACAAGGTACTAATATTGTGAATACAAGCTGGGAAAGCTATAAAGTTTACGGGAGCCAGAGAAACTGAATGTGCAAATACCCTATGAAAGAGGGATTGAGAATAACAAGAAAATTGTGAGAAATCGATGGGTAAACTATCAAGGTTACGGGGAACTGAGAAATCCGAGAATGAAAACATCCTATAGAAAGGGGATCTGAGAAAAAAGTACTAATATTGTGAATAACGTTTGGGAAACTATCTAGTTACAGGAGCCTGAGAAACCCAAACGTACAAATATATGAAAGAAGGCAATATGAACGCTTTGAATTGAGGCTAAGAAAGCCAAATAAGTTATTTTGAACTTTGACAAAAATAGGGTGAACAGCCACCCTATGTAAAATAACTTTGGTGAAAGAAAAACAACCTGTCTGATGATTACAAGACTAACGGGGAGTTCCAATGTCTTGGAGGTGGTAAAGCTAGAAGTATTTTTTGTTTCCAAGAAATCCCAGAGGAAGGCGACTCTTCACAGCAAGAGACATTTTTCTTTTTCTAAAGGGGAGAATGAAACCCATAACTTGATACCATAACTGGGAAGGATATCCTCTTGTGTTAAAGGAACTTAGGACTTTCTTTGAACAATCCATTCAGTCGCAGTTGTAGACTGGCAGAGGTCTTCCCTAGAGGTGCTGTCCTGGCCTCTATCTCTATGCTCTACTTTGGAGCTTTCTAAAGTGGAAGCGCCAGTTAGTTGGATAGGATTCAGACCGGAGAATTTTAATTTTGGAATGTAACACCCATCCTTAGCTTTTGTTGTGTTAGGTAGGGAACACGTCCCTCTTAGACATGTGGCAAGTTAGGCCTTTTGATCCTTTTTATCTGAATAAAACTTGACCTATATTCGTCCGATTCCTCCTTCTGGTTTGCCACAGTACTATTAATTTAAGAATATTCAATGGTAGGAAAGCACAGCAAACAAATGAGCACCACTAATAGGATGATGCAAAAATACACACAGGCAAAGGGCAGTGCAAAGTCATATCTCTGTTTCCCTGGGATAGAATACAGGCACTCTGTCAGCACTCCTGCCATTCGCTTGGAACGAGTTTGAAGTGGAAGTGATATCACAAGGAAACTCCACAGTTGGGATGAAATGATGCAGTGTGGGTGCCATTGGTAAGAAACATTTCTTTAACGAAGTAATTAAGCATAATTCACATAAGTCACCTAATGCTTCCAGTAATTCACAAATGTTCATAGTTTATTGAAGCTTTCAGTAAGCAACTGCAAATGAATTCCAAAAGGTTGACTGACGTAGTACAAAAGAATACATTCAATCAGCAGACAGTAATGTAAATAAATAAAATATCAAAAGCAACAAAACATTAAGATCACAAGCAAGACACAAAAGAAGAAGGGTGCTTTTAGTTTGGGCTGTGCGTTTTGTCTTCTTTAAAGATGCCCAGAGTAAAAACTTGGAAATGAAATAATAAAGGAGTGTGATTCTTGGGTTTGTGCTGTCACCACTGGGAGTAACTGCCGCATCGTGAATAGGCGGACACTAGTCGCTGTCCTTTATTCTGCGACAGATGTCATCTGTGAACTCGGAACACTTGGAGTTGCCGCCTAAGTCCTTAGTCAACACCTGAAAAGGAAGAAAAACACAGCCTTTAACCTATGACCTTTATTGGGCATTCTCATTAAATATCTGGGGCACAAAATGGATACAAAACACTAAACAAAGACCGAGAATGATTGGGCAAAGCAAAAGAAAAACATTTAAACAGGATACTCTGTTAGAATATCCCACAATATTTATATGAAAAAGACCAGCAAAGTCTGGTAGTTGATTTATTCATTGCTTCGCTAAGCAGAGAGTGGGGGTAGATCCCTCTCCTTCGCAGGAGCCTCCCTCCGGAATAGTCGCACTGCCCCTCTCAGGCTTGAGCCAGATCTCCCCGAGTTCTGAAATCTACTCAAGACCCTAATTTTCTCTCTCTTCTCCCTTCCATCTCCCCATCCCCAGCTATCACCCTCGTCTGCCTCAGTGACCGAGTTCTCCAGGGCACCAGCACCACCCCTCCCAGCCACCTCGCCCCGCCCAGTTTCTCCCCCCCTTTGCACTTAGCATGTAAACCCTCACCCCTGCACCCCATGCAATCCCTGACTCTTGCCCTCCTGGCCTCTTCTTAGCACTCACCAAGCCCTTGTGGGCCTCTCCCCCACCCTCCTTTATCCCCCCCTTTCACTTGCACTCGGTCCTCTTCACCCTGCACTTCCCTTCCGACCCTAGCACTTCGCATTTCACGCAGGCCAGCACTCCCCCCACTCCCTCGCACTTCTTGTTACTGCACTTGCAGGATCCAAATGTCACAAAAGGCCTAGTAGGGCAGTTATCGTTATCTTTCTCCCTTGTCGTCGTCGCCCCCCCCGCCCTTTTCTGTTTTGTGGCGCCTTTAAACACCATTTGTTGTACAGGCGCCGTACAAATATCCAATAAATAAATAAAAATCTCACAGCATGAAGAAACCATCCAATGAGTGCCATCCACTTGGGCAACACTTTAAAGGCAAGTATATTGCTAGGTGTAGCCAGGTAGATTCCTCCACCCCCCCTCGCGATTGCTCGTAGCTCCCAGCAGTGGAGCACTCCCACCATACTAATGAGCATCATATTAGGGTAAATAAAAGAATACATGTTACATAACATTGCCGAACAAATACTTAGGAGCATTGCAGTATGAAGCATGCACATGCTTCTAAAAGCATGCCTTTCCGTTAGATATAGTGGGGAGAGCGTAGCGCCCCATTTGGTTAAAGAAAGTGAGCTATATTTCATTCCCATGCAAAAGGATTGATTTTCTAATAAAACATTTTTTTTTTAAAAAAACTATTCAGTCATCTTTTGGAGTTATTCTCCATTTAGAGTAAGGGAAGACCAGTGCAAACGGGATCACTTCTGAGCTTCTAGGACTTTAAAATGTTTCAACGTTTTGCAGTCGCTTAAACATATGAACCCACAATCTTTGCGCTTCTGTGCATGACCACAATTTGGGTGCTATAACTGTGTCCACATTTGTGCCAACACGGGGGCGCATTGAGGACTCCATCACAATATAATTTGGGCATCTTATAACTGTTGGAGAATCGCACATGTTATTTCTATATTCCGCGCAGCAAAGGAAACAGAATGCAGGCAGAATAAATACCACAGCATTTTTCAGCTTTCTCTTGGTCACCCAAGTCTCTATACTGGGCTTGTGTTTGCCATATTTTTGGGAGCCGACTTATGAATTTCCCGGGGGGGCCCAAATACAGGAAGCGACATCACTGGCAGGTACATGACCGCAAATTTGCCGGTAGTCGCCAACTTGGCGCACCGGCACGCGGGGGGGGGGGGCGGGTGTTGGCGCACGCAGCGCAGAACAGTGGAAACATTGGCTGGCATGCACTGCATATACTAAAGTCAAGAAAGAAGGAGATTTAAGCCTTCGAGTTGCATTCCAGAAAGACATCACTGCCCCTACTCCACCGCTCTATAATCGAACAGCAACACAACTAGGATGGGAGAATGAAATGCTTGCTAAACAGAAGGTACAGCTGCAAGGTGGAGTATCACCACCACCACCACCAAAAAAAAAGGGAAACGAGAAGTAAAGACGTTTCCCGATTAAAAACTACCAAGCAAGACGTGCGTGGTGCCATAGCTCAGTAATACATCAACAATTCAAACTTACAATAGTGCTGCTGTAGATTGGCCAGCCACAAGTGAAATTTGCTAAGATGTTACCTCTGGGTAACCAGATACAGTTAGGGATGTAGCTTAATCTTAAACCTTTCAGTGGACAGATCAGATGTACTGCTGAAGTATAATGCAATCCTGGCTGAAGTATAATGCAATCCTGTCTGAAGTATAATGCAATCAAGTGTGGATTCAGATTTGGGGGGGGGCGGTTGGGGGGAGGGAAAGAGTGTTAACCGCTTTTAACATTGTAGTTTACCAGAAATTCTGGTAAAGTAGTGTACAATGTTAAAAAGCAGTTACCCAGGCTCACCCTGCACACCGGTGATGTTTGGGACTGATGGAAGCACTCGCGTCTAAATGTTGTAGCCATGGTTGTCTCCATGTTTTAAAAACTCCCACTTTCCGGGTTTTCAACATTCATTTGAAACACCCCTTATTCAAAAAATGGAGCAGTCAGTAAAAAAGCCAATGCTGAAAAGCCTATTTCGCACAAGTAGTAAGACCCAAAGGGTAAGAGCGACTGTATAGCAGACCATGCCAATGTAGGATACTCCAGGATTACCTTCAGTCAAAATTCACCCACTGCAATGTTCCTAAATTCAGAATGCAGAGTAGTGTCCGACTGAAACTCAATCAGCTCTTCCTGGGCATCAAATGGATGATGCACCACCTCCTCTGCCAGAAAAGTCTGCATCACCCAGTCATTAATGCCAGCATTTACTTCAGGGAAGTATTCATCAAAGCTGGACCTTAATGTTGCTAGGTGGCTTACCCAGCTCCAACTGTTCTTTTGCAAAGGTCTAGCTTCCTCTTGAAGGCAAATACTTTTTTATTCATGCTTTCCTCTGTGTTCTCATGTCCACAGGAATGCCCCCAAAAGGTGGGATTGGGAATTTCTGGGGTGGTGAGTTCTAGTGGTCTTAGTTTCTTTTATAAAATACACAAATCAGATAGTATGTCAACCAGACAATGCATCATTGTGTACAGTTTAAAGGGGGCCACCTGACCCAAAGTAGTACACTAGGAGATGTATTTTGGAACAATCAACATTGTAAACACTCCTCTAGTTTAGATTTAAATAGTGCTCGTGCTGCAATTACAAGCACCCGGTTAATAAAGTCCAGACTTAAAACACTTGATCAACATTCAGTGAGTAAAATAACCTTATAAAAATAAAAGGCAATTTTGCATAAAATTACAGAGAATTTTGGGATCATCAGGCACTGACAAGCGGGCTCTGCTGTTGCTGTGGGAGAAGTGAGACTTGCAATGGCGACAAATTTAAGGTTAATAGCTGCCGTTTATCACAAGATGGTAGGCCAGCATAGATCTTAACCACTGAATGCCCACTGAACAGCTATAAACCCTTCTATGTCAGCAAGAGGCTGATGTAGAGGAACCAGTGATAGAAAGCAATGAGGTAATTATACTGGACCATATCCCGTGGGAGGTGATGCCCCTTCCACCCCCCAAGACTCAGTGAAGGCCCCTCGTGTCAAAAGGTTGAAAAGTCCTGCCGTCTCAGTCCCCACAGTCCTAACTTCTCCCCCGCTTAGAGTGGAAGCAGTCTGCGGCACACAGCTTGTAATGCAAATCGCACATTTTAAGCGTCAGGACAAAAAAACAGAGAACTGAATACATTGCGGAGGTAAATGAGTTCTGACTGGCAACACTGGTAATACCGTATAGAGCCACATTATTGCACCGCCCAACTATGAGTTTGAGGGCAAAGGTGGAAGAAAATCCTCCAGCAAGAAGCTGGAGGTATTTCCTCCACCATACCGCCCAAAATAGAACAATTTGGGATATTACCACCAGCAAAATTACTACCAGCAGTAATACCGCTGAAACCCACCATGGAGTCCTATGGACTCCAATTAATGGGGACTAACACTGCCTACCACCACTTGTAATCCGGCAGTAATACCGCCAGACCAAGTGGCAGTAATGGTAATACAGTTTGGTGGCATCTCGGCAGATTTACAGGCCACACAGAGATATCACCTCTCTCCATGTTGTCTTTTATTGTAAAGTGGATTACCAGGTTTCAGACCTGTAAGATACCCCTGTCTCCTCAGGTGATTCAGACCCCCACCATTCCATCCTACATAAACTTGATGCCCCCAGGCTGTTCTTCTAGTCTACTTTTATTCTACCCATGTAGATCCAGGAACGTCATACTCCTGTTACTTTCATGGATTATTTTACTTCCTGTTCCTTAAAGCCAGGGGTCTTAAACATGTGGCTCTCCAGTGTTTTGGACTACGACTCATATGATCCATCACCATTGAGTATGCTGGCTGGGGCTGATGAGCATTGTAGTCCAACACATCTACAGAGCTAAAGGTTGCAGAACCTGGCGTCCAAGCAGAGGCCTGGAACTCCATACTGCCACAAGCACCTTATCATTTGACTCTGGCTCTGAAATAGAGACTTTATGCCGGCCCTTTACCCACAAACACTGGTTTTTAATATTAAACCTTGGAGCTGCACGCGTTAATACCACTAGTGCAAGAAACGTTCAGGACGGACGGTAAAAAGACTTCTGTGGGTCTTATGCGGCCTATGAGTTCACAGGGTTTGGTTGACCAGGGAATAGCAAACGAGGCATGGAGTTGGGACAGGATGCAGGTTAGCTGATGGCAACCTTTCAGGTGGCAACCGTAAACCCATGAAGAGGGAGCGGAGATGTGCAGTGCTTCTTTGCCCCCCTGATTCTCTTATTTGTCAGAGCTACATTTTCAAAGCCGCTCTCTAAATGGAGCATGAGTGCATTCATCTCTCAGTTGACTCACACAGTTATTGTTCTGTCTGCGTCTTTCATTTGTTATAAAACAGCACCCAAGGTTGGTGGCTCTCAGGGGGTAGGGAGCCTGGGACGCTCCAAGGACAATGAACTGGCAGTCAGGGGGTTTTAGCAATGCGCTACTTTTGAAAACAAAACGAACCCCCCAAAAAATCTTTTTTTTGTGACTGCACCAGTAAATCACCAAGAATCGATTACTGGGAGAGAAGCTGCAGGAGAGCGATTCCCCCTAATTTGTATGGTACAGTAGCACAGATAGGAGAAAGAGGTTGGTTGGCTCTCGACTTACATCTACCTGTTAAGTAGCACACCTGGGAGTGGGTAGTTGAACTGGCTTTGGGGTCCCCGTTTCTCTGTGATAGCATACTCTTGAGGGCATACTTTTTTAATGAACATTCAATTGCAACTGCATGTGTATACCAAGTGCTTAATTTTTAAAACAGTAAGTGCCTGTGCCCAAATATGTTCTAGCACTTCTGTGACACTTGGGCAGTTCCACACCACTGCTGCCACCCAGGGTCGGACTGGGACAAGAAATAGGCCTGGTCACCCAAAAAAAATGGCCACCCCTCGCCTCAAAAAAGTGGCCCACCCCTCGCCTCTCGACACTTGACCTCTGATATCACCGGAAGTGAGGAAATTTGACCCCACACCAAAGTGACATCCCGGGAAGTGATGAAACACAACCTTTCACCCCTTGACAAAATAGGAAGTGGCATCAAATAGCATTGTTCCTAAGTAAACTACACTACGAAAAATATGGTTATGATTTCACTAAGGTGATATACATTTCATACAAGAATCGATCACCATACCTATCATTAATATCTGTGTGTATAGATCCATATTGTCAAAATACTGTGACTCCAAGCAGACGTCCAAGGCCACATGATAATATGGTATTATATAGCACTTACCCTTAAGCTCTTTTTTATAGAACAAATATGCATGCAATATCACCAAACCTGTGTTGGTACTTATATCGACCCAAGAAGGATGAAAGGTTTTTGAAGAATAAAAAATGAAAAAATGTTTTCAAACCGGCCCAAGCAAGTTTCAGGCCCTTACTCACCAGGGACGAAAAAAAGCACACACCTTCTTTTGCCTTGATGATGGTCATCATGGCAAAAGAAGGTGTGTGCTTTTCTTTTGTCTTCATTAATAGGCTCCTAATGGAGTCTGAGACCTCACAAAGGCCCTCTGTCGCACTAAGCAGTTTGAATACCGCTGCGCCTAAGCCCTCCCCTCCAGGACCATACACCAATGAGTCCTAGAGTGGAGGGCTTAATCGCACATTTTCGCGATTATACCCGGCCGGAGAGAAGTGATGCAGTATCGATGGAAAGGGCCATCGATGCTGCATCACTTCTCTCCGGCTGGGGGGGGGGGAGGGGGCTCGGCCCCCGTACACGGCGCCCCTGCCTACCAGGACATCTCCCTAACAAACCCCACTGAATCCCACACCAGTCCCCCACTTACCAGCTCTTCTACAGGCCCGCATTTACTCAGCCACCTGCCTCCCTCCATGGAAATAAAAAAAAAAAGTGCGTAGTGCTTTTTTTCTATTTCACATGGCAGCGTCATCTTTGTTCTTTTTTCCAAAGAAAATTGGGCACATGTAATACCCGCGAAACCAAACTCCAGCGGGCCTGATAGAATAGCAATCACTCCCGTGTTAGGAGGCTACAGGGCCATCTCTGCACTCCCCGGATGTATGAGAGCATGATCACTACAGACTTCAGACCAAACACAAGACAAGATTGTATTCCTAGCATGTTTAGCAGCAATTTAAAGCCTACAAAATAGGGAAAAGGATCATTCGTGGTTTTCGAGTTTTCTCCCCAACAGGTATCTGCCAAATCCCAGTGTGTAACCCCAAGGTGTGTAACAAAGCCGGTACCTAGCTGGAACCAATCAGAATCTTATTCCATATTTAGCCTTCCGCCTCTAGAAGGAGACAAGTCCCTCATAGTGGTAAAGTTGGTAAAAAACCAATGCATTTTATTAGAGACAGCAATTGAAACTGGGGCAGTTTGGACAGCCGATTATGCTGAAGCCCATTCCCTGGCAATAGGCTCAACCATGTCTTTTGTGCCTTGAATCAATACCAATTTAACATAATAAGCTATGCTGCATAATGGCGGCTCCACCACTGCACTGCCTTTGGGAATCTACTGCTGTAAAATTAGCTCGTTTTAAAATAAGTGTTTCTAAATATGTGTTTTGTCCCATAAGTAAAACCTTTCCCTGCAGTTCATAGCAATGCGTGATACAGGACACAATCCATTTGGTTATCAGTGCTTGTGCTGCTTCTCTGCCCGGGTGGGCAGGGCCAAAAAGGACCCAGGGCCCATCATGGGACATACGAGGTCTAGTCTTCGCGAGACTGCGGACGCCTAGGCAATGTAAGGTCCTATTCTCTACCCGCCTCAGACTGGGATAAGGAAAAAAACAGATTTATTGATTCATGTAGAAGGGAAGGAAGGGCGAGTCTGTAGAATCACCCAAGTATATGACAATGATAAAGCCAACCGTTTTCTAATCTGGCAGGCTAATATAAAGGTCAGTAGAAAAGTAGTTTTCTAGGACAGCAGCCCGTTTCCGTCGGAATAGGAGGAAAGAAACGGAAGTACTGCAAGACCCTTCTTGCACTTAATGACCAGATTAGATGGAGAAATCACTCTTTCCTAGTTTGAGAGGTAGGCTACAAGAGCCGCTAGAGAAGTCCTACAGGAGGACACCTGCGCTCCCGCGTGACCAGGCTCAACAGGATAGATGAAGCATTTACTGAGGCCTGCAGAGGGTTTTGAGATGATCCCAAAATCCAGTGACAATCTAAGAAAGTAGACTTTATACTTAAATTAAGGAGAAGCCTTTCTAGTGGCGTACGTATCTTGCAGGTCATTCCCAGATAGGCCCATAGGCCAGGCTCAGCTTTTGCCAAGGAAAGTGATTGGGGGAGGGGTGTAACACCCTGCCACCTAGTTGGTGAAGGAGATCTGGTAGAACAAGTAGGAGGAGCGGTAACCCATGTGCCATAAGCAGTAGGTCGGAAAAGCTGTAATGCACTATCTTGTGAATCTCGCAGCTCCTGAAGGAGTAGAGCTTCTGGAGATCCCTGGGAATTAGAGGAAAAGGAGGAAACTCCTAAGCTAATAGATTGCCCTAAGTAATCGGACATCCTCCAGACAAATCACCCCACGTACCCATTGAGGAGGCATATCGCTGGCCCTTGCTTTACTTTTATGATGCAAAGAGGTCCAACCTGGTGCATTCCGGAATTGCTGAACACCCCGAAAGAGAATGTGCCTCTGCACTTCCCATTCCTGAAAGAAGTGAGTTCTCCTGCGCTTTGAAGTCCATCCCTGCTAGATGCACTACCTATAAGGGAATTTTGTTCTGTAGGGCCCATTCCCAGAGATGTACTCCCAGTTCATACAGCTTCAACAACTTGTTTGTTTATATGGTAAATGGTGACTACATTGTATGTGATGATCAGCACCCTGGAATACTTCACCACTCACAGAAATACCTGGAGCACGAGGAACATTGCCTTTACTTTCAGGTAGTTTATGTGCTCCGCTTGTTCCTCTCCTTGTCACCTGCCAACTATTCATAGGACCCCCCCCAGTGCTGCTCCCCAGCTTGAGAGCGAGTAATTCATAGTCATGATCAAATGATGTGGGCTTTCTTGTAAGGTGGCCCCCCAAAAGGTTCAATTTTTCTTGCCACCATATAAAATCCTCTTTGAACCATTCTGGTATAAAAAAAAAAAATTGCTTTATGCTATGGATCCCTTGTCTGATCTAAACGAGCCCCTAAATGAAGTTGCGTGCGCGTATATGGAGTCTGGCCATGCGAAAAGCCATGAGTCCCAGCACGCGTTCAAACCACCAGGATGATGCTGCTTTGTGGGACAAGAAGAGGGCCACTGTATCCACAACATCCCAAATCTCTCTTCTATCTAGAAAACTGCCCACCATGAATTCTAGAGAAATCCGATTAATTCTAGCCTTTGTGTAGGTGTTCGGGTGGACTTTTTCACATTGACAAACACCTATGGCTGAACATGAGAGGGGGGAAGTGGTCAGGGTCCATGCTGTGAGGACGTCCGTGGCATGAGTTGCTGCTCCGAGCCTCCACAATGATCCTTGCAGTGGTGTGAAGCCAACGGCAAGCACTTGAATTTTGATGTGGAGTCACTTTGTGGACACTGGGGGAGATTTGGCAGCCCTGGGCGCTCTAGGTGTGCTGTGGCGGGCAACTTCTTTGCACCCGCCAAATCCAAGCTGCCAGCCAGCACTGCTTGCATTGCGAGCTGGAGGAGGAGCGGGAGCCCGAGGACTGAGCGAGGAAGGACACCGGTTGGGGAGAAGGTAGCAGCGGCACAACCTCTTGGGAGCAGGCAGAGCAGAAGAACAGAGTGGCTTGCACCCTGGGGCCCTTGGTGTGGCGTGGAGCAAGAGCTGATGCAGAGGGACCAGATTGATTACACCGTGGGACCGACCGCTCAAAAGTGGGATGGGCGCCCCGAGATGGTGCAGGTAGAAGGGCAGAAATGACAGCGGACCACCTGCAGCAGTGACAGCACGCTGCACTGATTTTTTGGATCTCCCTGGTGGCTGACCTTGCTCCGTTTGCTGTCAACGTGAGGCACATACATCTTCAGGCACTGGAACTGTGGTTTACCCTGAGGTGGCTTGGCACAATCTCCTATAGCGGGGGGCAGGTACCTGAACTTGGTGAATGAGACTTGCCAGTTGAGCAGCTGGACTCTTACGCTGTTGGAGTGGTGGCTGGCGCGTGCCACATGTGGAGGTGAACACTTGCTGAACGTGGAGTTCTCACTATATTGGGCTGCTGGGCTGCAATGGGCCCTGTATGAGAATTGTTCCAAGGTTGATGTCCTCTCAGTGCTGAAGCCCCACAGGAGCTTTGTTGAGGTGCGTGCAAACTCTGGCCTCAGGGCTTGTTATAACTGCCCACATTAGGCACGCTGGAACACTGAGGTCACCGACCCTTCACTACACTCATCAGGAGGGGGCCTGTGCCCTGCGCTGAGACAGAGTGCGCTTTGGCGGTATTTGGCCTGTGGTTGCTGGAGATGGACGACTTTGGTCGCACCCTGCCGCCTCCATTATACTGAACGGCCTCACATAGCAAACTGCTTTGGGTGCACCCTGTGGACTTTAGCTATGCCGTCAACTAAACAGAAAGGTGGCAGCCGGGGCACGATTATGGACTCCTTTGTGGCCAAGGGAAGCAAAGGGGTCTGGCATCGGAGTATAGAGGAGGAGCAGACAGACGCATCAATACCCCTGGTCGAAACCCACAAAGATAAGATCCTGGCAGCAATTGCAGCCTTGCGGTCCTCCCTGGAAGACAAAATGTAAGAAGTGAAGATATAGGTGCACCCCCTTCAACAAGATGTCTGCTCCATGGAGGAGAGGGTTACAGCCACTGAATCGCTGTTGCAGGAGAATGTGACAGCCACAGCCGATGTGGAGTCCAGAGTGCACATCTTGGAAGCTATAAACGCTGTGCTACAGCTGCGAGTTGAGGATGCAGAAGGGAAATCGTGTATGAACAGCATTCAAGTCCTGGGCCTATCGGAAGGGGAAGAGGATCCTGACCTCACCTCATACATAGAAAACATGATCCTGCATAAAGTTGGCCCAGGAAACTTGTCTGAGGGTTTCACGATCGAGAGGGCACACCGCGAGCTGTAGAAGAGACCGCCACCAGGAGCAAACCATAGACCCATCATTGCTAGGGTGCTCAACTTCAGAGATAGAGGTGATCCTGCAATTCTCTAGAGATGTGGGCACCATGTGACGTGGTAACTCGAGGATTGCTATCATTCCGGATTATACGCCGTTGGTGCAGAGAAAAAGGAACATGTTCGTCCCTACAATGGAGAGGCTTCGCACTCTGGGCCTTGAGTACATGCTTGTTCATCTGGCCAAACTAAAAGTGCTCTACAAGAGGAAGGTGCTCTTTTTTGAGTCTCCCGAGGCTGCCAACGCATGGACCACAACGACATGCGAGATAGGGCCCTGGAAGATGGCCGGGTGAGCCCTGGGAAGTCCCCACGAGCACAATGCTGATGGAATTCATGTCAAGAGGGAGCCTGCTGTGTGTCCTGATTGCAATTTACCCAGAACTGTGCTGCCCAGGCTGCACTTGCCCACTCCCCCTGCACTTTTGCATATCGCACGATCTGAATGACACAAGGCCTAATAAGATCATTCTGTCTTTCCCCATCCCTTGTCTTGTCACGCCTAGAAACACTTGTGTACAGGCACGTTATAATTACTCTTATCATATCATAACCACTGTATAAAAGGGAGGTGCATTGCAGTAGGAGGGTAGGGCCACCTTCCACGGCGTGAAACTTCTGACACCCCAAATTGGTAGAAATCGTTGGTATTCAGCCTTTGCGGATACCCTCTGCCCGAAGCCCCTGTGGCGATGTTTCGTGTTGAGGGAACGGGTATGCCCTAACAGCTTGATGCTGTTAAGTGCAGTTTTGGCATCTCTGTTCATGGTTGGTGGTTGTTGAGTTTAATTGTTAGCATCTGGGATTATGTGCTAGGGTTGGGGGCTGGGGAATAGGGGGGGGGGCTCTCTGTTGGGAGCTGCTCTTTGCTGGTGGGAGGCCTGATAGGCTTTGGATGACTGCTGTTGGGGGGCTGTGGTTGCCGTGTGCCCCAATATGTGTGATGTGGAAGTTGGGAAGGGTAACACCTTATTCAGATGGCATCAGTTAGAATACTGACCTGAAATGTTAGGGGGATGGGCTCATACATGCGCAGGAACTGGGTTCGGTCCTACCTTCGCAGGAAGAAAAAAATCAATTGCATTGCTACAAGAGAGGCACCTGCTTCACGCAGATCAGGAACGGCAGTTGGCCAGGTTGGGGGCTGGGGAGGGGATGAGTTATGGGTCCACATATTCAAAATTTGCCAAGGGGGTCTTGTGTCGATAGATGCAGCTGTCCCTTCTCAGCTACTCGATGTGGATGCGGGTAGGGAGAGTAGATACATCATAGTGCATGGATATGTGAAACACAAAGAGGTGTATATATAGTGAACTCCTACTGCCCTAATTATGCAATACCTGCTTATCTCTGCCCACTTGGTAGTAAACTGTCGCGACAGAGAGGATTTGTTCCTATCTATAGGGGAGCAGCGGGGGAGACTAATTGTGTGAAAGATCCCGCCCTGGATAGATCTGACTCTGGGCAACAGGCAGTCCATGGCAGCGCTAAATAGAATACTACATAACCTTTTGCTGCATTGGTGCATGCAGACAGGCGGGTATTCATTTTACTCAGCCCCCCATAAAATCTACATGTGTATGTTGAACTTTTGGAGGCTGAGTACACCGGTCGCTACATTTCAGATTACTCCCAGCTGGTGGTACACTGGAAAAGATGGGGGCCCCGCACTCCAGTTCCGACAAGTCGCATGTCGGCCGAGCTGCTGCAAGACAATGGGCCTCATTATGAGTCAGCCAGTCCGGAAAGAACGGTGGTGGTAAAACCGCCACCACCGTTCTTTCCGGACCGGCTGATTCCGAGTCCCACCAGGTCTGACCTGGCGGGTGCAACACCACCCGCCTGCAGGCGGAAATGTAAACACCGGCTCTATCAGAGACGGAACCAGTGTTTTCATTGTCCCCACCCCCATGGAGTCCTATGGGACTCCATGGAAATGGGGACTTACACAATTCCGCCTCTGGAATTCCCGGGTCACCATGGGGGTCGTAATACCCCGGTAATTCCGGGAATCACAGAGGCAGAATGGTAATACGAATACGGCGGTAACCTGCTGGTTTTTCCGGCTCGGTTACCACCAGACTCGTAATGAGGCCCAATGCGTTTATAGACCGCCTAGGGGACTTTCTTGCAGATTTTAGGGATTTTAACGTGGGGAGTGTGGATCAATGGGGCACAATTTGGGAAACATTGAAGGTGGTGACCAGGGCAGAGCTGGTGCAGGTGGGATGAGGAGGTCACTGTGGGAAACCCTAGGGTCACTGGAGGATAGAGTTCAGACAATAGAGTCAGACAGGATGCTGAACCTCACTGCTGAAGCTGATCTCCTGCTACTGCGGACTAAATGCGTGGAAGCATGTGAGAGACTCCAGAGGTTTGATCACAAAGTGTACACAGCGCGTATGCATGGCAAAGGGGACAAATCTGGGAGGCTATTGGCTTGGCTATGTAAAACTGAACAGCCCTGACGGGCAATCGCGCTGTTACGAGAGGAATGTGGTGCCACTTGGCGGTCACAGGCGGAGATAAATGAAACTTTTGGTAGATTTTATGGTGCACTGCATCAACACGAGAAGCAGGTGGACCCAGGGGAAACTAAGCTCTACGATTGCCCCAGATTAAACTATTGCGGCTAAGAGTTGAGCAAGCTACTGCTCTTGAACTGCCAATAACGGAGTATGCGATAGCTGGGGTGATCGAGCCTCTGCCATCAGGGAAGACATCGTGGGGCGATGGAGTCGCTTCTGAATTCTATAAGGCATTTAGTACGATTCTCTCCCCTCTTACTCAAAGTGTATGAGGGGGCATATGACGGCAGGCAGCTCCCACAGAGCATGCAATAAATTACAATTGTCCCCATAATGAAACCTGGGAAGCAAGCAGCCCTGTGCGAGTTCTACCAATCCCATGCAATGTTAAACCAGGATGTCAAAATATAGATGGCAGTGCAGGCTGGGTGGGTATGTAGGTTTATAGGGCCCCTAATACATGAGGATCAAACTGGGTTTGTGCTCGGACAGAGTACCTCCATGAATCGTTGCCTGCAGCACTTGATCGACCAAACCAATTCTCAGACAGCCTCCGTATGCTGTTGCCTCCCTGGAAGCAATTAAAGCATTTGATTTGGTTTACTGGGAATGGATGTGCGCTGCGCTGCAGGGCTTTGGGATTGGTGAGGGGTTTGTCTGGTGGGCCATGTTGCTGTACTCCGCTCCGGTGGCTAGGGTCCAAACGGGGAAGCTGATGGCTGGGTCATGGGACATACAAAGAGGCATGCAACAGCTTACATATTGGCATTGGAGCCTTTAGCAGTGTTTTTGCGATAGGAATATTCTGAAGCCGCTATATTGGTGGAAGGCACACGGCACGTCATTTTCTTATATGTGGATGACGTTCCTTTATACCTGTGCGAGCCAGAACATAAACTGTCCATAATCCTGGATGTCCTGGACAACTTTGCCAGGATGACAGGGATCTCCTGTAGCAGACAGAAATCATTCCTCTTCCCTCTAGCCATACTGGGGCAGTGGGATACCCACAACCTTCCTGTATTGGGAGGTGCACACATTCAAGTACTTGGGCATACATATCGCACACATGCCTGAGGGCATGCATACTGGGAACGCAGTTAGGGCAGTGGATGGGGTGAGGAGGTCCATTTCTTTTTGGGGGGCAACTGCTGTTGTCACTCATGGGTCGGAGAGCAATGGTTAAAATTGTTCTACCACGCCTACTATATAACTTTGCAAATGTACACTCCTATATTGTCAGGGAACAAAGCTTGGGATCCTGTGAGCAGAGCCCAATTGGGGCTTATTGTGAAGATACTGGTGGGGGGTGTCTGTTCTTCTGCTCTCTATATGGTAGAGGAGAGGCACAGAGGACCCCAGCCATGATTCTCTATTATTGGTAACGTAGTCGAGCAATCAAGGCCTAGCTTCTCAGGAGGTGATGCAGGCTGGCTCTTAAGTACAATGTAGTCCCGGAACCTCCACAAAGGAATGTCCACACACTGTATTACTGAAAACACAGTCTTTATATAATATTCAAAGGTATGTACACGATCACAATAACGCACTTTGTACTCGGAAATCAACAATGATAAATATATACAATTCTAAAGTGGTACCACCAATGTTATCAAATCTCATTAAAGTGCATCAACTGTACGGTTAAAATGTCACACAGAACAATAACGAGGAAACCAGCAATAGAGATAGGAAGGAACGCAAGATGGTTGAAACAATAGGCAGAATGCTGGCCTATACCGATACAAAGTTCTGCGTGGAGATTCCCCCCCAACCTGGGCAACCTGTAAAATAAAACATATATAGTACAAGCCCAGTCCATATATGGTTCAATAGCCTTATTTCCTCCTATTAAGGTTTTACCCCCCCCAATGTACCTGGTGGAGTAGAGTTCTTCGAAGGCGCGTCGAAGGATCCTTCTTGAGTGACTCCCTTTAAAGCAGGAGCCACGGATCGTCGAGAGGCGTCGAAGATGGTGAACTTGTCGTCGATGAGAAGTTCAAGGGTGCCGAGACCCCGATGTCAATCCAGGCGGTGCTCGTCAGCAACGTCCTGCGAGGATGAGGTGTGCGGGGCACCTCGGCGATAGATTGTTCAGGACCGCAAAGAGTTTCAGAAGAGCTGTGGCCCAACGAGGGCGTTGCGTTGTCGAAGTCTTTGGGGCCTTTAGGTGGCGGGAAACCCACCGGCAGATTCTCCTCGGCGCGTTGGTCGTCCTCGACTTTATCCGGCGGGACAAAGCGGTTGACGCTTGCGGACAAGGGAGTCCTTAGATTCAGATGTTCTTAGGCAAAGGAGCGGGCGGCTCCGGTCGTTGGCGGCACGGCGTCAAGTGGTCCCCACAGCTGGGCAACACAACTTCGACAGGCCTCCAGCGGTTACACAAACCTGTGAACCCTGGTCGACGGCAATAGACTTCGACAGCGGCGAAGTCCGGGTGCTTTGCTTCGCTCTCCTCAGCGTTCCCGTCTCGGGTCGGCAGCCTTTCGAGGGTCTGACTTCCAGGGAGCTTCGGCGAAGGTTAGCGGTGCTCGATGGTCCCTCGGAGCACGGGAAGAGGGCGCATTACCAGGTCCTCTCTCAGATCAGTCCTTGACGAGTTCGGCACCTTTCAGATCAGGTCGAAGCAAATGCAACAGCAAGTCTTCTTCCAGCTGGGTGTCAAGGATCAGCAGTTCCAGTTACTCTTCAAGTGTAGAGACAGCTTCTGAACGCTTCTGAATAATTTCCAGTGGTGAGAGGTCCCCAGATATATTATGTCTCTCATCCACACTGCTGGGTCACTCTCAGCAGCCAATCATACAGAAGGGCATTCATGCAGTCAGTCAGCCAATCAGGCACACAGTGCATTCAGGCCATCCTCCTCCCTCTCAGACACTCACAACAAGGAATGTGGATTGGGACAAGTACCCAGCCATTCAACACTACACACTGCATTCAGGCCAGTTTCGGGTAGGGCTGTCTCAGTCTTTGTCTCTCATACCAGAAACCAGACAGCCACAACAAGAAGTGCATATTGGTCACACACTCCATTCACCCAGGTCCCACCCACAGGAGGTACCCACAACATACAGTCACTGGGAAGGCTCCAGTCAGTCTAGACTGGACTTCACAACAACACCATATATGGAACTTCCACCCAACAGCCAGTCAGGAGGAAGGGACAGAGTCAGGACTTCCCAGGACTTTGGGAAAACAAGTTAATAGGTAATAGAAAGCAAGAGTGCACAGGGGGCATCTTGTTTTCCATCAGGAATCAACTGATTCCAATGGCAGGGCCTGGGGATCCCAAAAGGGAGGATACTGAGCGCACCTGTAAAATTTACATGGAGCTGCCACCAGCCCATACCCTGCTCTGCGGGCCACCCACAGGTGCCCAAAAACATACACTAGGGGCACAGGGTTGTACCCCCACCCATGGGTGCCATAAGGGTATCCCACGGGTCTGTTCACCAAACCAAAAGAGAGCTGCACCGCCAGGAGTCCCACATGAACTCCTGCACGGAAAATACTACAGAACGCACGATAAAAAGGCAGTAAAGGACAAGGATACGGAGGCCCTGTCCCTCCGATGCATTTCCAGCATCACACTTATACACCTGTAAACATTGGTAAAATAAAGACACCAGCAAAAAGGAGCAAACTACAGCCTTACAGAAGGGTTCTGTGTCCTCATTGCAGGAAAGGAGCCTATAGAACTACATCACCCAAGCACCCCTGGGCCAGGAACTACTTAATTAGGCCCACATTGGGCGAGGCACGCGCGCGTGTGCACATCAGAGCCAACGCACGGGGCTTGTGTTCCAACACGCGACCAGAGAAGACGTGCCTGTCGGAGCTCCTGCAACGGGGATCAGCACGAGGGGCCATGCCCCACGACACTTCTCCACTGGCCCCTCGCCTGCAAAAGATAAGTCGCGCTGCACGGGAGGAGGTCCACAACACGGCAAGAGTTGTCCATTGCCGCGTTACTGAACGAAAAATAGGAAATCGCCCAGGGAAACAGGGGCACGGGCAGGGGACACAGCCCAGCATTCCAGGTCCCCTGCTTCACCGAAAGCTAAGTCCCTGTCTAATTCTTCAGCGCCAAAGACACTAGCGGGTTATTGTGGATAGCACACATACGTACCGAACAACGCCCCGGAGCAGTGCATATACTCTGCATATTTTAGAATACCTAATTAGCTTGATTACTGGTTTGTCTCTTCATCAATGACGACGGCACTGCGGGGATGTGAAATTCTTCCACGCACTATGTCAGACCATTCCCCAGTGTCGTTAGACCTATTGCTCCAGAATGTGCCCGCACCCTCCATAAGGTGGAGAATGCCCAGCGGAATGCTAGCAGACCCCGGGGAAGTTGAGACATTGCATGTTGATATTGTGGAGTATTTGGTGAACAATGTGGGATCGGTTGATAAGATTTCAACAGTATGGGAATCCTTTAAGGTTTGGTTAAGAGGGGTGTTGATATCCAGGTCTGCTGGTATGCTTAAAAGGGTGAGAACCGAGTTAACGGAGGTTGAGACCAAACTAGATAGGCTAGAAACAGAATACACTCGTACTCAAAACAAAGACATATTGGCAGACATACAGGCACACCTGCAAGAGTTTAACAAATTGGCCGGCAGAGAGGTGCAATATATCGCGGCACCCATACGAGCTCGTAGATACGGAGAAGGAAATAAGGCGGGTAGAACCCTTTCCAATTTACTTAAGCAGGGTAGACAACCCACCCTGATCACTAGCATTCATACTGCACAAGGCGATGTACGCCTCACTGATTCAGATATAAATGGGGAATTTGTGAACTTCTATAAACACCTCTATTCGAATAAAGATGTGAAGTCACTCCCGGAAATTAGGTCATATCTCGAAGCCCTCTCACTCCCTAAGCTCCCTGAGGAGGACCGCCTCGCCATGGACCTACCGATAACCCCAGACGAGATCACTGAAGCAATTAAGGGGCTGGCGTCAGGCAGGGCTCCTGGGTCGGATGGAATTGGGGCCGAATTTTACAAAGAGTTCCGCGAGGAACTTGTCCCTGTATTGATGCAGGTATGAGAGGAAGCTCTTGAAAATAACATCCTGCCCCCAACCATGAGGGAGGCTGTAATAACGGTCCTCCCCAAGCCACGTCGACCTCCACAGGACGTATTGTCATATAGACCCCTGTCACTTATAAACACAGACGCAAAAATATTTGCTAAAGTCTTGGCGAACCGACTCCTCCCGGCTGTCCCTACCCTTGTCGACCCTGATCAGAATGGGTTTATTCCCACGAGGTCCACCGCCCTGAACCTGCATAGGCTTTTTGGCATTATGGCACAGATAGATCCGGGTAGAAGCGCGGAGGCTATATCCCCCGATGCAGAGAAGGCATTCGACTCCGTCTCGTGGGTTTACCTTCTTGCGGTTCTTGAGGCGTTCGGGGTGGGTCCCAACTTTGTAAAATATGTCAGGTTGCTATATACAAAACCTGGTGCACGAGTGTTAACCCAATAAGACCATCTCTGATATGTTCCTTTTGGGCAGGGGTACCAGACAGGGATGCCCATTCTCGCCCCTTCTGTTCGCATTGACCATCGAACCAATGGCGGCCGCGGTCAGATTGAGACACACAAACCGAGGGATCATGATGAAAGGGTCCACCCAGCTGGTTTCACTCTATGCAGATGACACATTATTATATGTCAAAGAACCCGAGGTAAATATAACACCTATAATGGATGAGATACAGGAATTCGCAGCATATTCCGGGTACACCATAAACAAGACCAAGTCTGAGATCTTTCCACTTACCCCGGCCACTAGGCGGCCTCCCATCACTGGAGGGCTTAAATGGTCAGAACACCACATCAGATACTTGGGGGTTCTGGTATCTAGAGACAAACACACGCTGTACTCCGACAATCATGAGAATGCACTACGTACCATAAGCACGAAACTCCAGATATGGGGACGCCTCCCACTCTCGTTGGAGGGTAGTGTTGCGGTCCTTAAAATGGTGATCCTTCCCAAGTTACTGTACCTCTTGGTCAACATCCCCATATGGCCGGGCAGAGTCTTTTTCACCAAACTCCGATCTATAGCTGTCACATTTCTCTGGGGCGGAAAAACTGCTAGAATAAGCTGGGAAAAAATGACGGAACCGTATTCCATGGGAGGCATAGCGGCCCCCGACTTTGAGCTTTATTATTATGTTTCCCAGGCACAGTTTGCAAAACACTGGTATGAGCCCCCAGAAAACACACCGCACGCATGGATAGAGGAACATACCACACACCCCACAAATATACAATCTGTCCTTTTTGACACAAAGTATAGAGATACTTGTGATTACAACCCTGTGAGCTGCACTGTAAGGGCATGGGAGGCAATATTCAAAAGGTTGAAGATTGAGACACCCTATAACCCGGAGGTTCCTCTTTGGAACTTTCCGGGCTTGCCCCCCACTCATGACACTAGCATACAAGAATCGTGGGACCCCGACAGGGAAATGAAAGTAGGTGATATGTTTGTAGATGGGACGTTTGTGGATCTGAAATTGTTCTTGAGGGCACTGGGAGATGGACCACTTAAAACTCTCCAATACTACCGTACGAGGTCCGCATTTATTAAGAGATGGCCGCTGTTCCCGCATGAACCGGTGGCTCATCCGTGCATACAGTTAATAACAGCTACTAAAGGTTTGGGGATCTCCAGGTTATATACTGCGGTTCAGGCCCACACCTCTACACTGAACCACGTTAGGGAGAGGTGGGAGACAGACCTACAGACACCAATTGAGGAGGAAAAATGGGCGAGGTATTGCATGCTTACTAAAAACATCTCACTTAATTCTGGTTTGAGATTGATTCAATTCAAGATCCTAAATAGGCTACATTATACACCTGCCAAGGTGGCTAGGTTTGTACCGGGTGCCTCCGACTCCTGCCCTAAATGCAGTACACCTCAGGCTGATGCCTTTCATATGTACTGGAAATGTCCGGTGGTGGCGGGGTTCTGGAGAGAAGTGGCAGAATTACTGGAAGAAATAAAAAGTTCCCCCGGTTATGACTCCCGAGAAATACTTATTTGGGGATATTGGCAAATGTTCCGAAAAAATTCGAAGATTATTCAATATTACTTGTGCCATGGCCAAAAAATGCATACTTCAGAAATGGAAAAGTCCCGCCCCGCCCAGTATGAATCATTTTTTGCAAGAATGAACGCATGTAAATGAGGCAGAACAACAATTTGTAATGACCCAACCTACAGCATGCAGACCCAAGGACATCTGGGGCCCTTTCAGGGTCTATTTATGTAACATGATTGAGAATGACAACATGCCATTGTAACAGTATACACAGAACCATGGTTAAATGTACTCTGTCATATATGCAAGTTTTGATGAGATGTGGTGCCCTTGTACCTTTGTGACCATCAATAAAGAAAGTTATAAAAAAAAAGAATACCTAATTAGCCACGCAGCGAACACTGCGTTCGCAGTCAACTTGTGCAGCTGAGCCAGTCGCAACTCGTCACATGCAGCAAATAGCACGCACCCATGCCCTAGGAGGCGATTTGACAAGACTCTGCACCCCAGGCATAAGTGTAACGCAGAGCCACGTGCGGCGTAAAACCGCACAGCCAATGCGAACCTTCCCCCTTGCATGCCACTAATACGCAGGCAGGAAGTAGACTTTGAAAGGGGCATTAACCTGGCGCATGTATAGTGTGTTATATATGAGTGTGTGTGTGAAGAAACAAGTATAGTAATTCCTGCTCTAGTTGCAGCACTGATACTGCTCCATAACTGGACCTGAGAGTGCGCAGGCAGGAGGCCAGCACTCACCCCAGAGCTAAGTGTCTTTCTGATCCTAAATTGTGTTGCATGCATGAGTGTAATGTATGCATATATGTAACAGTGTTTCACTGTGTTTTCCACATGTCCCCGGTCCTACCCACTTCCCCTCTCCTAACCCTTTTTCCGGTTACCCCCAAGAACTGAACCCATCCAACCAACGATTCCCTAATCCTCTTTCCCCACTGGGGTCTCGGAGGTCTGCGTGGGCTTTCGCTTGCAGGCACCTAGACCGCAGGGGGGATGGTTGGTTCGTGCCACTCCTGGACCTGGAAACTGGAAGCGTGACATATATAATGACCAGCTTCTTCAGACACCTGGATTCCATGCTGCAGACCTTTCTGTGGGGGTCACGGGAGACCAAAAATTGCCCAGACCACTATTTGCATGGTGTGTAAGGATGGAGGTGTGCAGTTACCAAGGCTAGAGCTCTATTACTTTGCTGCGCAGCTCCAATATGTGGCTAGTTGGCGACCAGACAATGGAGGTTAGACCGTTCCATGACACGGTATGCCCTGCTGTACTGAAAGAAGTCCTTTGGGTTACAGACGGCTGCTTGGGTTGAATGTCGCTCTTGGTTTGTCTGGGATGCCTGGTGTGGGAGAAATTGGTGCGGGTACTCAAGCTGAGAAATTCATACTCGCTGCATGTGCCAATGACGGCAGATGCATGCGCAGAGGTTGGCAAATTGGCGGTCGCCATGCAATGGGATGACTTGGGGCTCACTTCATGGGGGGATATATAAAAGGACGGGGTGTTTAGGGACTTCGATGAGCTGACACGGACAGAGGGGCTCCCCAAAGGCCAATTCTTAAGATACCTTATACTAGTTATGGTTGCAAAACAAGTAGGTAGGCTGGCCAGAGGAACCGGAACCTGCTGAGCTATTGACACTGATGTACAAACCGGAAGATGGCTGGCGGCCTGTACCTCGACTGTACGAGTCCTTGCTGAGTGCATCATATGTGGCGGGCACAACACTGAGAATGTAGTGGGTTGCGGATTTGGGTCAGGAATCGAGTGACTAAGTAGGACGATACACTGCGCTTTGTTGAAAAGTTCTCCCGCAACGCAAGATTTCGCCTCCTCCAGCTCAACCTGCCTCATCGGACATACATGACACCCAGCTTAGTGGCTAAATTTGATCCATCTGTGCCACCTACTTGCTCATGATGCAGTGCTGATGGGGGATATCATCCATATGTCTTAGAATTGTGTACCAGTGCAGGCTTTTTGGCATCAGGTGGAGCTAGCATGCAGTAAGGCTGTGGTTACCTGCTTTCAGTGGTCCCCAGTAGAATGCCTGTTGGGCACATACCCCCAGCTGGATAAATAGACATGTGGTCAAGTTCATGGACCTGGCTTGTGTTTTAGCTAAACAAAGGGTAGCCATGGCATGGAAACAGAAAGGGGAACCGCAATATCACTGTTGGTTTAACGACCAAGTCTTGGAGCATAGCAGAGACCACTGTTTGGTGCAGGGACATGAAAGACGGTAACAGGGAACCCACTGAAAATGTGGCTGCTTGGAACGCACTCAACCTGGCGATGTTCAGCCAATCTGATGATAAACCATTATGAGCATCTGGGGTCAACATACATAAATGCATGTCTTGAAGTGGTTGTAACAGGGGTTGTCATGAATACTGCAAGGGGCCCCAGCTGGGCAAACTGATTCTGCCCCCCTTGGGCTCTCTTCAGGAGTGGTAGTGTGGCGGCAGCCAAATGCCCTGGTTTTTCTTTTAAGGCTGTGTGAAATGTCTTATTTTTGTGAAGTTATGTTTTGTTGCCTTACTATTTTTCAAGCTACGGTAATGGTCGGTGCGGTTTACCCCTTGTTAGGGATAGGATAACTACTGTGACAATATCTGTACAGATTTATCAATAAACAGATTTTACAATAAATGGTTGAACAGGATATCCACAAGAAACAAAAGGTTAGATGCCACTTGTGCCATTGATGTTGCCCTGATCAGCCAATCATCCAAATATAGATATAGGTGGATACCTTTAATCCTGAGAGAGGAAGACGACACTGCCATCAGTATGTGAACAACATGGGTCCCAAACTGAAGCAGAATGGGAGAACTTTGTACTGAAAATGGTCTTTGCCGATAAGGAACCGGAGGTAAAGCCAGTACGCACAGATATGCATTCTGGAGGTACACTTCTACTAGCCAGTCGCTCGGTTGTAGGGAAGTTTGCATGCACGACAGGTGGGTTCGTCTTGACCTTCTCTTGGGGTAAGAAAAGTTTGAAGGAGAGGTCCAGGACTGTTCAAAGACTTGCCTTGTTCTTTTTTTGGAACAGCAAAGAACCTCAAATAGAAGTCCAATCCCTTCTCTGGAACCAAGACTCACTCAGTTGCTTCCATCATCAAATGTTTCTGGAGCTCAGGCAACAGCGGTTCTGAACATTGTTGAGAGGAAATGGGAGAAGGAAGAACAGGAGGAATGAGAAGATGGTAGCATCTGCCCACCACTGACAGAATCCAGGGGTCTTTCAGATATTGCCTTTCAGTTGCTCCGATGAGAACACACTTCCCCCAACCGGGGAGTTGTGGACCTGGACACTCATCATTTAAAGGGCTTGGGCTCAGAAGCAGAAATAGTTCCAGAAGAAAAGCTCCTCTGAAAGGGACATAGTTGCTTCTTCCTGGGGGTGCTCAGGAATCTCACACATTGCGCTGATCATGAAACCCCCAAAACCTTTGTGCTCTTCAAAGAAAAGGGCTGTCTTTACTATCCTTAGGGGCCTGGCTTTGCAGATGCTTTTGTAAGAGATGCCAATGTCTATGTTGTTTCTTTCCCATATTCCATATCTGGACTGAAGGGCTCCACCCCTATTAAACAATAAGTCCAGAGCAGACTCCTCAACATCAAGCTGGAACTAAATAGTCCTCAAGTCTACCTGCCTAGGCAGAGCTGAAGCCTAGCCCTGTTGCATGCTGCAGAGATAAAACAGTGGCATGAGGCTTTCTTAAAGTCCTGTACCACTGGATGCGCTTCAGGTAAGCCATGAAGAAGCCTGCCTGGTACTCTAGCAGAAGCAGGGCATTTTCATCTCCAGTTCTCTCCAAAATGTCATGTTAGCAGACGCAATTACAGCCTTAGCATTAGCTTGCCAGAACCTCACTGCTGTGTTCCGATAACATTTCATTGCCAGTCCTCCCACCCAAAAGGCCCTTTAGAAGTGGAGGTTAAAGAGGCTTGCACTTTGCTCAAAATTGTTGCTGCTGCCACTGTAGTAGAGTTGGTTGGAGGTTTCCCCGACATGTAGAAAATAGAGGTCTATCTTCTTGGCCACCAGAAAACTGATGCTGGCTTTTGCCAGATTTGTAATGCCTTCACTATCACATTCGGTTGCTGGTGTACATCTGATTCATCAGCCGCCTTAAGCGAGAGTAGTGAGGAAAGAAGCACTTGGTCTGACTGAGGGCTTTCCAAGACTAAAATGCTCAGTTAGTCCATCAGGCCTCGAGGCCTCTCATGGAATGTCTCAGCTGACATACGAGCCTCATCAGATGTATCCGTTGTGGTGTCTGTTTTCACTGGGAGGTAGACACCCGAAGGTAGGGGTGGTGAAGGGATCTTTACACAAAGGTTGCCGGGATGAGTTCAAGGAGCAACCTCGAAAGGAGTTCAAATTTGGCCCTATTAGGACAGGGCCTGATAGATACTAGTCAATCTTGAGCTGGTTGGCTGAGGATCGGGTAGCAGCACCTCCTGCATGAGGCCTTTGAAGTATTGCCTCAGATTGGGAATGCATCAGATCCTGAAACCTTTCAGAGAAGGGGTCCTCCGTTACTGAATGATCATGAGAGAGGCTGCTTGAAGGCCTGGTGTTACCTCTAGAACTATAAGTAGAGGATGACACCTAAAGCAGGGGAGCAGAGTAGCTACTCACACTGGGGGCCAACGCACACAAAGAGAGAAGAACAAATTACTTACCGCGGATAATGTTCTTTCGACTGGATGTTCCACCTATGTATTCCTCATCTTAGATATACCCCAATAGCCTGCTTGCAGCTCGGAAACTTTTCTCAGCAAAGGGTGCTGTGCATCGTCTACCTCATGTCCCTCGAGAGCCTCCGTCCTCATTGTACGACGTTGACACTGGTATATATGGCACGCACCACACCATTGCCTCAGTTTGTGTTTTTTCCTCTCACCAGCAACGCAGTCTCGAAAATGAGAATACTTGAGCGTTAACGGAGAGGAAGCTGTAAACCCCGGAAACTCCTTCTTGACAGAGGGGAAGGATGGGAGAGAGATGAGGAATATTTGGCAGGAACATCCAGTCAAAAGAAGATTACCAGGGTTCATTTATCCTTCGAATCGATTGTGTCTTCCCACGTATTCCTCATATTTCAAATTCTCCCATTGCAGTGTGTTGCAAAATGTGGGAAAGAAGAGTGATTTTTATTTCATTTTGATTTATGCTGTGTAGCACAGCCTTTCCAAATCTATATTCCGGGCCCGAAAGGGAATCTAAACAGTAATATTTCACAAATGTATGCAAGGATGGCCAGGTGGCAGCACTGCAGATGTCTTGCAGGTTTACCCCTCTGGAGGGCTAAAGAAGTGGCTACACCTCTGGTCGAGTGAGCCCTTAGACCTTTGTGAAACTTTTCCGGCCAGGTTGTAACATTTGTATATACAGCGTTTGTTTAGTGACCGCTTGTCATATTCTGTGGCCCGCTTAGACAACAAATAGTCGGTTGTCCACCCTTATCTTATAAACCCTGTTGATATAAAAGCTCAAGGCTCTTCTAGGGTCAGGTCTGTGTAATCTCTCCTCCACTTTAGATGGATGCGAAGGAGGGTAGAAAGCCGGTAAGACTATCTTTTGTGACAGATAAAATTGGCACACTATTTTTGGCAGAATAGGGGGACGAAGACTCAAAACTAACTTCTCCTTATGAAAGGCCGTGAATGGTGGTTTTGAACACAAAGCCTATAGCTCACTCTGCGAGCAGAAGTAATGGCAGTTAAGTATATAGTTTTCAAAGAAAACATCCCAATTGGACAAGAATGAATGGCTCAAATGGAGAACCTGTTACGCTCACCTGGTCTCTGCGGAGGCGTCGGGGCACGGTTGCAGCCCTCCTGGGGGTGAGGTTGCTCGGGTCTGACTTCGCCCTCTGCGCTTATGTGGTGACTGGTGGTAATAGGTGATGCTGCTCGGGATTGCTCCTGCGTGGAGAATAAGGGGCGTGAGTATGCCAGCTTGTGCGCCTGATCCCCTTCCAGACACCTTCCAAACCGTGGTACCCGTGGGATGCGCTGTCCCTGGAAAGCTCACCTGTTGATTAGTTTTGGCAAGCAATCCGTCCTGCTGTTTCTGGCAGGGGTGCTTGTATGATCTGGACTGAGTTCCTTCACTGGCCCTTGCACGTGGTAGTGAATTCCTGCTGTGACTAAGCCACTATACTTCAGGTAAGTGTTCCTGTTTGCCTTTGTCTTTCCTCGTCTGTTTTTGTTGTATTGTAAAGTTCGTTGTCTTGTATTGCGGTCCGTTCCACTTTTGATGTTTGCTCTTTTGCTTTCTTCCCTTGCAGGTGATGTTGCCGGCCCGGCAGAAGCTACGGAGCTTGAGGCGGCAGCCGGAGGGAATGAGGAAAGAAGCTGCAGCAGTACAGTAGCTGGTAAGTTGTTAACTAGGGGGCACACGGGGTTCACATGCGACGCGGCCCTCAGACCGATGTTCTAACCTGGTCTTTCTTCTTCTTCACACAGTCCTAGTTCGTGGATGCGTAGTGCGTTGCTGCGGTGTCAGGATCAAGATCACTGGATGTCAGGAGTCTGCAGATGAAGCGATGAAGCACCGGTTTCCTGGAGGTGAGTATACAGGAGAGCGCCTGGGTTCAAAGGTAAGTAAACTGGTCCAAGCGGCGGTGAGCGTCACGTTGCACGCAAGTGCACAGTAACGCAAAGCACCAGCCTTAAAGATGGAGCAGCTTATATAGCGGAGCTTCTGAAGCCACGCCCACCAGGTTCAGCCTGCCTGCCACACCCGATGAGGCAGCACATGAAGACCAGGGCTAGGGAGCCACACCCGATGAGTCAGCACATGAGGATGTTCTCTGGAATAAAGGCTTATAGCTCCTGGAAAGTTCTTGTAAAATAAACGCACTCCTGTACTGAAATGAACAAGTTACTCTCTTACCTGGTAACTTTCTTTTGATGGGATGGTCTGACAACGTATTCCATATCTATGACAGGTAATGTCCACAGCTGTGCTGCTTCGGAACATTTTCGGCATCTGCGTCCTGCGTCGATGCTCCATCCCCGAGGACCTCCTCCGATGGCGACATCACCCGATGTTATAAGTAGGATGCACGATGCCCGTAGCCTCAGTTGTAGTTTTTTCCCCAGACCGTGTGACACCCGTTTTCTGACAGTCAGACACAAGGCCTTGCGGAACGCAAGCTGCAATTGCATAAGAAATTCTGCAGCGGGGAAGGTAGTGAGGGAGCGATATGGAATACGTCGTTGGACCATCCCATCGAAAGAACGTTACCAGGTAAGAGAGTAACTTGTTCTTCGAGGGGATTGGGTCCTCAGAAGTATTCCATATCTATGACAAACTCCCAAAGCAGTACCAAGCAAGGAGGTGGGAAAATAATTTAGAACACAAATTTAGCATGCCCAATCAAATTGCGGAATAAAGGACCGCCTTGCCAAAGGCCAGTTCCTGCCCTCGGATGGAAATGAGGGAGTAGTGACGTACAAAAGTATGTACCAAAGCCCAGGTGGCTGCATCACAGATGTGACGAATAGGAACACCCCTCTGCAGGGCAGTAGACGCAGCCACTCCCCTGGTAGAATGGGCCCGCAAGCCAGCCGGAGGGTCCTTACCCGCCAAGCGGTAACACTCAGAGATAGCTAAAATAATCCAACGAGACAAAGTCTGTTTCGTCACAGCTTGTCGCAAATGCTTTCCATCGTAACCAATGAAAAGTTGATCGTCCACTGTGACCCGGGACATGCGCGAAATATAAAAGCTCAACGCTCTCCTAGGATCAAGCCTATGGAGCCTCTCCTCTTCCTTACCAGGATGTGGAGGAGGATAGAACGCCGGAAGAACCACCTTCTGGCTCAAATGAAATTCCGAAACCACCTTTAGAAGAAAGGAAGGACGAACTCGAAGGACAACCCTGTCCTTATGAAACACAGTGAAGGGTGGCTTAACTGAAAGTGCCTGTAACTCACTCTGCGAGCGGAAGTAACCGCAACCAAAAACACAGTTTTAAGAGTGAACAGTCTCAAAGGGCAAGAATGCAAAGGCTCAAACGGAGCACCCATAAGAAACTTAAGAACAAGGTTCAAATCCCAACCGGAATCTTAAAATAGGAACATTCTTCAGACGAGCGCTTAAATATGGTCAGCGCCGCCAGGTAACCTTTAATGGTACCCACGTGCAAGCCCCTGTGGGCCAAGGAAAGCAAAAAAGACAGAACCATGGGAATGTCACACTCAAAAGGATCCACATTCTTAACTCTGCACCAGTCGCAGAACTTACGGCAACGGCACAGAGACTTTGTTGCCGGCGCCTGGCCGAGAGCAACACCTCCAACACGTCTTCAGAGAGGTCCCAATCCTTATACCTCAACCTTTCAGAAGCCAAGCGTGATGGTTGAGGGATCCGACCTCTGGATAGAGAACCTGACCCCCCCTCCCGTGAGAGCAGATCTCGGTAGGGAAGACGACACGGAGGGCAGATGGACAAGTCGAGAAGGTCCGGGTACCACGTCCTCCGAGCCCACACCGGAGCAATGAGGATCATCCGGGAACCGAACCTCCGTAACCTCCGCAGTACTTGCGGGATGACGGGGACTGGAGGAAACGCCTACAGCAGTGGGAACGACCACTCCACCACGAACGCGTCTCCTAAGGCTCCTTTTGGAGGAAATTCCCGCGAGCAAAACCTTTCGCACTTCCAGTTGAGACTGGAGGCGAAGAGATCCACTTGAGGGGTCCCCCAAAGGGCGAAGATCTCCAGGAGAATCTCCTGAGCCAGCTCCCACTCGTAAGAGATCGTGCTCTGCCTGCTCAGAGCGTCCACCGTCTCGTCGTCGTCCCCGGCCAGATGAACAGCCGAGATCGAAACTTCCTGCTGGATGGCCCAGAACTCGAGCTGATCGCCTCCCTGCACAGAGGAAGTGACCCTGCTACCCCCCCTTTTTGTTGAGGTAGTGCATGGCCACCGTGTTGTCCGTTAGGATCAGAACACTCTTTCCTCGCACAGTCGGCAGAAAAGCCTTCAGGGCTAGCTTGACGGCCCTCAGCTCCAACAGATTGATATGAAGTCTGGACTCCGACGGAGACCAACGACCGCTGACTGTCAACTCGTTGGCATGAGCTACCCATCCCGTGAGGGATGAATCCGTCACAATCGTCACCTTCGGCCAGGGAAGCCAACACAGGGCCCCCTTCATCAGATTGCCTTCGACGGCCCACCACAGAAGGTCCTGGGCGACCGAGGGCGAAAAATCTCATCCGCAGACGAGCCTCTGGCACCAGAAGAATGCAGGATGCCATGAGGCCGAGCAGTCTCAAGAACTCGGACGCTGGGAGATACTGGGCAAACTGAAACTTGTGCACCATCTGCTGAATGTGAAGAGCCCTCACCTGGGGAGGAAAACACAGCCCCAGGGATGTGTCGAGCACTGCTCCGATGTACTGGAGCCGCTGTGTTGGCGTCAAATGGGACTTCTTTAAATTGAGGGAGAAGCCCAGCCTGTGAAGGGAGTGGCAGTTGACGGACAGATGATCCAGGACTTGCTCGGGAGAGCTCCTCCTGATCAACCAATCGTCCAGGTAGGAGTAGATGTGTATCCCCCCCTTTCCTGAGATGCGCTGCCACCACCACCATGAGCTTGGTGAAAACCCTTGGGGCAGAGGTCAATCCAAACGGCAGGACCCGAAACTGAAAGTGCGAGTCACCAACCGCAAACCTCAGGTACTTCTTGTGCTTGGGATGGATCGGCACATTAAGTAAGCGTCCTTGAGGTCGAGAGGCACCAACCAGTCCTGAAGTTGAAGGGCCTGGAGGACTTGAGAGTGTAACCATCTTGAACTTGTCCTTCCTGAGGAGTTTGTTCAAACCGCGCAAGTCCATGATGGGTCTCAACCCAGGTCTTTCTTCGAAATCAAAAAATAAGGGGAATACCATCCCTTGTTCATCTCCGCTACAGGCATTAGTTCTATGGCGCCATACTCCAGCAGGGCTTGAATTTCCTGCGCAAGGAGCGGATCCGGAGTCTTCAAAGAGAGGTTCCCATGTGGATTGTCGCAAGGCCTCTGCCGAAAGGGAAGACAGTAGCTGTGGGTTATGATCTCCAGAACCCACACATCTGAAGTAATGGCACGCCACTCTACAAGATGCTGCGCCAGCCTTCCCCCAACCGGCGAACCATGGGACCTGGCCTCATAACTGAGTGGTAGCGGCTGCGGCGTTGCCTGAGGGCAAAGAGGCAACTGCCCGAGCGGCCTTAGCACCTAGAGTACCCTGTTTTCCACATATGGCACTCTTATGGTGGCCTCCTTGACTTACAGCTCCTCTCGCTTTACTGAAGGACAAGTAATAGCGAAAGGAACCACCCCTCCATTGTTGTCCCCTAGGACGAAAAGGCGGAGGTTGTCGAACTGCAGCGCCCAACGACTTCGCTAGAGCTTTGGAGGTCTGCAACCTCTCAAGGCTCTCGTCAGCCTTGCTGCCAAAAAGATGTTCACCGTCAGAGGTCATGTTGAGGAGCCGGGACTGCACATCAGGAGTGAACCCAGACTTCCGCAACCACGCAAACCTGCGTATTACGGTGCTCGCCGCCATGGACCAGCTGACACAATCTGCCATGACCAAACCCGACTGAACGGCCTCACACATGGCCTCCTTGCCATCCTGAACCATAGCAAGGAAACCATCCCGTTCGTCCTCTTCGGGAATATGTTCAGCCGCTAATGCAACAGTTCCACAGAGTGTGTGTGAAACGAGACAAGGCACATACGGAGTTGGCCGCCTGAAGCCCCATACCCCCTGAAGAAAACACTTTCTTCACCCAGCCATCAAAACGTTTGTCGCCCCTATCCGGAGGGATGGTAGGATACGACGCCTGCTTTGCCGGGGCCATAGCCTCCTGCACCACCAAACTCTCCAGAGTGGGGTGCCCGGACAAGTAGCAGGGGTCGCTACTGGCTGGATGGTATTTTTGCGACAAAGACTTGCCCACTGCCGGGAGACTCTTCGGAGTAGTCCAAGCCGCAGCCACCCTTCTCTGCAGAGCCATATGAAACGGCAGTACCGGGTCAGTGGGCGGACCAAGATCAAGGATGTCCATGAGATCATCCTGAACAAACTCCCCTGGGGGAGCCGACCATCCCAAGTACTCGGTGACCCGAGACATAAGGCGCCAGTACGAAGAATCGGCATGAGTGTCAGGCTCCGGCCTACAAAACTCCACCGCCGGAGAGGTGTCCAGTCCACTGGCATCATGCAGTGACTGCCTCAGGTCATCAAATTGGCTGTTGCCCGAGAGAAGTTCATCAGGCACCGGAACCAAGCCCTCATCAGAGCCCTCATCACCCTCTGAAATGTACTCCAGGCGGTGAGAGGAAGACACCTGGAGACCAAAGCCATGCCCAATCTTAGCCAGAGCCTTTCTAGGGGCTACCCCCGTGCCACGGGGCCCCTCCGACACCACCGCCTCGAAAGGCGTTGAGGGCGCCGAACAAGTCGGCGCCAGAGTCGAGAGATTCGGCGTCGAGCGAATCGGCGTCGACGTCAGCCGCAGTGCCCCTAGCACCGACATAGGCCTCGAAGCCAGGGCTCCGAGCGTGTCCTTCAACGACCTAGGCGCCGACAGCATCGATGACCCCCTCGAAAGCGGAGGCTCGAGAGAGGTCGTCGACAACCTCGGCGCCACAGGCGTTGATGTCTTCCTCGAAGACGGCACAGGATCACACGGTCTCGAGCGCGTCGAGGACCAGGACCTGGAACGGGCATGGCGAGAACGGTTACCCTTGTCTGAGCGGGACATCTCCCGCGAACCGTGCCGACCACCCGAGCCCGAAGGCGTGCAAGCGGGGTCTCTCGACCGATCACGACCGACCACACTCGGAGGCGCGGATGGACCGGTGCCCTGCAATTCAAGAATCGCCAGCATCTTCTTCCCGAAAGAAGCCCATTCCTCCGGTGTTGCTTGCATGGTGGGATAAGCGACCTGCCGAGTCCTCGGAAGAGGACGATGAAGGCGACTGATGGCGGTGCTTCCGGGAATGCCTCGAAGAGGCAGAGGAGTGGCGAGACCGACTCCTGGAAGAAGGCCCACTGGACCTCCGACAATGACGCGGAGAGTCGCCTCTCGAATCATCCATCGAAAGCCCCGCAGACCTCGACTTCCTGGGCTTAGACACCCTACCTACTGACAACAACTTCTTGTGCTCCTGCAAGGCCTTGGCCGTGAGCGACTGGCAGTCGACAAAGTCATCCGTGTCGTGGGCCTCCCTGAGGCACCAGAGGCAGGCGTCGTGCGAGTCCGTTACCGACATCTTGGACCCACAGTCCCCGCATTTCTTGAAGCCCGGACGCAGGGTTGAAGACGAGGTAGACATCGTCACGAACAGGTTTTCGCAAAAACCGAACAGGTTCAAAGAACCGAGAAGAATACAACAAACTCCAAAGAGTCGAGGCGTACCGAGATTCACGAAGCGAACACGTTTGTGGAAAAAACGGAACTGAGGCTACGGGCGTCGTGCGTCCTACTTATCACATCGGGTGACGTCGGCCGTGGAGGAGGTCCTCGGGGACGGCGCATCGACGCAGGAGCCGAAAAATTTCCGAAGCAGCACAGCTGTGGACATTACCCGTCATAGATATGGAATACGTCAGAGGACCCAATCCCCTCGAAAAAGTGTTCCTGCTCACATCTCTATATGGGCCCAAAGGGACATAAGTGAGTCAAGTGAACCATTTCCCCCATCACTAGATGGTGTGGTTTTTGTGTTCTGGAGCCTGTGGCCATGACAGAACCAATCAGGAAGCTTAAAACTAGGTTGAGATCCCAGACCGGAACAATAAAAGAAACCAGTGGGAAGATATTGGTCAACCCTTTCAGAAATTGGATGACTATAGGAAACTTGAAGTAGGAACCTTGTTCTGGGAAGCGCCTGAAAATGGACAGCGCAGCCAGATAGCCCTTGGCTGTAGCAACCTGCAGCCCCAGATTGGTTAAATGTAGTAAAAAAGACAAAACTGATGGTGTGTCACAAGTAAATAGATCAATTCCTTTATCTCTACACTAGCTGCAAAATATATTCCAATGGCAGCGGTATAAAGATTTTGTTGCTGGCCTTTTGGCCGAAAGCAACACCTCCATGACATCTTCCGGAAGTTCCTAATCTTTGTACCTCAACCTCTCAGAACCACGTGTGGAGATTGAGGGTCCTGGTCTTTGGATCAAGAATGCGACCACCCTCTTGCGAGCGAAGGTCCCCTCTTTGTGGAAGATGAATTCGGTGACGGATCGACATTTCCACAAGTTGCGGGTACCACATCGTCCTGGCCCAGTCCGGGGCAATCAGGATCATGGATTTCCAAACATTTCTTGGCCTCCTGAGAACATGAGGAATGACTGGGTTTGGTGGAAACGTGTACAGAACGAGAAATTCTCTGCAGCAGACCTGCTCACACTTCTGGTGGACACTGGTCGCAAACGGATCCACTTGTGGAGTTCCCCAAAGGGTGAAGGACTTCTTGAGCTAACTCCCACTCATGGGAGACTGTGCTCTGCCTGCTCAGAGCATACGCTGCTGTGTTTTCTTCTCCGGACAGATGAACTGCTGTTAGAGATTCCTTATTTTAGTGCCCAAAACCAGAGCTGCATTGCCTTTCTGCACAGAGGCACTGATGCTGCACCCCTCTCTTGTTTAGGTAATGCACGGCCACCGTGTTGTCTGTCATCATCAGGACACTCTTTCCTAGTACACGGGACAGGAAGGCCATCAGCACTAGTCTGATTGCCCTCAGCTCCTAAAGGTTGATATGCAGTTTGGACTCTGACGGAGACCAGTGGCCACTGATTGTTAGACCGTTGGTGTGACCTCCCTAACCTGATAGGGAGGCGTCTGTAACCACCGTAATCTCCAGCCATGGTAGCGAGAAGGGTTCTCTTTTCAACACATTCTTCTTGACGGACCACCACAGGAGATCCTGAGTGACCCTGTTCGGGATCCGTACCAGACCAGTTATCCTGCCGGAGAACTGAGACCACGGAGTCCTAAGAGCCCACTGAAGAGACCTCATTCTCAGATGGGCCTCAGGCTACAGAAAAATGCAGAACGCCATAAGATCAAGCAACCTCAGAAAATCGAAGACCGGAAGATTTGAAGCACTTTGACATTTGTTTACCATCTGCACTATGTGGATAGCCCACACCTCGGGTGGCAAAGCTTTCCCTGAGGAAGTGAGGAAGTGGTAAGGTGTCATGTGGGTCTTCTTGAAGTTGTGGGAGAAGCCCAGCTTGGAGAGAAGAGCAAGTTACTTACCCCCACGTTTTCCTCATCTTTGATATGCAAGTTTCGCTCCGGAAACCTGCCTGAAGATTAAAAAAAGATGAACTGCCAGAAGAGTTATTCCTTCACTTAGTACCCAGAACAGGAGTTGCATTGCCTCTTTGCACAGGTGCAGTGACCCTACAACCCCTCATGTTGAATTAATGCATGGCCACTGTGTTGTCCGTCATTATCAGGACACTTATTCCCCGTATCGAGGGCAGGAAGGCCATCAGCGCTGGTCTGATTGCCCTGAGCTCCAAAAGGTTGATGGAGTTTGGACTCTGAGACCAGTGTCCGCTTATTGAAAGCTCTCATGTGCGCTCCCCATCCTGAGAGGGAGGCGTCTGTCACCACTGTCGTCTCCGGCCATGGTTGCCAAAATGGTTCTCTTATCACATTCTCTCGGCTGGCCCACCCACAGGAGATCCTGGACGACCTTTGTCATGACCTGGTGAAGGTCTGTCATTCTGCCGGAGAACTGAGACCACTGCGATCTGAGAGCCACTGAAGGGATCTCATTCTCAGACCGGCTTCTGTCACCAGAAAAATGCAGAATGCCATGAGGCCAAAAGACGTTGGGCACTCAAATTTTTGGACCATCTGCAAAAGATGTTGAGCCCTTAACTCGGGTGGCAAAGCTTCCCCGCCCCCCCATCCCCCCACCCCCCTCGAGGCTGAATCCAAGACTGCTCCAATAAATTGAAGCTTCTGAGAGGGTGTGAAATGGAACCTCTTGAAGTTCAGGGAGAAGCTCAGCTCGTGGAGGAGGCGGCAGTTCTGACTGAGATGATACAGACACTGTTCCAGAGAAACAGCTCTGGTCAGCCAGTCGTCCAGGTAAGGGTAGATGTGAATCCCCCCTGCCCCCCTCAGATTTGCTGCCACCACTGCCATAAGCTTAGTAAAAACCCTTGGGTGGACGTGAGCCCGAATGGCAGAACTCGAAACTGATAATGAAAACTGTGAACCTCGAACCTCAGGTACATTCTGTGCTTTTGGTGTATCGGCACATGAAAGTAAGCATCCTGAAGGTCCAGTGACACCAACCAATCCTGGAGTTAAAGGGCCTGAAGCATCAGCGAAAGAGTTACCATCTTGAACTTGTCCTTCCTGAGGAACTTGTTCAAGCATCTCAAGTCCAAGATGGGCCGCACTCCTCAGTCCTTCTTTGTGATTAGAAAGTAAGGAGAGTACCAACTTTGGTTCCTCTATGCTACAGGCACCAGTTCCATTGCACCTTTCTCCAAAAGGGTGAAAATCTCCTTTTGGAGGAGTGGATCTGGAACCAAGGTTCATCTTGCTCTTGGGGGGTGGGGGAGGGGGGGAAATTGGGAGGTATTTTCAGGAATGGGAGACAGAATCAGTCTGCTACTGTTTGTAGGACCCATGCGGCCTAAGTTATGCTTCGCCAACTCTGGACATGGTAAGACAGTCTGCTCCCTACCACAGTTTTGTGGTTGAAGGAGTCATTTTGCTGTTGCCCCTGCAGCTGAGGGTAACCCTGCAGGTGCTGAACGGCTAGTCTGTCCTCCTCTACCTCTTCCACGATAGAGTCTTTTTTGACATCTTTGTGCAAACTGGCCTCTTCCTCTAGAAATTGAAGAATAGAAACTAAAAGAACGACCTCTCCATCCTTGACCTGTAGATTGAGGTTGTTTTATGGCTGCCCCCAAAGATGTAGCTGCAGCTCTTGAAGCTTGCAATTTTTCTAGACTGCAATCAGCCTTCTCCGCAAAAAGAGAAGTACTGTCAAACGGCATGGACTTCTTCCGAAAAACCCAGACTTTCTCAGCCAGGACATGCGTCCAAGTACTGTGCTGGCAGCCATAACTATTGGTCGCTGTTACGGAGAATTCTCTGTTTAGGCTGAACTTCCTAACCTAGTGAGTCCCCCAGCAGCTTTGCTGGATTTTTGGGGTTTATTTTTTCTCCTGCCAAGAGTGAGACTCTTTTACCCTCACTCTTGGACATGATTTGAGTGTGTTTCTTTGAATCTAGATGTGTTTAATGGGCTATGGGGTCTTTTACTCCATAGGGTTTCATGTGTTTTTGTGATGTGTGTTACACAGCACCCTCCGTGCAGTAACACAGGGGTGTCATAGTGACCCCCAGTATAGACTCCATACCCTGGGACTGACTACTGTCTCCCAGGGCATGTAAAGTCACCGTTGAATTTACTAGTCTTAAATTCTGAACAGAACCAGTACAAACCATCATATTGTGGACGTACTGGCTGGGGCAATTCGATTGCCCCAGGGTCTGTTAGTCGAGGGGGCACGTCTCCATCCCCCCTGATTTTTGGCTGGTGGCAGTGGATACTACTTTTTATATTCAACCGCGAATATTTTCCTACGGGATTTCCCATTGTTTTAGGCTACTATCTTTATTTAATTATTTAAGGTAGCCTCGAACATACCGCTGGTTTATTTAATTAATATTAATTCTCCGGTCGGTATTTTTTGCCAAAACTTGATTCTAAAATGGCTTTTGTTTTCTCTTCTGTGACTCCAACCCAAGTCGAGCCCTTTGTTCCACTTTTTGGCAGGCTTCTCCACAGAAGCCCTCCAAAGTGGTGCCACTATGTCTGGGGTACTTAGGAGGGGTGGAGGGGAATTTAGGCACCCTGCACTGAGTTGCCTAGGCAACTCAAGTCGCACTCCGTCCTGATTGGCCCAAGTGGTGAGCCGGCCGGCTCACCACTTGCATGTTTGAGTGACAGCTAGGCTGAGTGAATGGGGGTTTGCTGCATAAAAGCAGGGCTTTGGGGACTGGAACTTCAGAAGTCGCCACAGAACCCAAGAATCCGACGAGGGAGAAGCTGAGCCGACCTGCCACGACACCACGACCGGTGGAGCCCTGCTGGACCGTCTCACCACTTTTCCCAACGACAGAGGAGATCTCCCGCCGGAGAGTCTTCTTCCTTTGACTTGTGGGGATAACCAGTTTCACCGTCTTTTCGCTTTCCCGACGTATCTCGTGGCCGCCTTGCCCGTGCTAAGCACCCCGGCAACCGGGATACCACGTTTTACCACGACCGCGAGATAAAGGTACCACCTTTTACCGGAAAACTTCTGCCCTGGTAGTGCAACGACCTGCATCTTTCCTCCACGTCGAGATCTTCTCTTCCCTTGGACGACGCCGTAACTTGCAACCACTACCAGGAACAACTGCCACCGCTGGAGGATCCTTCCCACTTAAGGTACCGTGTCCCGCCTGGCTTCCCTTGCAACCGACTGTACGGGGTAGATTTAGCCCTCGGCTTTCGAACCTGGGTTAGCCTGGGACACCCTGGCTAAACTTTTCTAAAGCCTCTCTAAGCTCTTCTCTGAACCCTCTGCAAGACTTTCTAAGCCTAGTGTAACTGTGTGATCTTGGGCGCATTTGTGCTCTGCTCTCTCTAAGAGTGGGCCCAGCCTTTGGACTTTGGCTCACCAGTGACCTTTTGCTCTCTGCCTTGCTAATAGTGTCCCTGAATCGTAGAGTGGTGTAATCCTGCATATTCTGTCTTTTTTTCCCTCCCTTTTTCACAACCTTAGTATAGTGCAATCTAGTTAAGCGCTCACCTCTGTATGAAAATAAGTGGTGTCTTACTGTGATTTTCTAATAAGGGAAAAAGGGGTGTATATATCATAATAGTAACTGTGTTTAGAATATTTTACAATACGAGTGCTGGAGTGTTTCAACTGTGTGTTTTTAAATAAATAATTATATACTTTGATACCAAAGCTCTGGTCAGTGTTTTCTTGTATTATTGTATCTGAGTGCCTATTGAGTATACTTTGCATACTGCCTAACTCTTCTTGAGGGAAGTCTGACTGCTCAGCCACAGCTACCAGGTAAATCTGGGTGGTACAGACTGCTACTAAGTGGGTTTACTGCCAACACCTGTAGTCTTAAGTCTTTTGCAGTGGTCCCTAAGGGAACTGCACATGTTTCTGCCTAACAGTTGCGTCCACCATATCTAAACTAGATTGCAGGGATTGTCTCATGGCATCCTTGCCATCTTGTAACAGGATTAAAAAGCCGCCTCTCTCTTCTCCCTCTGGTATGTGCTCTGCTGCTAGAGCACCAACACCCCAAAGGGAATTGTATTTCGCTAATGCACTGGTAGCATTGGCAGATTTTAATGCCGTACTTCCTGCAGTAAAAACTCTTTTAGCTAAAGAGTCAAATCTCCTATCCTCCTCGTCTGCTGGAGCAGAAGGATAGGCTGCAGCCTTTGAAGATGCTGTTGCTGCCTGAATCACTAAACATTCAGGCGTTGGGTGCCGGTTCAGAAATGGAGGATCCACTGAAGCAGTCTTGTATTTCTTTGTCAATAACTTATTAACAGATGGTATATAATCTGGTTTTAACCAGTTTTCCCTTATCCTCAGGGCTGCATGGAATGGCAGTACAGCTTACCTAATTGGTCCACTGTCTAATATGTCAGTGAGATCATCACTTTCCACAGTAGCTGCCGGTCTGGACCAGCCCAGATACTCAGCTACTTTACCAATAACCATTCTGTATGAAGGATCAGTGTAAGCAGCCATCTCAGCATTACCACACATTGTCTCTGGTGATGTTTCCCAACTACTGGTTTTCTTTAATGCATCTACAAGATTCTGTATCTTAGATTCCTCTGGAACAATTCATACCCAAAAGGGGGCTGATCCTCTTCCTCCTCATATTCAAAGATAGAACCCATTTGCCTAAAGAAATCAGGTCTTGGAATGGGTTGGAACAATTTAGGCTCAGGAATAGATTTTACAATCGTCGAGAGCGAAGTATGCTCAGATGAGATCGAAGGTTTCAACGGTTTCTTCGAAACTGTTGACGATTGCGTCGACACCATTTGTTGCTTTGAAGGCTCAATATGACTTGTATGCCTCCAAGGTTCAGGTGTCAAACATTTCGAATCCTTTGAAGAAGGCTTCGATACCGACAGTGAATGTTTTGAGTTAACAGACACCAGATTTTTCTTGTGCATCGAAGTCCTTCAATTTATGTAGAGGAACCTCTCTTCTCTGGCTTTTAGGTGCGCGAGAGGAACAATTCTAAGCTGAATTTTTCTAACTCCGCCGGAGTCGAGTTCTTTTTTGGGCAACTAACTCTTTCAGAAGAGGAAGATAAAGACAACAAGAACCTGCAACGCCGTTTCTTACCCTTTTTATGGGAAGAGGGTGACCAGTGTCGTGATCCGGACCTCAAACTCTTATGTTTCGAAATGTTCAACATGAGACATCTCTCGAATCAGAGGAAGATTTTCTCTTCAAAAGGGTAAGGGCTGGAGATTTGGGAGAGGGCTTACCTGCATAGAGTTTCCCCTTACTTTCCCGCAAGGCCTTAACCGTGATCGACTGACACGAGCCACAGTCATCCACCTTGTGGCCTGATCCCAAGAACCACAGACAAACACGGTGCAGACCTGTAATCGACATCTTGGCCCCACAGTCTGGACACCGATTGAAGCCGGTCTTCAGTGTGAAAGCCATTTCACTGAGTGAGAAGAAGTTTTATTGCCGAGTTGAGTAACTCCGCAGCACGCAGCAATGTGGAAAAAATGGAACTGAGATAACCGTCAGCACGCGTGCCAATTTATAATCAATGTCGATGTTGCAGAGGATGTTACGGAGGCCATCGAGGACCAAGACGCTGCACGACGCTCGACCCTATGAAAAGAAATGTCGAAAGCAAGCTGCAAGCAGACTTGAATATCAAAGATGAGGAATACATGGGAGGACACAATCCATTTGAATGACAGGTGCTGTCCAGATGTTGAGCATGTTCGGGTGAACGGGCTCTGATCAGCCAATCGTCCAGGTAGGGGTAGATGTGAATCCCCCCGTCCCCCTGTGTAGATATGCTGGCACCACCGCCATCAGCTTGGTAAAAACCCTTGGGGCAGAGGTCAGCCCAAATGGCAGAACTCGAAACTGATAGTGAGAACTGCCAACGGCGAATCTCAGGTATTTTATGTGCTTGAGATGAATTGGCATATGAAAGTAAGCATCCTGAAGATCCAATTACACCATCAAATCCTGGAGCTGAAGGGCCTGGAGGTTCTGCGAGAGAGTGACCATCTTGAACTTGTCCTTCTTGAGGAACTTGTTCAAGCATTTCAAGTCCAATATGGGTTGCAACCCTCCGTCCTTTTGCTGGATCAGAAAATAAAGAGTACCAGCATTGATTTCTTTCTGCTGCAGGTTCCTGTTCGACTGCACACTTCTCCAACAGTCTGAATTTCCCATAGAAGGAGCGGATCTGGTACTTTCAAGGCCTGGTCTCGAGGGGGACAGTCTGTGGTCTCTTTAGAAAAGGGAGGCAGTAACCATGGGCGACAGTTTGTAGTGCCCAATTATCTGTCGTACTACTTCGCCATTCTTTCAGATTCTGGGATAATCTGCCTCTCGCCAGTGTTCAAAGTGGTTTTGTGGCACTGATTGGTGCAGACGGCAAGGCAGCGGATACTGCGAAATCTCCTCTGCCTGTACGCCCTCGACCGCCTTGAGGTTGTCTTCTCTGTCCCCTCTGGTTAAATTGACCTCTTCTTCTGCTAACTGAAGAATAGTAATGAAACAAACCATTTCTCCATCCCTGAGCAGAATATGGAGCTGTTCAACCTTGTTGGGGCTGCCTAATGGCCTGACTCAAAGTTTTCATTGCTGCCTTAGACAAGTGCAATTTTTCAAGACTTTTGTCTACTTTATATCCAAACAAGTAAGACCCTTCAAACGGCATTGTGCAATAATCTGGATTGCACGTCAGAAGCAAACCCCGATTTACGAAGCCAGGCAAATCGTCCAAGCACTGTACCAGCAGCCATAAAACAGCTAATACAATCTGCAGCTGACTGCAATTAATGGCACATAACATCTTTACCGTCCTGAATAATGCTCATAAAACCATCCCTTTCTTCACCCTCTGGGATGTGTTCAGATGCCTTGGCTATCACCTCCCACAAAGTGTAGGTGAACTTTGCTATAGCACAAGTTGCATTTGTTGCCTTCGGTGCCATACTCCCTGCGGAAAACACTTTTTCCCATGGCATCAAGCCTTTTATCCTCCTTGTCTGGAGTGACATTGGGATAGGCTGCTCCCTTAGATGAAGCAATAGCTGCTGGATCCACTGATGAGGGTCTGTATTTTTTAGTGAAATCCTTGTGAACCGCAGGGATGGTATCTGTATTTCTCCAGTTCTCTATAACTCCATTTGTCACTGCAGTATGGAGGGGGAAGGACAAGCTCGATGAGGATCGGCTATGGACATCATAGCCGAACAATCAGAACTTTTCTTGCAGCCCGTTTTTCGGGGTATGATCAGATAGGTTTGTAACAAACTACGCAGTAAATAACACGCCGAGGTGAAGAACCTTTTCGAGCAGCTGTGCGGAAAAACAGAACTGAGGCAACCGGCCCAGTGCGTGACATATATTCCAGGGTCAAAGTCATACTCGAGGAGGACACAGGGTCTCAAGGGACACGAGGTAGAAGAGGACGCACAGCACACTGCTGAGAAAAGTTTCCGAGCTGCAAGCAGGATATCGGAGTATATCAAAGATGAGGAATACATGGGAGGACACAATCCATTCGAAAGGAGGGAGTCTCAGTGGCCTGGGGACCAGCAGTTTCAAAATCCTTTTGGAGTCCACATACCATGCCCACACTGATGTCAGCATGGGAGAACCATGGCCCGGTGACTTGCCCAATTCAGTGACTGATACAGCTACCATAGAGGTAGGGTGTGCCATAGTGGTCCATATCTGCTGCGCAGGAATGGGGAGCCTGGCGGGCGTACAACACCCGATAGGAAGTTTGTGCATTAAGTCTGCCACAGCTACATGTCTCTGCAGGTCCTCAGGAGAATCTTCAGTGCATGTCCACAAGGGGGGTATCCCCCAGTCTCTCATCCCTCCCCTACCTACCCATCCCATACCTTGTGACAGTTCTGAGGGCGTCCCCTAGCCTTATATATGCGCTTCTACAGGACACACATCTGTCCACCTCTGCAGCTCTGCAACTGAGCCTGGGTCGTTCTTCTGAGCTCCACATTGTAGCCATGAGCCTCTTTGCCAGTCCCTGTGTTACAGAGAGGAACATTTTCTTGTACCGGGTGAACCCCACCTTCCCCCATATCCCCAATAGCACTAGTTTCAGGTCACTTGGGACACCTAGCACCGCGGGTAGCCTGTAAATGCACTTCCCCCAAAAGATCTGAATCAGTTCACAGCTCCATAGCATGTGGAGGAAGGTGCCCACTGACCTCCTGCACCGCAGGCATATGTCACTCTCTACTACCCCCCCCCCCCCAACGTTCCCATTGCTGCCCGTAAATATGCCATGTGCAATATTTTATATTGGATTGGGCGGAGCCTGGCAGCTATTTCCATGTCCTGTGGGATCATGAGTGTTTCTACCCATTCCTCTGGCTCCAGTCGTCCGACGTCCCTCTCCCATATTTCTTTAAAGTCGGGTCAGCACTTGGGCCCCAAACGTCGTCAATACCTGGTACAACGTGGAAGTGACCTTGCTGGCAATTCGCTCTGGAAAGAGGTTGGCTTCCAGGGCGAAGTGACCTTGCTGGCAATTCGCTCTGGAAAGAGGTTGGCTTCCAGGGGAGAGCACCTCAGAGCCCCCTCCAGGGTGGGGAACTGAGAACCTATAGCATGTGTCTGCAGCCTTCGCTGTTGAGTAACTCAAAGGTGTCCTGCAATGTACCAAACTGAATGAGTCGCCCATCCCTCACTACATCTGCCAGGGCTCACACTCCCTGCTCCTTCGAGCTCGTGAAGTAGCCCATTTTCAGTGTTTCAGGGAGATGCCTATTGTTCCAGAGGGGCTGCTTCAGCATTGGTTTCCCTCCCCATCCTTTGTATTGGTGAGCGTCTGCCGGATATGTAGTGTCAAGGGTAGGTCTGTGGTCCCCTTCCCATCCCCATAAAGTACATACTTGGGTGATTTCCATCCCATTCTACTCTTCTCCATCTAAATGTGGTGAAGCATGGGTTCCCCATGGAGCCAATCATTCACTACCCCCAGTTGCGCCATCCAGCAGTACCCATGAAGGCAGGGCAGACCAATTCCATCCCCCGTCCCAAATTGAAAGTTGGAGTCTCAAGTGCAATATGTGGCTGTCTACCACCCCTAAGAGCAGTCCCCGAAGAATTCCGTTGATGGTCGCGAAAACAGTTTTGGAGAACGGGAGTAGGGAATTCTGTAGGACATGAAGACATCTCTGGAGTGTGAGCATCTTAAATAGGGCCACCTTTCCCAATATCGTCAGCGGGAGAGACTGCCAGTAACTCGTGTCGGCAGAGAATTTATCGATCACCGGCTGCAAATGGAGCCGGAGGAAATCCGTGAGTCTCAGGCACACGTGGATGCCTAGATATTTGAGGCCGGAGACCAAGAATGAGTATGGGCACTGTCTAGGAATTCCCCCCCCCTCCCTGTAGAGGGAATATAACTGATTTCTGCCAGTTAACCTTAAGCACATTGAACCCCTGGTACTCTGCTAGTATGCTGGTTACCACAGGGCAGGAGATCATAGGGTTACTCATAAATCAGGTCAACCACAGAGTGAGATACAATCCTCTCCCCCGCACCCCTTGGCCACACAAATCCAGCCTACTGCAGCATGGTTCTAAGTCTAATGGCTAGCGGGTCTATGGCCAACGTAAAGAGGGGCAAAGGAGGCAGCCCTGCCTGGTCTTGTGTCCCTAGGCAAAGACCCTGGAGGACCAGCCGTTGACTCGCACCACTGCCTCCGCGGACTCGTACAACAGCCTGACCCATGAGATGAAACCCTCCCCGAATCCCATCCGACCCATAATGTCCCACAGAGTGGCCCACCCCACCGAGTCAAAGGCATTCTCAAAGTACACCGCCAGGAGAACCAGTGGGTCCGGTAGCACCGAGGCCCGATTAATGGCGAATTGCACCCTGCAAAGGTTTATGTGCCTAGATGTACAGGGCATAAACCTGCATTGGTCTGGGTGTATTAGGGAGTTTATCACCCCCAGCAGACAGTTGGCAAGGACCCACATCAGGACTTTGGTCTCTCCATTGATAAGTGATATTGGCCTGTAGGAGGCTTAAAGTTCAGGTGGCTTTCCCGGTTTTGGCCGCACCACAATACATGCTTTCCTGAGGTCCGGGGGAAGGTGACCCTCCCGCCTGCATTGCATGAAAAGGCGTTGCATGGGACCAACTACCAGGTCTCCCAGTCGCTTCCAAGTTTCCACCTGGAACCTGTTGGGCCCCGGAGTCTTGCCGGATTGTAGCTGAGTGAGCACGGTTGCCATCTCTTCCTCCGTAATCTCCAAATCAAGCCCCTCCGGCTGTTCTGTGACGCAGGGAATCATCACAGAGTCAAGGATGCTGGGCGCCCCCACAGGGGGTAGCACTGTCGGGGGACAATACAACTTCATAGAATGCTGCAAACACCCCCACAATATCAGTGTCCTCCATTAGCTTCACCCCCCCCAATGCCTTGTATGGCCCTTAAGTACCCCTTTCCCTCTGTCACGTCTCTCGAGCAAGGCAAGGATTTTAGCTGCCATGTCTCCCGAGTCATGAATTTGGCTCTGTACCACCCAGTCTGCCAATCTCACGCTGTCCAGGGCCATATTGCGTAGGGCTTCTTATGCTGGGACTACAACCGGCCTGGGACCCCGAGGCGAGGAATTCCTCTTCTGCCTCACTGATAAGAGACTCAGCCTCCTTCAAATCCTGGGCATGCTGCCAGCTTCTGGCTGCCACCAGAGAGAGTGCCTCCTCCCTCCCATAGCATAACTTAGCTGTCGGCCGACCCGTCGTTTAAGGAAAAGTATTCCTTTGTCTTTGGGATTAAGCCCTCTAGCACCTTAGGGATGCCCAGGTAGTATGCGTTGAGGCGCCACGTTGCCCTGGGTTTGGTACACCCACTTTTCAGCTCCATGAGAAGCGGGGAAAGGTCAGTGATTACCCTGGCTAGAAATGTTGCAGACAGCAGGCTATAAGTCATACCGTACAGGAAAAAGAAGTAGTCTATCCGGGATAGGGAAGCATGCACATTGGAGAAGAATGAAAACCCTGATTCCGCCGCATGCAGTGCCCTCCACGCGTCCATCAGCCCAAGCGCAGCCGCAAAGGAATGTAGCTTGGTAGAAGAGCCCAATTTCTGTTGCCAATGAGTGTCCTATCCCTGCCCACCTCCATTACCTTGTTGAAGTCCCCCCCACCCACTCAGCACCCAAGTATCAGCTTGTCCAAGGATTAGTATTGATTGGAGATCCTTCAGCAGATCAAGCGTGAGGGAGGCGGTGCATGTACCACCACTATTTCCCAAGTGGTCCCCTACAGTACACCCCATACTACCACAAATCTCCCACTGGGATCAGCCTTAATCTCCTGCAGTTGGAAATGCACCCTCTTGTGTATGAGAACCAGCGTTCCCCTCGCCCACCTTGAGAAACCAACGTGAAAGGCCCGTGCATAGTTAGATATCTTAAAGAACTTGCACGCCATTCCCGCCATGTGCGTTTCCGTCAGGAGTGCCATGTCTGGAGAACGTCTGTTCAGGAATTGGAGCACAAGCCTACGCTTTATACGGAAGCATAACTTGTTGATGTTCCACGTCAATAGAGACCACCCTGTCATGTGTCATCCTTCTCCTGGAATCATGTCCCACCGTATATCGACCTCCCACCCTTTGTCAACCAGAGCCCTCCTCCCTGCCCTACCGGTTCCCTGAGTGTCCCATGATCCATGTCCCACCCCACTCCCTCTGGGCATCCCAAGCTTGGCAGCAAACCAAACATATCCGGAACTGAAACCATCCCCGCACCCTGTACTCTCCCCCGCCTCCAACCAGAAGCACCCATCGCCCGAACACCACGCAAACTGACACACAAGAACCATAGCAACTGTGTGCAGAGTAACTGTTAAAGCAGCTCTGGCAGTCCCCTATTCCCCCTCCCTAGGGTCACCACATTCTTCAACCCATTAGAAGGATCTAGTAGGCATAGTTCTTTGCATGCCAGGCAATAGTTCAGCCTTTGTCCGTCGATTTTAGAGCCACTGCTGCCTCAGAATAAGGTTCCATACTGTGTGTCTTGAATAGAACCGGATGATCCAGGCTACAGCCACAGCCTTCCTGGTGGCTGCTGGGGTCTCGGTTCAGATAGTATGCGAGTTTCTAGCCAGGTCCACTCCTCTGAGGTTACTGAAGAGTTGTACCTTGCCCCCATGGTATACCTTCAGCTTTGTGGGAAGGAAAAGGGCATATTTAATACCCAATGAGATTAGTTTCTTTTTGACTGAGTCAAAGGACTGATATGCTTTCTTGACCTCCCTTGTGTAATCTGGGAAGAACCCGATCCTATATCCGTTGTAGGTTATGGGGGTCGAGGCGCTTGACACCTGCAGCAGAGCCTGGCGGTGTCGGAAGTTTAGGAATCTGGCAATTATAGTGCATGGAATCCTGTGGGCCCTTTCAATGGAGTACAAAAATTGAAAAACTTCTTTGGGGCAAAGATCTCTGTTGGCCATTTTTTCAGGAAGAGCTCCATGCTGGGCCCCTCCTCCCTTTCCAGCAGTTCGAGGATACACAAGTTGTTTCACCTTGATTTCCCCTCACTGTCATCAGCTCTATTTTCCAGATGGACTAGTTTCTGGGAGACTGATTTTAGTTGCTTCTCCATCCGTTTAAGTGCATCTTCGGAGTTCGAGATGCACTGTTTTGACTCCCCCTCTCGCGATACGAGGTTCCGCAATTCCTGCCGAAGAACGCATACCTCAGTTGAGATGCCATCAATCTTCTCTATGGATAATCTGGACTCCTCAATACAGGCAAGCTTGTGTATAGGCGCGTTACAAATACCATATCAAATAGCACTCAATGTCTGAGGGAAATCGGTGAAGTCTGCCTCTCTTGTTCTGGGGCGAGCATTGCTGGAATAGGGGTCGCCGAGGGACGCCCACCATGTATTGGTCGATCCTGTGCTGGATTCCCATTGTCTTGACCTTGATGTCTGGGTGCCAGGCACCGGTGTCCAACTGTTGCATCTCCCTTCAGCACTCTCCCTCCCTAGTTGCGTCGGGTCTCCGGGGCCTCACCTCTACATGGCCCGAAGTCAGTGCGCTTCCACAGCGCGCTCACCCAGGGGAGCATCCGCTGTATTGTCGGGACTTCCCTGGGTCCTCCCAGTGTCTGCTATATTCTGTCGGCTTCTCCATGTGGAGCGGCCTTTCCTTTCAATGAGATCACAGGTCAACCAGTGATGTGTTGTTGTAGCGACAGTTCACCCTGTGCACTTTTTTTTTCATGACTGCTATGAGGCACCGGGCGGTACACGACCCGGAAGACCTCCTTCCCCCAGGTCCTGTCCACCAACCACTTACGTGACTCGGCCTGCCCTGCCGTGATTGCTGGTTCAGCTCACCCCCTTTAACGCTCATGCCCAGTATTGTCAAGTAATCCACCTCACGTGCCCGGGACCCTTTGCTGGCCCTGCACACACTTTGGCTCTGCCGGATGTTATGGCCCCTCAAGAGAGACCAGGTCATATGCACCAATGTCTCAGTGCACTTACACGCAGGGGCCCTCTTGTCGGTATGAGTTTCTGAGCACTACATCAATGCAAGTTGGTGGGTGCGTGCAGACTGCCATTGTCCCCACTGCTTGATTTATATTACTGCTACGCCTCTGCGCTCCTCATCTCATTACTGAGACAGCCACTTTCCAGGCTGCTCAGCCCTGCGCCAGCCTTCCCCACTTTCCCAGCTGCCGGGCCTACTTGCTACTTCTACCAACTGGGGGCCCCCAGCTGCTCCAGCACCCCCCCGGCCTGTCAGGTGTCTCCAGGGCAGAGTCTCGAGCTATCTCATCTGTTGCTGCTCAGGGTGTCACCGCCGTTGGCCTGGCCCCTTTCTATTAGCTGGATTCCCCGAACAAGTCACTTGCCTGCCAACCACCCGGGTTGCTGCAGCATCGACTAGCACCCGCTCTCATGAGTTATCTCCGCTGCAACTGCTCAGTTCGAGGGAGGCCCCTGTGCCGGCTCCCTGTACAAACCTTCAGGACAAAGTCTTCTTGCAGCCGGCTCCCCCAGCTCATGCTGCTGCTGCCTGCAGCTCCGCTTTAGCTGGGGTCCACCGCCAGCCCCTATGGCTCTCAGCGGGTCGTAGGCCAGTGTTCATGGGTACCTTCAGTGTTCCGGACCGGGTCCCTCCACAGCAATTTCTAGGTCATCAGCCTTCACAAACCGGTCCCTGGCGTTGTTTGCTCTACAGCACACTGCCGATGGCCTCTCCGAATGGAATCTCAGGAAGCAACCTCCCTCGGCTCACTCTGGACCTCAGCAAAGAGGGGGTCTGCCGCTATCCACATGGGTTTACCGGCCCTGATTTCAACGGAGAATGCACAGATTGGAACCAAGAGGTTCAGTGAACTCCTGCAGGCAAAAACATCCAAAAATTAACTTGGGAAAACAGGATATTTTCACATGATGTCGGCCGCCCCAGTGGAGCTGCAGAGGCTTACGTCCTCATCCGCTTGCCACGCAACAGCCGAAAGCAAAGAAACTCTTGAGGTGTTCCAGGGGGTGGACTTGAAGATCTCCACTCACCATGCAAAACAATGACTCAGTTACTTCTTCGAAAGTGCATCTCAGAGTGGGCAGGTGACTCAGGTGCAAAGAGGGCCCGAACACTAATCGCAGAGCATGAGGGTCCTCCACTGAGAAAAACCTGTGACACAGAGAACCACACTTTACTCAGAATACAATGGCGGCAAAAGAGGGGAGCAGGGGGAAAAGAAAACCAAATTAAAGCGTCTTGCAGGGAATCTGCAAACAAAAAGAAAGCTGTGTCAGGTGCCCAATCCAGGACTGAGGAGAAGAAGGGGGTGTTGGAGGCCTGGGTAGACTGTTCCACATTCACAGCCCACTTCCACATGCACATTTTTAACGGGAAGAGCATGTTGCTGTGAAAGGGATCTGGTCCTATCCCTGCCTGGAGGGAGCTCCAATGTGTACAGAGGGAAGGAGACAGGTGCAAGGGGTCTTAATCACAATTGATTTCATAGAGCAGTACCACATCGGCTGCCACCGAGGTCGAAAACACAAAGGAGATAATTGTGAGCGCTCTAATAACCTGAAAGCCTTCCCAACTTAATTGAAACAAAAGACAAAAGTAAAGGAAATAGCAATTATGTAGTCCTCTCCCATCTGCAAAATACAACAGACATTGAGGTCCCTAAACCAGGAAACAGTTGACAACAGGAGGTTGACTCTTAACTTGCACAAGGTTATGTAAGGCTAGCAATATAGAAGCATTGAGGCATGCAACTGACATGAACGGTTATCTCATATGATTAGTCCCAGATGAAGGCCTGCTACCCACACATGCTCTGCAACATGATAGGAGTTGTTTTTAAATAAAGACCGGTGAAATTGTGCAGAGATGAATTATGTCAAACGTATCTCATAGGAAGAATGGAGCTCCCACTTTATAGCTGTACTCCCAAAGAAAGGATGAATGATCTGTTGGTTGCATCCGTAGCAGGTGAGAAAGGTAAAGAGATTGGGTTGTTGATCAGGAAGGTTCACAGATGAAATAGAAGCACAAGATTTGTATGCAAGAAATGTGTTGGAATATTTTTTTGGGCACAGTATATGAAGGGTGTGAAACATGTATTAGTGATTATATTTTAAATGTGAACCCCCAAGTCTGTTATGCACTATATACCTGCAGACACTCATGTTTACACATTTATGGGAAGTATGGCAAGGACCCACCGTGTGGACTGTGGATTTGCCACCTTGTTACTTATGTTGTCAGAAAATACTGTGACAATTCCAGAAATGTCGTCACTTCTCCCCAAGGGGGAGCCCCTTCCCATGAGGCCAGCGAGGTTAGGCCACTACCCAATAGTGCCCACAGTCGGAGGATCTCATGGGGAGAGACTTCCCCCCCCTCTGGGGATCATGGAGAACATCGAGAGAACGCAGTATGACCACACTGCATCAACACCTCTTGCCCACCCCTTTGCCATTTATACCCCATTACATCTCTGCAATCTCCATCCCCTTCTTTTCCCGCTCTCCTTCTTCTACCTCTACGTATTATTATCAAATAGGAGGTACTGGGACGAGGAAGAGCAGTAGGAGCGTTAACCACTCAAGTACTGGGACGAGTTGGACCGCATAGTCCTGGAGGAAAAACATAGGAAATAGATAAAGGACTTGCATGGCCAGACCAGACGTGGCTGGCCACAATGTATAAAAAAATAATAATGGACTACCGACAAGAGAACAGGCAGCTGCAAGTGACTGCGGATGTGCGGTGCTCCAAACGCGGAAGTTTCTCACTCACGTTCGTGACCACGAGAGGAGCTGCGCGTCTGTTCCACAATTGATGTAAGGTGCGTCATTCACATGCACAGTTGAGTGCACATAGGCAAACCTCACAATAGGAAAAAGACAACGTAATAAAACGTGGAGGGGCACGTTATATGTACCTCGACAAACGGCCAGGTCTAACACTGTAAATTCCATTTCTTGTAGGCGACTCGGGTTATCCGAAGTTACCCTGGCTGATGACACCTGTGAGAAACCCTGGTACACCACTGGAGGCTGCCAATAATGAGGCCCACAGGAGGACCAGGACATGCAATGAGCGCACATCCGGACTGCTGAAGGCTAGATTCAGGTGCATCCACCACACAGGTGGTGCACTCTTGTACAGCCCTGAGAAAGTGGATAAAATCTTAGTCATATGCACAAAGCTTCACAGCATGTCCATGCGAAGGAACATACAAATGCCTCCAGATGAAGATCATTCCCACCCCTGGCTCTGATGAAGAAGAGGCTGCGGGTGAATATAGGACACTTCAGGACATAGGGTGGGAGAGGAGGGAAAAATTAATGGTCCGCCAGGACCTCATGGAGAACTTTTTTTGACTTAGCACATATGCACCTCTGACGTCATTGATGATTCACTGAATGCACATATATCACCACCATAGAAAAACAAAGTACATCCTGTCTAGCCTCAGTGATTTATTTTTAAATCATCAAACCCTGATCCCCAACTCCATCACCAACCCCACACCCTGATCCCCAATTCCATCACCAACCGCCCACCCTGATCCCCAATTCCATCAACCACCCCACACCCTCGGTCTGTCCCATGTGCTTAACCACTAGCGCTTCCTCTTGTCCCCTTTTCGTGCGGGCAGGGGAGCACGAGACGTGCCACGCTGGGAGCGTCTTGGCCCCTGATCCTTCAGTAGGGGTAGCTGACACAGAACTAACTGGCTCACTTTCCCGGGGGTGTTGCATGGTTACATTAACGCCCCGGGCCATGGTCCCATGTGAGGCTGAGATTTGTTCAGCAAGCTCCCTCACCCTCTGGCTGATAAGGGCATTACTTGCATTTGAATGCACTGTATTCCGGCACAGCCGGTCAACTGATGTGGCCACTCGCCTGGAGGACCCCTGAATCACTTTGTGCATGGCCTGCAAATGCCACAATTGCTCCTGTGCAATGGCACGCATTTCCGCCTGCTGTTTCCCCAATTCTGTCCCACTGTTTCCAAATGGTTTGCAATGTGTGGCCCTGCACAGGCTCAGTAGATAGTTGGGGGCCCATAACCTCTTTGCCGGATGCCCGATGTCCTCTGAGTGCTCTAAGTGGAGGGCACAGCGAGATGACAAGAGGGAGGGGGAGGAGCCTGCATGGGTGAGAGGCTGCACGGGGGGCAAGGGGGAGAAGTCCGGTGAGAAGTGTCTCACAGGTGAACATGCAGGACTGGAGTTGGAGGAGGCAGGCTCGGATTGCAAGGTGGCAGCGGGTGCAGTGGGCTGGGCCTGTGCCAGGGTGTTGTCAGCACTTGGGCGGGTGTGTTGTACGCCTAAGTCACCAGCAGTGGTAGGGCGTGCCCCTGTTGTGGGTGAAACATCAGTCTCCATAGTGGCCGGAGAAGGCAGTTGAATGGTGGTGGATGGTAATGTCCCCTTAGATTTGTTTGTTTTTGTCACACTCCCCTTCTTGGGTAAGGCATGGCCTGTGTAGCGTTTGCTGGTGCCGGTGAGCCCGATGTACTTGCACCTTCCGAGTGTTCCTGAGTGTCCTGTGTGCCTGTTGGGAGACATGAAAGTGTGCGTCAATATCTTAATGGAAATGCGTTAGGTATGTTGTCATCTAGTGTTGTGTGTACTATGGCTTCACAGGGTGCTTACTCACAGTATGGCCATTTGCAGCATTGAACGATGTGCGTGCATATGGTCAGTGTGGGGTTATTGCCTTGCTTAGACCATACAGTCATGTGCATCATTGACATACAAGGTCACACGTGCGCATGTCGGGCAGGACGGATGACATAAGGTTGGGCATTGTGTTCATGGGGGCCTTGCAGCTAACGGTCAGCTTGACATGTGCTACATGGTTTGGTACCATGCATGCTGTGGTGTCTGTGCACGAGTGACCTGTGGACGGGCAATAACATCAGTGCTGGAAAATGAAGTACTGCTGTGGCCATCTTAAAAACACAATCCATTGAAAATTGACCTGTAGGAGTGCCATCCATCCGCAAAGGAAAGCCCAGTCATGTCTGCAGGTAATGGCAAGTCAAAGGTACCTGAAACGCGAGTGCGGAAAAACAAATTTAGCGATCATGAACCAATAGTCCCAGTGGAGCAAGTGGTGGCCCAAACAGAAGAGCTCTATGGGTCACAACAACGCAAGACCACCTAGCAGCGCAAGAATGCCATCTGGGCAGATATAAGGGAGAAGGTGGTGGCTGTAGGCCACATCCCATGGGACATTGATGTCATGAAGAGGTGGCACGAACTCAAGGCACAAGTCCGTACCCTCATTTCCAACCACCGCAGGGACCCTCTACAGCTGACCCCATGGGAGGAAACTGTCAGCAGCATTCTCCACATGGTGGGCCTGTAGGGTGTGGGTTCGGCTGAGGTCGGAGCAAGCAGCCAGTGAGAACCTGGTGAGTACATTAGCGCTGATTTACCAAACGGTAATTCCAGCGAATATGGGCAGATTTACTGGTGTGCACTTTGTTTTCGCCAGTAATTCCACCAGGCAGAATTACCATTACCGCCATTAATGGGTGCGAGCTCCCGCCAAGTTGTAATACAGTGGTGATTCTGACCGAAAGCAAGGCATTCATGGCAACTGCGCGGAGGCAGAATTAACGCTGTATTACTGCCAAACTCGTAATAAGCCCCCATGCCTCTACCCTTAATGCGTTGGACAGGCAAAGCCTTTCATGTGATGGTGTGGTGGGGAGAGGTGAGCTGAAGCAGAAATCTCAGTTTTGAATGTGCAAAGAGGTCTCTGGTCTAGCCTGCATTTTGCAATTAAAAACCACTGAGCTGGAGCAATAGTTTAGGAAGTCGCTACAGGAAATTGTATTTTCTTCAGGATCTTTCAGATTTGCTGATGAACTGAGTAATATGCAGGTTACAGATTCTGTTCCAACCAACTCCCAATGCCACTATTCCAATTAAGGTGATTAAAATAACTGCTCCAGAGATACCTGCAAGTTCCAATATCAGTAAAATAGCTTAGGAGGTAGTGTCCCTGCAGCAAAGAACTGTAAATAGCCGACATGCCAAAGGCTTTAAAGCAAGTAAGGGGTCTCAGTGAGAAGTGTGCCTGCATCATAGTTGTGCAAACATCAAAATAAATGTTACAATTCCTGCTTCCCTACTTTCACCTCTCTCATGTTGCCAAAACGTGCCCCTCTGTATTGGTAATAGATGTTACCGAAGAACGTGGCTATAGATTGAAATTACTGTAAAACATATATAATTATATTTAGACCAAAATTTCCCAGTTTGACAGCAGAAAATATCCCTTGTAACATTCAGAAGTTAAAGGGGAATATTTGCATCAAATACAAGGAGGTAAAAGTTTAAAATGTAGAAACATTGGACCAAACGGATGTGCAAGCAAAATAAATAAAATATACATTCACATATGGAGTGATCAGAATTCCTGATACTTTTTTGTATGGTGTTTTCTTCCATACCTCAAACTACCAAAAACATACCCCACCCGCAAAACACACAAAAACACTATGAAAATAAATCTTCTCCCCTCAGTCCCACAGGTAGAAAGCATGATTTTTATTCAGTTGAATGTAAGTAGGGTGTTCATTTATGTAATCACTCCTTGTGTTTCAGCACCTTCCTGGAGCCAGAAGGCAAAAGGACAGGACCGAAAGGAACATTGGAAAATATAAGTAGACATATCCCAGCCAGGCCCCTCAGAGGGATTGCATATATGCATTCTCTTCTTCTGGGCTAACTAATTAGCGGTGATCCATGCGCACCGTACCTTGGCTCCCATTAGTACGGTATTGTCAGAGTTACAAACCGAAATCAATCTTTGAAATCACAAATCCAAGTCCATTGGAAACTGGTTCTATTACACTAACCACACATAGCCTTTCGATATTCCAAGGTTTTAATATCAGTTCAGAAACATATAGCCGACACGTGAAATGTCTTAGCCTTCGGATTTAAATGTAAAAAAAGAAACATTCCATCCTCTGCTTTGCTGGTTGGGAAGAGAGCACAATGCTCAGAACTTTTTCCAGTTGTCTGTTCTCTCCCTCGACAGAGGAAACACATGATACTTTGTATCCGTGGGTGTTTAAAACCGCGCCTGGATATTTGGGCTTATTTCTTTTCAGAGCGGGGAAACGGGATACAAAAGGTTTGCTTGAGCCTTTCGAGTCTTTTCCTCATTCTGAGCTGCTATTGAATAGAGTCAAGCAACACCATTGCTCCAGATGCAGGAAAATGTTCTGCTCATGCCTTCCCATGCTAAGAGGTGGGTTGGCCTGCATACAGTAAGCTGGTCTCCTTAGTTTAACACCATTTCCCTAAAAGGTGCTTTCTGGTCTCTGGCACTCTGTGGCTCCTATGACGGATCAGTAGAAGGACGCAGACTCTTTTTGAGGACATTTTTCAACAAGGTTTATTAAAAAATAAGGTGTAAACCCAACTATCCCTATGGGTATTCCCAAGCTAAAGGAATAACTTAGGTGCTTGTCAGTCTTGATGTCCGAAAGGAATCTGTCCGCCACCCAAAAACAAACACTATCTGATATCACTATTCCAAACAAAAGAAAAGGAGCAGGAGAATGAATCCCTAATTCTGCTCGGTGCTTTTAGCACTTGTCTCAATATGCGCTTTTTCAATGATTCTTTTCAGTTCATTCAATGGTTCTCTCTAGGTTGGACTATTTTAACAGCCTCCTTCTAAATCTACCTGCTTCTACTTTTCTGCCTCTGCAACAAATCCAGAACAGGACTGTGAGACTTGTCCTTGGCCTCAAGCCCTGGGATCATATCTCTCCAGCTCTGAAATCTCTCCATTGGCTCCCGATGGATGTGAGGATTAAATTTAAAACCCTCTGCATGGTCCACAAAGCTTTCTGGGGCCTGGGGCCAAAATACCTTCAGCTATCCCTCCGCAAATACCTCCCCTCACAAGCTCTTCACGCCTCTACCTCCAACTCCCTCAGGGTCAGTCGTTTCTCAGAGAAACAAGTCAGGGGTAGATCTCGGTCTTCGGCCGGGGCCTCCTTCTGGAACAGCCTCCCTGCCACTCAAACTTGGAGAACCATCCCCTGTTCCAGAACCACCTCAAGACCTTCCTCTTTGAATCTGCCTTTGCTCCCCCACTCCCTTGCTGATCTGCTCTCTTGGCACTGTGCATCTGGCCGCCCTTTGTCCCCTGGCCCAAGTACCTGCTCACCCTGCCACCCTTCTTCACTGCCTCCCGGGCCCCCCTTGCACTGGGGACTGTATTTGTACCCATACAGTCCCCCACTCTGCAATTTTCTTCTTTTTATGCACTTATCAGATTTACCCAGTTCTGCTGCCGTAAACACAGCACTTGCTGGCTGCACTACCCCTGTTTATTGCTCCATTATCTATTTTATCTGTATTTATTATTATTTATCTGTTTATCCTCTGCTCTGCACCTTCCACGCACTTTTTCCCTTTCCCATGCATGATCTAAATGGCACTGGGCCTAGTAAGATCGTTGTTTTGTTCTCCCCTGTTCCCCTCCCTTGCCTCGCTCTGAAACACTTGTGTACGAGCGCGATACAAATATAACATCATATCATTATGCTTTCATCATGTTACTATATGTATTCTTCAATTTAGATGTGGTTTTACTTGGCTAAGATTGATTTACCATAAAAACCACTTTGGTCTTCAGCTCTTCACACTCTTTCTAAGGTCTCATTCTTCTGCTTGGGACACAGGTTTTCTCCCTCCCTCCCTCTGGTATCTCTGCATCTGTCGGTCTTTTATTCAAAACACTTAAGTTCATTAATGTTGATAAGCGTGTCTCACTCTACTTCACCTCCCTTTCTCGGGATCGTTATTATTCCTTTTCATTTGCACAGCACGATTTTAACAAGGATATCATATTTCCATTCTCCCCGCCTTCAGGGATCAATATTGTTCCCTTTCTCAAACTGCTACAGTTCACATTCAACAAGAATATTCCACTTCTATTCAATTCTCCTTCAGAGAGTGGTACTGCTCTCCTCTTTGCCTTATCACACTTCAAATTCAATAGATGTATCTTCAGGTTTAGTACATTGTATAACACTTGTCTGTGATGTTCCCGTGCCTCCCCTGTCCCTCGTTACCTTCGGTCTCACCAGGAAAGGTTTTCAGGGATCTTACGTGTCCGGGGAGGGTTTGTCTCCCCACCATCCTATTGTGCCGACTTCCTCTGCGTCTCTCGCGTACAATCATCACTCCACCTCTCAGTTATTCAGAGTCTCAATGGGGAGCAATTCAGTTTTTTGCGGCTTCCCTGTAGTGGTAACAGCATAGTTGCGTGAGCCGGCTGCCAACCACGATTCTCTCGCAGTCACGCACCACCAATTCTCGAGCCCCATTTGGCCCATCCCTTTTCATGTTCTCAGTTACGCTGTCTTCTCAGCGTTCTCTCTGCTACTTTCCAGCAGATTTGGAGTTTGAGGCTCTGCGTCCTCCTGCGGCTCCACCTCTTCTCAGGTTCACATTCCCAGGGTACCTCCCTTGCTTGGAGACACCTTCCTCTCACGCTTCTCGTCTCCCTTTCCCCGCCTCATACTTGATGTGTTCTTCTTTCAATCCACTCGTATCAGTGGATTGGTCACTTTTTCTAAAGAGACAGTTTCTCTTTCTTCAGAATAATAGCACTGGTTATCTTCTTCTTTGGCACAGTCCTGATAGTGGACAGGGTTTGACACACTCATATATGCCATCATGTTTACTGGTGAAGGGAGTTCCTCAGAGGAACGGGAGTCCTTGTCCCCCAATGGAGTGTCTCTCCCAGTGAGGTCCCACTTGCCTCTACTCCTAGGGATTGTGTTGCAGAGTGGGCTCACTTTGTTAGCCTCCCCAGGGGTTCAATAGACTGAAAAAGGTTTTCCTGGTTGGAAGGTAGCAGGTCTACAACCCCCCCCCCCCTACCTGCAGGAAGTAGAAAAGTGCAAGTGTGATCTCTAGTCTTGATATGATATGGCATTTGTAACGCGCCTATACACAAGTGTTTCAAGTCTTAAATGGACAAGTCCTCAGGGCAACATGGATCATGGGAATAAGCTGCTCGGTTTGCTTCCATGGATGGTGAAGACAATGACCATGAGTGTGGGTATGTGCTCACATCTAGATGGGATACTCTAACTTTTTCCTCTAACAGGACTCACCTCAAAAGCATATGAACAAGGAAGTGAGAGGCAAGCAAAGGGTGAACTGCCCCCACTCTGATACTGAAGGTAAGTTAGTCTTAATGGATGAACTAAATGCCATAATGTTTACACCCCTTTTCTAATACTGACAAGCGCTCAAAAAAGGCAGTCTGTCACATGTGACTCTACTACCAAAATACGTTTTTGGAAATGGCTCGGCCTCTAGCCAAGATAGCTAGTCAAGATGACAATGGTGAGGAGTGGGCTCACAGAACAGTATTTTCTTTGAAATACTACCTGTCTCACCTCTTCCACGACTTGTTCTTCCTCAACCAATCTACTAAAAGATGTCAAAATGTATGGGGACAAAAGCCTTTGTATAAAAACCAAACCCATAATACTTTTCCACCAAAGAGTTTATAGCAAGACCGCAAAAGGTAAGAACTGTCATTCGGTCAATTTCAAGGAGACACATAAGGAGCATCTATCCCAATATTAGCAAGACAACATGTTCTCTTTCAGAAGCTGCCGAGTACTTGCATAGTTGGGTATTCTAAGCACAGCGATTCCTCGCAGAGGGTAGGGGCTGCAGGTGTCCTTTTTACATCACAACTAAAGAGCTTTGTATAGAAAAGCTTGGGTGCTGCAAACTAGAAGGATTCCAACTGTTCTTTTACTGCTCTCCTTCACCGTGGAGACTGCTTATCCCCCATCCAATTATCGTGGTGGAGACAGACCAGAAGGAACAATAGGAGGTATGCCACACCTGCAAGAAGAAATAACCCCAACGATCTGTCATCCAATATGGGCATTGAAAAAAACTGTTCCTAGCAGGGACTTTTCATTTGGGCGTTGTGAGGGGCAGCAGCCGCAACCCCGTTGGTCTTCCTTGCTAACCCTGTATTAAAAAAAAAAAATTTTAAAAAAAACAAACATCTTTTTTCTTTTCTTTTATTTAACTGCCATGTGTTCCCCCCCACCCCCAGTGCCAATGCCTCTTTTGGTATTTTGCCATTCAATGCCTTCTAACGTTTTCTGTTTCATTAACCCCTCAAGTGCCAAGGACGAGCTATCTCGTCCTTGGCAACAGGTAGGTGATCCCAAGGACGAGATACCTCGCCCGTGGCACTGAAGGGGTTAAAAACAGAGGTTCCTGGGCACTGGAGTAGCAGGGGCTCCCGTAGCCCCCACAGTGCAGCGACCCTGGCCCAGACCTCACATCAGGGTGAAGGCTGGGCCAAGGCTTGCAGCGCTAGAAGGAAGCACTCAGTAGGGGTTGAGCTGACAGCGACATGTGGCACGTGTCGCATGCCACGTTCAGCTCCAACACCTTCTCTTCCAGCTTCCTTGCAGCTCATATAGAGGAAACAGGAATATCTCCCAGCTTCTTGGTTCCTGTTTGTGAGAAGATTAAAGGCCTACGTAGAGAAGATATTAGGAAAACTACTGATAATTTTGAAACGGCCGGAAGAATGGGATCCCCGAATGTTCTTACTGGGGATATGGGAAGATGCAGCCATAACTAAATGCTTTCTAAACACTGCATTGATAATCTCAAAAAGAGATATTGCAAAGCTTCTGATGAATGTACAGCAATCAAGACATCAGTTTAGAGTGAGGGTATGGATCAGGCTATGTCCTGCGCTACACTAGTTTATAAGAACAGAGGTTGCCTGAACAAGTATGGGATAATACGGGGGCGATGGGAGCAGCATAAGACTGGTGGAAGGCTGACAGCGTGAGCAAGGATGGGACATAAAAGGCTTAACACGTGAACTACAGCGTAGATGGTTAAGTGGTGGCTAATCCACTACATTTGAAATGATGAAATGTATGGCAAAATGGTGCAGATGTACAAAGTAAAATGAGTGTACATATATTACCCAGCGTAAGCAATGCCTTATGTAAGGTTGTGTTGGCATTTTGTTAAATGCAAAAAGTTAGACTAAAAAAAGGTTTCTGTGGACAGGGAAACAAATCTGGACAGTTCGTCCCTTCTCCCCAGAGGGGTCTGAGCAAGTGCAACCTCACTGGCAGTGACTCCCCTCTTGGGGACAAGGACTCCCATTCCAATCAGGAACTCCCAGTCCAAGACTCAATTTCTGCATATATGGATGTTGGAAAGACTTGCTATCTACTGTTATGACTATAACAAACAAGGACCCCACTGCTTTCACTCCTTTGGCTTCAGGTAATGCTGATGGTCGTCTGAATGCCATAATCAAAGAAAAGATGCAGCACACATTTTTATTATTTCTGGTGACGTACATAAGAACAGAGAGGACTGCGAGTCAAGAAGAGACTCCTACGGAGGGAGGAGAGAAATCCCTACGCAGAGTCGAGCCTCAGTAGAGAAGTCGCCCTGGAGGGGCAGAGCCAAGTCAGGCCACGGAACCAGCAGTGGCGTGGCGAAAGAGAGGACCACTAGCTGGATACTGAAAGGCGGTCATTCTGACCGAGGGAAAGGCTCAGTTCAGGAGAAAGACAGACAGAAGCACAACTGTCTTAACCGGTGACACAACAATAGGAGAGCAGTGGTGGGCCTAGTGCCTGGCAACCGACGCCGAGACCAGGGGAAAGAAGGGAGCCCAGGTCTCAGCTTCACATGGCAAAATAATTTGCCTCAGAGATAAGCGCCAACAGGGCAGCAAACGCTCCCAAAGTAAAAAGACTCCAGTGAGGGCTATGAAAATTGGTTTCTAAGATGGGCATCCCTACAAGAGTCGAGGTACTAGCAAGGCATCATGTTCTTAGTAGAATTCTGACGCAAGACCATCAGACCTTACTCTTGGGTAGGTTGGTAACCACTGTGAGAATCTCCTCCATAGCCAGGTGGGTAATGTAGGGAATGTTATCATCCCAGTAGGGAATTATCGTACTGCATGCCGCATTTAGAGGCAGAAGCATATAACGATCCGTAGAAGTCACGGAACACTCTTGTTCTTGTTGATCGACTTGGATCAACGATGCAGTCCACCTGGGTACACCTACCTTCTGATTTTGCAAATCTATCCAAAGTCCTCCCCGGCCGCTCTCCTTCCCCATTTTTCTTGGCTGCCTGTGAACGAGAGAAGTAGCGCACTTCCCTGAGGGCATGTGCCTCGAAGAGCTCCAGTTCAGAGCGTATTTGTGCCAGTATCTGTGGGTTTGGGAGACAGGAATACTCCTGCTCCAAGGGCTTGAGCTTAATTTCAGATTGTTGAAGATCACTTCAGACCTCGGCTTCTCTGGAGATCGACATTCCCCGGATATAGACCTTAAAGGCTTCCCATCATACACCGGCAAAGGTTACACCCGAAGTATTACACGTAAAGCAGGTCTCTATATCTGATCTCTGCCTTAAAGACTTTAAAGACTATGGGCCTCATTACGAGTCCGGCGTTAACCCTGCCGGTGCTACCGGTGGGTTGCCGCTGGACTCTTAACATTTTACCGGCGCCTTACTTCCCAGTGCCACTGGGAGATTCCAAGTCCGGCGGCCCTGGAAGTCAGGCGCCGGTAAAATGTAAGTCCCTATTACCGTAGAGTCCTATAGGACTCTATGGGAGTGGGACATGGAAGCACCAGCACCGTTGCTAATGGTGCTTCCGTGACCGGTCTGCCTACCGTGGCCGATGCACCCAGCAGGGTCAGACCCGTCGGGCACAGCGGCTCTGGCAGGCAGACTTAGTTTGTTGGTCCAGAAACAATGGTGCCGGTGAGCTTGTCGGCACCCTTGTTTTAAGACCGGCAAGCATATAATGAGGCCCATTGTCTTTGAGAGCATCCGATTTGAAATGCCAGGAGCTGCCCGACCATGGGGATCTATCAGTTTTGAAGGCCAGTACCACTGGGGAGCGGTCAGAGAGGGTGCAGGGTAATATTGCAGAGTCCTCTATTCTGCCCATCAGTGAACCAGAAGTCAGATATACATAGTCCAATACATGTCAATACGTGAGGACATGTCATGGACTGATGAGTAGACCGTGTACTGTCGGCCCTGCGGATATAGTAGGCGCCATGTTCCATGAGTTCCATATGGGCCAGGAGATGCCTGGCCGCCCTTGACAGAGGCCTGGGGACCACACTACTCCTGTCCATGGTTTGATCAAGGATCAGATTCATGTCCCCTCCTCCCCCACTGCCCACCCTCATATGATAGGGACCCCTACATAACCAGCAAGGATTGCCGCCACTCTGTCGAAAAATTCAGAAGTGTCGATGTTTGGGCCATACGTATTTACCAGTAACAACTCCATTCCTTCGATGACGCAATGGAGAATGACATAGCACCCAACGGGGTCCAAGTACTTCTTTCTTAAGGTAAAATTCACAGATTTATGAACTAACGTCATGACCCCAACCCCCCCCCTGCCCCCCCGGATTGGGTTGAGTACTAGGTAAAGAACCTGTTTGCTCCCCATGCAGGTGCAACTCCCTGGCACGCTCCCTCCACAGCATGCATCTCCTGCAGGAGAAGGACATTCACCTTTTATCTATTTGCGTAGGCTATGACCTTTTTGTGATTTGGTGAACTTCCCCAACCCTCTAACATTCCAACTCATCACCTTCAGCCCCATTGCAATTGATAGATAATTTTGATAGACACCAGATGGACCTCCCAGCACTCACTCCGCATGTACAACTCAAGCTAATTTCAACTGTGTACTCTGCCCCCAACTTGTTTCTTCGATTTACTCCCTCACCCACAATGCGCAACTGACGCTAGAACACTTAGGAGGGCATGTTAAAAGCACAGATCCCCAACCCCCACCGATCCACCCTCATTGCCGCCCCCAACCTGCAGTGTGAAATGCCTCTCCGCCCCTCCCCCCGCTGAGCACCCAGCCCCACCCCAACTTGGACACAGGGACCAAACATGGACCAACATTAACTAAGCTGCTGCTATGGGGCCAACTGCTGCCGTTTCGGCCCACACCATAACACTATTGCAGGATCACATATCTATATGTGTAAGTGGCAGCGGAAGGTTACAGTTTAGATGCTATGAACTCCTCTGACGGAGATAACTGGACTGGAGCTATGACCAGTTCAATCAGTCCGGTTGCTGTCAGTTCACATTAGCCTCCTCCTGATTATACGGGGGGGATCTAGGGAACCACTTGGGAGTGATGATCAATGGGGAGAAAGGGGGAATTATAATGGGGAAGATGGGAGATAGGAAGTTATGGGTTATTTGGGTGAGGTCAAAGGCGGCAGAGGTGGACCAAAAACCAGTCAGAGGAAAGACAGTGGAGAGGAACGTGGACGAGGATTATACAGGCGGTGTGCAAAGTGAAGTATTGGTTACTGAGTGGAAGAAGTACTGGACGTGAATGCGCATGTATACGGGTGGTGTGGCTGGAAAGAGTAGGGAGTGAATGAGAAGGTGCATGTCGATATATTGAAGTGACTGGTGGGGTGGAAAGCAGTAGTGGAGAGAGGAGGGAGTGGTTCCCCACAGAGGAGGGAGTAGAAGTGCGGAAAAGGAGAAGCATTTTCAATAGTTAAATATGTAAATGCATGGCTGCGCCTGTTAAATTACCAATACACTTAGCTCACTTTCTACAATTCCATTCACAAACGCAAAGCTGAAACGTCCCCCTCAGCATTTACAATCATTACCAAAATCTCATGTATAGTCCTCCTGCAGTGAAAATATACCTTTCCTTCTCGGATTGTATCAAAGCAAGCAACTTCGATTTTGTGGCCATAGTCGTGCAAGCCCATGTGGCGCAGCATCATCACAGCACTCAGAAGAAGAGCAGTGGGGTTAGCCAGGTCCATCCCAGCAATGTCTGGGGCTGTGCCGTGGACCTGTGGGTGGAAGAAGAACAGCATGCATTGGTCATTGAAAGTGATATTCCACAGTCTTTAGGATAAGCCATTTATAAAATATCCTAAGCCATAGAAAGTTAAAGGTCTGCTATGTATTGAGAAAAGGACAATTCTTTCGGGCTGTGAAATTGGCATGGTGACAAGAGGTAGACACAGACACAGATATAGTTTGAAAACCTTTATTTCAAGAATGGGGTTGTAATAATTCCTTACTTGTCCTATGCTACAAGGGAGTAAACTAGACCATGAAAGGAAAGCCCACAGTAGGTCGGTCAAAATGAAAGCACGGTCTGCGTCTAACCTAAGCTTGCCCTCACTCTCTTAATACAACAATGTGTTCAGGATAATATTCAAACAAAAAGGGTGCATGAAAGAAAAGATGGCAGTGGAGCCTTCTGGCGGCTGCCTTCCCCAAGATCAAGACACTTGGGCTGTTCACAGTTCTGCAAAAGCTTAGCACAAAGTTCTGTAGAGTTCAAATTAAAGTTTAGCAAAGTTCAAAGTAATGTTCAGCAGGGCTCAAACCCTTTTCAATAGCCAGTTCAGAACATCTTAACTGAACCTTAACTTAACCTAACCTTAACCCTCTCTCCTAGAGTCAAAGCTTTTTTGTTTCTTCAAAATTCAATTTTATCAGTTTGACTTTCAATGATTTCCACAAATTTCACTCTCCAATAGTTCCATTTTGACGTGAATTTTGTGGGTTTCACAAATTGACTTTCTTTACCAAATTCAAGACAATCTTTCACAAGCACAATGTGGGGATTTCGCTCCCACTTCTTTTCGCAGTGTAGCTCCACCTTTCCCCCAACTTTTTCCTTAGTGGTCCTTATATCTGTCCCTTTGTGTTATTGCAGATCGGAGACCTTCGAGAATGCAAGGCTTTTAACGTTCTCCTCTGCGTGACCACTCTGATCTGTTCTTCACTTCGATATGTATTTTTCTGTGCCACTTGCACGTTCTGTTCCTTTCGCTTCCTTTCTTAGCTTGGTGCCTCTAGCACGCTTTGTTTCTATCTGTCTGTTTGGGTCACTCTCACCCTCTTGGTTCAGGTCGCTCTTACCCTCTTGTCTGTCGTCGCTTGAAACACTCCTGTCTCCCTGTTGGCAGAGGCAATGCTGGTGTTTCAAGAACTTCTTCTATAACATCGGTCCCGGACATCTTTGGCTTTTTCTTATGTGCCTGTCCCAGACACGTTGGGTTTTCCATAAGATTTGTCTCTGCAAGTCCCACAATGCCCCTCTTTCTACGGACAATAATGGACTTTTCTGCCTTTTTGCTTTCGTGCAACTTGTATCAATCTTTCCCTCGCTCCAGCCATCTGCACGCTACTGAGTTTTTTTTCTCTTTCCACCTGAAACTCACTTGTCAGCACAGCGCTGGCAAGCAGTCTTCGGGATGCTTGGGTCGAGATCAGGGTCTCATCACCTGCCCCTCTAGCACCCTGGGAACTGGCACAAGTCCCAAGGGAACGAGCATTCCGCTGGACATGGCCAGCAGGTTGCAGTCTGCCTTCATGCAGCTCTCTGGAGACACAGCTCCCTAGCCATGCTGCAGCCCCTTACAAACACTGGGGCAGCATCTTGGCACTTTGCTCGGTTCAAGATTCTCCGGGCCCCTTCAGCTGCTTCTTTCTGCTCTCTGGCTCTCCTGGTCCACTTTGCTCCATGGCACATTGGCTTAGGACTGAGAAGGGATCCTTTTATACTGGGCTGGTGTGTCAATAGGCTGCAGGTGTGTGGTCAGGGCAGAACTGGCTCAACACTGCGACTCTTAAATGCGGACTGGCCTTTTACTGCGCTGTAAGCATTTTAGAAAATGCTGAATCCCGTTACTTCGCCCATGTGGAGCGGGATTGCAGGGGTGTCCCCCGCTCTCCTGGGTAGCAGTAATGGGAATCAGGGGTTGCAGGGGTGTCCATTACCATTACGGTAAGCGGGTGATAGAAAGAAAAAAAAGAATTTTTAAACGCAAGTGGGAGAAACTGGCGCTGCAGGGGTACAGGACAGTCAGCGGTGCACTGAAGTGCGCTGTAGTACAGGTAAGTGGGGTGGGGGTTGGAGTATTGCCAGGTGTTAGGCAGAAACCTGTGCAGTTCCCCTAGGGACCACTGCAAAAGGCTCAAGACTACAGGTGTTGGCAGTAAACCCAATTGGTAGAAGTCTGTGCCACCCAGATTTACCTGGTAGCTGTGGCTGAGCAGCCAGACTTCTCTCAAGAAGAGTTAGACAGTATATAGAGTATACAAGATAGGTACCAAAATACAGTAGCACAAGCAAACACTGACCAGAGCTTTGGTAACAAAGTATATACTTATTCATTTAAAGACACACTTAGAAACACTCCAGCACTATTATTATAAGCAAGTTCAAAAACACAGTCACTATTACTATATATACATCCCTTATTCCTTATTAGACAAGTCTTAGTTAACACCACTTATTTCCAGACAGAGGTGAGCGCTTAACTAAAGATGGCACTCCAATAAGTTTAAGAAAAAGGAGGGAAAGGGTAGAAATTAGGAACAGCACACAACACAATCATTTAGAAGCACTCAGCAAGGCAGGAAAGTCAAAGTCTACTTGTGAGCAAATATTTCAGAGGCCAGGCTCCCTCTTGGAGAGAGTAGAACACCAATGCACCCAAGATCACACAGTTTAAAAGGCTTGGAGAGTCTTGCAGAGAGTTCAGAAAGGAATCAGTTCATTTTAGAAAAGTTCAGTTAGCCAGCCTAGGGCCAACCCAAGTGGTAAATTGAGGCTTTAAGAGTCAACCCACACAGACCGTTGCAAGGGAGGCCAGGCGGACACAGTACCTTTAAAGTGGAGAGGATCCCCCAGCGGGGGCAGTTGTTCCTGGCAGCGGGTGCAAGTCACAGCGTCGTCCAGAGGAAGAGATGATCTCGACGTGGAGGAAGGCTGAAGGTCGTTGCACTGCCAGGGAAGAAACCAGCCGCGGAGTTCTCCGGTTAAAAAGGTACTACCCTTTTATTTGCGGTAGTGGAGAAAACGTGGTATCCCGGTTGCCGGGGTGCTTGGCACAGGCAAGGCGGCCACGAGATGATCCAGGAAGGCGAAAAGGTGGGCAAACTGGTTATCCCCACCGGTCAAAGGAAGACGACTCTTCGGAATGAAGATCTCCTCTGTCGTCGGGAAAAGTGGTGAGACGGTTCAGCAGGGCTCCACCGGTGGTGTCGTCGTTGCAGGTCGGCTCAGCTTCTCCCTCTTCTGATACTTTGGTCCTGTGGCGACATTTGAAATTCCAGTCCCCAAAGCCCTGCTTTTATGCAGAAAACCCCCATTCATCAGTCCTAGCTGTCACTCAAACATGCTAAGTGGTGAGCCGGGCGGCTCACCACTGGGCCAATCACACAAGAGTGCGTCTTGAGTTGCCGAGGCAACTCGGTCCAGGGTGCCTAAACCCCCTCCCGCACCCCCTGTGGTACCCAGACAGAGTGGCACCACTTTTGGAGGCTTCTGTGGAGAAGCCCGCCAAAAAAGTGGAACAAAGGGCTCGACTTGGTTTGGAGTCACAGAAGCGAACACAAACGCCATTTTGGAACCGAGTTTCGGCAAAAAATACCAACCAGTGAATTTATATTAATTTAATAAACCGGCGGTATGTTCGAGGCTATATTAAAAAGTGGTAGCCTCGAACAATGGGAAAATCCCATAGGAATATATTCGCGGTCGAATATAAAGAGTAGTATCCACTGCCACCAGCCAAAACTCGGTCGGGGGGGGGGGGGACTGGACAGTGCCCCCTCGAACAACAGACCCCGGGGCAATCGAATTGCCCCGACCAGTACGTCCACAATATGATGGTTTGTACTGGTTCTGTTCACAATTTAAGACTAGTAAAGCCAATGGTGACTTTACATGCCCTGGGAGACAGTAGTCAGTCCCAGGGTATGGAGTCTATGTTTGGGGGTCGCTACGACACCCCTGGGTTACTGCACGGAGGGTGCTGTGTAACCCACATACCAAAAACACATGAAGCCCTATGGGGTAAAGGACCCCATAGCCCATTAAAAAACATACAAAGTCAAAGGAACACCTCAAATCATGTCTAAGAGTGGGAGAAAAAGAGTCTCACTCTTAGCAGGAGAAAAAAATAAACTCCAAAAATCCAGCAAAGCTGCTGGGGGACTCACTAAGTTTGGGAAATTAGCCTTAACAGAGAATTCTCCCTAACACCAGGCATGTGACTTAAGTGATCTATCTGATCGCTGCGCCGTAATTGGCGTCGACATTTGCTTCAGTGCAGTTACGGGCGACGCAGTGATCACAGATTCATCAGGGCTGGGTCTGCCCGACATCCAATCTTCCTCTTAGCAAGACCTGCCTGTCCTATAGCCTTAAACAGAGTAAGTGGAGTCAGGTGTGAATAGTCATTGGTAAATGCCTGACCCAGCTTAACTATTAGTAGGACAGCTTAATATTAGTGGGTGGCAGTCTTCCCCTCGGTTTAAGGTGTTTCTAGCAGGTACTCCTCACTACTCCCAGTTGCCTCTTCTTCCCAGTATTAGTCGAAATAGGGTTGGCGGGGGGGCGGGGGGGTGAATGGGATTGCAAGTGTCCCATGGAAGGTGGTTCAGAGGGTTAATGGGGAGAGGGGAAGATGGGGTGTGCTTGAACATACCCTATTAAGGCTGAGGGACAGTGGGTTGGTATACAACTGTAAATTGAAGAATACCACGTCTCTCCAAAGGGGTTCTCAACCCCTCCCCTAAATCTCCTCTGCCCAGGAGATCCTCCCTTGCGTTTCCACCCCCAGGGTCAGGATCCGAAAGAGTCAGCCTTTCCCTAGCTACCTAAGGAGAGGATTGTGGGGAAAAACAAGTGAGAACAACCTCAGGTTTCTCACAGGGTCCAACATTTATGGGACACCAGAAAGGATATTGGGAGTGTAGACCAATGCTTTTAAATGCATTCAAGAGAGAATTCAATTTTAAGGTGGGCCAGGGAGTTCAAGTCACATGGGGGCGGGGGGGGGACAACCTCATCTTACACCTCACATGTTGTTAAGTGGTCTTGTATAGCACCCTTCTGCCAATTATGTTGTGTGGCCCTGTAAGAAAAGCAGGAGATGGGTGGTAAGTGGGAAAGGCATGTGCAGAAAAGCAGGAAAAACTGGCATTGATAACTGCAGGTCAGAAGCACTTGTTACCTGTGTGCAGGTATGGAGTTCTACTGTGTTCAGGGTGCAGTGATAAACACTGGGGTGTGTTAACCTTAAGGGCGGTAGTAATGGACGCAAGGTGGAATAACAATGAGAGGGAGGGGCAAAAAGGCATATGTAAAATAAGAGGAGAGAAATATATAGTACCTTCCTGGGTTGCGAAAGGCAATACAGAAGGATTTACAGTATAGGGGTATTAGCTCCATTTCCAGGGTCGGCATGATGAACAAGAATTTTTAAAAATGGGGTGTATGAACAGGCAGGAAGGAACACAGGCATAATATAACAAAAGAAGACACAATCCCACCCTTAACATTGTTTAATTAAATCAATTTACATATACATTTATAAAAATGATGCAATGAAATTGGAGAACATGCACACAATTAATGTTATTGATAAACCACGCTTTCTCACACTAAGCTAAGCTCTCAAGAGTATTGTATCTAAAAACACATTCAGTGAAGTTAATACTAGAGGGTCAGACCCTGTTAATGATGCGCAATACTGAAATGTAACTGGCTTAATCCCATGACCAGTTATTTCCAGTGCAAACTATTCCCATCTACACGTGCTTCAGTGAGAACTAGTAGTGACCATACAAATCAGAAAATAAGTAAGGCAACTGAATTTACTTTTGATCAGCACAGGAGATAAAACCCAGGGAAAGAACAGCTTTGGCTTGTGAAAAGATAAAGCTTAAGTTAGGGTTTCCCCCTGCAAAGTTCTTAATTCACAAATGAGCAGAATCTCCCTCAGAATCGTCTTCTTCGTGACACCTTTGAAATTGTTTGCACTGATCTAGAACATCAGCTGTTAGTTGACAAAGAAAATAAAGCCCTTTTTAAACCTTACTATGTGATTGAAGGCTGACAGTTATATAAAAAAAATCTTTTGCAATTGCACACAATGGCAGTTCCTATCAAATTGAAAGGCTAGATAAATGGCAGCGCAACCATCTTCTTCAAAAAAGAGCTTCAATAGCACCATCATGGCGACTTTGTGCCTCCATCTTCACGTGGCAAAAGAAAGTATAAACGTTATGTCAAGAGGGCTAGCCAAATGTGTGGGCGTTAATATACTAACAATGCATGTATGAATTGCAAATTACATCTTCCTCCACTATGAGCAGGCATTAAATACGTTATGAGCAGGGGCGTTGCTAGGGGGGGGGCTAAGGGGGCTATAGCCCCTGATCTTTTGGTTGTAGCCCCGGATAGAATCTCAGGAGCTACAGCCAAAAGACTAGCTAGCCCCCAGTCCCAACAGTTCTGACATCAGCTTAGCCCCGGGTCTTTTCCAGACCTAGCAACTCCCCTGGTTATGAGATTACATCTGAGCTGTTCACTTTAATGAAAAGTCAAAGTAGGAGATAAAACAGTCAAATCTGTTCTAACTGATGTGATGCACGGAATCCAACATACAACAAAGGTCCAGGATTATAGAAGCAAATACGGCATTCTTATTAGAGCATACAGTGTGGGACATGATGAGGAAAAGGCATAACGAGCAGGGCGGTTAAGGTCAGCAGGCAGAATTAACCATACAAGTCATAAGAGGACTATGAATCTTCTCACGCAGGTGGTGGGACCAGGGGCCCAGCAGGGCCCTGGCTCAGCCCCACGGGGCCTAGCCACTTAAAGCACTGCTGGTACTCCAAACCTCACATGATGGTCTTGTTGATTTCCAAATCTTGAGGATCCCCCTTCTGCCGTCATCAGTGCTCTATAAACCCACAGCAGTCTCTCATATGGTAGCCAGAAAGGAAAGAGGAGGGACTATCCTTAAGATTACTAGGAGGGGGCCTCTGGGTACCATGTACCCAACAATCATGTCTATTCAGATACATATTCCATTCGCAGCCTGGGCAGGAGTGCTAGCCAATTAGGGACCTTGGAACATGGGTGGTATCCTCTGGTATAAGCTTGCATTCCAACCCTCCCAACAGACCAGAGTGCCCCACGCCTCATGCCTCCTTTGCTCTCCTTGCCTTCCCCAAGGCACCTTTAGCACCAGTGAGTCAACACATGTGGGTGCTAAAGGGAATTGTAATTCAAAACAAAAAAACGTACTTGCCTTCAATCAGTCGATGCAGTCTGTTGGAGAGGGAGTCTATTGTCAGTATTGATGGTGTAATCAACACTGAAAATGGACTCTCACATGGGCAGCGTCAAAGGCCGACTAAAGGTATGTCATTTTTTCCCTTTTTTAAAAATTCTGGTTAGCACCCGTGTGTTACTTCCGGGTGCTAATGGCAATACACACCTCAGCATTGGGCCGAACAAACCGGAAACAGCACCACCACCCACGTTAAGGGATACCCGCTTTGCTCGAGCCCCTAACTGTTGTGGCTTCTGTGTGTATTGCCTAATTAGCACCGTAGGTGGAGCCGCCAGCCAATCAGGGAGCTCAGAATGGAGGTTCTATTCTCTGGTACGAGTCTGCGTTCCAAGCTCCCCCCACATCTATGCACACCTTGCCCTGTGCATCCCTTGCTCCCTTCCTCCGTACTGCCTTTAGCACCTACGAGTAAACACGCACGGGTGCTAAAGGCAGGGAACTGTAAAAAAAAATAAAAACGTACTTTGTATGTCTGGTCCATAATTAATGGGGGTGCTGGAATGCAATAGCTAATACAGGCGGATCTCCATTCCAGAAAATATCTGGGTGGAACATTTTCAGAAAGTATATTGCTCACACAAGCCGGAAGTGGCTTAACGTAGAGAAGTCAATGAAAAGGAGCACACATGGGCCCACGTGTTCGATCTGTAGGACCTACAAGGTGTAATTAGCACCTTAAAAAATACTGCCACTTGTGGCGCTGATGGTCTCCCAAACACTAAGTCGGAGACCTTTTTATAGTCTAGTATTTTATGGCTTTATTTTTTCCAGTAACTAATTGAGAAGGGGATGTTATCAGAAGCCCGGACCAAAGCCATAGTGGGGATCATCGATAAAAAAAGGTGATTGTTTTTCACCACTAAAATATCGGCGATCACTGTTGCGCGGCGAGCATGATGGAATTAGTAAGATAGGTGTTTTGCCCTCCCTCTGTTTCCCCTGCCTTGCTTTGTTGCGCCTAGAAACAGTTAGCACGTTATGAATATCATATCATGGCAGCTCTATGCTAGAGCTCCTTCACCCGGTGTCATTAGTGGGCGAATACGGACTCCTGAGCATCATTATATGACTCCTGCTCGGCAGGGGACGGTGTCTGAGTGTGCGGGCACAGCATCCATCTACGTGGTGGCCCGAGCAATTGGCCCTGGAGACCAGGCGCGGTTGAGCTCGGTCACCGCACCATGTAGAGGGAGAGTGCTTGGGAGGCCGCGCGATCAGGCGCACGCCATCAACTCCACCTGTTTATCACCCGCTGGATCAGGGCGCTGCGGGACTACGTGGGCAGCGGCAGCCGCTGCGATCCTGGATCGGAGGCAGGCAGGAACTATTTGATTGCTGCTTTGTGATAAACAATCATATCGGGGTACTAACCCTGTTGCTAGTGGGAGCCTCGGAACGCCAGAGTGACACTTCCTACCCCAGCAACTCGACAGCACGCAATAAGACAAAGATGCATGTACATTTTCCTTGCATTGCTGTCAGACAGGTCTCTAAGGAATGCAATTGTCAGCGGCACAGCCCAGGGAAAAGCGATGACATATGGTTGTGCGAAAAGTCTTGAATATGGAGTTTACTAGTCAGGTTGGGCTGGGTGCTATGTCTCAGCTGTGTTGTCAAAATCAACACCCCTAGGGTCAAAAGGAACAGCCATCTGAACACCAGCCCTGGGGCAACGCGCTCCCATGGGAAGCCAGAACAAGCACTCGCATTGGAAGCAAGACCACACAGAGCAATGCAATTTACTGAGTTCCAGGTAGATTTTCTACTCAAAATCCCCCACGCCCCACCACCAGTCACCTGTATACCAGCTGAATGATACAAAGGGGAGGACAGGTAAGGAGGGCAGGATGGCCCCGGACCGCAGAAGTGGCACCCCCAACAGAAATCAAGGGGCCAACATGAAGGTCAGCGAAAGCAGCCCCAATACCTCAAAAATAGGTTATGGCGGTGGTGGCAAAACACAAGGAGATTGAATTAAAAAAGAAATAAGGAGAGTAAACTGTTTCCAAAGCCTCAAAGAGACAATGGCAAAAGTGGCAAAATACCAATATGAAGCGAAGAAATTACAACCGCAGCAAACCCCTTAGAAGAGGACATGCAAAAGAGCAGAACAAGGAAAACCCTGCCGCCAAGAATTCTTCAGGAATAGTGAGTAGTTCTTGACCGAAGTACAGATATGAGGAGAAGATCCCATCTCTGGGTGGGGCGAGGTAAGGCACCACGTTTTTTTTTTTAATACGAACAGGTGGTTAGTGCAGCTTGTCCTGCTTTCTGCGCCAATGTAAAGTAATGCAGCCCTGAATAACCAAGCCAGAGGTGCAACCACAGAGTAGTGTGCCACTACAAGAGGCAGACCAACAGCATAATTAAGTGTTGTCAAAAATGACCAAATCACACGTACAGGGGGCGGAACTAAAGGGGAGTACGGGGAAGACAGAAAGCCAATAATCCATAATCCAGAATGAAAAAAGAATAGGAACAAAATATGGCAAACACGTCCCTAAGCAGGAAGATACAAAAGAAATAAGTAATTGATCATGTGTAGAAAGCCAGTGCTATAAACGTACCACGTACTAATGCAGCACAAAAGGCATACAAAAAATAAAGTCATAGTCTTAATCCTTGTAGGAGGACGATCTTAAAAGGAATGATATAGCGAAACTGGCTAAGAAGGCTGCAAAAGGGGCAAAAACGCATAATAATGCTGGCTTGAGACAAACGCATTACCAAAGAGGCGGACCTGGCAGACAGGCGCCGGAGACCCCAACTGCGCAACCCCTGTAACCATAATGGGTAAAGCCAAAGCCAGGCAGGGCAGTAGTGGTGGTCCAATGGGGAGTGCAACCCCGCACCCACACAGCATAGTGACTGAGGGAATATAAAGGTATTAAAGGTAGTAGTAATACCTGGGGGATTTCCTCAGAAGTGCTACTTCATCCAAACATTGGGCCTGTGAAGGGCTTGACAGGGGCAGGTGAGCCGAAACAACACTCAGAAAAATGATTCATTCATAGACAACAAGGATGGAAAACAACTTGGCTGGCCGCAGGCAGTATAAGGAGCTGCTTATGATATATTTTGGGGGTACCCGAGGAGCGGTAAACCCCCTCAGGGTGGCGGCAGGGATCAGCCTCGGGTTGGCCCTACGTCTTAGTAGGGCCCCCGCTCACCTGATCCCTTGTTCCCCAAAATATTTGTGTGATATTTTCGTTGGGTTTGGTTGGTTGGTTTTCTTTCCACCACAGCTCATGATATAATAAAGCTTGTGGCCAAAGTTTTTCCACCCTACCACTTGTTTGGCCTCATAATTATGGCACTGTCATTACTGTCATCACTGTCACATGTCACACCACCCTGCATGGCTCCCCCATACAAACACACTTCAAGGCTTATAAACATGGGCCTTCCCGCATGGGAGGCCCGAGGGCATAAGCTGGGAGGTGGGGTTGACGTGGGTTCCGGCCGGGGCTGCACCTTGTAGGTGCTTACCCCATTAGCATGCGGGTTCCAGGGCCGGCGGCCTGTCCCCACTACAATGGGGACCCAGACAACTTCACAGAAAGTAAGTATAATAGGCCCCTCGGGATATAATTAAATAACCAAACCACATGGACACATTGACAAAATTGAAGCAAGTAGAAAGCCAAAGAGCCTTATAACGCCCCAATGGAGTCGGGTAAATATTTTAAACCCAAATAAGTATAGAGAAAGGCTAACACGTCTTTAAAAAATAAACACAAATGCCACAAAGGTTTTTGAACCCGTAAAGGGGGAAAAAGAACTCTTATTTAAAACCGAGGCTCATAGAACCCACCCCCTAGAAAACAATGCAATAACAACGCCTAGGCGGTTCAAACACAAGTAGATCATGAGCAGGGAAAAATCCTAGTAAGGCTCAAAGAACCCACCCCCGAAGAAAAACAATCCAATAAAAGCGCATAGGGTTTTTTCAAAACACAAGTGGATAATAAGAGAAGAAAATGCCAATTTTAACACCAAAGTGTTACACACAAAGGCTAAAACACCTTCAAAAATTATTAAAACACAGGCTCAAAGAACCCACCCCCGAAGAGAAACAATGCAATAACAATTCATGGGGGGTTTCAAAAACAAGGGGATCATGAGCTAAGTGAAGTATTAAATTATAAAAACACAGGCTCAAGGGGCGTGGCTTGGAGCGTCGACGATGCGGCAGCTTCTCCGAGAGCCTCCGTGCTGGGCCTGCCGAACATGCGGATATAAAGGGTTTCGGCACCGTTACATGAATCCTCCTCGGAGCTCTAACCCTGCCTCCCGGCGCATGAGAGCCCCGACAGAGCTGCCACCAACAGAGCTCCCCACCCGCCAGCAGTGCCAAGATGACAAGCGCCGGCGTTCTTCTTTGAGGCCCCCGCAACCTAGTGGGCAGCTTTGGTGAAGACCCTGGTCATAGGAGGCTCTTCCCCCGCTATCGCCCGCCAAATACAGGGCAAACTCCTTGGTCCCAGCGGATCAAGAACGGCTGCAGCGCTCTGGGACACCTGAAGACCCCGCCTCCACGGTGAGTGCTCCCCTGGCCCCCCCCCTTCTCCACCTCCACCGGGCCTAAACTCTGGCTGCCTCCGTAAGCTGAGGGACCAGGGTCCATGAGCCAGGTGGTGGCTTGCACGGTCTCGATTTTGCTGGCACACAGCTATGAGGAGCCGCCGCCAATAGGAAGCCCGCCTGGGAGCCTCCCCCCTTCTCTAGCCACATGCACAAACACGGGGCCCATATAAGAGCCACAGCCCCAACTCAGCCCTGGTGGGGGCACCCTAGAAAGAGGATTCCAGCACCCCCAAGGCTGCCTGGGGCCCCTCCACCAACTCTTGGGGCGCCCCTGCCCAACCAGCTGCTCCTCCCCCCTCCCCAATAGCTTTTTGAGAAGGCTAGAACACCAGCGACGACCTCCCCTCCTTAGGGGAAGACCCCCCCCCACCCAGCTTTGGGGGGGTCCAGCCACAAGAGAATCTACCTGGAGGGCATCCCCCCCCCTTCCTGCCTGAGGAGTTACTGCTGGGTACGTTCAGGTGGGATACCCACGGCCTGTCCCTGATGGTCTGCGTACCCCCGAGGCTGCCTGGAGCCCCCCACTCTCTCCTGGGGTGCCCCTGCCCACTCAACTGCTCACTTCTGGCGCCCCCACCAAGGAAGTCTGCAACCGCAACTACGACGGCCGCTTCTACTGGGACTGCTCTCATTGCCTGATTTCTGAACCCGGAGGATAACACTCATCTTCTGACCACCTTTCCACCTTGAATCAGGACCCCCCTCCTACACGGCTGTCATTGCAACCCCACCGAGAAGAGGCCCACTCTTTCCCACTTCCTGGGGTGCCCCGGCCCACACAACAAACCGCTCCTCTTGCCCCCGTCTACCGCGGGGGGCCAATGGTGTGTCTCCACTGCTCTGAGGGCGTCCAGTGTCTCTCCGCGCCTGATTGCTGCCGGACCTGCAGCTACCTGCTTCTATACACCTTAAAATAGCACCGGATAAGATCACTCAGCCCCTAACAACTCTAGGAGCTACTGAGGGCAAGCCCAAGGGTTCCCACCCAATCGACCTTGCAAGTCAGATGCAGGATCCACTCCCTCCATATCAACGGTCGTCAGCCATGGCCAAACAGTTAAAAGCCAATAAGAGCTTAGACATCACCACAATGCTACTAGCGGCTGACGAGGGCAAGAAACATGACACCGCCCCCAACCCCTCAAAGTGACCCTGCAGAAGTCATTGGACGACAAAGAATCCCTGGCAACTAAAGAGGACATTCAAGCTTTTATGGAAAACATTAAATCTGAGTTCAGGTTGTGCATGACCGAACTCGCCACAAAACTTGAGCACACCAACCAAAGGGTAACAGAAGTGGAACAATGCATGGGGGAAGTTGAAGACTGCTCCCGGGACCACACGGCAGCTTTGGGGGAGATCCAAAGCTCCATTCGAACCCTAGAAGATAGACGCGAGATCCTCGAGTTGAAACAGGAGGACCTTGAAAATAGAGCTTGGCGTAACAACCTAAGAATTCAGGGTATTCCAGCCTCCGTACCTGACAAGAATCTCCCAGAATATGTGGGGAACTTCTTCCAGGCCCTCCTCCCTCAACTGGACACCCCTACTGTTGCTGGACCGAACTCACAGGCTGCGCCCCCGACGAGGAGTTGAGTCAGACCCCCCTCCTCCGCCCCCTGACGTAGTAACGAGAGTGCATTTCTTCACGACAAAAGAAGCCATTGCAGCAATAAGCCGCTCCCGAGATGAACTATCCTTTCAAGGGGCTACCCTCCAAATCTACCAAGATCTCTCGCTGCTCACCTTGCAAAAAAGAAAATCCCTCCGCCCTCCAACTCTCTAACTCCAGAACCACAAAATTTGCTACAGGTGGCTGTTCCCAACAGCTCTTCAGTTTACCTACAATGGCTCCCTGCGTAGAATCAGCCATCTGGAAGACCCTGAGAAGATCTTACACTCAGATTCCCATAAAGGCTCCCCAACCCTCTCTGCAGCAGACAACGAAAGTGGAGCCCCTGCTTCCCCACCGAAACCCAAGGAGACTCCGTCGTCCAGAGTCCCGATATATGGGAAGAGAAAATGACCGACCGCATGCCTCCTATGGAACCTTGCCTCCCTCACTTTCTTTGAACGCCTCAACCTGCCCTCTGAAAAATGCAGACCCTTCATTTTCTAGAAACAAACCCTTTGGCGGGCCCTCCACGGCTAATGCCCGTTTCCAAGGCACAGATCATCTAGGAGTCCTTGGCATGGTTCTTTTTTCCAGGCGCCAGCCCCCAGCCAAGTTGGCCATGGGGGGGGGGGAGGTCAGATTCTGAAACCCCAGCCCCCCCCGTGTTGAACAGTTTTCAGTTCTCCCGTTGGAGTCGCAGTTTAAAAGTTCAGAGACAGAGTGACTTCCAGCTGCGGCTCCTTTATAATGGCAGCTGATTTTGGCCCATCCCGGCCCCCCCTGCCCGACTCTCCTCACCGATGCTGAAGACGTCCCGAACTCCCGAACCCTCCGATTTATATCCCTTAACATCAAGGGCCTGAACTCTCCTGCTAAACGCAAATTGGTCATTCAACGACTCCTGGATTAAGACGCTGGCATGGCCCTGCTACAAGAGACCCACCTGCTTCCGTGGGACTTTGGGCGCTTCAGGCCTAGAGAATTCCCACTACAGTTCTTAGCTTCGGATGGCACCAAGAAAGGGGTGACAGCGATTCATTTTAGAAGGGGCCTGAATCCGCAGATCCTAAATTCAAAACTATGCCCTAAGGGCTGCTATGTTGCCTTTAAGTGCCTCTTACTAGGCCAACTATACCCGCTTGTCTCCGCATATGCCCCCAATGTGGGCCAAACCGCCTTCGATGACTCCCTGGGCACGACCCTCTCTTCCTTCTCAGAAGGCCTAAAGGTGATCGGAGGCGATTTTAAGGGAGTCCCGGACCCCACGAATGACAAATCACATCCTCCCTCTCCTAAAGATCTCAACACGGCATTGGGCCTCTTGCGCCTCTTCAGGACCCTGGAGGTGGTGGATTCATGGAGGGTGCTTCATCCCACAGAGGAGGGATTTCTCGTTCTACTCCTATGTTCATAGGACCTTCTCTAGAATCGACCTCCTGATGTCGCCACAATTACTCTTATGTCAAGAAAATCTCGATTGGGACAAGAACCCTATCGGATCTCGCCCCAGTAGCCCTAGAACTCCGAGCCTATCAAGCCACTCCACCTCCACCGCGCCGCTGGGCTCTATTTGACCCGATCCTCAATTACATGCCCCCAAGAGACTCAATCGCCACCACTATCTGAAATTTTTTCTAAGAAAATCGGAATGAGGATACCTCACCAGTGAACACATGGGATGCGATGAAGGCGGTGGTCCGGGAGAGGGGGGAGAACTGATCGCCCAGTGTGCGGCATACCACAGAGCCAGGCGTTAAACCCGCCTATCCCTTGAAAAGGAACTTCAAGAAGCTGAAAGAACACATAAGCTGAAGGGCTGGTCCCTGAAGACACCGCAGGCAATCCGTATTGCCCGCAACAAAATTGCGGCTCACTATGCTGAACATACAGCTCATCTCCTGGCCAAAACAAAACCGTTTTATTATGCTAAAAATAACAAAGCAAACAAACTATTAGTGAGCAAACTAGCCAAAGTGAAGCGGAACACCACAATTATCGAGCTACGGGGTCGCCAAGGCATTGTTCAATACGCAGAGCGGGAAAAGCAGCAACTGGCTGCGGACCACCTGGCTCAGGTGATGACCACACCCCTCAGAGAGCGAAGTGAACAAAGGGAATATCTGCAGAAGGCTGTTCTGCCCCACCTGAAGGACGCAGCTCGAGAAAACCTGGACGCGCCCATCACAAGTGAGGAAATTGAAGATGTCATCAAGTCCCTCAAATGGTGGGCCCCGGGGCCCGATGGGCTCTCCACAAGATTCTACAAAGTCTTCCGGCCACAATTGGTGGCTCCCATGGTGGCCCGCTTCAACTCATTTAGGGTCTTGGGTCCATCATGATCTTGCTACCCAAGCCGGGAAAAGACCCCAAAGACCTAGCCTTGTACAGACCCATCGCCTTTCTGAACATTGATGCCAACATCTATTCCAAAATCCTGGCCAATCGCCTCTCACCCATTCTACCCGAAATAATCCACCCGGACCAATCAGGCTTTATCAGTAACAGATCCACGGGAGTCAATGTCCGCAGAGCCCTAGGCCTGGTCGACCTCACGGTCCGGAACTCGCAAAAACTAGTGCTGGTGGCCCTGGATGCCATCAAGGCGTTCGATAGGGTAGAGTGGGCCTTTATGGGTCAAACTCTTGAAGCCTTCCGCATTGGGCCCATGTTCCAGAAGATGGTCCTAGCGAACTATCAATCTCCGAAAACTCTTCTTAGAATCAATGGCGCTCTCTCCAACCCGATCCCGCTAACTTGTGGGATTAGGCAGGGGTGCCCGCTGTCCCCACTGCTCTTTGCCTTAGCTATGGGAGTTGTTTGCCTAGAGAATCAGAGCCAATCCTAAAATCAAAGGCCCTCAGATTGGCCCTACCCAACATAAAATAGCCCTTCAAGCAGACAATGTCCTGCTCACCCTTTCGGATACCACCTCCTCTCTGCGTCACGCCCTGGCAGAAATTGATAACTATGGGAAAGTCACAGGCTTCTCCAAATCGGTGGCGTTGAGGATCGGCATGTCACCTGGCGACCGAGTGGCCCTAGCCTCGTTATGTCCCATACAATGGAAGAAGTAGATTCCCTACCTGGGAGTCCACATCCCTGCAGACCCAAAGACAGTATACCAAGCACATTTCCCCCCCACTCTTCCGCGAACTAGAAAGAGACTTGAAGAGATGGGCATCGCAAGAAATTTCCCTCATGTGGCGCATCACAGCGAGCAAAATGAATCTCCTCCCCAGATTCCTGTATGCATGTTCTGCCCAACCCGTAACGATTCCGCCGGCCACCCTTCAGGAGCAACAGAAGAAACTGCTTCAATTTATCTGGAAAGGCAAAAAGGCTAGAATCCCCCTGAGAACGATGCTGGGGAACACACAGCTGGGAGTCCCCGACCTACAGAATTACCAAATGGCGGCTCAGCTAGCCCACACCCACGCCTGGCTAATGACTTCGGGGTGCCCAGATGGGTGGAGATAGAACAATCTTGGCTTTCCCTCCCCCTACACTTTCTCCTGCATATCCCACCTCAACTCTGACAGAGTTGCTAATGTCCACAAAACACACGCTGAACGCATTGGGACTGGGCACGACGACGCAAGAAGATTCCGAAAGGCTTAGGCCCCTTCTCCCCGGTCTACATGTACCCCTTCTTCGCCCCCGGAAGCAGCCCTCATAACTTCAAGAATTGGATCAGGGGAGGCCTTGAGTCATTGGGCCAACTTTTCGTGGAAGGTCACCCCTAAACGTTTGAACAATGCAAAGAAACTTTGCATCTTAAGGAATCGGATGGATTCGCTTATATTCAGCTTTGTCACTGGTGAACCCACCCGCAAACCCGTCAAGCTGCAACGCGCACCCCCTCCTCACTTGAACTAACTCTGCAAGAACTTCCGGCCCGGGGAAGAATCTTGGCCCTATACAAATGCTTCATGGCAGACTTCCTTGTCTCCAAGACACAGGCTATGGCCCAGTGGGAGGCGGACCTAGGGCACTCATTAACACTCATTAGGGCACTCATTAACAGACCAAAATTGGGTGGACATATGGTTGAGAACCCACTCATCGTCCTCTTGCATTACAAACAGAGAATGCGCGTACAAACTCTTATTGCGGTGGTACTATCCCCCCCCACGGTTCCATCATATAAACCGTGCCCTGAGCCCCACCTGTTGGAGACTAGGCGGACAACCAGGCTCCTTCTACCACATGTGGTGGTTGTGCCCGAAGGTTCAACTTTTATGGTCACATTGCTTAGCCACATTGGCAGACATTACTCAAGACGTTGATCCCATTTGAACCCAAACCTATCCTCCTGGGTGACCTGGTCCTGGGGTGTTACCCCAGATTGGGAAGAAAAGATAAACTCCTGACCCAATGCTTACTGGCAGCGCGAATTGTGGTGGCTCACACATGGAAATCCACTGAAGGACCGCTTATGACGCTGTGGTGGGGAAAAATGTGGGACATTCTGATTGCAGAAAAGATCACTGCGGCCAGAACCGGGCTTCTGCATCGCTTCCAGGACAACTGGGCTCCATTTCTAGACTATGATAGAAAATTCCCGTTTTTAACCTACATGCCCCGCAACGCCAGAAGAGTCCTGGAGGGGGCGGAAGCTACCCAAGCAGAAGGAGAAACTAATACAGGAATGGAAGCGTGAAGATCCTGGAACCCAAGTTAGGGTGGAAGCATCGGGGGGGAGGAAGAAGGGTGGTGGGACAGGGGAATTTAAGAAGCTGTATGCCATGCAATAATGTTTTCTGTAATGTAATCACTCTGCTCTGTTTCAAAAATAAACAGTTAAAAAAAAAAAACAACACAGGCTCAAAGTACCCACCCCGAGGAGAAACAATGCAATAGCAACGCATAGGGGTTTTTTCAACACAAGTGGATCATGAGCTAAGTGAAGAATTCAATTATTAAAACACAAGCTCAAAGAACTCACCCGAGGAGAAACAATTCAATAGCAACGCATAGGGGGTTCAAACACAAGTGGATCATGAGCTGAGAAAACGCTAATTAAAACACCAAATTGGGAAACACAAAGGCTAAAACGCATGCAAAAAAGGGTCAAATGATAATATACAAATTAAATGGCTCAACCCACCCCAAGGTGAAACAATGCAATAACAATGCATAGGGGGTTTCAAACACAAGTGGATCATGAGCCAGGAGAATGGCAATACTTCACCCTGTGAGCATGAAATGGCACAAGCCCCAAACCCAGATCAGGTTGGCCGCAGGTGGAAACACAAGAACACACCTCTGAGGAAACAGGGTGGCTGCAGGCGGAAACCCAAGAACCCACCTCTGAGTCTGAAAAGTAATAGCGCCTCACCACGAAGAGACCACTGCCCCCAAACTGAAGACTAGTGAAGGCAACACAATGCTCCAGAATTCACTTCAGAGGTAAAAATATTGCTAAAAACTCCTCAGGGGGCCACATCACAAGTGGGACACCAGAGCGATAAGCAGGTATGCACATGCCCCAAAGCGCACATACCTCTCCCACAGACATGGAAAAGAAAATGTATGAAGAGGAAAGTAAGCTGCAAAATCAAAAAGGAGACGGACACAGCTCACACGCTGGGTCCACCAAACGTCACAAGCTTTTTCATAATGGGCGGCAGGGATCAGCCTCGAGTTGGTTTACGTGGTAGTAGGGCCCCTGCTTACCTGATCCCTTGTTCCCCAAAATATTTGTGTGATATTTTCGTTGGGTTTGGTTGGTTGGTTTTCTTTCCACCACAGCTCATGATATAATAAAGCTTGTGGCCAAAGTTTTTCCACCCTACCACTTGTTTGGCCTCATCATTATGACACAGTCATTACTGTCACATGTCACACCACCCTGCATGGTTCCCCCACACTGAAACACTTCCAGGCTTATGCCCCCGGACTCACCACTAATTCTGGTGGCGTGAGCGCAGCTAGATTTGCGCTGCTGAGCCGCTCAGCTGTTGCGACATCTGCCACCGACTGCAGCTGGGCCTGCAAGACACTGGTCAACGTTCTGCTCCTGAAGTGTGGGGCGGACAAATGCAGCAATCAAGATCGTGACTGTGCGTGCCATCTTTAATGTCTGTTGACTCACGCTGCAGGCTCCAGCACTATATGAACAAGCCCTGTGGCCTGCAGACACACTTTGGGCCTCATTATAGGATCGGCGGAATGGGTTAACATGTTCCGCTAATGGATGCGGACCCGTTAACTCCATTCCGCGCGATTACGAGGTCCCCTCGTGGGACCCTGGTAAGGATGCCTAGTAAAACCAGGCGTCCTTACCGGGTCCCGCGAGGGGAAGAGGGAGCAAACAACGGGCTGCTCTTAATTGGCCCCTTGTTTGCTCCCTCTCCCATTGAGCCCTATGGGGGCTCAGATGGGAATGGGGAAGGTCCGGACCCGGGTTCCCAGAGGGAGTAATTACCGGGCCCTCCGTACTCAGAATGGCCCGGTAATTCCCCATTCTGGGAACCCGGTAAAGGAGCCCGGTTTGGCGGCAGCCATGGTGCAAATAGCACCATGGCTACCGCCAAACTCATAATGAGGCCCTTTGTATCCTTCTTAGGAGCCGCGCTACGGGGTCCTGCGGCCATGCTGTAGCTGGTGCCCATTGAGGCGAGTATGCTTTCATGTGCGCATAGTTTCTCACCCTGCTTGCCCTAACAAAAGTTGCGACCCACCTCCAATACAAATTTTAGGGAACTGATGACACCTAACACCACGTGAGCACATGCCCCTGTTCCTCCTTTGATACGGCTGGTACCCCCCAAGACACTCCGAGTTGCGCACTGGGTGCTCTGCAGCTCTCAATGTAGTGCTGGCATCTCTTTTTGGCGGCCTCACAATCTAGAGCCACCGATAACTTTACCTGCCATCAGGCAAAACCTATACTGATGCTGCTGCCCATACATGACCCTGTTCTTATCCTGGTTGTAGGGGTGCCAGTCCTGGCTCATCGCCTGTGGCGCTTGATACTACTGTGCTGTTGCTGGCCTGTGCTCCGGCGGCCATTCCTTGCATGCAAATACCTACACCAGCGACTACTAAATAGCTGGCGGGTCCCTGGCATATTTCGGAGATGACGAAAGGGCGGTGCAAAAAAGCAATGCTCAATGAACCTCTACGCTAAATCCACCCCAAAGACACCCAAACGCCCCTGTAGTGGCCCAGCAATGGACTCCACGATCACGGCTGTGGAACTTACTGAGACCCAGCACATGATGGCGTGCATGCAGAAGGGATTCTCAACAGTGCATAGCAAACTGAACAATATTACCACCACCACCACCGTCGGGTCCATTAAGGGATGCCTGGAAAAAATAGATCAAAGCTTGACGGAGGCGCAGGCGAGGGTGAGCACAGTATAGGACAATGTAAGTACCCTGAAGGCGGAGGTGTCGACACTCCAAGCAAGTACAGATGGCGGCGAAGAAAAACAATGAATTGCAGTCTCTATCCAGCCGCAATAATATCTGCATCATTGGAGTGCCTGAGAGCAATACAGAGACCTTGCGGTGTAGTTTATAGAAACGGCCCTTCTTTGACTCCTGGGCAATCCCACACTCACCACAATTTGTTATTGAGCTGGCCCACAGATCCATGGCGCCCAAACTAAAGCCAAGGGGGCCACCAAGATCTATCATCGCCCGCACCCTTAACTATCGAGACCAGATGCTATCCTTTGCGCTGCCCGTGAGCAGGGAGACCTTATGGTGGGGTCCAGCAGGGTGCACATTTACCCTGATCTTTTGGTGGCCGTGCAACAGGAGTGGAAGACATTACTGACGGTGGAGAAGTGCCTACAGGACAGAGGCCTGAAGCATTCAATGCTGTATCCTGCCAAGCTGCACATGGAGTGGAATGGCAAGACAATTCTTTTACATTACCCGAGGAAGCTACGAGATTCCTGAATGAGAAATTGCCTCTGTCATTACCCTTTTCATTGTTGGCTTGTCCTGTATTCATATTTTGCCTACCTGCTCGGTTCACACCTCTCATCTCCACTGAGCACTCCATATCTATTCTCTTACAATGAGTGAAGGGGGCACCGTTGAGCAGTGATCTGAGCCGCAGTGACTCTGAGGCCCTCCAGATGTGTGTCAATTTCAGAGGTATGTGAAACTTGAGATTTCAATATGTTTAAATCCTTTGATTGGCCCGGGATTGTACCCATCCTTCGGCCTCCCCATGCAATGTGCGTTAATTGTTGGGAATGTTTTTGGGGGACATCAACACCCCAGTTATAAGGGGGAGGTCGGTGTGGATGGGGGTTTATATAACATTACTTGGCAAACACTTTGACAACTAGCAGGAAGATGATGGGCACTGAAGAAGGTCCTGGGTTGGAAAAGAGGCAGCGATCAGATCTGAGGGTGACATTATGATTCCACTACAAAAATGGGGGGAGTGACATTCCTGAGTTGGAATATACGCGGCCTTGGAAACCCGATCAAGCGGTGGAAGCTGCTCCTTAGAGAGAGACATAAGGCCAAAATCTTTTACCTGAAGGAGACTCGTGCTCAAAACTGGGGCAGGAATCGATTTTACACTACATACTCAATGCAGTCCAGGGGCATGGTTATCTTCATACATAGAACTCTTCCATTCCAACATTAAAAAAACTGACATCGACCCCCTGGGAAGATGCATTTTGATGTATGGTTCCATGCCAGGGAAAGGAATACTCTCGCTGAATGTCTATGGCCCCAACTTGGGCGATCCCCCAACGTACACCGACATAAGCTAGCGCTGTACCCATTGATCCCAATCCTCTGGGGGTGGGGTGATTTCAACACTATCCTGCACCTACATTTGGACCAATCCACCCACACCCGCAGGCCCACGTCAATGGCAGCTTGCACTATTAAGAAAGGAATGGCTGCCCTAGTTATGGTGGACGCTCTTAGGGCGCTTCATGCATCCGATCGCTCCTACTTCTATTTGTCAGTCCATGATTCCTTCTCCCGCATCGATCTGGGACTAGTCTCCGACAAACTACTTGAGGGGAGTCAAAAAGACCTGCATGCTTCTCAGATCACTGTCAGTATCACATTAGCACTGACTTCACTCCCTAGACCCCACAGTAGCTGGCGCTTCAAGCCGCAAGCGCTACAAGACTTTACATTTGCAACTACCATCGATGACCATGTGAAGTTATACTTGTACTTTGAAAGCAATGTGGGCTCAGTCCCCCTGGTCAGTACACTCTGGGAAACCTTAAAGATTTGTATCAATGGGATTGCCATGTTTGCGAAATTCAGTGTACTGAAAGCCATCAGATAAGACATGGCGAACTGCGAGAGTCAGCTTGGGGGGACTCGAGCGGGGACGGGCAGCTGTCCCTCCCACAGCCACACTCAAACAGATAAAGGAGGCCACAGATAGCTTCAGGGCACAGGCTTACCAGGAGCTTACGTTCCTTGACACTCAAATGGGGGGCAAACGATATGGGGAGGGCAAAAGGCCAGGCAGGCTGCTGGCCTGCATGGCACATCAAGAAAGTGGGAGTGAATGAATTTCCCTTGTTGCAGATGAAGCAGACTACATGGTACACAGACAAAGACACTCGTACCTTAGAGGATATTTACATGTTTCTCGAAAACCTGGCGATCAGTCAGCTTTCTCAAGAAGCCAGAGTCCTCCTTGATCTCCCAATATCCCTTATTGACATCACTTGGGCAATTGATGACTTACCATCAGGGAAAGCACCAGGCACAAATGGCCTCGCAGACATTTTACAAACACTACAATACAATATTGGCCACCTACCTGCTGCAGCTATGGCAGGAGGCTCTTGAGGCACGAGTACACCCTGACACCATGCGGGAGGCTGTCATTACTGTGTTCCTGAAGCCGAATAAACCAGCAGGGTTGTGCGGCTCATATAGACCCCTTTCCCTGATCAACACGGACAGCAAACTGTTTGCAAAGATACTGGCCACACGTCTCTTCAATATATTAGCACAGATTGAGCCTGGGGCCCAAGCGGTGGCAACTGCACTTTTTTTCCAAAAAGCATTTGACTCCGTTTCCTGGCAAATTTTGTATGCAGTGTTAGCGAAATGTTTGGTTGGGGTTTCTTTCACACCTGTGCCTTTTATACACGGCTCCGATGGCCAGGGTCAGCACTAACAGGCCGCTATCCCCAAAATTCACAATAGCTAGGGGCACCTACCAAGGCTGCCCCATGTCGCCTTTAATATTTGCTATCACCATTGAGCCGCTAGCAGACCTGATCTCGCAAACATACACCGTGGAATCAGTATGACTGAGAGACCTGAAATTATCTCCCCTTACGCTGATGCACTTTTATACATCATCAGGGACCCCCACATCCATCTAGAGTCTTTCATGACAGATCTTAGATTTTGGGGAGGCAGTGAGCCTTAAAGTTAACTGCAGCAAGTCTGAACTCTTCCCCCTCACTGATGTTACCACTGATGCTCATTGATACTTGGGAGTCGTAGCTGGAAGACACGAAACCACGCTATGTGACCACAACTATGCTGTGTAGCATGACGCAGTTGGTGGCAAACTTGAGTTGGGCCCACTTACCCAACACTATCGCTGGCGCTCAGTAAGATGGTTGTGCTCCCTAAGCTCCTCCATCTCTTAGTATCCCATTGTGGCAGGGACGTCCCTTCTTTCAGGGCCTGGAAGAAGAAATATGTAGGTTTGTGTGGCATTCCGGGGGGGCGTTGCGACTCAAGTGGACCACGTTGTCGCAGACATATGAGAGGGGAGGATCTGCAAATCCTCCCCTCTCATATGTCTGCGACAACGTGGTCCACTCCCAACCTTTATCTGTACTGGGTGGCTGCGCAGGCACAGTTTGCAGCATTTTGGTTCTCAGAGAGCCCTCCTCCCCCACACATTAGACTAGAGAGACACTTTAATGACCTTCGGTCCCTGTTTCCAGCAATCTTCCCTGACTGTTTTGCTGATGGCTGCGCCTTTGACCAGGCTAGTGTGTCTGCACTGGCCTGGCACAAACTATAGAAGGAGATTTTTTTATTTTATTTATTGGGCATTTATAATGCACCTATACATGCATTTCAAGGCACAAGATAAGATAAGTGTATCGACCCCACACCATAGAGATCTTTGTTTATTTGTTGAGCGCACCCCACCCGTAGGTATCTGGGCGCTGTACAAGAATATGCAGTTTCTTAGTTACAGTAATGAGACTGATACAATATGTCACAAAAGTATTACAGAAAAAAAAGTATATTGTTATGGTACAAAGATGAAGATGTGAAACGTCTAAAATGCGACAGAATATATTACAAAACAGATGCGTGTCAATACAGTTTGACACGAGTAGGGAGCCAGCTATGTACAGGATATAATACAGTTGTGCGGGTGTGGGAGGCCATCTAGCAGGGTATAAGGTCATTGGATGAAAGCCCTAGTTTAGTATTTTTCCTAAATTTGTTTGAGGATTGGTCGGTTCTTAAAGTGGGAGGTAAGGAGTTTCACAGATGGGCCACCATGACAGGAAAGCTGCTACCCCCTGCTCAGACATCTAGAGTTGGCGGATCTGGTAGGTCATGAGGAGGTGTGCATAGTGAATTTTTTGATCAGGTATTGTGGGCCTGAGTTGTTAAGACATTTATGGGTTAGGTACGTTGTTTTGAGATGAATTCTCTCCTTAATGGATAACCAGTTGTTGCGTCTAGTAGGAGATATGCTGCTTTCTGGAGATGTCGAATGCAGTTCTAAGAACGTTATTCTGGACAAATCTGAAGTTTGTTGGTGATGTATTTACTAGCGCCTAGGTACAGTGCGTTGCAGTAGTCGATTTGTTATAAAATTAGGGCTCTGGCAAGTGTCAAGCAGCTTTCTGTGGAGAGGAAAGGTTTGCCGGCATGGATCAGTTTACAGGTGTAAGCTGTAGCCGATGCTGTAGCACTGACTTGTTTATGCAGGTTCAGGGAGGAGTCTAGATAAAAACCCAGTGTTTTTCTCTCTTTGTCTACCTTAATGTCGTTGCCATCGATATTAAAAGGAACGATATTGGTTACTCAGTTTCTTCTGATTCGAGCGTGTGGCTAGGAGAAGAAGCTCAGTCTCATCATTCAGGCATAGGCCATGTGTGGCCATCCAGGCCTGAATGATGGAACAAGTTACTTACCTGTAACTGTTGTTCTCCAGCATGGGTCTGGCATGGATTCACATGCTCATGAATATTCCCCGTCGTCAGGCTGGGAATCCTCGGTAAAGAAAAAACCAGTATCAGTTTCGTTTCTGATCTGTCTTTCGTAGTAACAACCAATCACTGGTCTCTGCGTCATACTGACCACAGCCAATGACTGCCCTCTACCTAAGCACCGCCTCTGGCAGCCATCTTCAGATTTGGAAGCACGTGAAGTGGCAGTATGACCAAGTGAAGAGCCGCAGAGGGGTAGGCGGGAGGGTTCGCATGTGAATCCATGCCAGACCCATGCTGGAGAACAACAGTTACAGGTAAGTAACTTGTTCCTTCTCCAGCATGGGGTCTGGCATGGATTCACATGCTCATGAATAAAGAATACATAGCAGTACACACATGCACAACCACGGGAGGTGGCAAAGGCTCAACATCAAGCATCACATCAACTCAACATTAAGCATCTTACCTCCTCACCAGGCTCACCTCAGGCGAACAGGTTGCGCAGCACTGCTTGGCCGACCCTGGACTCCTCCCTGGAATCCCGGTCGACGCAGTAGAATTTCGTGAAGGTGTGCGTCGACCTCCACGTAGCAGCCCTGCATATTTCCAGCAGGGGCACACCAGATAGGAACGCTGTGGTAGCTGCGATCGCTCTGGTGGAATGGGCTCTCGGACGGCCAGGCAGCGGTCGGTTTGCCAACCGGTGACAGCACATGATACAGCCGGAGAGCCATCTGGAGATGGAAGCCTTCGAGAGAGCCTTCCCCTGATTGACAGGTCCAAAGTTCACAAAGAGTTGTGACGTCTTCCGAAAACCCTTCGTGCGGTCCACGTAGAACTTCAGCGCTCTAGCTACATCCAGCGAGTGCAAAGTCCTCTCAGCCGGCGACGAAGGCGACGGGAAGAACACAGGTAACACCAAGGGTTCGTTGAGATGGAAGTCCGACGGTACCTTGGGCATGAAGGAGGGGTGCGTCCTGAGCACTACCCTCGTGTCGTGGAAAGTCAAGTACGGGGCCTTGCAGGAAAGGGCCTGGATCTCTCCCACTCGTCGTGCGGAGGTGATGGCCACAAGAAAAGCGGTTTTCCACGATAGAAACTTCAACGGGGCCGAGTGCAGAGGCTCGAACGGAGGTCCCATGAGCTTGGTCAGCACCACGTTGAGCTCCCACGCCGGGGCCGGAGCCTTCACCGGCGGGAACGATCTGAACAGTCCCTTCATGAACTCTTTCACCAGACGATGAGACCACAAGGACGTCCGCCCCGTGGTTCTGGTGTATCGGGATATCGCAGCAAGATGAATCTTGATGGACGCGTGTGCCAGACCAGCTTTGGCCAGCGTCAGCAGGTACGGCAGTACTTGGGGAGCCGTAATCCGTAGAGGGTTAATCTTCTGTGCGCGGCACCAGACAGAGAACCTCTTCCATTTGTGTCCGTAGCATTTAAGAGTCGAGGACGCCCTGGCCTTTGCAAGAACCTCTCTGCAATCGGCCGGTATGTCGTATCCTCCAAACTCTAGCGCTGCAGGAGCCAGGCCTGCAAGTTCAGCGACTTCGGGTCGTGGTGGAGGATGGCGCCTCCTTCCCTGGAGAGTAGATCCGCGTCCGCCGGCAGCTTGATCGGCGGGGACGCTGACAAGTCCAGCAAGTCCGGGAACCATATCTGCCTCGGCCATGCAGGTGCGACGAGGATCATCCTGCACCGTGACCTCTTGAGCTGGTTGATGAGCCGGATTAGCAGAGGCAAAGGAGGGAACGCGTAGAGGAACAGGCCCTCCCAGGGGAACGAGAAAGCATCACCCATGCTCCTCGTCTGGGGAAACCTGCTGGCGAACCTCCGGCACTTGGTGTTCGTCGCCGTCGCGAACAGGTCGATCTGGGGTGTGCCCCACCGTCGGAAGAGGCGATCCACCAGATCCTGCCGTAGTTCCCACTCGTGGCACGAGCGCCGCTCCCTGCTGAGTGAGTCGGCGATGGTGTTTTTTATCCCTGCCAGATGAAACGGCACCAGAAAAATCCCTTGGGCGACGGCCCAATGCCACAGGTCCTGCGCCTCCTTGGACAGCGCTGGGGACCTGGTTCCGCCCTGTTTCCTGATGTAAAACATGGTGGTGGTGTTGTCGGTGAAGATCCTCACCACCTTGCCCTTGAGGGACGGAAGGAAGGACCTGAGGGCCCAAAACACTGCACGGAGCTCCAGGACGTTGATATGCAGGGACTTCTCCGTCGGGAGCCAGAGTCCCCTTGCGTGCAGATTTTCGGTGTGCGCTCCCCACCCTTCCAGGGAGGCATCCGTGGTCACAGTCTCCTGGCGGGCTGGGGCCTGGAAGTCCATGCCCGCCGTCAGATGCGCGCGGGTGCCCCACCACCGTATCGCTCGTCGGAAGCTCTCGTCGAGCTTGATCCTTTCCTCGAAGCTGCCCGTCGTCTGGATCCAGCGCGCATCCAGGAATTCTTGCAACGGGCGCATCCGGAGCCTGCACATGGGAATGAGGTAGATGCAGGAAGACATCATCCCGAGGAGGGACTTGATGGACCTCACTTTGGCCGCGTCGGCCACCAACAGCCGTTGCACCTTGCCCAAGATGGTCCTGGTCCTCTCCTCCGACGGGGAGGCCAGAAGGGACACTGTGTCGAGCCTCGCTCCCAGAAACAGTGCGACTTGCGCGGGCACCAGGTGGGATTTGGCGTAGTTCACGGAGAATCCCAGGTCCGTGAGGAGTTGGACGGTCCTTGCCGTGTGGGCCACGGCGAGCTCCCTCGTCTTGGCGCGGATGAGCCAGTCGTCCAGGTAGGGGTAGACGTGAATCCCCTCGCGGCGCAGCTGCGCCGCCACCGGTGCGAGGCACTTGGTGAATACCCTGGGAGCCGACCGTAGTCCGAAGGGAAGGGCTTTGAACTGGTAATGACGCCCTTGGACCACGAACCTGAGGAATTTCCGGTGCCCCTTTAGGATGGGAATGTGGAAGTAGGCATCCTCCAAATCCAACGACGATAGGAAGTCTCCTTCCTCCAGCTGACCCAGGACGTGCTGGAGGGTGACCATCCGGAACTTCTGCGCCTTGATGAACTTGTTCAGACGTCGCAGGTCTAGGATGGGGCGCCATCCTCCCGTCTTCTTCTTCACGAGGAAGTATCTCGAGTAGACTCCGGAGCCCCGAAGCCCCTTTGGGACGAGTTCGATGGCGCCCTTCCTGAGCATCGCCTTTACCTCCAGGAGAAGTTATGGGGCGTGAAGTTCTTTCCTGGCCACGGGGGGGACGCGCGGGCACCTTCTTTGAAACTCGAGCGCGTGGCCCCGGGCCAGGGCGTCCAGCACCCAACGGTCGGTGGAGATGGACTCCCACACGCTGACGAAGCCCGCCAGCCGGCCTCCCACCGGGGTGCTTCGGTGGGGGCCCGACCCCACGGCCGGTTCAATCCTGCTTGGACGCGGCCTTGCCGCCTTGACCTCCTTGGCGACGACGGCAGGGTCCGCTAGACTTGCCTCGTCCTCTGTAGGCCTCTTGCGACGACGAGTGGGCCGCTTGACGGTAGGAAGCGAAACCGCCGCCGGAACCTTTGGAGGCGCCCTTGCCTCCGCTGCTCCGAAAGGGCGTCCGTCGTTGCTGCAGAACTCCAAGGGCCCGGGCCGTCTCAGTGTCCGCTTTAATGGCCTGAAGGGAATCGTCCACTGTTTTCCCAAACAGGTTGTTCCCATCGAACGGCATGTCCAGGACTCTGGTCTGGACGTCTTGACGGAGGTCCGTAGCCTTGAGCCATCCACGACGTCGAAGGCAAACGCCGTTGCCCAGCTGGCGGAACCCAGTGTCGGCGATGTCCGTCGCCACGGTGATGGCGTGGTCCGAGGCCACCTCACCTTCCTGCAGGATCTCCAGGGCCTCCGCCCTCTTGTCGTCCGGCAGAAAATCCAGCAGGGGAGCTATCTTGTACCAGAGCTCCCTGTCGTAGCGAGCCACGATAGCCAAGGCGTTGGCCGCTTTAATCGTCGTCGCTGCCGACGAGATGACTCTACGTCCCATAGCATCCAATTTCCTTCCCTCGCCATCTGGCGGGGAAGTCGATGTGGAGGCCGCACCCCCCCCGCTTTCTTCCTGGCTGCCGCGGAGACGACGGAATCCGGGGTAGGCTGCGCCCGGAGGCACAGGGGGGCCGTGTCCGGGACCCGGTACTTTTTCTCGTACCGGTCTCTTCTAGCTGGCGTCGTGGAAGGGTTCTTGAGGAGGGAAAGGCCCTCATCCCAAATGTCGTCCAACAGAGGCACTGCGAGGACCGTCTTCCTCTTGGCCTTGCGCCGCTGATAAAGGAAGCCTTCCTTTTTCTTCTCCTCAGGGCAGAGTTGGAAAAGCTCGGAAGCCCTGGAGATCATGGAGTGGAAAGATCCGATCTCGTCGGGCGGAGAAGCCCTGGCGGGAGGCGACGACGGAAAATCCTCGTCGTATGCCTCGTCGTCCGTACCCGTCGCTGCCGTGTCAGTCCCCGTATCATCCCCTCGGGTGGACGGGGAGGAGGGCTGGACGGGGCGCGACGGTTGAAAAGGAGGTGGTGGATGGATCCTTCTTTTCTTGGCAGGGGGAACACCAGAAGGTCCCGGTTCTGGATCCCCCGACGGGAGAGGTTCCTCCGTCGGTAACGGTAGCCTCGTCCTTATCTCGGAGCATAAGGACTGTATGGCCAACAAAATGGCCGCCGAGTTGTCTTGCGGCGCTGGCAGAGGGGAGTCCGACGGGCGAGCAGGGGCCCCGTCGGTATCCTCGACGATGTCGTCGTCGTCACCTGCGTCGGGATCCATTCCGACGGGCTGGCCTTCTTCCACGCCTAGGCCGTGGCTTAAGACCTCGATCAGCTCCTCTTCTGAGGTTGAGGCCGGATCTACGACGACGCCCTGCCCCCCCTTCTTCTTCCCCACGGAGGGTTTCACGGGGGTCCTATCGATGGGCACAAAAGAAGACTCCCTCCGAGGAGGCAGGGAGATTCTGGGCCCCGAGGTCGCCACCACTGGTGCAGCCTCCACAGGCTGAGCCAGGGCCGCCGCGACCGTTTCGATAGAGGGCTTGGTCGGATGGATCAAGGCCTTCACCACCTGCGCTCACCGCCTTATCCTTGAGGGAGGGGGCACTGCCACGCTCCTCCTCTGCCTTAGAGCTCGACCGGGGCCTCTCCAGGAGCTTCGCCGGGTGCTCGGCCTTCCTCTTACCCGACCCAGAGCGTTGGCTCGTGGTTGATGGTGCCGGGGAGGGTGCGCCCTGCCTGGCGCCCGTAGAGCCCGACCGTTCGGCGCTCCCGGTGCCAGCGGACTCGCGGTGCTTGGCCTTATGTTGGGCCCCCGTCGCCGGGGCGCCCTCAAAGGTCTTAGAAGACCGCTCGGATTTCTTCTTCTCGCCAGACGGGCTCTTACCCTCCAGCCAGTTGGCGAGACGTTGATGGCGGTCCTTCATGGTCCGTTCCGACATGTTGCCGCAAAACGCACAGTCCTTCTCCACGTGCGTCTTGTCCTCATGAAGGCAGTAAAGGCAGAAAGAGTGTTCGTCCTCCTTAAAGACGTTCTGCAGCTGGCATCCAGGGCAGACCCTGAACAGCTTTCCGGGCGTCGAGCTTCCCTTCTCCTGGGCCATCTCCGAGACCGGGCCTGAGAAGCTTCTGGAGTCCTCCGAAGTCTAGCTCGACGAAATCTTCACCCTTGAGGGGCACAGAGGAATCCGACACGGGTCCCCGTTGATCGGATGTAGGATCGGTGGAGCTTGAGGCTCTTTTGACCGAAAGAATCGAAGTTTTTTGAGAAAAAGCGCGAAAAAAAAGCACTAACGCTCAAGAGCAGTAGCACGAGGATCCCAACACATGAACGTGCGGTAAAAATCTGAAGATGGCTGCCAGAGGCGGTGCTTAGGTAGAGGGCAGTCATTGGCTGTGGTCAGTATGACGCAGAGACCAGTGATTGGTTGTTACTACGAAAGACAGATCAGAAACGAAACTGATACTGGTTTTTTCTTTACCGAGGATTCCCAGCCTGACGACGGGGAATATTCATGAGCATGTGAATCCATGCCAGACCCCATGCTGGAGAAGAGGTAGACTTTGTTCACCAGTGCTAGGTCAGTCTCATAGTCACCCGTCAGAGGTATGAGGATCTGGGTGTCATCCGCATAATTCGTTTTGGCGACACCCAGATAGTCTAGGTCGTCAAACAATGGTTTGTTAAATACGTTATACATGGTGGGTGACAGACATGAACCTTGCAGTACTCCACAAGTTATAGGGATCGGGTCAGTTTATGCCGATGATGAGAACACTCTCATTGATCTATTGTTTAAGAAGGACTGGATCCATGCCATTGCTTCTGTTGAAAAGGGGACCTCCGATGAGAGGTGATTGCAGAGCACCTTGTGGTCGACCAGGTCAAAGATGGCTGACGGATCCAACAGGAGCAAGAGGGCGGATGTTCCTTTGTGTTTCAGGTCTTCAATTTGGGTCTTCAGGTCAATCAAGGCTGTTTCCGTGCCATGCTGCGGCCTGAAGCCAGATTGTCGCAATCCAAGTAGGTTATTGGTCTCAAGGTAAGCTTGAATTTGGATATAGGCTGCTTTGTCGATCTTTAGCAGGAAAGGGACGGTAGTAATGGGTCTGAAATTAGTAGGAATACTCAGGTCTAAAGATGGTTTCTTTAGAAGAGGGAGTACCCAAGAATTTTTCAGATTAGTCGGGACAGTACAGGAACCGGAAGGAGGAGTTGATGAGCTTGGTAATGAAGGGGGCAAGATCACAGGCCGCTTCCTTGATGGTCAGTGCAGGGCAAGAGTCTCCCTGACAGTTGGAAGGCTTCAGTGAGGCAATGATGTTTTTCACATCATGGATGGATACTTGGGTGAATTTGAAGTGTTGATGGGGTTTAGGGTGGTCAGGACGGGATTTGGCTATTTAAGCTTGAGCAGGGATACTGTTTTTTTGGCTGTTATTTTATTTTGAAGTAAGGTGATTTTGTTAGCTAGTGCGTCTTGATTTCTGGTATACCTTGGTGCAGTTGTCAGGGGTGGGAAATTGCAATTCTCTTTGTATGGTGAAGAGTTCTCTCGAGCTAGAGCTAGCTTTCTCGATCCTAAACATTGTAGGTGTCACGTTTGGCTAGAATGATTTCATTCTTATAGTTTGCTGTGAATTTGAGTAAGATAGCTTTGTTGGAAGGGATGGGGTTGTTTTTCCAGGTAGTTTTTAAGCTTCCTTTTTTCCATTCGTAAGGATTTGAGTTTGGGGGAGAACCAGGTTTTCAAAGTGTGCTTTAGGTTTACCTTTTCGTAATTTGAAGGGTGCAATTTTGTCTAGTGCTGCAGTGATGGTCTTATTATAGAGTTCCACTAGTTCGTCCAGATCAGAAGTGGCAGGTATTGGGTTGAGTTGAGGTTGGAGAAAAGGCTTGTTATTGTCTACTGTGATATTCCTTTTATTTCTGATCGGGATGGGTGGATCAATCAGGTTAAGTTTGTCAGGAAGTTTACAGTCTTGGATAATAAATGAGATTAAGGAGTGGTCTGACTGTGTGCATGGTTGAATGCAAGATATGGTAGTTTCACAGTTGAGGTCGGCTATCCAATCTAGGATCCTTCCTTTAACATGTGTGGGGTAGAATACTCAGATGCCAAGATCGGACAATGAATTTGCTAAAGTTATGGCAGGTTGTTTGGGTCATTAAAACCCAAGTTAAAATAACCTAGTAATAAAGTTTGTGAGGAGGGCTTGGTGTTAGTGGTGAGGAGGGTAATAATATCTTCCTCAAAGGAACTGATGGGTCCAAGGGGCCTGTAGATTAGATGCATTGTTATGGTCCGCGAGTTAGAGAGAGGAAGTTTGACTGACCATAGTTCACAGGACTTGGTTGACGGTTGTGCACTTATTCTGAGGCTCAAGGAGGATTTGACGATGAAGGCAATTCCACCACCTCTGGCTGACTGTCGGCTCTTAGGACTGTGTAATTGCCTGGGGTGGCAATAAGAAGGGAGGGGCCAGCAGCTGCATGTAGCCAAGTCTCCGTTATTGCCTGTAAGTCCAGTTTTTTTCCATTATTAGGTCAGTAATTTCAGATGCATGTGCCACTAAAGATCTGGCGTTAATCAATGCACCGTTGATGGTGGATGGGCTATTTCTCTGGTTGGTAGTATCGAGTGTAGCCGATGTCCGACTGGGCTTGGTATGGATTTTACTAGATTTAGGTGGGATTTCTTTTCTCTTTTCTTGCGTAATACTCTGGGTAGGTATAATGCTGAGTGGAATGGTGTAGGATTTGCCTACTGTCGAGCCAAGTCTGGCATTTCTGTTGACTGTCGGGCAGGGGTGGTTAGGCGTTAGGTCAATCTTCGTTTGGGTGTAGCTTGGATCGTTGGCGTCGTCATCTGGTGACTTATTATGGGGTTCAAATGTGTTGTAGGCATTAAGAGGACGCATATTCAATGGAGGCAGGAATGGTGTTGCGTTAATCCGGTCTGGGAGGCTCTGGGGTGTCAGGAACCTGGTTGGCTTGGTCCAGTTTGCAGAGTTTGCATGGGTGAGCATATTGGCAGAGGTTGTGAGAGTTGGTTTAGGAGTCCTAGCATGTGGCATCTGAGAGGAAGAGAGCTTAACGCTATCATCACGTAGTAGGGTGGCGAGTATCATGCTCTGAAATATAATACGAATGGTAAGGGAGGTTGCATACATTATTGGTGGCATCACGTGGGCTAGTATGGGACTCAGATACTGGTTGTATAAGTGACAGAATCTAGAGATTCAGGGGTTCTACATGTCAGGGTGCGTGTCACAAAGGTTCCATTATACAGTAGGGGGATCAGTATAAAAGAGGGCTAGATAGGGTACTCAGGGATGTGCCCATGCAATGGACTAGACAGTGAGTATGCAATACGAGAAGTCACAGTGGGCTAGCTAAGGTGCTGTCGGGCCGTAGGTATTAGTTTAAGCATGCACAGTATTGCAGTGGAACAATGGCAATCAGGCATTAAAGCACAGTATCACAGAAATGCAATGGAACAATGGCAATCAGGCATTTATACACAGACATAAATCAAGATTGCACACTATCACATAGGTACTCAGAAGGCCAGGTAGTGGCCAGAGGGCGTTAATAAGCACCGTGGCAGAGAGTTGGATGGGGCATTGAAGGACAGTAGGTCCGAGGTCATGGAAGCATACGGTCACAGAATACTGGGCACAACTGAGTATAGAGCACACCGTATCGCAATAGAATAAGTGCAACGTTGACAAATAGCAAGTAATAGGGATAGCATACATAGTAAGTCGATGAACTCTGAGTCTTTTAGAACAGTGGCAGTAGTACATTGATATGGATTGAGAGGACGATAGGCAAATGAGTGGATCATGCGCCATATCAGAGCAGGTTTAGCAATGGTTGTCTGAAAGCATAGGTATTGCAGCTGGGATGTGCAAACACAAAAGGCTATCTAGGGAGAGCAGTTTTAGAACATTTGTGATTGCTAGTTTAATGCGTACATATGAGTAGTATAGATTGCTGCCGGGTGAGTGGCACATTGGGCTCCGGCAAGTTTTATACATACATGCGACGAAAGAGGGCAGGGCAATTAGAGTCCATTAGGCAAGAAGGATAAGAGGGAATAATGATAGAGATAGCATCTGCTTGGGGAAGGGATATAGAGGTGCAGTACATGGGTTGACTCGTTCCGCTCTGCTATAGCGAGTCCGGAAGCCTTTACAAAGGCAATAAAGGATGCAGCCATTTTAGAATGCGCCTCGCTAATACAAATATAGCAGGATAAATAAAGATGTTCAGTGTAGCACAGCGATTCTGGTGGTAAGGGAGCTGTACACAGCTTTCTTGTGGAAGCGCAGAAGCAGAGGATTAAACACTGCAAATGCAGCAGTGGCTTCCTTGCCTACCTTGCGTTACCGTTGTCATGGGTAGCCCCTCCTGTGGACCGGTGCTGAAATTCAGTTCTCCCGTGTGGTTTCTTTCGCGAGTTGTGCCCCGGCTTCTGCCTGCCGGCTGGGCCAACCAGTGACGACTGTAGTGGGCCAATCAGATGCGGGCAGGTGAGAGTTGGGAAGCCTTTGCAAAGGCAATAACAAAGGATGCGGCCATTTTAGAATGTGCCTCACTAAAACAAATATAACAGAATAAATACAGATGTTCAGAGTAGCACAACGATTCTGCCGTTAAGCCAGCTGTACACATCTTGCCCTCTGGAACTGTGTACCCTCCTTACCCAGTGCTGATACTGGTTCACATAAGGTCTGGGCGCAACATGGGCTTAACACGTTGGGGCCCTATACTCGGAGGGTAACTTTATCCCTGCTATCGACATCCCTATAGCCGTACAACACAAATACTTGTTGTGGTTGCTATTTACAGGTCTGCATAGGGCATGCCGAAAGCTATGGGATGGTGTCCCGGTGGAGCCAGAGACTGATCCTATATTAGGATGCATTTTGATGGCGAATGAAAACCGAGGCCTTATGTCCTCTTTATACCGTTTGATTCCGACCTGCACGGTAGAGCCTCGGCTTAATGCTCGCTCTAAATGGGCAAGAGACTTGCAACTGCACATTACCAATGACCTTTGGGCAGATGTGTGTGCAAACATGAACAGTGTCATACAACTCAAGATTCCAGCCAATACAGTTGAAAATACTGCACTGCTACCACTACACACCAGACTGCGACTAATCTCGGGGGACTGAGTGGGTGCATGTCCCCAGTGTTACAGTGCAAATGCCAGATACTTCCACACGATATGGGACTGTCCATTGCTCCACCTTTTTGGAGGGATGTATGCATGATACTGTCGGAAATGATGGGCAAGTCTGCAAATCCTTCACCCGTTTCATATTTTTTAACCCACTCTGGGCTGCATGAGCAAATTTGTGAACCAGTGTTTCCTCCTTGCCAAGCAGTGTATTTTGCTGTGGTGGATGAGTGTACAACTCCCCACTAAAGATCTTTGGCTGAGAGACGTTGTGTGGGCTAATGATACGGAAGAACAATGGACAAGTATGCAGCCCGCCCAATCGACACTTGGGGCCGATTCAAAGTATAGGTCATCCAACAAACCCCTACTTTCACCAGTCTCTACAAAATATATTGCCCCCAGGGGCAGAAGATGCAATGTTTTTTTCTAGTGTGAAAGACACCACTGCAGTGTTACCTGCTACACGCTGCATGTCATAGGTACAATGGGCATGCCTGTAGCCATGCCTTCAGAAGAATGTTAGTGGAAAAGATGTACAGGGTGGCAGAGTCTCAAAGTGGAAATCTACAGAGAAGATACCACATGGTGAATTAATCTGAATTTTTAATAAGGGTCCTGATGAGGAAAGTATATGATGACTTATATAAAATTCAATGGTACGCATGCTGTCCTCTTTGCCGGAGAAGTACACAGAACGTTGGGAATATTATCACAAACAAAACACTTTACCGATTCAAAAATGGCGACACCTTCTGCGCCAATGTTTCCACTTGGTGTGACTCCAAGTCCCCCGATTAAACCTGCACATAAGTCACTGAAAAGACAAGAGAATAAAAAGTTCACTTATCAAAATGACGTAACATTGCTTTGAACATTTAGCACACTATTTCCACAAGCATTTTGTTAACATTTATTAACGCTACAGTGCCTGGGTACACATAGAAAATGATGCAGTCAAATGTACCATTTTCTTTTGTCTCTGCTTTTTGTGATTTTAAAGCAAGTATTGTTTTAGTTTTAGAGATGAGGCTCCATCAGGTCGGTCACACCACACTAATAAACTGAACTAGAACAATAAGAACCGTTCATTCAGAGACAACCGTTCAACCTTTTTCAATTCAACTTGAACAAGAATCCGGAACCAAGAGGAGCCTTTGCGTAACCCAACCACCCATGAGCGCCCTCTACTCCACTAACCGTGTGACTCCTCTGTGTTTTTCTACCTTAAAGTACTCACACAATCAACCCTCAGAGACAGACCTACAAGTATACCACACCAGCGAGTGTTGATAGATTCTACAAAATCAGACCTTTGGGGGTTGGGAGGCCACTCTAACATGGTGTACAAGGACACACAGAGTTTAGTCAAACCCAATTAAGATTGTTTGAGGCCATAAAGTATGGTATGTCTATAAATCGATTGGACGTACCAGTAGTTATGATTAATAAGAGTCAAAAAGTTAAAATTCAGGAAAGTAGAATCACTCAATCCCAGTCCTTCGGATAGTGATAGGAAGGGATCTGTGACCAGGCCTCCACCAACCAGTCAAAAAAGATTGATTTAGGGACAGGACATTTTCACCCATGTAACACTTTAGGAGAACAAGGGGTAAAGAAACATGTATGTAAGCATGCCCCTCTGACTGCGATTCGTCCAGAGAAAGCTGCTGGTGTTCTGGAATCCATTGGGAAAAACCTGTTCCGTGGTTGGTCCGGTCAAGGATGGCCCAGGGCTCTCAGGTGCAGAGATCACTTTCAACATCGGGATTTAGTTTTGGTTAGTTGCAATACTTTGGAATCGGTTACAGACAGCTTCCAGTAGTACACCCAAACAGACGAACATTAAGACTTCTGTGGGGCAGACCACCTCAGGACACCTCCAGTGATTGAAGGAGTGTTGAAACGGGAGTCACCACGGTCAGGCGGCAACCGGCGATCTTCAGGAGATTAACACAGGAGCAGGCCCAGCACAGCTTCCATTCAAGCGAGAAGGTTGAAAATGCAGGAGCAAGTGTCCTGTTCCATGAGCTGAAGATCCTCCAAGTATGCACTCAGACTGGCAACAGCTACAGCAAAGTAGCTCAGGAGGGATGTCCATGATTATTTTGATTATGAACATTTTGAATCCGAAAATTACAAATTCGAAATGTTCATAATGGCAATAATCACGAACATCACCCACGCCTGCTATACCCATTCCCTCCACCTTCCTGACACTAATACTTACCTCTGCTGTCCAAACTTGCCCGTTCTCCCTCACCCCAGTGATCACCCTGCGACGTGAATTCTGCCTCCCAATCTAGGGACGGAACTTCCGCCGCAGGGTGCTTTTCTTTCTTTTTTCTTCAAACTTTCTTTGTCCCCCGCTTTCCTGATGCCATTATAGCGACAAAAGGGCGGGAACACCACAGCTCCCCTTGTTCACTACATTTCTGTACATATTGTCTTTAGGTTTTGGTCTGCCTGACTTTCTCATCCTCTTTCTCACTCTCCTTAGACCCTTATCCTTTTCACTCCACAGATCATGGTCCAGTTGCCACCCTGTGCGGTATCACAACTCACATCTACACAAACAAGGCTTTGTTCTTTAAGACAACTATGGGGGTGATGTGCACAATAACATCACACGAGAAGTGTAAAACATTTGAGGTATGCAGTATGTAATCTTTCCATCTGTGCGTTGAATATTTTAAGCTTATAAAGGTAAAGAGCGGTTCCAATTGTGCATGTGTAAACAGTTCTTAAATGCAAGAATCTTGCTAGGCCACATATCTTCGTACACACCCATCCATTCCCATGTCTGACTCATTCTGCCACGTTCAATGGTTTTCTCTCATTGTATGACCAATACGTTCCCGTTAAGAGTTAGTCACCCAAATGATCTTTTGCTATCTAATGTATTGCATGCTCAGAGTCCCACTTCTAATGGAACACAATAAATAACAGGAGCAAATTAGCATTCATAACCCCTTCAACAGCAACAGAGTTGGGTCAGGAGCCTGCTGTGAAATAAAAACTAAATATATTACGTACATCTAATGTGGACATCTCCATGATCCATGAACTCACAAACATGCGCTCATATGTGTGAATGGTGTGAAATGGCCCGCAGATGCAGAAAACATTCACATCACTCAATTCAATGTATTCAGAAAAGGTTAACAGTTACAAGCGCCCAAAACAAAAAAAACAAAAAAAAAGTAAAGTTGCTGGTGATTAATGTCATGTGTTTGCAGTGTGTGCTTGTCCCCAATGGTTCAATAGTGCTTTAAAATAGTTATGTGATCAACATACAAGCAATGCGAAATAAAACGGCTATGTTCATAGATTCTTGACATTTACATAGGTGTTTGGTAGCCGAGGACCCGTGTTAGTACTGAGAATGTTGGTAATGTTCAGCCCGCTCCTACTAACCTTAGTGAGTTGATGTTTTTACAATAAATCCTTTTTTCCCTTGCATGGTCACACCCTTTCCCCTGCACACTCAGTTCTACTTACCCCGATCCTTGCTCTAGGGAGTTCAGACTTTTTAAAAAAACCTTTCTTTACTGGCCACTTTTTATTTTTAGATCGTTCTGCTCATTTACTGCATATGAAACTGAAAAAATACACTTTAATGTGGCCTAGCAACATCTCCTCTAGTCTCAGTGCATGAGCTATAGCTATAGCAGTCGTCTTCCCATTGGAATGCCTGCCTCATGCAATACACCTTATGTCCATTCACACCATCAGTTCCCTCTACTTATTTTCTTCTATGTACATTTAAATGATCATACGTCTATATATGATATATGGTTCAAATCATGAACCGATTTGGTGACCGACTACAATCTGGCGTTATTTTTCTGGTGCCTTTTCCAACAGATCTTGCCAAAGTACCTCTTCACATGCAAATAATCATTGCACTTGCTCTCCAGATTGCCACAGAATACACAAAATAATGAAATAATGCTAAAACCCTTGTTTTTTTGGTTAAAAATCTGGAACTCAGAAGCCCCAGCTCTTTATAAAGAGGGTATCCATGATGTTCTGCAGACCAATGAGGCAACTCATTGCCCTAGTTTAAATATGTTAGGCATATGCTCTATGACATAGGTCTGGAAATTATTTAGCATGAACCCACCAAATTTGGTGCATTTTCTAGAGATTGCTTTTTAAGATTAGGTTCTGTTGGATAAACTAGAGATGTAGGCTTCTCTTGCCATCTGTCATCTAAATACATGGGGGTAAAAACTCTACTGGGCATGGCACTCTATCCTGATTTTCCCTATCCAATACGTGAACAAATCTTATATGCAAAAGTTTGCTTAGGCATATTGCGGTTAGCCACCTTTGGGGGTACTGTCTTTACACCTAAATGCCCCCTCTGCAAACCACGTCATAAAGACATATTGGGCCTCATTACAAGTATGGCTGTAAGGCAACAACAGCGCTAGTATCACTACCGGCAGAGTTGCTACCGTACCGCCATACTAGGGGTTCTGCTCGCGGGTGCCCTTGCAGCCACCATGTCTGACCTGGTGGCCGTACCGGCACCTGCAAGCAGAACATGATGGTAGCAGCGGTGCCGTTACTAACGGTGCTACCACCCTCCCCATCCCCATTGAGCCCTATGGGGCTCATATGGTAATGGGGATGTACCGGGCCCGGCACCCACGAAAGGGCAATTACCGGGTCCGACAGGGCCAGAATAGCCTGTTAAGGCTACCTCCAACCTCGTAATGAGGCCCATTGCATTTTTTGTTTGAATGCCCTTTATATCAAGGTCCTAGACACAAGTGCTGGAAACCGATTCTCAATTCTTACCATATTATAACTAGTAGAGGAGCAATCAAGTTACTGAAATCTAGCTGTGTCATGACAATGTTTTATGCAGTATCACCTTTTTATTTTAAACAAATGTCTTTTTTAGGAGGCATAGGTTTGAGGTCAGATCACTGTTTCTTCTATGAGGATTTAATTTTTGAAATTTTGGATATTAATTGCCCGAGTTTGTTAATGCGACCTGCGTTTTTGTCAATGTATGGAAAAGCTTGAAATTGAATTATGCAACTATCTGATCCTCCAACATTGCGCTCCACCACCCTCCTGTTGATCCTGAGGAGTTTAGCTACTCCCACTTAGTGCTGCTGCAGGCGGTTTCTGAGCACCAAGCTACGTTGGTTTTGGAAGGTGCACTTTCTCCACGCAGTGGACTTTGGGGACTGCAAAAGAATGAGTCAATAAAAACACTTGGTTCTATGACTAAAGCCCAATATCTAGTACTAATTGCTTGATAGAAAAGACTTCAGATAATTTAGGAAAAACAAGCAAACCTTCAATTCCAACGTATTTCATTGGAAGAATATTCTAGAGGTGTTAAGTCCAAAAGCTGCAGGTCCTCCCATCATGTCTGAACTTTTTTATCGATGAATGCGATTAAAAAGGGGCTGCCAATGATCGGAAATCTCTGCGGGGCATGTGTTCATCTTGTGTAAACCTAGTCGATGATGGTAGATGCCTATTGTTGCGCACAAAGTGTCTCAATTACAGTCACAGAGACGGCAGCAGGCAACCAGTCCAGGAACTTGGGAACTAGCATCATATGTTCCAGCATTTAAAATGTAGTAGACAGGTCGTTTTCACAGAAGAACAAGTTACTTACCAACTGGTAGCGTTCTTTCAATTGGATGTTCCTCCAACGTATTCCCCATCTTTGATGTATTCCATCAGCTTCAGCAGCTTCGGAATATTTTTTTTTCGGCAGAGGGTGCCGTGCGTCGATGTCGTCGAGTCGATGGTCCCTCGAAGGCCTCCGTCGAGGGTGACGTCATTGGGTGTATAAGTAGCACGCATGGCACCCGTTGGCCTCAGTTCTGTTTTTCCCCCTTTCATTATCGATTTTCCATTGTGCAGACTGTGCCAGTAGACAGGTATTTTGCCTTGCGAGAGTTGGAGTGGCAACAGCCTGGGAAAAATCTACAGATGGGTAGGTTGGGAGGGCGATGAGGAATACATTGGAGGAACATCCAATTGAAAGAACATTACCAGTTGGTAAGTAACTTTTTCTTCGAGTGGATTGTGTCCTCCAATGTATTCCTCATATTTGATAGACTCCCAAAGCAGTAAGGATAATTCTTATGGAGGAGGGATTAGATTTTTTTAAACATGTTTTCAGATGGCTGAGTATAGGACTGCTCTACCAAAATTAAACTCCTTAGATTGGGAAGCATCTAGGTTGTAGAATTTTGAAAAAGTATGCAGCGATGACCAAGTCGCTGCTTCACAAATAGACCTTAAAGGAACACCTCTTTGCAGGGCTGTAGACGAAGCGATGCCCCTGGTGGAATGAGCCCTTAAACCTTCTGTTGGGTCTTTTCCCGCCAGTCTGTAGCATTCAGCAATGCAATCCAGCGTGATATTGTCTGTTTTGTTACTGATTGACCCAATTATTTTCCTGTGTAGCCAAGAAACAGTTGGTTGTCCAATCTAAGCCTAGAAAGCCTAGAGATATAAAAGCGTAAAGCTCTTTTTGGATCTGTGTAATCTTTCCTCCTCCTTACTAGGATGGGGTGGAGGATAGAATGCATGTAATACAATTTTTTGATTTAAGTGAAACTAGATACCACTTTTGGTAAAAATGAGGGTTTAACCTTCAAAACAACCCTGTCCTTATAGAACACAGTATAGGGTGGCGCAGAAGACAGTGCCTGCAATTCGCTCACTCTTCTTGCAGATGTTAAAGCTACTAGGAAAGCAGTTCTCCATGTTAGGAATCTTAATGGACACGTGTGCAAAGGCTCAAGAGGAGCAAACATTAAGAATTTTAGGGCCAAATTGAGATCCCAAATTGGTACTTGAAATGGGTGAGGAGGAAACACATTATTGAGTCCTTTTAAAAATGGTACAATCAAAGGAATTTTGAAATAGGAGCATTCTTCCGGCGAGCGCTTGAAGATGGAAAGCGCCGCAAGATAACCTTTAATGGTTCCAACATTCAGACCTCTATGTGCTAGGGTCAGAAGAAAATATAGTAATTCCGGAATAGAACATAAAGGATCGACATTCTTTTCTCTGCACCAGTTGCAAAACTTTTTCCAACGGCAACGGTATAGAGACTTTGTTGCTGGTCTTCTTGCCAAAAGCAACACCTCCATAACGTCATCTGGAAGGTTCCAATCCCTGTATCTCATCCTTTCAGATACCAAGCATGAAGGTTGAGCGTTTTGACCTCTGGGTGGAGAACCTGACCATCCATTTGAGAGAGAAGGTTCTCTCTCTGAGGAAGAGGAGAGATGGACATGTCTAGAAGGTCCGGGTACCACGTTCTCCTGGCCCCAATCCGGGGCAATTAGGATAATACGGTTTCCGAACCATCTCAGTCTCCTGATGACCCGAGGAATGACAGGAATCGGAGGGAACGCATACAATAGTGAGAAATTCCACTCCACCACAAATGCGTCCCCCAGTGCTCCTCTCGGGGGAAATTCCCTTGAGCAATACCTTTTGCATTTTCGGTTGATACTGGTCGCAAATAGGTCTACCTGAGGGTCCACCAAAGGGCGAAGATCTGTAGAATGACTTCCTGAGCCAGTTCCCACTCGTGGGACACTGCTCTGCCTGCTCGGAACATCTGCCGTCATATTCTCCTCCCCGGCTAGGTGAACTGCTGTTAGAGATTCCTTCTCGAATTGCCCAATACCAGAGCTGCATTGCCTCTCTGCACAGAGGTAGTGACCCTACACCTCCACTTTTGTTTAGATAATGCATGGCCACTGTGTCGTCCATCGTCATCAGGACATTCCTCCCTCTGACAGATGGCAGGAAAGCCTTTAGCGCTAGTCTGATTGCTCTCAGCTCCAAAAGATTGATATGTAGTTTGGACTCCGATAGAGACCAACGACCGCCGATTGTCAGATCGTTGGCATGAGCTCCCCCACCCCTTGAGTGAGGCATCCGTCACTACTGTAATCTCCGGCCATGGTTGCCAAAAGGGTTCTCCTTTCAGAATTCTCTGAACAAGTCCACCATAGAAGATCCCAATGAACTTTGTACGGAATATGGAGAAGATCTGTCATTCGACCTGAGAACTGGGACCATTGAGTCTTTAGAGCCCATTGAAGGGATCTCATTCTCAGGCGTGCCTCTGGCACCAGAAAAATGCAGGATGCCATGAGGCCGAGCAACCTTAAGAAGTCGTAAGCCTGAAGATTTTGGGCGTTTTGGAATTTGGAAATCATCTGAAGAATGTCTTGAGCCCTCGAACTGGGAGGCGAGATCTTTCCCAGGGACGTGTCTAACACAGCACCTATATATTGGAGCCGTTGAGAAGGTGTCATTTGTGACTTCTTGAAATTGAGGGAGAAGCCCAGACTGTGGAGGAAGTGGCAGGGGACTTTCAGGTGATCCAGTGCCTGTTCGCCAGATCGTGCTCTGATCAACCAATCGTCCAGATAGGGGTAGACATGAATCCCCCCCCCTCTCCTGAGGTGTGCTGCCACTACTACCATCAATTTGGTGAAGACCCTCGGGGCGGAGGTCAATCCGAATGGAAAGACTCGAAACTGATGATGTGAGTCGCCAACCACAAACCTTATGTATTTTCTGTGCTTGAGAGGAATCGGCACATGAAAATAAGCATCCTGTAGGTCCAAAGACACCAACCAGTCCTGAAGCTGGAGGGCCTGAAGGATCTGAGAAAGAGTGACCATCTTGAACTTGTCCTTCCCGTGGAACTTGTTCAAGTGTCTTAAGTCCAGGATGGGTCTCAGTCCTCCGTCCTTTTTGGGGATCATAAAATATGGGGAGTACCATCCCATGTTCCTCTGCGCTGCAGGTACCGGTTCTATAGCACCTTTCTCCAGCAGGGTTAGAACTTCCTGCTGTAGGAGCGGGTCTGGAAACGTCAAAGGGTGTCTCCCTGGTGGATTGCTTTGAGGTTGCGTTAGAAAAGGAAGACAGTAACCTTGGGCTATTATTTCTAGAGCCCAAACATCTGAAGTAATGGCTCGCCATTCTTGCAGATGCTGTGTCAGCCTGCCTCCTACAGGTGTTTTGTGTTGCAAGTCCTCAAAGTGTTTTTGTAGCGGTTGCTGCAGCCGCCGATGGCAAAGAGGCTGTAGATGGAGCTGGCTTTGGACGTTTTGCTCGTCCACCGCGAGTGGCCTTTCTTTGACCCCTTTGACTGGCCATTCCTCTCGGTATTCCATATGAGTAGTAACGATGGGATTGTCCCCTCCAAGATTGATCTGTCGTACGAAAGGGCTGAGGTTGCCTGATAGCAGCTCCCAATGACTTAGCAGCTGCCTTTGAGGTCTGCAACCTCTCAAGGCTCTCGTCCGCCTTGCTGCCAAAAAGGTGAGACCCGTCAAAGGACATGTTCAGAAGACGGTTCTGTAAATCTGGTGCAAAACCCGACTTCTGTAACCATGCAAATCTACGCATTATTGTGCTAGTAGCCATGGACCTGCTCACACTATCAACAGTGTCCGAACCAGATTCAAGGGATTCCTGCATAGCTTCCTTTCCATCTCTAACAATGGCTAGGAATCCTTCCCTTTCTTCCCCTTCTGGTATGTGCTCTGCCGCCATTGCAATGCACTCCCAAAGAGTGTACGAAAACTTTACCAAGGCACCTGGGGAGTTGGCGGATTTTAATGCCATGCTCCCAGCTGAAAATACCTTCCGCACCCAGCCATCCACACGCTTATCGTCCCTGTCTGGAGGGATAGACGGGTACGCAAGTTTGTTAGAAGTTGTGGCTGCCTGTCTGTCTAAACTTTCGGGAGTGGGATGTTTAGACAGATGGCCGGGGTCGCTGCTGGCAGGGTGGCATTTTGAAGTAAGGGATTTATTCACTGGAGGAATAGAATCCGGCGTCTCCCAATTTTTGGCCACCCTATTTTGTAAGGCCACATGGAAAGGCAGAATTGGGTCTTCAGTAGGACCATGGTCCAGTATGTCTGTAAAATCATCTTGGACAAATTGGGCTGTAGGCCTGGCCCAGCCCAAATAATCTACTACCTTAGTCATTAACTGACGGTATGATGGGTTTGCATGTTCACCTGGCTCTGGTCTACCAAATTCATTTTCTGGGGACGTATCACTACCACTTGCATTGTGTAATGATTCAACCAAATCCTTCATCCTGCTTTCCTCTGAAATCAGGCATTCAGGATCATTTGGAGTACCAAATTCAAGCACAAAAGGTACATTTTCCTCATCGGATCTTTCTTGTTCATCAAAAATTGAGATCAAAGATTTGAAAAACTCCTTCCTAGGCAGAGGCTTGAAAACCTTCTCTGGAGGAGGTAGAGGAGTGCTAATGGGTCCTGAATGCAACCCAGGTGTTTTAGCCTTTTCTCTCTCTCTTCCTAGCTGATCTTGTCGAGCTGGAAGTTTCGGCATCGAGGGCTTCGCCGTCGACAAAGGCATCGATAACGTCGACGTAGTACCCAACTTTGACGGCATCGGTTTGGGGGGGGCCAAGGCACTCTTCGAAGACCTGCCCTTCGAGGTATGTTCGGTCTCGGACGGCGTTGGTGACCTCGAGCGGTCGACTCGAGCGATCTTTTTCACTCAACGTCCTAGAAGGTTCTCTACCCTTCCTCCTTCGATCAGCCGGGCTCGAGGGCGCGAGTGTCAGAGCGATAAAGCTCTCGGCCGGCTTCCGAGGAAGGCGCGGACCGAGGCTTCGCTTTCTCGAACACCTCCATCATTTTTACTCAAAATGCTTCCCATTCCACGGATGAATGTTTTATGGGACATTTCATCCTTTTTGGGGATTCGTCCGAAGACGAAGTGGAGGGGGATCTGTGGCGTTGTTGCTTCGATTTTTTCGTCGAAGACGAGCGATGGGAACCGCTTCGGGACCTAGACCGATGCCTTTCGCGTCGAGGAGATTTCTCCTCACGGGACTTCGACTTGACGCTAGAAGCTTTTCGGTCGGATTTACGACCTACCTGCAGTTTTCCCCTCCTCTTTTGCAAGGCTTTCCCAGTCATCGCTTGACACTTCGTACAGGCCTCCATGTCGTGGCCTTCTCCATGGCACCATAAGCACTCTCGGTGCGGATCGGTAATCGACATTTTTGAGCCGCACGTTTTACATTTCTTGAAACCCGATTTCGGGGTCATGGTCGGCGTCGATAACGAAGACATATTTCGTTATTTATTCTTTCTTCACAAAGTCGAGGCGTGCCGAATCTCCGAAGCAACGTACACTGCGGAAAAACGGAACTGAGGCCAACGGGTGCCGCGCGTGCTACTTATACACCCAATGACGTCACCCTCGACGGAGGCCTTCGAGGGACCATCGACTCAACGACATCGATGCACGGCGCCCTCTGCCGAATTTTTTTTTTCGTCCGAAGCATCTGAAGCTGATGGAATACATCAAAGATGAGGAATACGTTGGAGGACACAATCCACTCGAAAGAATGCTACTGATACAGCGGCACTGGCCAAAGAGAGAAAGATGTGCTTCAGGGTTCTAAGTGACTTTGCATTTGGCTACAGTGAACTTAAGCTAGAATTGCCTAGATCGCTCTCCCGGCTTTTCTCACTCACTTTGTCTGCCATTACGATCAAGTTATTCCTTTGCATCTTTTGCTAGCAGGCGATCCTTAGCTACAAGCTCCTCGCCGATATAATTTACGATGCATTGAAGGGCACCTGAGAGAAGCAGTTCCAGCAGTACGGAATTTCCATTTCCTCGGAAACGACGCCACTTACCATTAATCCAGCTAAAATCTAAATGTATCCACCCAACTCCCATCATAAGGTGGTTTTAACTGATTTCCAAGTAGAGCACATGCTCTGATTTAGTGTGGCCACTCGGACAAAATGGCCTTTTCTTTAGAAGGGATTCTCTTAATTGTCCCACCGCCATCATCCAGCTGGCGGACCTGTTACTGTCAGTCTTCTCTATGCTCCCAACTTAATGGGGGCTCTTGCCCTCTAGCAAGCAATTGAACAGTATTATCACTGATATTGTCCCCACTTCCTAAGATCCTACAGTATCCTAGGATGCATCTAGTCTTTTGCCTCATCTGCATTCCTTCTCATGTTAACGAGCAAGTATCCACCATCTTCTATGCTACGTTATGAATTTTCATAAAGTGCGGTCCATCACCAGCTAGGGCATCATGGGGCTGGACAACAGACTAAGAGGAAGCAGAAAGATAAATGAGAGAAAAATGTAAACCCACGTTAGGCCAAAAAGAGAACAGTTTTAAGTGTGCAGCAAAAAAACAGGCGATTATCCAGTGCACAAAGCTTGGGGGGCAAAATGTTCCAAAGAGAAGATGCGGCCACTGAAAAAGTGTGACGCCCCAGGCGAGCCCTTAAACCGAGGAACTACGGTGTGACAAGGTTGCAGCAGACCGAATTTAAGCTGCAGATACTCCGACCCTCTACCATAAAAAGCTTTGTTGACCAGGCAAAGTGCTTTAAATTTAAACCGCTGAGCCACCGGGAGCGAATGTAGATGTCCGAGGATGGCAGAGGCAGACGCAAGGCGGGGGAGCTCCTACGGCCATACATGCTGCCGAATTTTAAATAATCTGAAGCAGATAAGCAGGTTCAGCAAAATAGAGAGTTACAGTAGTCCATAGATCCCGCAACTAACGAGGAAACAACCAGAGGGCGAAGATGATAGTCTTGTATGTAGTCTCAACACGGTCTTCTGTTGTAAACATTGAACATATGCAACTGATCATATATCTTCTATTGTCTAGTCCTCTCCACACACTTCCATTTCCACACAATTACTCTTTTCACTGACATATCTATTAACATGAGGTGAGGCTTTGCCAGTCTATACATGCACCAATCCGGTCCTGATGATGTCTGCATGCCTGATGTAGCCCCCCTGTTACACGAGGTGAGGCTTTGCCAGTCTGTATACGTGCACCTATTTTGTCCCTATGATTCTGCATGCCTGATGTAGCCCCCCCGTTACATGAGGTGAGGCTTTGCCAGTCTCCATGCTTGCACCAATGTAGTCCCTATGATGTCTGTATGCCTGATGTAGCCCCCCCCCGGTAACATGAGGTGAGGGTTTTCCAGTCTGTATACATGCACCTATCCGGGCCCTACGATGTCTGCATGCCTGATGTAGTCCCCCTCGTAACATGAGGTGAGGCTTTGCCAGTCTCCATAATTGCACCTATTTTGTCTCTATGATTCTGCATGCCTGATATAGCCCCCCATTAATTGAGGTGAAGCTTTGCCAGTCTGTATACTTGCATCTATTTTGTCTCTATTTAGTTTAATTTGTTTATTTATTTGTAGAGCGCATTTAACCCGCAGGTATGTAGGCGCTTCTACTTGAATACAAAGTTGCAGATACAAGGCAGATAGAAATTGACTTAAATTACATACAAATACCGATACCAATTATATAGCAATTGAATTGAGGTACATACCATGTCCGGACAAGGTTGCAGGAGAAGGCACTGAGTAATTAGTACAGAGTGGCAGGGAGTGCAAGATAGTTTTGCTGAGTGAAGAGTCAAGCTTTTACACTGTTTCTGAAGGACCAGAAGGATGGTTCTGCTCTGAGTGTTAGGCAAAGCGTTCCACAGTTTGGCTGCTAGTACAGGGAAGCTGGATCCCCCCCTGACTTTTGTAATTTGAATGTTGGAATGTTCAGGCGGTGTAAATAATTAGATCTGGTAGGTCTAGTAGATTGGCTCCTGGTGAACACATCAGCCAAGTATTTTGGAGCCGTATTGGACAGGCATTTATGAGTGATTACTAGTGTTCGCAGTGACATTCTATGATGTCTGCATGCCTGTTGTAGCCACCTGTAACATGAGGCGAGGCATGTCCATGTTTGCTTTCACCTACCGACACTATGCTGTAATTCCCATGTGTGTCCTTGTACCTACAAATTGTAAGGAACAAGTTATTTAGCTGTAACTGTTGTTCTCCAGCATGGCCCTGGCATGGATTCACATGCTCATGAATATTCCCAGTCATCAGGCTGGGAGTCCTCAGGAAAAGAAAAAACAGTTTCACTTTCACTTACAAACTGCCTTTCTCCTATAAATCAATCACTGAGCTCTGGGTCATACTGCCCCCAGGCCATGACAGCCCTTTCCCCAAGCCCCTCCTCTGGCAGCCATCTTCAGATTTGGTAGTACATAAAGTGGCAGTATGATCAAGAAGAGCCGCAGAGGGGCAGGAGGGAGGGTTTGCATGTGAATCCATGCCAGACCCATGCTGGAGAACAACAGTTCCAGGTAAGTAACTTCTTCCTTCTCCAGCATGGGGTTTGGCATGGATTCACATGCTCATGAAAAAGAAAACATAGCAGTACATACATACACAACCACGGGAGGTGGCAAGGCTCAACAGAAGCAATTACTCTTACCTCCTTACCAGGCTCACCTTCAAGCGAACAGGTTGCGTAGCAATGCTTGGCCGTCTCTGGACTCCTCCCTGGAATCCCTGTTGATGCAGTAGAATTTTGTGAAGGGTGTGCAAGACCTCCACGTAGCAGCTCTGCATATGTCCAGCAGGGGCAGACCAGACAGGAACGCTGTCGTAGCAGCAATTGCTTAGGTAGATTGGGCTCTCAGACGGCCAGGCAACGGTCGGTTCACCATCCAGTGACAATGAGTGATGCAGCTGGAGAGCCACCTGGAGATGGAAGCCTTGGACAATGCCTTCCCATGGTTTACAGGACCAAAGTTCAAAAAAAGCTGAAAAGTCTTGCGGAAACTCTTTGTGCGGGCCACATAAAACGTCAGCGCTCGGGCCACATCCAGCAAGTGCAAAGTCCTTTCAGCCGGCGACAAAGGTGTCAGAAAAAACACACGTAACACCAAGGGCTTGTTGAGATGAAATTCCAACGGAACATTGGGCATGAAGGAGGGGTGCGTCCGAAGCGCCACCCTTGTCTCATGGAAAATCAAGTAAGGTTGCTTGCAGGACAGAGCCTGTATCTCATCTACTCTCCTGGCAGAGATGATGGACAAGAGGAAAGCTGTCTTCCGAGACAGGAACTTAAGTGGCGCCTGATGCATCAGCTCGAATGGGGCCCACCCATGAGCCTAGTCAGCACCACTTTGAGTTCCCACGCTGGGGCAGGAGCCTTCACTGGCGGGAACTAACAGAACAATCCTTTGATGAATCCTTCACTAGACGGCGCAACCAAAATAAACCATCCCGGAGATCTGGTGTAGCGGGAGATAGCCGCCAGATGCACCTTGATGGAGGCGTGCGCCAGCCCCGACTCCGCCAATGATAACAAGTATGGAAGGACTTGGGGGGGCTCTTGACCCTTGGGAGGGTTAATCTTCTGCGACCGGCACCAGATCGTGAAACGCTTCCATTTGTGTCCATAGCACTTCACAGTCGTTGACGCCCTTGCCTTGGTGAGGACTTCCCTGCAGTCCGCAGGCATCTCGTGCCCACTGAAATCTAATGCTGCAGTAGCCAGGCCTTTAGGTTCAGCGATCCCAGATCATGGTGCAGGATTGCACCGCCTTCCCTGGCGAGCAGATCTGCGACCACTGGTAGCTTGACTGGATGGGACGCTGACATGCTGAGAAGGTCTGGGTACCAGATTTGCCTCGTTGACGCTGGTGCGATGAGGATCATCCCCCACTGGCCCTGTCCGAGTTGACTGATGACTCGTAGTAGCAGCTGCGGCAACGGAGGCAAAGCGTACAGAAACATGGCTTCCCAGGGGAAGGGGAATGCATCCCCATGCTCCCCATCTGGGGGAACCTGCGGCGAACCTTCGGCACTTGGTGTTTGTCGCCGTCGTGAACAGTACGATCTGGGGATTGCCCCACTTGAGGAAGAGATTGTCCACTTGATCCTGCCGAAGCTCCTACTCATGACAAGCACGAAGCTCCCTGCTGAGGGAGTTGGCGACAGTGTTTTTTACTCGTGCCAGGTGAAAGGGAATGAGGAACATCCCATGGGCGACGGCCCAGTGCAACAACTCCTGCGCCTCTCTGGAGAGCGCCGGGGACCTGGTGCCCCCCTGCTTCCGGATTTAAAACAGTGTGGTGGTATTGTCCGTGAAGACCCTCACCCCTTTGCCCTTGAGGGACGGAAGGATTGACCTGCGGGCCCAAAACACTGCCTGTAGTTCTAGGACATTGATGTGCAGCGCCTTCTCCTCCGGCAGCCCCATTCCTCTGGCATGGAGACGTCCGGTGTGTGCTCCCCATCTTTCCAGCGAGGCATCTGTCGTGACAGTCTGCTGGTATGGAGGGCTCTGGAAGTCTGTGCCCCCGGCGATGTTGGAGTGCATGCCCCACCACCTTATCGCTCGACGGAACTCCTCGCCGAGCACGATCCGATCTTTGAAATTTCCAGATACTTGGATCCAACGGGCATCCAAGAACTCCTGGAGTGGTCGCATCCGCAACCTTCAGAGCCGGACCAGGTAGATGCAAGACCACATGCCGAACAGCGACTTCATGGTCCTCACCGTGGCCATCTTGAGTGCCAACAGCTGTTGCACTTTCCCCAAAAAGGCTGCTATCCCCTCCTCCGACAGAGCCGCCAGACGGGCCACTGTGTTGAACCTGGACCCCAGGAACAGCACGTTCTGCGATGGAGTTATGCAGGACTTTGCTTAATTCACAGAGAACCCCAGATCGTTCAGCAGCCCGACGATCCTCTCCGTGTGACCGATGGCGAGGTCATTCGACTTTGCCCGGATGAGCCAGTCGTCGAGGTAAGGGTATACATGAATTCCCTGTAGCCGTAGATCGGCCGCCACTTGCGCCAGGCACTTTGTGAAGACTCTGGGCGCCGGCATCAGTCCGAAGGGAAGAGCCTTGAACTGGTAGTGCTTCCCTTGCACGACGAAGCACAGGAACTTACAATGTTTTACGTGAATGGGGACGTGGAAGTACGTGGCATCCAGATTGTTAGGCAGAAACCTGTGCAGTTCCCTCTGGGACCACTGCAAAAGATTTAGGACTACAGGCGTTTGGCAGTAAACCCACTTGGTAGCAGTCTGTACCACGCAGATTTACTTGGTAGCTGTGGCTGAGCAGTCAGACTTCCCTCAAGAAGAGTTAGGCAGTATACAGAGTATTCACAATAGGTCAAGAGAACACAGTAGAACAAGTAAACCCTGACCAGGGCTTGGTGTAAAAGAGAGATAATTATTTATTTAAAACCACATCTAGAAAAACACACAGGCACTAATAGTAAGCAATTCAAAAACACGGTCACTAAAAGATATACACTCCCTTAAAAGAATATTAGACAAGTCTTAAGTAAAGCCCCACTTATTTTCAGACAGCGGTGAGCGCTTAACATAGCTGGCACTCTAATAATTCGTTTTAAAAAAGGAGAGAAGAGCAGAGAACAAGTTGAAACAGATCCCAACACTTACCAGAACATAACAAGAGAGGAAGGCAGAGTAAAACCGTGAAGTGAGAGTTCAAGAGGTCGGATCCACCTTCAGAGGATCCAAACGAATTGTGTCCAAGATCACACGGTTGCAGTGCACAAGTCTTGTAAAGGTTCAAAAAGGAGTTGGACCAAAGAAAGGGACCAGTTAGAGGGTCAAAGCGGCCAGCCCAAACCAGAAGGTTAAGGAGTTATTACCTTGTTGCAATCTTTAGAAAGGGAGGCCTGGCGGACACGGTACCTTAAAGTGGTGAGAACGCTCCAGCGGGGGGCAGTTGTTCCTGGCAGCGGATGCAAGTTGGTGCTTCGTCCGAGGGGAAGAGAGGATCTCGTCGTGGAGGAAGACAGGAGTCTGTTGCACTGCCAGGGAAGAAACCAGCCGCGGAGTTTCTCAGGTACAAGGAGCGGTCCAGTGATTCGCGGTTCAGTGGTGAGTGGCTATCCGGCTGCCGGGGTGCTTGGGACGAGCAGTTCGACCACAAACCGGGCTGGGGTGCGAAGAAAGGAAAACTGGTTGTGCCCACCAGTCAGGGGAAGAAGCCTCTTCAGCCGGGAGATCTTCTCTGTCGTCGGGAAGTGGTGAGTCGGTTCTGCAGAAATCCACCGGTGGCGTCGTCGTGGTAGGTCGGCTCAGCTTCTCCCTCATCGGATGCTCAGGTCCTGTGGCGACTTCTGAAGTTCCTGTCCCCAAAGCCCTGCTTTTATGCAGCATACCCCCATTCACTCAGCCTAGCCGTCAATCAAACATGCTAAGTGGTGGGCCAATCACACAAGAGTGCGACTTGAGTTACAAAGATAACTCAGTCCCGGGTGCCTAAACCCCCTCCCACACCCCCTGTGGTACCCAGACAGAGTGGCACCACTTTTGGAGGCTTCTGTGGAGAACAAAAAGTGGAACAAAGGGCTTGACTTGGGTTGGAGTCACAGAAGAGAACACAAACGCCATTTTTGAATCGAGTCTTGGTAAAAAATACCAACCGGAGAATTAATATTAATTAAATAAACCGGCGGTATGTTCGAGGCTATGAGAATTAAATAATTAAAGTTGGTAGCCTCGAACAACGGGAAAATCCCATAGGAAAATATTTGCGGTCGAATATAAAAAGTAGTTTCCACTGCCACCAGCCAAAACTCGATCAGGGGGGACGGAGACGTGCCCCCTCGACTAACAGACCCAGGGGAAATTGAATTGCCCCGACCAGTATGTCCACAATATGATGGTTTGTACTGGTTTCTGTTAATAATTTGGAACTAGTAAAGCCAATGGTGACTTTACATGCCCTGGGAGACAGTAGTCAGTCCCAGGGTATGGAGTCTATGGTGGGGTGTCACTATGACACCCCTGTGTTACTGCACGGAGGGTGCGGTGTAACACACATAGGAAAAACACATGAGACCCTATGGAGTAAAGGACCCCATATCCCATAAAACACATTACCAATCACAGGAATACCATGAATCATGCCCAAGAGTGGGAGAAAAAGAGTCACTCTTGGCAGGAGAAAAAAACTCCAGAAATCCAGCAAAGCTGCTGGGGGACTCACTAGGTTAGGAAATTCAGGCTAAAGAGAGAATTCTCCCTAACACAGATCCAACGACGAAAGAAAGTCTCCCTCCTCCAGTCGCCAGAGTACGTGCTGCAACATGACCATGCTGAATTTCTGGGATTTGATGAACTTTTTGAATCGTCGTAGATCGAGAATGGACCTCCAGCCCCCGGTCTTCTTTCTTACCAGAAATTATCTTGAGTAAACTCCGGAGCCCCAGAGTCGCTTCGGCACCAGTTCCTCACCCCTTTTCCCAAACTTCCAGCAGCAGCTGAGGGATGTGTTATTCCTGTCGGGCCACCGGTGGTATTCGCAGACGCTTTTGTTGAAACGCCAAGGTGTGTCCGTGGATGAGAGCGTCCAGCACCCATCGATCAGTGGACATGTTCTCCCACACGCTGATGAAGTTCGCCAGCCGACCTCCCACGTGGATTCACGCCATACATCTAGGCTGGTTGTGTCCTGCGTTGAAGCTGGCGCGTCGCCCTGGGAGCCTTGACAAAGACAGTGGTCGCCTCTAAAGGCCTTCAAGCGACCCCTGTAGGCATCCTGGGTCATGGAATGGGAGGGTTGGCGGTAAGAGGACGATCCACCACCAAAACTCTTCGAAAACCTCCCCGACTTTCCTCCTGAGGGACAAAAGGATGGACATTGCTGCTGCAGCGTGAAGAGGGCACGGGTCGTCTCTGTGTCGGCTTTGATGACCTGAAGAGATAAGTCGACTGCCTTTCCGAAAAGATTGTCTAACGGCATGTCCATGACCCTCATCTGGACCTCTTGTCTGAAGTCGGTGGCCTTCAGCCAGCCACGACGACGGAGGCAAACCCTGTTCCCCATCTGGCAGGACCCTGTGTCCACAATGTCCACGGCCACAGTGATGACGTGGTTAAACTCCACTTCGCCCTCCTGAAGAATCTCCATTGCCTCTACCCGCTTGTCCTCAGGGAGGAAATCCAGGATCAGAGCCATCTTGTACCATAGCTCCCAGTCGTACCTGGCCAGGATCGCCAAGTCTTTGGCAGCCTTGACCCTTATCACTGCCGATTAAATGACTGTCCCACAGCGTCCAACTTCTTCCCCTCGCCGTACGGGGGCACCGAGGTTGACTACAACGGATTGGATGATTCCTTCCTTGCCGCAGACGAGACCGCAGAGTCCGGCGAAGGTTGCAGCCGCAGACATTTGGGTGCAGACTCTGACACTCTGTACTTCTTAAGCCAGTCGCTCTTCGTTAGGGCCAAGGAGGAGTTCTTCAGAAGTGCCAGCCCCTCATACCAGACGTCATCCAGGAGCGGTACCGACAGAATAGATTTCCTCTTCACCTCCTGGCGTCGGTACAGGAAGCCTTCCTTTTTCTTCTCGTCCGGGGTGAGCTGAAAAAGTCTGACGCACGGGCAATCATGGAATGGAAGGATCCCACATTGACCAGCAGAGAAGCCCTTGGTGGCGGAGAGAGGCCACCGTCGTTGGTGTTCATAGTTGCTCTCTGTCCCGGTCTCCATGGGGGGAGGGGGAGGTAGTGATGGCTGGAATGGAGGCGTAGGGTGCCTCTTCCTTTTCTTCAGGGGAGGTGGCCCGTGACAATGGGGTCCCCACCGGTGGAGCCACTGGCGGTGCGGTCGGCATCCTCTTCTGAATCTCCGACACCAGATTGTGGAGGGTCGAGAGAATATCCTGTGACAGATCCCTGTTGGCTGCTTGGGGGGACAGGAACACTGGGTCCATCACCTGTGTCGTCGCCCCTGCCCAGTTGTCATCGTCGCCACCTCCGGCCTTTGACTCCTTGACGTTCTTGTAGTCACCCATTTCCTCCATGATGGTGTGGATGGAAACAACGTCTTCCTCATTGGACGATGAAATATCCATGCCCTGTAGCTCTTCCACTCCCCTCTTCGGGTCCTGAGGGGTCGGCTGAGGTCCGGCATCCTTTTCTCCGGGGTCTTCTCCGCCAGCCTGGCTGAAGCCTCCCGTCTGGGAGGGAGTGCCACTCTGGCCGCCACCGGGGCACCCTTGGCCGAGAGGGCAACGCAAGCATCTCGATTGCAGAGGACGTTTTGGCCTGGATCACCTGGGCCTGCGGGACAGACACCTTGTCCTGCCTGGCCTTATCTGACTTATCCCGCAGCTTCCCCGGGGTAGCTGAATTTCTCCTCAATGAAGAGCTGGAGCGGTGGCTGGAGTTCGAGGCACATGGAGACGATGAATGCTTCCTGACAGTCGCGGGACTCGCTTGCGCGGCGACCACTGTGGAAGCAGAGTAGCAGTGTTTGGCCTTGTCTTGTGTCCCCAAGGATGGAGCGCCCTCAAAGGACTTAGAAGCCCACTCAGGATGGCCGGATCAGGATCAGGCCTGCCCCTGTAGACCACCCGGGGTAGAGGCCTTGGCCTTGAGCCATGGTGCCAGAATGGGTGCCGGTCCTTCGTCGTGAGCTTGGAGAAGCCACAGTAAATTTAATTCCTCCTCCTTGTGCATCTTGTGTAGACAATACAGGCACTGGGAATGCTCTCCCTCCGTGAAAACATTCCACAAACCGCAGCTGGTGCAGAGCTTGAAGAGCTTGAAGAGGGAAGCCCCAACCTTCTCCTACGACATGATCAGGCACAGTGTAGCCCTGATGGACTTCTGGAAACTTCCAAGAAGTTGAGGGGCGAAGAATGAAGCCGGGAAACGGGTCCCCGTTGATCGGATGGATAATCGATGGAGCATACGGGCTTAATTGAACAAAAAACAGATTTCATAACGAAAAAGCGTGGAAAAACACAAAGCTCAAAGAGCAAAACGCGAGGACTCCCAACACTTGAACGTGCAGTAAAAATCTCAAGATGGCTGCCAGAGGGTGGGTTTAGGGGGAGGGCAGTCATTGGCTGAGCAGGGGGGGGGGGGAGGAGTATGACCCAGAACTCACTGACTGATTTATAGGAGAAAGACAGTTTATAAACAAAAGTGAAGCTGTTTTTTCTTTTACCGAGGATTCCCAGCCTGACGACAGGTAATATTCATGAGCATTCCAGACCCCATGCTGGAGAACAAGCACTTATTGCAACAGCACCTAGATCCCTCAGGACTTTGAGCGCTGAAATAAATGCAATAAATAAACAAACACTCTTATCTCCCTGCTCAACAAATTTGATTATATTCCCCATTTGTGCTTCCACGACTTGACTGCTCAACATTTTCATGGTCCTTTTTTTTTTTTTAAAAAGGATGCCAGACCCCTTGCTCTATAATCTGTGTACTCAGACCATGCAACTTGCTTCTGAACAGTTTTGGAATTGTAAGAGCACTGAAAAAACACTGGCATGTTCCAACCATAGGCCATTGCTTTAATCTGTGCTTCACTGGGCATAGGCCATACATTTTAAGATGTGCATTAAACAAGACTGTGCTTTCAGTGGAACATTAGTATGAGCACACTCAGAGGAGGTTGTGTGTGACAGGGAGGTCACTTCGCTGCCAGATGTATAAGGGAGATGTGGGCCCTTTTTGGAAGGGATTGGCTAGTCTGGGTCATTGCATCTTTTGAAAAAGGGCAACATCCATCTAACTCTATTCAGCTGTGCTGATAGCTCTCTGGGTGCTTTTTGATCTCCACCCAAAAGCCTACTGCGTAACCTAACTGGTAGACACTGCCATCTTTCCAGGGGGCCCTGGCTCGTCAAAGCCATCACACTACCACATTCTTTCCTCACATCTAACATCTGCCCTGAAAAAAGGTCTCCACACAGATCGTCCCTTCCTGCAAACTATCCAAGTACAAGAGAAAAATGTACAATGGCGAAGCTAGCCATACAATTTCACCTCCATGAAGGCAGACTTTGAGATACACGGGGCTGCAGGTCCTCTTCACAAGGGCTGCTATAGTTCTTTCAATGGGTAACAGCAGTTAGCAAAGCCAGATGATCACTACCTGAGGAACATACAGTTTTGCATTGAGACTACTCACAGGGTGGATTGAGGGTGGATTGGGATTGGAGAGGGGTAGTAGTGTGGATGGTGCTCCTGTGCATGCCTAATTTGGATCCAAAGAGGGGTGTAAAATGTGGGTCTTTTCCATACTGACTATATAAAGGCATGTAGAGGACTACTGCAGGCGACCAGTGCATTAATCAGAAAGCTATGAATGCATGATGTAATCCAAGTGTAATGCTCTTTCTTATCAATCATTTCTTGTAATGTTGAAGTAAATCTGTTCATGTATATGTTCATAATCAGTGCTACAGCAGACGTTTCTTCGGACAAGCCGTTTCATCAGTATTCAATCGAAAAACCAAACATTCTGCCTCTTTTTCCTAGTTCGTATCCATGCTTTTTGTTTCTTGGAGAGCCTCCATGGATAGCATAGAGACCTTGCAGTGTGGACCAACGTTGGGTCAGAAGAACAGGTTACTTACCCCTGGTAACGTGCTTTCGACTGGATGTTCCTCCCAAGTACTCATCTTTGATATTCAATATTCTGCTTCGGCAGAGGGCGCTGTGCGTCAATGGCATGCACTCGATGTCCCTCGAGGGCCGCTGTCTCGAGGATGATGTCATTGAAGGCATATATAGCACGTGCAGCGCCTGTTGGCTTAAGTTCTGTTTTTTCACCTACAGCAGAAATACCCACATAACCACAGGAATGACCGTACTCGGCATTGAAGGACAGAAAGCTGTAATACCAAGGGAAATTATACTGTGGGGTAGGCTGGGAGGGCTTTGAGGAATACGTGGGAGGAACATCGGCGAAAGGACGTTACCAGGCGAAAGTAACTCGTCTTCGAATGGATTGTGTCCTGCCATGTATTCCTCATATTTGGTAGACTCCCCAAGCAGTGTTTGAAGCCCGCAGGGATTAAGGGCGCGGGTGTTGCAGGAGCATTCTCTTCCTTTTTCCAGCCCAGGAGGGCCACGCAGGGAATGGGACCTTGTTCTGGGAGCCTCTGCATGAATAGAGCCTCTGCCCTACAGTATCCGGCTGCTGGGTGTGTCAAAGAGGGAGACTCTGAACTCCACATTCAAGCTACCCTGCACCTCCAGCCCGCTGACGAGGGCCCCACTCTGTCCCTATGGAGTCACTGGTGGTCTTGTTTCGTTCTCTTTCCCAACATCTGGCTCGGCAACCCCCTTTCTGGATGAACCTGTGCCCCCTGTTAACCTCTTAACACCTGGAGGGGGACTTGACTGTGTGGCCACTGCCATTCTCCTGGACACCCTGGCCAACCGCTGTGAGAGGATTTCCCTGGGCATCTCAAAACTGACTGGAGCATATTTCCCTCGGGCCCCACCTTTGGCTCCTCCTCTGGGTCCGACCCTTCCTGGGCCAAACTCTGGTGACACTGTGCCGCAGTTGCCATTGGTTACTTCTGAACCGGAAGCACACCCCCATGCACACTCCCGGTTTCCTCTGTCCTCAGGTCTCTGGATTCCGAGGGTGAAGATTCAGCGGGTCTGGGCGGGGGAGAGACGCTCAGCGTTCCGCCTGGCAACGTGAGTGAGTCCACGCCTGACGTCGCCTCAGGAGCCAGTTCCTTCCTCCGTTTTAGCCCTCTTTGGGCTCCCAAACACCCCCCCAAAGGTGAATATTGTCCATCAGCCCCACCTTCCGTCGAAACGGCAAATTTGTCAAGCTGTCCCAGTCACCTCGTGCTCATTGAGATGGCCGAGATAAAAAATCTTCTGCTAGTCTTGATCAAGTGGTTGTTGGAGTTCAGGGGGGGGGGTGGAGGGAAAGGTGGTGAAGGGAATGGGGCTGAGGGTTTAGTAGGGGCTGGCCCAGGGGGGTCAGAGAGACCTGACTTGGAGACTTCAAAAGGGACTCATTCTTCGCACCCTTGTCGGTCCCTTGTTCCTGAGGTCAGGACTGGGAAATTTGGTGACCATCTGAAGAATGTCTTTATCCCTCACCTTGGGTGGCAAGCTCTTTCCCAAGTATGTATCCAGAACTGCTTCGATGAATTGGAGTTTCTGAGAAGGTGTCCTTGTTATTGAGGGAGAAGCCCAGTCTGTGAAGGGAGTGGCAGGTGACGTTGAGATGATCCAGGACTTGTTCGGGAGAAGGCGCTGTGATCAGCCAATCGTCCAGGTAGGGGTGAGACTTGCTGCCACTACCGCCATCAGTTTGGTTAAAACCCTCGGGCGGAGGTCAGCCTGAATGTCAGAACTCGAATTTGATAATGAGAACCGGCAACTGCGAACCTCAGGTATTTTCTGTGCTTGAGATTGATTGGCACATGAAAATAAGCCTCCTGAAAGTCCAATGACACCATCCAATCCTGGAGTTGGAGGGCCTGAAGGATCTGAGAAAGTGTGACCATCTTGAACTTGTCCTTCCTGAGGAACTTGTTCAAGTATCTCAAGTCCAAGATAGGTCTCAGTCCTCCGCATTTCTTGGGTATTAGGAAATAAAGGGGACTACCAACCCTTGTTCCTCTCCGTTACAGGCTCTGGTTCTATAGCGCCTTTCTCTAGCAGGGTTAAAATCTCCTGCACAAGGAGCGGATCTGGAATCCTCAAAGAGTGGTTCTCCGGTGGATTGTTCCGAGGTCTCTGCATAAAAGGAAGGCAGTACCAGTGGGCTACAGCTTCCAAAGCTCAAGCGTCCAAAGTAATGTTTCACCATTCTTCTAGATGCTGAGACAGTCTGCCTCCCACTGGTGAATTGTGACTCAAGACCTCAGAGGTTTTTAGGCGGCTTATGCAGTGGCTGATGGTAATGAAGCCCCTGCTTGAGCTAGATTTGCACCTCTTCCTCGTCCACCACAAAGAAATCTTCTTTGGCCCCTTTGACTGTCCATTCCTCTCTCCCTTTCAACTGAGTAGTAGCGAAAAAATCTACCCCTCCAAGGTTGTCAGCTAGGTCGAAAAGGCTGAGGTTGCCCAATAGCGGCACCTAAAGATTTGGCTGCCGCCTTCGAGGTCTGCAACTTCTCAAGACTCTAGTCAGCCTGGTTGTCAAAAAGGTAAGACCCGTCAAAGGACCTGTTCAGAAGTCTGGATTGCACATCCGATGCAAAACCAGACTTCCGCAACCACGCAAACCTGTGCATAATGGTGCTTGTAGCCATGGCTCTGCTGATGCCATCAGCAGAATCCAGACATAGGGGGTTGCTTCCCGCTATCACTTCATTGCTGTCTGACCTCTAGGAGAGACTCTCCAGACCGGACTGAAATCTACGAGTCCTGCCTTCCGGACCACTTAGGTTAGTGGTTGCTCTCATAAATCTTTTTGATTTGACTACTCTCCACAATACCCACAGATTTCTAAATAGTATACTCCTATTATTCTTAGGACTCACCAAGAAAATGTATCATGAACACTGCACGGAAGCTTAACACATACTGCCCTGAAGATGGATTAGTTTAATCCGAAACCCATCGGCACCAACCATCACCTAGGAGTGTTCGCCCATTTTGAAATTTTAAGAGTTATGATCAATGATGAATTTGAGATACAATTTGGTATATTTTTATTGATTCTTTTTTGGTTTAACCTGAACGTCTGTGTAGCTCAATTACACTACTGTTTGAAACGATGTTTTTTGACAATCCTTATAATTTATATACCGCACTGTGGGGTTAACAGTGCAGTTTCAAGTGACTGTTATATAAACAATTACTTTTTACCTATCTATCCTGTCTAACCTAAAATCCAAATGATTACAATGGTTACAGAAATACATTGGAGCACAGGTGGTTAGTTGCAGCATAGTTAGGCAAAAATGTGAAAATTATACCATTGTACATATGGTCTCAGCCCTATGCAAAAACCTTGCTTGGTACTATATCTCTTTCACACTGGCAGTACTCGCAGATAAAAAGGACCCATTTCTGAACAAATGTTTTCCCTATTTGTGTCCTATGCAGAAAATACCACTTCAAACAGACAAATTATTTTGCGGCACTAGCCATCAAAAGTCTGTGCTCCAGCCTGTTTCAATTTAGCCATGATTAAAACGTGCACCACCAACTAGCAAACAAATGGAAACCCTCTCATCGGTTTTCCAAGGTTCCAAGGTTATGCCCAGAAGCAACAGCGTCCCCTCAGGCTTGATATCCATGTTAAACACCCTACTGAATTCCTTGATCAAAACTTTGACAAAGTATCTAAAATGTTACTTACCTGTGAAATTGTGTGTTGAATACTAGTTTCAATTATAATTCTTTCTTTAAGAGACACATTACTGTTTTTGTTAAGCGTCTCAGATTTTCGGGCACTGACCTTCATAAAGAGTATATTTTTCACTGCATTTTTGTGCTAAAGCTGTACTTTACTAACACCCCCCCCTTCATATGAGTCAAGCTTGACTGCTCTGCAAGCGATCACCGGGAGTGGCAGAAATAACAATGGAAACCCTGCATGTACACTACAGATAGATCTTCCCAAGACCCCACCAGAGGACTTGTTAAATATCACAGTATGGAAGTCGGACAGCTAGGACCTGGTTTTGAAATCATCTATACCCGGATGACCTTTGGTACTGTGGATTCATGGTTTTGGTCAAAGACTTTTATTAAAATAAAAGGGAGTTGGGAAATGCCTCTCTGTCCCTGCTCTATGAGGTGTTTCCCTACCTAAAACCAAAACTAAGGGTCTGTCAATGTCAGAATTCCGAAAGCAAAACTCTCCAGTGCCCAAAGTAATATTCAGGTCCTCACATTCAAAAAATCAACTCTAAGGTGAAAAGGGAAAATGTCTTTGGCAATTAGAAGTGTACACAGTTTCAAAAAGGAAATGCATACAAATGTTCAAAAAGGAAACGCGTAAATCCAACATAAAGTTCCAGAAGCATGGAGTTCCTTGCTCCAGGGGGTAGTTCCCTTCCCTGGATTTCTCTTAAATATTTTTTATATTCATGAATGTCGCTTCCTTTAGTTACTCTTGACCAACAACACAATGGGTATACAAAACAACTTGGCTGTCAGTCTGTATCTTGTTAGGATACCCAGTGTACTCCGTCAGCTTTTCTCTCTTTAATGTTTCCACGGCCTTTTGCTAGTCCGGATGTATCCTTATCAGGACTTCCCTGGGTACTGCATATTACACATTTCTCAACTTTATGATGCCTGGTGTGCTTTCCTGCCATGGCTCTCACATGAACACAATTTTATCTGCCTAGTATACTCTCTTGCCAGGGCTTTTATCTTGTGACCCAAGTCTGCCTAGTATACTCTCGTACCGGGGCCTTCCTTATATAAATATACCCTTGCAGCATTATCCTGCCTGCTACATTATCCTGCCATGGCTTTTCTCATTGCACAGCCTTGTGATGGAAGACTGCCTGGAAAACTTTCCTGCCAGGCCTTTCCATATATCTGCTCTGAGCACACTCACAAACTTGATAGTGTTATATTTGTTCTGTCTGGTCTTGAATACGCCTGGTATACTATCCTGCCAGGGCTTGTCTTATAGGTGTACTGCATATTCTAACCAACTTCACAGTCTCTTATACTTATTCTTTTCTGCCTTTTCAAGAAATGTTCATTTGTTTGTTCTCTCTCATATACTTCATGTTTATTCGGTTTTGGCAGGGTCACCAATATGCCCCCGATGTCCCCCTCTTCACTTGGGTGGACTCACCGGCTCTTGCTGGCATAAGATGGTTCTAACACGGCAAGCCTGTAGTAGTTCATCGCTTCGCTCACTCTTGCCCACTATGCTTCTCGGCCTCTTGTGGCATCAGCTCATCTGTTCTGTGTCTTTCTGGGCTTCGGTGATATGGAGGCTGCCTCAGCATACTCCCGCTTGCAGTGTGCTGCCTTCTTCCTTCTCAGCGAGCTGGTTGGTTCCACGGACACTGCACCAGCTCCACGGTCCCTCGGTCAGCAGGGAGAGAAGTAGCCGTCTCCAGCCAGCGCCTGTCCACCAGCTGGTCTGCTTGTTTAAATCTCCCAGCATAAGAATTGTTCTGGCAACAACGAGAGTGCAGTGTGTGCTCCGGCTTCCAGTGATCTTCATTACTCGGTTCATATTGTTCGTCAGTTTTTTTTTTTTTTTTAGGGCAACAGTAGTCTGTTTCGGCTAACTTGTATGCAAAGTCTGAAAAAGGGTTCTCAATTATCTTAAAATGCAAGTCAGTTCTTGAGATTTTATGAAAGTGTTTTCAGTTCCTTTATCTAGTTGGGTGAGCGGAGATATGACAATATGCCATTAATGCATGGGGAATGGAGGGGGCATCCTCAAAAGAAGAAGGGAGATACTATGTCTCATCTGGCAAGTCACTCTTCCATGATTGTCATCACCCCTCTGTGATCCTCCCTCAAATAACCACCCCCAGGTTTCGAATCAGAGTGTCTGCTTCACCGTGGCCACATTACGGGAGCCCCCCCCCCACTGGAAGTATGCCAGATTCATCACAGTACACCAACTACTGATTAGGGTTGGACCAACTAATCAAGATTCATCAATATGGCCTCCAAACAGGAAGTAACTCTACAAGGTCAAACGTGTGCACTGTGGAAACAATGCGTTCTAATAGTTCAAAGAAACAGAAAAAAGATAAATGGGTGAAAGCTAAAAACAAACTGAACTATAACATTAACAGTTCATCACTATTGTTAGGAGCACTGCATCAGAGAATATTTTTTCAAAACTCTCAAGAATGTGCTCTCAATTTTAAAAACCAAATGTTAACATTTGGCATAGATGTTTTTGATTGGTAATGTTAGTTAATAATTTAGAATTCTTACAACTTTATTAATTGCAAAACCTTTTTGTATGCCTCTACAATCAACTGCTTTGTTTGTTAACTCATTGGTAATCTATTAATATGGTTGAATAATAAAATCAAACAAAAAAAAACATTTTAGCTGTACTCTGATTTAAGGTTGCAAGTGCACATACACCAATATATATATTCGGATGGCACCAATGAGAGTCCATGCCAAAAGGTATGTTGCATCTTTTAATAAGTCGGCTCTACCCACGAGAAGTAAAGAACAGGATTTGTTTTACTTACCAATGTAAGCAGTCCAGAGACGTGCAACAAAGGGTTTGAGGTAAGAAAGGTTGGACATTCCGATACCAACCACTAACTACTTTGGCCAATGGTAAATCTAAGGACATATATAAACTGACCTGACTGGGCACATGTATGCGAAGGGCCTGGAGAAATTAGGTTAACATTATGGTGTCATCACCTGTGATGGGTCATGGCCCTGTAGGGGATGGATGGGCTGGACTGACCAACGCTTCCGAGAACCGTTGTGTGCCTTGCCTGGCAAAGCTAGTGGGGCCCTCAATAACAAAATGCCTGCAGCACTGTCTGGACGGTGTAGTCTCTTTTCCATTTCAGGACCACAGCTCCCAGAAGGCACCAGGAGAAACCAAGAAAACCTGGACCGGAGTCAAGAAAACAAAATTAAGAGCATTACGGAAATGGTCTTTGAATTTCCCAACCAAACAGCACTGCGGCACCCAATATCCGACCTGACAAACCCAGTGAAACCGCAGGCAAATGGGGGACTAGCAGAAAACACTCGGAGTGGGAAGGGACTGCAGGGGGACAGAAGAGACACAGAAACCCTCTTCAAACTGAATTGGTCACAAAACTCCCCAATAGCAGAGGAAAGTGACAGGGAGAACGAGCTGCCTGAGCCGCCGGCCGCTGCCACAACAGAGACTTATCAAAAATGTTCATCAAGGGGGTGGGGTTTGGAGGGTTTTTAAAAGCCTCTCACCCGTGTAATCCAGCTGCTGAAGACAGGCATGGTTTGGTGCAGGCAAGCGTTGCAGCCAATGGAAAGGGGAGGGGAGACAGAACCAGTAGAATCACAGTATAAAAGGAGCCAGAAGATAAGCCAGAGTGTGGGTTGTTCAGGTGATGTCAGAGGCAGACTAAGGGACCAGCTCGACAAAGAACGGTGCAGCGGAGTGTGGAGGCAGATTACTGAGGCAGTGTGCAAGGTGACATTTGTGAGGGAGAGTGGTACCAGTTCGGGAGAATGATACCGTGAACAAGAGAGTGCTTGTGAAGGTGAGGGTAGTAGTGAGGAACCAGTGGGGTGGGGGGGGGGGAAAAGAGTAGGGGAGTGAGGGTAGTTGGTAGAGTGAGATAGAGTGGGCTTTGAGAGAGAGTGGGTGAGGATAGTGGAGAGGGGTGTAGCAGGGGGGCACAAGGAAAACGGTGTGGGAGAGAAGTGGGGTTGTGGGAGAATATTGAGAGGGAGATTATTACAACAGGGCTCTTGATGCCTGGAAGGGCGGGCAGAGCACCCTAACCATGAGAAGGGAGTGAGAAGAGGGGTAAAGAGGGGTGTAGTGAGGTGAGCAGCGTGGTGTACTGAGAAGTGAGGATAGGAGAGAGTAGTAGTGCAGAGAGTAGAAGTTGTAGTGAGGAGAGGGGAGTACAGTAGTGGTGCAGAGAGGGGAGAGTGGTAGGAGTTCGAAGGAGATAGTGGTAGGGGTACAGAGTAGGGAGAGCAATATGGCTGCAGAGAGGGGAGAGTGGTAGGAATGTGGAGCGAGGAGAGTAGTGGTGATTTATACCAAAGGGTGGAGGTAAGCAGTAGAAAGAGAGGAATATTGCAGAGATAGAGAAGAGAGTGTGAGGAGAGACGCTGAGTGGAGTAGAAGGGAGGAGAGTAGGAGGAGCTAAGGGAGTGAGAAAGACAGTAGAAGAAAATAAGGGAATGAGAAGAAGAAAACAGAGGGGGGCTTCAGTGTCTATAAAGGCACCATTTCTTTAGAACTAACATCATTGATAGTGTAGTGCCACCCTATGAAGTTCTTGTGGGAACTTAGACAGGTAAGGCATTTGCCTTGGGGCCCTCACTGTTGGAGAAGGCCTTATACAGAAGGAAAAACAATCAGCATGTACTTACCTGGGGGTTAGGGACACCTGGGTAAGGGACGGACTTGTGCATCCTAGACGAGTAGAGAGGGATGGCCCTTCGCAATCTCCCTCCATATACCCCCTTTTCCAGCCCGGTGCGTACAATGACAAATCTGCCCATCTTAATATTCGACAATCTTACATTAAACGCATCAAAGTTTTTTTGAGAATAAAGACCCTTGAATTTACATTAGGAATCCGATTTATTAAGGCCATCTGCGACACCTCTTAAATGGGGATATCATACAGGCATGATTTGTAGTAATAAGTAATGTAGAAAGGCCAGTTGAATCAATACTGAAGCAAGGTCATCATCCCATAATCTTCGGCACTAAACACAATAGGCAAATGTGTGGAATTTCACTACGAATGAGCTCTATTGCTAGATTTAAATGTAGGTCAAATTGCCTTACCTAAGAATATCACCATACAAATTTGGCATTACAAGCACATCAAATTCTGTTGGATCTTGCACCATCTAGAATGAAACCAATTACACTGAATTAACTATCATTTCAGCTGTTATGGGCTTTGTAAATATCAACCGTCACATTTGAGATACTTACATTTAAACACACAGTGTCAAGGTACATTTCATTAAACTTTACGTCCCTGTAGTTTTCTGCAACTTCTCTGCATTTCTTCAGAAAAAGTCCATCAGACATTCTCCTGGAATTGTAAACATGAATGTTAATTGAAGGAACTAGAAATGAGGAAAGGCATTTATAATGCTAATAGAAGTATTAACATTTATTTTCTTTGCAAACCACTTAAAAATCTGTATGTTGTTTTTTGAATCTACCCTCATACAAAAGGGAAAGTACTCTAGAAAAAAAAGGAATTCTAGCTATAACCCAAACCAGATCAATTTGCATCTTAGCCAAATTATACTTAAATAGTGCAAAATGAAGGCGAAACATGTTTGCAATACTTTTTCACATTTATGTATTTATTGATCCATCGCTTGTTAGGCGCTTATACAGTAAGTACATTCTGTTTCAAAGCACCCACAGGGCAACAGGGAGGGGGACATGGGAATGAGAGACATTAAAATACAGAAAAATATTAAATACTGAGGGGGGGGGGGGGGCACAAACCTACTATGCCTTGGGAGTATTCAGAATGTGCAAATGCAGAAGGGAGGGGAGCATTGGGGGTAGGTGCTGGGGTGTGTGAGAAACCTGAAGGTGTATCCCTAACTAGTCCCCAGGGATCTGTCATCCAGGTGGCCAGGACACAGCCATCGCTATTGGATCCAGTTCCTGGGGGTGGACCAGTGAGGGAGGATTCACCTGGATGGGAGGTCCTTGGGGAGTGTGAGACTGAGGTGTGAGACGCAGAATCCCCCTTCTTTGAATACCTTTTCGAAAACACTACCACCCCACCTTTCCGACAACACTTTCATACAACAGGAAAGACGACAGACTAACACCAGAGTCATTTACCCGACATGTCCCAATACAAGGGTCAGGCAAAGTCAGGCAATGGACCAGAATCACACACACCTGATAGCCTTTTCCCTTCCCCGCTAGGATAAAAGATGGAGCACGAGAGCACAGTATGAGCAAGGCAGATTGCACAATGTGAGAGCTAACCCAGCACAGAAGTTCAAGAAGAGGAGAAAGATGGCGCATACCAAAAGGGTGACGAGGAGAGAAGCGACCTTGCCCTTTCCGACAAAGATCCATGAAACCTCCACAGAAGGACTCGTAAAACCGTGAATAGCCAGTGTGTTTTGCAGCAGATGTCAACGGTACACAAGACCCTCCTCCGCTGATAACCAAACTGGGGAAGAGACACTGGTCTCCGGAGTACCGACCTTGACTCCAAAGCAAAAGAAGGCCAAGCAGTCCATCACAGCCGGTGAGTCGAGGAGAGAGCCGATAAGAAAGCAAATTGTGTTGACCGAATAGTAGCAAGCGGCTAATTGAACTGTGAAAGAATAAAAGAGCTATTGAAGCTAGATGGGGAAAACCAGCAACAGATGAGTCCAGCACCACGTGGGTGCTCACTCAGGAAAATCTGGCGATTACCCGATTGTTGAAAACTATGATAACCAGGAGGCCTTGGAAGAAGGTGAAGAGGGGGTCAAAGTGGTCATAGAGGGGTCTTGTAAAATCCTCTGTACAGTCGAAAGTCTTTGACCAACAGATGAATGTTAAGGGAAGGGAAATGAATCCCGTTTGTTGAAGTTGGCAAGAGTGAAATTGGCAGACGGATGCTGACAGAAAGGGGTGAGGCATAAAGTCCCTATGAACAGTGTGTTGACAGAAGTGAACCAGACCGAGGGATATCCACAGTGAATTGTTTGAAAAGACATTAAGATTTCTGAATGCAAGAAAAGCCACAGTGAACCCGAAGGAGGGTGACTGACATTTAAAAGTGGTCTGAGCCCGAAAGATGGAGATGGAGAGGGGGACTGGGCCCCAGAAGGGCGGAAGCCATGGGTGAAGCCATCACCCAAAGTATATGTGGAACAGAACTTTGTGTTTGTTGAAAACATCAGGCCCGCGAAAGCAAGAGACTTTTGTTAAGAGACAACCATCGAAGAACCCGATAGCTGGTACGGAACTGTTGGCTCGTGCTGGGAAAGTTCGAGTGTATGCTGAGCTCCAAAGTCCCACCTTGTCCCGTGCTAAATACGTGGGGAAGAGCGACCTCAAGTACAGCATCCTGACTAACAATTTGTGAACACTTCCTTCTTTCTTGAGAACATCATCCCACACTTATTTTTGTATTTAGAGTAAGGATTGGCAATAGGTTTTTTCTTAGAATAGGCCTTTTTTATTTTGACACAACGCCACTAGGACTGCCTTAGTTTTCTTTTGATGGTCGAAGCTTGCTCCCATCTTAGATTTAGGTTTAGATTAGGAATTTTTCCAACCTACCTTTGCAGTTGAACACCCTTGCACTATGATCAATTGTGCCTCTCTTTACTGTTGCCACCATGAGTTCCTTACAGGTGCCCGTGCTCGTGGGTGAGCAACAGGTGAAGTGCAAGGTATGGTAAGTGCGAGAGTCCAGGACGGAGGATGTGCCGAGGATAGACAGAAGCTGCGGGCGATTCAGTGTTGGTGCAATGATGCATAAGGGCCCTGGACAACAATCAAGCAACTGTGAGATTAGCAGAGGAGAAAAGAGGGGAGTGGGGGGAGGAGGTAAAAAGGAATGTCTTGAGAAGCTACCGAAATTTAAAGAAGTCCTGGGAGCCAGCAGAGGAAAGCGATCAACCTCCTGCCCTCTGTTTAGCGTAACGCTTTACACACAAATAGTTGGTGCCAGCGGAACACAGAAGTCTAGAGGGAGAATATTTAGTAAGAGTTGCAGATAGTGTGGTCCCTGGACCCAGACAGCCTTGTGGATGATACAGAGGGATTTCAATTTAATCCATGAAGCCACCGGGAGCCAGTGAAGACTTTCTAAGGCAGGAGAGATGCAGTCCCTGGGCTTGAGGCCAAGGATAAGTCTCACTGCCCTATTCTGGATTAGCTGGAGGGGTCGCAGAGTGGACGAAGGAAGATTCAGGAGGAGGCTATTGCAATAGTCAAGCCTAGAGAGAACCGGGGCTCAGGTAACATTCAGTTTCTGGGAGAAGGTGATAAAAAGGTAGAATTCCATTGAGAAGGAAGAGCTGGAAGTGCGACTTCTTGGCAATGTCCCGAGTGTGAGGGAGGAAGGAGAGAGAGGGGTCAAAGATGCTCCAATGTTTCTGGCTTCAAAAGACAGAGCAGGGGGGGGGGGCCCATGGAGGAAGGCCAAGGGAAGAAGGCAGAGCAGGGGTCCCAATGGGAAGGATCTCTGTTTTGCTGGCATTGAGGCGGAGATCACTGGAAGTGCTCTAGGCCTGGATAGCAGACAAGCAGTCGGGGATGATGGAAGGTGCAAGAAGGTCAGTAGGGAGTTTGAAAAAGAGTTGTGTTGTCTGCATAACACTGGAAGTTGTGGGATAAGGAGGAGATGAGTGTGAGCTGAGTAAGGTAGATGTTAAATAAACAGGGGGAGGACAGAACCCTGAGGGACACCACAGGTGGGGAAGGAAGTAGGAGAGGAGAAGGTGCCCAAGATGGCTTGGTAAGAGCGATCAGTTAGGAAGGAGGTCAGTAGGACCAGTGGCCGATCCAAGATACCAAGGGTATTGTGGAGCCATTGTATGGGGATGGAGTGATTGGCAATATCAAAGGCAGAGGAGAGATCAAGTTGGATGAGGACCGCTGTGGAGTTAGATTCAAGGGATGCAAGCCGTTCTTCAGGGGTGTTCAGTAGAGCAGTTTCCGTGCCTCTGGATACTCCGAATCCAGATTGATGGTCCCGGAGACCACCAACAAGTTCTGTTTAAGAGTTGAGTTGGGGCAAGGCCGACTTCCCCAGGAGTTTTCCCAGAAGGGGGCGACTGAAATAGGGCTGTAGTTGGCTGGACAGGTATAGTCTGTTGAAGGTTTTTTTCAGCAAGGGGCACACAAGGGAGTGCTTGAAGGAGGAGGGGAAAGAACCAGCGGCAAAAGAGTGGTTGCAGAGATCAGCAAGTTATGGGGCAAGAGAGCCAATGTTGTCCTTGATGGTTCTGGATGAGCAAGGGGAAACTTGTTTGGAAGAGACCTTTGTGGAGCGGACAACTCTGGTGACTTCATCAGGTGTGACAAGGGCAAAGGAGGAGGAGGAGGAGGAGGAGGAGGAGGGTGAGGGGCCAAGGGATAAAGAGGGGTGTTGGATGGGTTGGGAAGGTGCACAACAAGGATGTTCAGATTGTCCTGAGTTTTGGTGGCAAAGTGAGTGGCCAGTGCGTTGCAGAGGACCTGAGAAGGAAGATGGGAGAAGACTGCGGAAGGGTTGGTTAGTTCCCTGCAGATTTTGAAGTTCAGCTGTGTTGTTTGACGCACCAGATAGCAGTCCCTGAATCTGGGCCCTTTTCTTGGCACGGGTGGAGAGTCTGTATTGCCTTTGGAGCAGGCAGCAGGCAGGGTCCGCGCTTAGAAACCTCTGGGTATTAAGCGCGTTATAAATGACCTATTATATCATTAATGATGTAGCGGGATGAGAAGATGCCAGCCAAGAGGACTTCTCACTTGGTGCCACCATTAATAGGAGAGGATGTGAAAAGGGATAGACTATATATGAGAAGTCCATAGGTCTGGAGAGGCGACACAGAAAAGGATATCAGTGAAGATCTCTCTGGAAGATGAGCCGACATAGGTGTTTGCAATGGGAAGGCCAGCATTTACACCCAGAATGTCTTTTGACAGGGCCTATATGTAGGCCTTCGGTGGGGGGCCGGTTGAAGCATACCGGTGCCGTGATTGGCAAGAAGACGGCTGCCCTGCCCAATCAGATTGCAGGAGGCAGCTCAGTGCTTCAAAGGTGCCTAGCTGATGTGGGAAGCAGGCGGCAGCTGTGTTGGAAGGGCCTTGAGGTGCCTGTGTTTCAATTTGCAAAAATAACTAACTCCAAGCTACCACAGGAGGGCTGCACAACACGGACCAAAATGACACACTGGAGTGTCCAGGCAGCAGGTGGAGTATGCTAATAAATACAATCGACCAATCTGTTTAGTAAATATAAAAATTATTTTCGATTCTTTAAAAAAACAAAAACATTTGTTTCATTATTAGCATACCGCTTGATTAAAGGCTGAGATTGGCCAGCCGTTGCGGAACGAAGCCTTGTAGGAGTTGTGGCTGCCTCACAGCATCATGAAGGGGAGAAGGAAGGCAGTGTCTGTTCTGCTGTGTGACAAGGGCAAGTTAGGTGATGCAAACTTGCCCAAATGCAGCTAGGTGATGCAAAGGGCAGGTTTGCCCCCGAAGAAAATAGGGGGGGGGGGATTAAACAATCCATCAAAGCCAATCCAGGTAATTTTCCTGCCATGGTGCAAGGATTTCCAAGACACCGAAACTCCAGCAAGAGCCCAGCGGAATGAACCGGGAAAAGAGGTGGACACCGATTAGTAGATGCACCAGAAACCATTAAGTTTGAAGGTGGTCTTCATGGGTGAAGGAGTTGGCAATGAAACTCACGAGAGGAAACCAGAAAAGTTGAGCATGGGGAGGGCAATCAGGGCCAGTTTTAAATTGCTGCATCCTCACCCTTCCATCCCTCCTCCTTCTCTTGCTCTCCATCCCCCCGTTCCACTTCCTATTCACACAAAACCGTTATGCAAAGTGAGATTTCAGGAAACATAGGGGATCATTGTGGGTAAAGTTCTCTGCACTCCTAATGGCTGCAACCTTCGATGCAGTGCTGATCTTAAAAGGCAGCTCTTCCTGTTCCTTTGAGAGACACCCATCACTAATTTAAAAATTACTTTTTATTTTGTATAGATATCCCTCCTGATAAATATAAACGAGCAACAACAGTAACACTTGAAATTTCTGGTTCTCAGATGTTCCATAAAACGTGGGATTACAATGGCAGTTTTACAAGAAAACTAGCAACGTAGCATACACAGATAACTACACCTAGACCATGATGATAAGACCCTATATTTATAGCAGTTTCCCGACCCAAACACAAAACCTTGCACCGTTTCATGTAGAAAGCCTATTGTACGCCAAGATTTACAAAAACACTTGAGGGCCAGGAATCTCAAATGTTAATCTTGCGACTCATTTCAGAATAAATGGTTTCATAATACAGAGAACAACAATGGCAAACAGTGTGCAGTAGTTTCATGGTCACAGCCTGGCACGCTGCTGTCAAACAATTTTATTTATTTTTTAAAAAATGTATAAAGCACATCCGAAACCTGAAGTTAGCAGAGCATTGTACAATAAAAACAGAAATAAATTCAAAATGTGGACATAGTAACAACAAGGGAAAATTTATGAACTTGGTCTGGTATCGCTGCATGGAAAACATGAATTTAATTGTATTTGTTTTGTAAATTAATTGGTTATTGTGATTTGCTTTATTCTTGATTCTTTTTACTGTTTTATGTGATCTGTGTGTTTTAAATGTATGTATGTAATGCTTTTCTGGATATACATTGTTTACCTGAACTAAGCGGTTTTGAATTTGAGCAATGTTCGAACAAAACATCAACATAAAAATTGGTAACAATGGTCAATACTAACCTAAAAAAATTGAACTAGGATAGGGGTATAAATATAGAATCAAATCTCCAAGTTAAGATCCTTAGACATAAGCTGAACCGTTACACTCCCTTGTAGATGATGCAACATATCTTGAAAAGGGCTTGTAATATCACTGAGGAGCCAGCAAAGAGAAAATAAAATGGGGGGCAATGTGCTCAAATGTTTGAATGCCATCAGACAGGCCAGAGGCTAATGCGACCTTAAGATGAGCCAATAACTACACTGGCAAGCCTATGAAAACTGCATTATTGCTCTCCAGGCAAGATAATACAAGAGCCTGGACCGCAGTATGAAAATCAGGAGGTTTACCAGTTTTGATTTAAACTAAACACAAACAAAAAAAACAAGAAATGGTCATTGTAGAGATACAAATCTTAAAGTTAAAATTAGAATTGAAGGTAAAACTATCTTTGTGCCCAACCTGTAGTGGTTTGTGTGGTTATTTGTTTGTCCTTTACACAACTGGCGATTCTCCTTCCTTTCTGCGCCTCCATGCTGCTTACACCATTCAAGGAAACTGTTCTCCGGGCCTTGCGGATGACTCATGCAGCTGCCCCTCCTTTGCGGGTGTCAGTATGATTCTATCATCCACAATTACTCTGCCCAGAGAATTCTTGTGTTCTTTCTTCTCTTCGACTGACCCAGCCTGTCCTTGCATATGGGTCTTGAGGCACCAGCGGTAAACAGTACTCGCTTTCTACCGCAACACTGTCTTGGTGCCGGGGCTGCCAGTCGTGTCTTCACTGAGCAGGTACTTGTAGGGCAGTTCCTGCTCTCGGCGGGTGATAGTGTCCTCCTCCCTCACAGAGCATTTCACCTGATTACTGCCCCAATCACTATTGCGCTCTGTTTCATTACCACTACTGCTATTAAGTCTGCTATCACTTCTCTTCTGCAGGTTGCATCCACTTGTTCTTTGTACTGTATCACCGCCCCTGTCACTGCTGCTCCAGTTACTACTTCTCTGCCCACGCATCTCCCTTTGATATAGCCCCTCTTCTCTTTATCTCCAGCATCACCACCAGAAATAGAAACAGGATGGACGACCCGCTTTGGATATTTGGTTCATCTTTCCTCCATACGCGGCTTCATCATCACAGTACTTCTAATTGGCTTTGGATTGCAGAAGTACATGTCACAACAACAGGTTTAGGAGTCCTCTTGGTTTTGGTATGGGAGGGACCTTTTATGGTAGCTAATAGGGATGAGACCCTCCGACTCATCACATGGCCCAGTCAAACCCATTTGGGAGAATAACATTTTAAGCAGCACTTCATGGTCAACCATGCCGGTTAGGACGTTTTTCTAAAGCTCACCAGTAGTAGGATTTGATAAAACTGTCCCCTTGGAATACCCATGCTGGAGAACTTAGCATATACATAGGCCCAAAGAAACACTTACACACTTGGGAGTTTTATCAAAATATTTATTTTATACATACACAAGGCAAAGATAAAACATCCGACAGGTAAGTACTATTTCAAAGCTAATAAACACAACAGAAAGCCAATGCAATAATTCAGGTGAGTAAACCACAGTGTAAATCTCATAAGGTTAATGAAGGCAAATCAAAGGTAAGTAAAACAACTGTAATAGTAACTCAGAATATTCTGTTGTAGGGAGAAAGCGAATGAATAACACCAATAGCAGGTGAGCACTTTTTGAGACTTGGAATACTTTTCTGAGGCCTAAAGGCTTTAGCGGTCCATCCAAATCTCGGTTTGAGTTCTTCAAAGTCAGATTGGAGCGAAAGCAGGTAAGGCGCAGCTGTAGAAAAGTCAAAGTTCCAGAGGATTCTTCTAATACAAGTAGCAAGCTTTCATTGATAATAAAAGGTTCAGGGACTTGGGAGAAAGCTCCCTGAATGCACACAAGCGTTAGGCCTGGGTGAGCGTGTATGTTCGAAAAACCCTATCACTGGAATCAGCACTCCAGCAGCAAAGGAGCGACAGAACAACTCAAGATAAGTATTATCCCAAGTTCAACAGTACCTTAGGAGTGATGAGGATGATAAAGCCGGATGCCTTCACGATGCATCAGCTACAACCCATCCTCCCGTTCCTTGGTCGTGGTGACAAAAGAAGGGACTCTTGAAGGGATGTTGCAGCAGCAGTCGAAAGAGGGGCCCTCCAGCAAAGGATTCTTATTGCCCCAATGCAGATCTGTGGTTTTGGTGCCTTTTTACAGACACCAAGGATGATTGGTAACTGCCCGGTCAATCCCCCTCACGTGCTCAGTCCTGCACTATGGCGAAGGGACTGAAGGAGGCGAATCGTGCCTCTGGAGGTCCCGAAGGAGTCCACCAAACCTCCGGGAGGATTTGTTTGTATCAAGATGATGCAATGAAGGATGGTAGCAGGTCCCCGGGTATTGGCGGTTTGCATCTCAGGAAGGTCTCAGGTCATCGTGGGATGGCTCTAATTGAAGGTAGTCTTAGGACTGATTATGCACAACCAGTCCAAGTGAGGATGGCGCCCTCTTCAGCGCTTCCCTGACAATTTGAAAACTGGGTCAGGGCAGCAGCAGTTACTTCGGCAGGCTTCTCCGGTTGCTGGGAGGTGCTGCGGGCATCTCTGGTCGTCTTCTCCAAATCTTCAGTTCCAGTGGTGCACTGCGCACCAGGAATTCAGCCTTTTATCATAGAACCCAGCCAATCAGCACTCATGCTACATTCAAACTTTGGGAGTGGCTGTCCATCCAGGACGGACAGCCTCACAGTTACAACTCGTTACAGGTAGGCATGCCAGAAGACAAAGACCAGCAGAGTGTTGGGATTCTCCCCAGATTCCTGTCCTCACAGACACTCTGGAGCCCTGGCAGGCTTCACAAGGAATTCCTGCCGAAGACCCAAGTCAAATCAGGACCTCCCCAGCCAGCATAACAGGAGAAGGACCAAAAAAGGACAAGCACACTAGAAATGGTGAAAAAAGAAAACAGCCACCATTTTGAGTCAACGGTAACCCTTCTGTGTGGCCTGCGAGTAAAAATTACACAAATGTCGGAGCACGTCTACTGCCACCAGCCATTCAGGTATGCTTGTCACTCTAACAGAAATGTTACAGGAGCAGTGAGAAAGGGGATACAGTGTAACCCTCAGCACTCCACATAAGGTGGTGCGTGCTGATCGCAGGTAAGAAGGATAAAATGTTCCCCCCTATCCTATGTTCACACAGGGAAAACAAAAGAAAATACAATACAAAGGGAAGAAAAAAAGGCTGCCAGCAACACTGCACTACCACTCACTGAGGAGAACAGACAAAAATCCCAAGAGTCCAGAAGAAACTGCTGGGGGTCTCACAGGTGTAGGAGATTTGGCACGGTTAGGGATATTTTATTTATTTTATGCCAAAAGCTGAGAGATCCAGAAGCACGATTAGGAGGCTTCACCAGTGTCCAGTATGCGCAGAACATCATCCATCACTTGTAGGGCAGAAGACTCTGCGCTACACCAGGACAAGAAGCTGGACTGATAGTTCCAAAGCAAACAGTGATATAAGGTGCTAGGAAAGTTTAGCTCCTGCAACTTTTTCCAAGGACTTTACCTAGAAATGCCAAAGTAGGGGGGAGGGTGGGGGAGTGGCCTGTTTCCGGAGCATGAGCACGTACCTCTCTGCAGCTCCCGGGCCACCGGTAGATATCCTGCTGAAATCCTGTTTATTTTGCTGAAACTTACAGCACTGGTGTGAGCCCCAATGTTGGGGTGTCCAGGGGCACATTTGGCCGGTTTTGCAGGGAAAAGTGAACGATGCTGGTGCCCCAGTGACAGGAACAGAGAGCTGCATGTGGCAGCAAAAGCTGTGCATTAAAGATGCCACCAGCACCACATGAAGATTGCTGTTGCCAACAGAGAGGTGGCGGCGAGCGGACTGGAAGGCAGTGTTGGTGGTGATGACTGATCCGGGCCACGGTTATGGCGAGGAGAGCGCCTGTTAGGGGTGCGACCGAAGAAGGTGGCCGGGAGAGGGGCTTAGGAAAAACACCACCCCTCCAGCAGGTGAAACGAACTGCAAAGTGCCAGGCACTGGAGCTACAGTATGCAAGCCCAAGGTGAATGAAGGCCCAGAGCAACCTGGCGCTCTGGGGCCTATCTGGCATTTCTCAGCAGGTAAGAAAGTGCGGCAATGAGCAGCAGGGACCGGTAACTACGAGACAGAGAAGTGAGGCTGCGTCAGAGTGGGAAGACCGTGCCGGTGAGGTGGGAGCGCAGTAGGGATTGCAGGCCGCATTTCGGGCGGCGAGCAGCTGCTGCAGGTGACCGACTGAGGTGGCCGTGCATGTTGGGGGCTGGCAAGTGGCCCTGAGTTCTGATCCTCTACTGCACCTGCAGGGAGAGCAGCACAGCAGGAAAGGGTCTTATACAGACTGGCTGGCCCTCGGAGGTGGAGGCAGCACCACAGTTCCCTGAGAGAGGGCTGGAAACCTCTAATGTTGACCCGCTTACTGGCGTTGGGTGTTTGAGGGGGCGTTCATGAAGGACTCAGAGCACCCAGTTTCGGATTGGTAAGGCAAGCCTCATTAGGGGCTGCAGGAAGAGTTGTGGTGAATGGGAGTTCAGTTGGGGTTGGTGCCAATGATCCCTCTAATTTATTTGGGCTGTGTGCGCCAAAGAATAGTTGTTTACAGGCTGTTTTACATTCATGTGCGCAACTGAGTGATGTGCCGCTTGACTGGTGCTGGTCGGCAGCACCAGCCCGGCGCCCCACCAGTGAGCAAGTGCTTAGTGATCCGATTCCACAGTGTGAAAGCGAGGAATGCGAATTTACGGCACAGGCAGCTCTACTTCAAGGGACATTCGGGGGCTCTATTCTCCTCCTAAGACTTTAGCTCATCACAAATTGTGTCCTTTTACATCTCTAAACATTAGCAAGATCTTTCGTTTTATGATGGATAGGTACAAGAATATAGGGTCCTTCTAGTGGAACACAGATTCTGCCTCACTAATTAATATTAGTAGCACAGCAGTTGCGCCTCCTCCATTCTCAGTTGACTAAATGTATGGAATATGAAGGAAATGCTTTCTTTTGGTTTAATGAAAGAAGCAATACATGAACATGATGAATGACAAAGACGACTTAATAGAAGGGGGGGTATGGATGGACACTGGACAGTTAAATAAAAAGCACTGAATCGTGTAATGTCAGATTGTCCTTGAAGTTAACCCGGCAGTCTCAGAAAGTCTGCCAAGAAAAGGGTGACTAGACTACTAGTACAACATAAGTGGACTCTTAGTGTTGTACAACCAAATCAGAGATCCAGCAAGAGGCAACACTATAACAAGGAAGGGTTTAGTATATTATGTTTACTATTTTATTCAACATAAATATAAAGATGAAGAACTGGGGGACAGGGATTCTGGGACTGGTATAGTAGCTAGCAGCCATGTAGCACATTCCAAAATAAATTGCTTTACAATCAATTAAGAAAATAAATTAAACCATTATGTAAATAATACAGAAAACAAGCATTTCTCATCAGATAGGAAAACAACAGGACAGAGAGCACCACCAGCTTTGCCATATATTGTACGCTGATGAGATGTTAATACAAGAAAAAATACAAATCTACACATTTTCATTTAAATGAAGAGATATGTGAATGCCATACATACCAATTGCTGTTAATTAAAGTTGGAGTGTCAGTAACATTTCAACAGCATAAACAGGTTTCCATTGAAAGCTTCTTTCTAATAGGCTTTTGTTTTTAGAAGTCAAAGTTCTCTCTGATGAGCAAAGCATCAATAAGCTCTAAAAGTCACAAAGTGAGAAGTCAGGCTAAACAAAGTGTCAGCAATGGCATTGATGACAAGCTGACGGTGTTGTTGGTTATCTCATGACACTTCAGTGGTGCTACCACACACCAATGGCACAACGTGGCACTACTGAAACTTGAGTCTTTTGAGCTGTCAGACTCCCCTTGATTCACATGCTTCTCTCGCCGTTTTTGCCGCTCTTCCATTGCTGATATACATCATCAAGATTTACTTCATTATGTAATAGATACACCTTTGTTCGCATGAGCATGTCAAGGGGACTTTCTTCCAGTCGATTTCTTGATTTGGTCTTAATGCTGTTCATGAGACTGAACCCTCGCTCACACTCTGCGCTTGAGGCTTGAAATTTGGCGCATATGTCCATGAGATGTGCCACTACATTGTACTCCGTGGCATGTTGAAGTGTGAAATTCACCATATCTTGAAAACATTTTAAAGAACCACACTTGTTCCTCTCTGCTACCACGTAGTTTAAGGCATTATATTGCGCAAGGATGGAATCCACTGCAAGCATGCTACGGTCTGAATCTAAACAGTCCACCTCCTTACAATCTAAAATGGCTTTGTATTTTTCAGCAAGATGCTTACATTTTCTATTCCAAAGTCAAAGCTGCATTGTGGAGTGGCTAGTGAATCAAAATCAAAACTGGCCCAGTCCTTCAGTTCGTTTTCTGGAAACCTTTTCTCCATATGCTCACACACCAAGTCAATAAAACTCAGAATAGATGCAGTACTGAAGTCCTTCTCGTTGTCAGAGTATGTTGAGATCAGATCTCTAACTGTGCTGCTCCAGAACACTGCCTGACCAAGGTACTGTCTCTTAATCTGGTTGATCTTGCAACGTGGCTTCAATTGGGGTAATACTGCTTTTTTGGAGTAACTTAGACAAGACTGCTATTTTGCGAAGAATTATCATTTAATACTGCCAAAGAAATGTGATAAGTGGGGTCAGATAGTTTCTTGAAACAGTATTTCGCTATAGAATCATTTTCCTCCTTCATTTCCTTATCAAAGTATTTTTGCAACACCTCATAAATGTCTTGATAACCACCTCACTTTGTTGAGGGTCGAAATGACAAAGCATCACATTCAATGACTGATGCCATTTCTCCAAATTTAGATTTTCTCAATGGAGATCTGCAAAACACAGAATTAACAGTTTTTCAACACTTCCCTAATCATTGTCACATTCTTGCAAGCATTCCCGATGCCCAATTCTTCACGGTGAGCTACAAAGTGTCGCTCAATTAAACGTGGAATAGATGGTTTGCTTGTAGCAACACCGTTTTTGCCAAGCATAACGGATGCACCATCTGATGTGAACATCACCATTTTCTGCAAATTCAGACCATTGGCAAAGTAAAAATCAGTAATTGCTGAAGTGACAGCTTCCGCATTGCAAGACGTTAACTTGACAATTCCACCGAACACAGTTTTGTACATTTAATGTGGTGTTGGTGCAAGAGATCTGATTTTAAAGTAAATAACTAACATTTTACTGACTGAAATGTCAGTGCTTTCATCCACAATCAAGAGTGTGAAATCAAGGATTGCGAACTTCAGCAAGATTTCTGATATGATTACGCTGCCGATGGACTCCAGGAATTCAAACGCATAGTTTTTACTTCTCCAGCTATCTGCTATTTTGGTGTACTGCGCTACCTGATTGTGGATTTCTTGCACAGATAGCATGGAAGTGTTCAATTTTACAGCTAGCAAAACGTTGTGCAGTTGAACTTTCACCTCTTCAGGCTTGGACCATTGTCGCTCAACCATGCCCAATCTATTACCTCTCTCAGTTGACGTTTGTGCCAGCATACTACGAAAACCAAACCCCAGTTTCTCTGCCGCATTCTTGTGCTTGAGAGCATGTACAGCAGAGACATGAACTTTTCCAACTAAATGGCATTTCATGTAGTCCAATTTCCACCCATCTCTCCAAGTCGTATCTTGTGATTTCTGAGACTCTGTTTCAACTACTTCCTTTAACCTATCATCTTTTAAAGCAGCACAACACTGCTTCTTAGGTGGTGCAGGAGCTGCTGCAGCACTCCCTTGCCCTTCCTTTGATGAAGAATACTTGGATCTCTTCTAAAGTTAAACAGTTTATCCATTATCTGGTTAAAAAAGAATTCACATATATTTGCATGGAAACAAAGTGCTGTGCTGCCTGCTGCTGTCTATGTGCAAGTGGAGAACTTGTATTCATCACACCAGGCCAAGGGCAGATACCTTTTATGACCTGGCTATTAGCTTGCATCTTGAAATGTTTACCCAGCCAAGGCAGCCACGCAACACAGCATAATGCTCATCTAATATCAGCTACAGAACAATGATGACTAAATGAGCAGCTTACACCTCTGTTGGACTCGACTGACTGCCCATAACAAGCTGGTCTAGGGAAGCGCTGTAGTATGTGTTCCAAGGCTGGCTAGAACTGCAGTACCACTGCCTGTTGCACTTAATGTCTAATGTTTGTCCTTCCACTACACCACCCATGTAATTGGTCAGCGCCGGGAGTGAGAGACTGTTAGTAGCCGCTCTCCCCCCCCCCCTCAACAACCTGCTCCGAATATCACTGAAACCCACTGCATTCTAAGAAACTCACTGCTTCCCGTCAAATCGTATTTCTTATCGATTATGCATACTTTTGTGATCAGGTGAGCATTGTGCCTCCCTATATATAAAATAAATAAAATAAGGACTGCAACAGCCGAGGATCCGATTCCTGGCTGATCACCAGGTCAAACAGAGGGATCTATATACACCATGGCATGTAGTTAACCTAAGCTACTCCCCCCCCCCCCAGTACTCTGTGTGCACTACTACTCTGCTGCCCCCTTTTATTTTGGCATTTATTACAGCGCAAAAAGTCTGTAGCCATAGGCATCTAGGCGCTAGTTACAGAAAGTGCAAGAAGATGGTTACATAAGTTGTAAAGTGCATGGGTAGAGTCAAACTAGGTATTATGTAATGAGGAGTGGCTTTGTCAGGGAGGCTATATACAAAGTGTAGTACAGTTAGGGGTCGAACTCAAAACCGAGATATGCACAGTTTGGCAGAGGTCACACACAAGTTGATAGAGTTTGTGCTATTTTGGGCTTTCGCCAGGGTGGAATATAGGCCACACAACACGAGGTATGATATTCAATAATTGGTCAATAATGCATGGCTTCCCAGAGCCGCGCCCCAGGCAGCGAGGCTAAGACACTAGTTTTCCAATTGGGCTTTCCTAAAGGTAAAATATAGGCACAGCTAGGACAAAACTTCACAAGGCCGAGCCACACATAGTGGGGGTTACAAGACATTAGTTTTGCAATTAGGCTTTCACCAAAGTTAGAATATGGTCACAGCTAGGTACGGTTTTCATCGATTAGGAAATAAAACACAACTTCACAAGGCCACGCACAAATAGTGGGAGCAGGGAAACAAGTGTTATTTCAGTGGACTAGAGAGACTAGAGTTGAGCTGTAGTGGATCGAAGACACATTTCAATTTAACGAGACACAAGAGGGCACAGGCTACCTACGGAGCGCTGCTGAAGTGTTGAGGGTTTAACTCGGGTCGGTAAGGAATGAAGGCTCAAAAATTCAGGGACGGATGACCAACTGCGAACTTCTGTTTGCCTCTCGCAGGTCTCGTCTGCTGAGGAGCAAAACCTCCAATAAACCGCAAGCACTTCTTCCCGCTTGCTTTAAACTGATTCGATACATAAACATCAAGCCAATCATGGGAAGGGTTTGGCTGCAGTGTGCACTGATACACAGAAGGAAGCCTTAGCCAAGCCAGCCATGGCCCAGCCAGGCCCTGCTACTTGCGCACCTTGGCGCTCAGGCCCTTGTGCGCCTGACGCCTGCCTCATCCCACCGACACTCAGTGAAACACGTGGCGGGGCCAGACTTGTAGCGCCCAGTCACCATTAGCATCCTAATGCACTACTTTATGCATGAGGAGCCAACAAGCACAGTACATTCAAAGAGAAAACAATGGCTGCCTACAACAGATTTATTTTTGCAATTAGGCTTTCCCCAAAGGTAAAATATGGGCACAGCTAGGTACGGTTTTCATTGATTAGGAAATGAAACAAAACTTGACAGTACATTAAAAGAGAAAACTGTGAAATGGGACGCGCCCCTCTTCCTGTCACAGGCAGAGGGGCACATCCCATTTCACATCAACGCTCCAGCTATAATTATTTATTTAATTGCCCCCGGGCCACCCCGCCCTAAATAAGCAGCCGCCAGTTCCACCGTCTGTTTACTCACCAGTCACAGACTGCCCACAGCCCAGTATATAGGCCTGAAATGCTGGAGTCACTTGACTGCACCGCAAGCCTACAACCAAGGTGCCTGCTGCCACGCCTCACACACAAGGTCTTGAATGTCTGATTGAGAGGACGGGAGCAACCGTGGCAACTGTGTTTGATTGTCTGTAGCAGTGTAGCACCTGCACCCAAGCGCTGCAACAGCCAATCAAATTAAAGGCATGTGACTGCAGCAACTTGTGAGTGGCTGAGCCATGAAGCCTGTCAACATGTATCAAAAAGATAATTTCTGTTCAACCCGCCGCCAACGTATCAAAATAAAAAATCTGTTCAACCAAAAAAACAATGATTGAAGGGAGGGAGGGAGGGCAGCACGTGTGCGGTAAAATAAACATGCGCCGTTTCCCAATCAAAGGTACGCGGCCGCACAGGCGCACACCTTACAGGGAACATTGGTTGGTGCCCTTGCATCAGGAATCCGAGCAGGAGACGCAGTTTCCCCCGCCTCAAACCTTAGGCAGGTGCAGTGACTTGGATTTAGGGGGTGGCACTGACCTTGCACCCAGAGAGGTTGGCATTGGCAAACATGGTGAAAGGACAACAAAAGATGGAGAAGTACACAGACTCCAAACAAACAGCAGAAGAATGGGGAAGCAGGCCAAGTGGCAGAGGGTGCAGCAGCGGGGGGCTCCATCTGGGTGATGCTGGACGCCCTGATGGAAGCTATCCAGGCCACTGAAACCTCTGTAGAGGGTAGCATCAAAGAGGTGGGGTGGATGTATCCTTGGTAAGGGTAGATCTCCGGAAGGTGTGTGAAAGTGTCACGGAAGTGGAACAGAGGGTGAGCATGGTGGAGGATGATCTACAAAGCCTCAAGAACCAAGTGGCGGGGCTGCTAGAGTCCAAAGCGGAGGATGCAGAGGCCCGATCCAGGCACTGCAATATTGGTCTGGTGGGGGTTCCCAAAAGGGAGGAAGGTCCCCCGTATGGAGCTCTTTGTGGAACACCTTATCCTGGAGACGTTGCACGTGAAGGGGCTCTCAACATTCTTTATAGTCGAAAGGACACATGTGGTGCTGGGCAGAGCCCCACGTCTGGGGGACAACCAAGAGTGATAGTGGCCAAGAGCTTAAATTAAACAGAGACGCTTGCCTGCAGGAGTACCAAAAGGTCACCCATTATGAGGTGGGCAATATGAAACTGTATTTTCCTGGATTTCACATTGGAGGAGCAATGTCAGCGGAGAACCTATGACAGTGCAACAACTTCTCAGAGAATTAAATATCAAGTACATGAAGTTTTTCCCAGCCAAGTTAAAGGTCACTGCAGACAGCAAGTCCTGGCTCTTTGCGACGCTGCAGGAAATGTGGAACTGGCTTGACTCGATGATACAGCGCCCTGGCTCACAGGGTGAGGGGGCGTCAAAGTAAGGGGATTGACCTTGGTTGAGGGTGAGGTGGGACCGAGATCAATTTGCAGTGGCCTTCACATGGGCCGCAACCCGGGTGATGGGATCGGTGGTGATAGGAGCGAGAGATGATTATATGAAAGGGTGGAACTGGGGTTGGAAGGGGATTGGGGGGCGGGAGGGGTGGAAGGGGGGGGGAGGAGTACCCCCGACCTACGGTAGTTCATCCATAGGAGGGAGGAACGGCGTGGAGGGTTTTTCTGGTGGGTCAAATGTACTGTGTGGGGTAGGTGGGGTTCTTTTTTTGAGTGGAGGACGGATAGGGCTGGAGGATGGGGGAGTTGGCTGCAGCTTGGTTTGGGGAGAGTTGGGATGGATGGAGAGTGCGGGGGGAGAAGGGGAGGTGGGTGGGGGGGGTTGTTGGCAGTTATGAGAAGAAGTATGGGGTATCAGGGGTTAATGTGGGGAGGATGGTCAAGCAGAAAGTTAGGGCATATTTGCTCAGTTGGTTGAGGTTAGTATTTGGATTGATGGTGCAGATTGAGATGGTCCTTTCCAAACAGTATGTGCAAATTAGGGTGGGGGGGCATGCAAGGCAGTACCAGCTGTTGAATGCAGTATGGGGGGTGATTGTCTGAAAATTGGGACTTGCAACATCCTTGGGATGGGTAAAAGATTGAAATGCCAGCGGGTGGGGGGGGGGGGGGGGAGGTTCCTGAAGCGACATGGGGTACAGCTACCCCTGCTACAGGAAACGCACATAGCACAGAAGGATTTGGATTTGCTTAAGAGGTGATGGGAACATCCTATTCAAAGTATGCAAGAGGAGTACTGACACGGGCGGCAGTGGGGTACCCTTCCCGGTGAATAAGGTTCTGACCATGACGTCAGGAGAACAGTGGCACTCCTTGGTACATTGGAGGGAAGGGATCTCTGTGTGGTAAATTCTTATGCGCCCAATGTAGATGGGGGGCACCGGGAAGTGCTGTTCATATGGGCAGGTGATTTTAATTGTCATCTGGATCCAGAATTGGATAATACGAGGAAAGCAGGCCTACTGAAGCAGCAGGCGGCGCCCTTGCGGAGGATAGTTGGAGACCTGGATTTGGTGGAATTGCGGCGTGAATCGCATGGGAGTACACAGGTCATATTCTCGCCTGGATAATATATCTGTGGGAGCAGAACATTTTCACATGTTTGGTAATCCAGCATACCTTGGAAAGGCCCTCTCAGATCACTTGCCCCTGGTAATGTATTTGGAGGTAGTGTGTCGAAGATCACTGGTACGGTCGTGGCAGCTACCGGTTACAGCCCTGGAGGATGTTGCATTTGGGGAGACATTGCGTAAAGAAATAGTGCTGTTTTTCAATATTAACGAGGGAATCGGTGGAGGGGATGGGGATCCTGTGGGAGGCTTTTAAGGCAACAATCAGGGGGTCTATATATCCAAAACGACTGGAGTTAGGAAGACGTTGTCAGAGAAGCTAATAAAATGGCGGTGGTGGTGTCCGGTCTAGAGACGGGTATAGCAGAGGGACTGGGGAAGAACTGGCAAGGACCCTGGCCTCCCATCGTGAGACGCAGGACTCATTACCGAAGTTTGATTGGAGAAGACGGGCTGTATGGATTCATGGGGATGGGGACAAGGCGGGGTGGCTGCTGGCCTGGCCGATACGTCGGGAGCAACTTCTGCATACCATAACGCAGATCAGGCGGGAGTCAGGGGACCTAGTCACCACTCAAGAGGGGGATTAAAGAGGGCTTTCAATGTTTCTACCAATCCCTATATACTAGTGAGGGTATGTATTCAGTCGAGGACGCAGATGAACTATTGGACTTGACCCAGCTACCGGTCCTGGCCAGGGAACTTAGAGAGGGACTGGAGGAACCCATTGAGGAATCGGACATACACAGGGCTCTACGTTCCATGCAGAAGGGTAGGTCCCCTGGCAGCAATGGGTTCCCGGTTTAATTTTATTGCAAGTATGAGGATCTCCTGGTCCCCGATTTAAGAAAGTCTATGATGGGGCTTTTGAGTCAGGGATCCTCCTTGTCTAGATGCTGGAGTCAGTAATAAAAAACCTGCTGAAAGAACGGAAGGACCCCCCAGGAGTGAGCATCCTAAAACCACATTTCATTATTAAATGTCGATGCAAAAATTCTGGGTAAGATTCTGGCTACCAGACTGTCCGGGGTGGCTCCGGTATCGATACACCTCATCAGTGCAGGTTTATAGGGGGACGAAATACTACAATTAACGGAACAGGTGAAAAATTCTAAGGAGGACATGGCCTTGGCTTACTTTGATGCTATGAAGGCCTTTGACTCTTTGGAGTGGGAATGGCTATTTAGGGTGCTGGGAGCCTTTGGGGACAATATTTGCCAGTGGCTGCGGCTCTTATGAAATAGGCCAATGGCAAAGGCGAGGACAAATGATTGGGTGTCACAGCAGTGGACATTGGGTAGAGGGAAGCAAACGGGTTGTTCGGTCTCCCAGATACTGTTCTCGATGGCACTGGGACCACTGGCATGGTATGCCCGGAAGGAGATGGGTGGGGCAGGTATATTAGCGGGCGGGGCGAGACACAGTCTCCTTGTATGCAGATGACCTACTGTTGTATGTGGGTAACCCATTGGACAATTTGTCAATGTTATTGGAGGTATTGGGTTATTTCCGGAAGTTATCCGGCTTTCGGATTTATAAAGAAAAGTCATTACTGTTTCCGCTGGGGGGATATCAAAGCCGTGATCTTACTGTCCTCCCCGACTGGGGGATCAGATGGGAGGGAGAATCATTTGGATACTTGGGCATCCAAATCTTTCATAATATTGAGGACACATTTGTATATAATACAATAGGGTGTTGTGGGGAAATGGGGGATTCGGTCCAATTCTGGAGAAGTTGCCTATATCACTGATGGAGAGGGTAGCGCTCTGTAAAATTGTTATACTCAAGGCTTCTCTACTACTTTACCAATATCCCCTATGGCATTAAGAAGGTATTTTTTTAAATGTTGGATGAAAGGGTTGGGCAATTGCTGTGAAATACGGGGACAAGGGTCTTGCTGGTGCCCTTACTACACCCGCCCCTGGAGGGGAGCCTTAATTTGCTGAACTATGAATGGTACTTCATGGCGGCACAGCTGCAGGCAGTGCTAGTGTGGGCAGACGCGAGGGGGGCGCAACTGCTGTCAGGACTTTTAGGAGGCCTCCCGGCTCATCGGAAGGGAGTGGAACTGCTGTGGGGCACTAGCAGGGATGGGGACAAGGGGTCACTAACGTATTTCAGGTGGTAAGGGAGATCTGGAAGAAGCTTCTAGGGCAATTACGAGTGTCAGGGTTATATATTGCGGATTTTCCGTGGAGTGTCGACCAGGGAGACTGGTCAGCAATAAGGCGGATGGGGCTCTCAGATCTTGGGGACAAGGAGTGTCGGTCAGTGCAGGAATTGTTTGCGGGAGGGAAACTAATGTTGTTTGAGGAGTGGAGGGTGCGATATGTGATTACGAGGGGCCGGTTCCTTACTTACAGGTCAGTGACCAGGTGACTGGCCGCTATGTGGACGGATATCCCGGATGAGCCCCACGTACAAACCCACTGATGCAGGTGCTGCTCACACAGGAGGATGGGGGCTAGGATTTCTCAAATCTACCAGGCAATACAGGGGTGTTTGGATGGAGGACATTCATAGGTGAGGTATGGCATAGCTGGACATTCTACAGCAAACTTGGGACCCTGAGTTGAAGGAAAGGGTGGTGGTAGATTGGAGACAGCTGTTAAATGAATTACACTCGTCGGCAGATTTTAAACCTCCTTGAGGGGCAGGGAAGATGTGTACACATGTACAGGACGGGGAGTTTAGGGGTGGAATAAGGGGAGGGGAGAATATACTGTTGGAAGGAACGGCTGGTCGGCACAATGTTTGATACACTCGACTGTTAACCTTTATGAAAAAGGTGGGAAACCGTCAACATTATGCTGTGGTTTCTATGTACCTCAAAAACCTGAATAAACAAATGTTTAAAAGAAAGAAAAAATGGCAAAATAGCTCAGGAGATGGCTTTGTCCAGGGGCCGAGTCCAGGTTTTTTCAGAAAGTGAAGCGTTTGACCTTTGTGTAAATGGGTCAGCAAATGAATCTTGGCTAGACAAAGTATTAATACGGTAGTAAGTAAAGTATTTAGCACAAATATACATAGCTAGAAAATGAGAAATTATATCAGAAACAAATTTAAAATGTGATGGAAAGAGAATTGTCAGAATAAGATGAAGGTTTCCCCACTACTTATCGTATACAACTTGTTATATTAATGTTTTATACCTACTATTGTTCATATTATATACTTAAGTGAATTTAACAAATGGATTAGTTATACAGATATTTTCTTACCAGAGTCCAAAATTATTCACTAGGTTATTTTTTTATGGTCTTGTTTCATTCAAAGTCTGTAACTTGTTGATATCTGTATTATACTCAATATTTTCAATAATAAAAAATTATTAAAATAAAAAAATAAAAGAATAAGATGAAGGTTTCCCAGAGGAAAGAAACTTAGACAAATCATGATGTCAAAAAGGCAAGGGTCATAAATTGGGGTGGTTCTGTGAAAAATGAAGGAAGAAAAATGGAATGAGGAACTTTGGAAGCAGCATCTGAAAGTTTTACATTTTTTCAATGAAATACAAATTAAATGAATTAAGAAGCGTGTGGACAACACCGTGGATTATTAGAAGCAAAGAAAACTTCAGTAAGTAACTTGAGTAAGTAGAAAGTGGGATTTGGCAGCATAGATATTAGGCTTTATGTAAACTCTGTAGAGGAAAGCTTCACAAATAAAGATGGGTCTTGAGATGTGTGCCATGGTATTTCAGTAGGTCAGATCAGCTGTTTTGCCTTCTTTAAGGGAGGAGTAAACCAGGGAGCCGATGAACAGGATTTGATATGAAATTACCATGCACGAATGAGCGGATCTGCTATTTGGGACACACATGATAGATAATTGACGGTAAGGGTATTTATATCAATGGAAGAACAAATACAGAGGTCAGAATACGAAGACAGACCTTCACACAGGGATACCGGGAGCAACATTTGTAAAATATCTTGTGTATCGTGTCAAACTGGAGGAATGTACAGATACAGATCTAATGGGGGGATAGAAAACAAAGTGGAACGCTAAGTGAATAGTCTACTTTAGGACCAAAGGAGAATCACAAGCAGAGACAGACGAAATAATCAAATCCACGGTATTCCCCAAGTTAAGTGAGGGAAGTTCAATGAATTGATTAGGAATGACATAATAAATGTGCATTTATATAGCGCTACAAACCCACAGGCATCTGAGCGCTGCTTATTATTACCCACGTTGTGTGGTGAGAATGAATAGTGGTTAACGAAGTTGAAATTATCCAGAAAAACTTTTTGAGTGTGTGAAGTCAATTAGAAAGTGATGAGATCACATAGTATCCACAATAGAACTGGACAAAAGATAGGGGAGCAAGATTCAGGAGTATCAGTATTATTTCATGATTATTCAAATCTGTCATCAGGGAGAGCTTTTCATTCAAGTAATAACTTTGGGTCTCAATACAAGTTTAATGGCATTAAAAGGTTAAACACTGCTAAACAGAATTATCATTACCACCGGTGGCAACACTGGCGTCTCTGCCAAGTTATGAGATTGCTGTTATTCTCCATTCCAAAGTCCCATTGGAATTCAGTGGAGAATGGCAGTATTACCATTGATGGTTATACTGCCTGTACCATTTATCACCATTGGAGGTAATACTGCCATTCATATGCACAGGATTTTCTCACTTATCGGTTCACAAACCCATAATGAGGGGACGGACGTCAGTTAACCAGGCGCTAACAGTATTACAGCAGGTCTTCACCACTAATGCCAAACTCATAATGAGGCATTAGTTTAATGTAAAAGCTACCCACAAGTTCTTGCTAAGACACCAATACACTAACTTTCATTCGGCCTACACCATAAGAAATAATGAATGAGTAGATCAGGGGTTTGCAACCTGCAGCTCTCCAGATATTTTAGACTACAACTCCCATGAGCCTTTACCATTTAATATACTGGCGAGGGCTGATGGGAGTTGTAGTCCAAAACATCTGGCGTGCCAAAGGTAGCAGAGACCTGGAGTAGATGATTCAAGCAATCGTTAAGCACAAAACAGATTTTGGATATTTCAGAGAGAACATCTATGGATGTAAGGCAGGGTACTTAATCGCTGCTGAGGTTGTTTTTATAGAGACAATGGTTGTGCTATGGAATATAGTCGCATGAACAGCACATTCATTGACAGTGTAAGTTTTAAGCAGGTTTCTAGAGTTTGACATGGTGCCAGGATTATTTAATGTAATTTATAACATTATATAGTGAACACCACCAAATACACAGTCTCCAAATGCTAACCCAGATGGAAAGGAGAGAACTACAGCCAGAGGAGGAGGGCTTGAAGTGATTGCTTGATCTCCTACCCCTCCAAGCCACATTTCAGCTATCTCCAACTACCCACTCCCTCCTCCTGCTCATTTACTCACCCCGTTTCTATGACTACCCCGACCCAGTTCTGCACAATTTGCACCTTTTATCCTCGTTTTACCTCCACGATAAACCCATCAACCCAGTGTCTTTTTTTAGCCATCTTACTTACTCTCGAACAGGAAATGTGCCTAAGTTTGCATCTTCCACGCTTTGCTTTTGTTCCGTTTCCCCTCTACCCCTAACTGCGTTCCCAGGTCTTGGCTAAAATGTTTTTTTCAGGGTAGATTTTAAAATGAGAAAATCCTGGCATCATTTCTGAACAGTTTTCCCATTTTAACATGTTTACCTATTGCTCATTTGACAAATCTGTTTTAGGCATGAATCCCAATTTGAGTGCTTAACTGTATGGAATAGTACATATTTTTTAATTCGCTGTAGATTACTTTAGTCATTAAAATATAGGCATAATGACAGACTACCAAGTACATCATACAAGTCAGATTATGTTGTCACATACCTATTCAAAGAAAGAAACCAGAAGTTATAATTCTAAAAGAGTTTCAGTTGAGTGAATAATATTTCTTCAACAGCATTTTAGCATTTCATTTTAAGATAGATAGCTGCTTGCTGGAGGGCACCAAGAGATGCTTACTACACGTTAATCACAGGAGTCCGCATAGTCAAGCAAAGACAATTAGTACTTTTTAGAGAAGGAGACCTGCCCTTCTTTATAGCAATAATGATATCCATCATGTCTGGAGACATTCATGAATGATGCACTCAGACTGCCACCACCAACAATGCAGCGTCTGTGAATGAGGAGGAGCAACGTATACCAGGCTAAAAGGACATGCACCTTTAGGCAACTGGTTTGAGCTTAGTCCGAATATCATAACAAAGTTTGGGTTTGTGCAGTACTTATGACAATCAGACCCACAACAGTTCTGTTCACAGTGAGTAGAAGGCAACTTTACTCAACATCACCACAATTAGGAACTTATTGTCTGACATTTTGCCCACCCTGGTACAAACATCTAAGATGGAACACCAGGGAGTAGGACTTGCTTCATCGTTGCTCCAAGCAGATTTAATGCACACAGATCACCATTATGAGGAAGCTTCACACCACTCTCAGTGCTCTCAATCTGGGACATGGGAATCATCACATTCTGAACCCAAGGTCACATAAGCGTCTGCAGATCATTCGGTTAGAGGCGTGCACTAGACAAAGACAGGCATTATCTTTTAGTGAGAATCAAGAGATAATAGAAATACATTGCAACAAGTCAGAGATACGTTGCATTTTAAAGTCGATCCCCACCTTCAGTGCAGATAGAAACCAATTAACAAAATAAGTATACAGATGTTTACCTGCAGAGCTTCATTGTTCAAGTAGAGAGCGATGCTCACGAGCCTGCAGCTTCGGGGTTCCGCAAGCCACCTCTTACTCTCAGTGTATATCGTGCGATAGCGAAGGGGAGGCGGGTAAAGGTTGGTGGCAAGATGCACCATAAGGCAGCCCGAAATAGGATACGAGAGCTTGCAGTCATCCGCTGGATGCAGACGATCACACGGACAGAATGATGCATCCATAGCAGACCTGGCTGGCATATGGCAGGGCTCAGCACTCGGTTGGTCATGTCATGACAAGATGGAGAACATCCTTCACATGCCCTTGTTCCATGGAACCGTAACATGGATCACAGCACAAGTAAAACCATGTGATAATGATATTTTATTTCTATCGCGCTCGCACACAAGTGTTTCAGAGCGCGAAAGTGGAGGAAAATTGTAGTTTTCGTTTTCTTTAGTCCCTACCAATCAAAAGGCCTGCTCCTAAATGGCAAACAGCTGATGCATTTCACTATCAGAAGCCCCATTCCAATAAAAGGAGGGACAAAGATGAACAGTATTCTTGCTCCCATACCGCCCAAGAGCAATTGTGTGGGGAGGAAGGCTTAAAACAGATGTTGGAGCAAAGGGGGAGGAGGTGAAATATTAAAAAAGAAGAGGGTAAGAGATATACAGAGATGAAATATAAGGAGGGAGGAAGGAGAAGTGGAGGCTGAACATTGGAGAAGAGAGAGGAGAGGGAAAGGAACAAGAGTGGACAGGGAGAGAGCTGGCAGTGAGTGGTGAAGACCAGAGGAGAGAATGGGAGCAAGTCCTGGAAAGAAGGGAAGGGTCAGAGCTTTGTCAGGCCTGAGCCAGAGACTTACTCATAAACCGGTGAAGAAAGGCCATAGTTATCAATAGACCGAATACGAGAGTAAAGCTGGGTGCACCCATTAATCCAACAGTTCATTTAGTGTCAAATGTCTGACCACCATCAGACTGCTTAAGGGAGTGGGCTGGCTGTACCTGGTATAGTCTAGGTGGACCAACACGAGGATATTCCTGCCAAGAAAGAGGTCCTGGGACACAATACAATTCCACAGAGTCTGCAAGTGACCATTTCTCTCATCCAGGAAGAGGGTTTTAACTAAGGGAGTGAGAGAAGAACTGAGGACCAAAGTCTTAAAGGAAGTAGGGTTTCTGGTGGGATAACACCCTCATTGTTTTACAGTTTCCATCACTGTTGGGTCAGTCAGCCCAAAACACTGTGGTATTTTTTATTTATTTATTTATATTTTTAAAGCACCCACACAGCCCCGGGGCATCGAGGCGCTGTTACAGAATTTGTTTTTGTTGTTGTTTTAGTTGCATATTTATAACACACTTAAATACCTAGAGGTTTCTAAGTGCGGATCCGGGAATCAAACCTGTGTAACTTTGTGTCTTGCTTCCAAGGCGAGCACGTTGCCGCTGAGCTATCCTCCCGGGACAAAGAGACTAAAAGACTCGCACTGTTTTTAAGTCATCTGTTGATCCCTTGATCGTCGCACTAGTCAAAGAGATAAGTCTTTGTGCATATTATCCTATCATCAAATAGTTATTCTCAAAGAAAAGAACAGAAAATGTATTCATGTCTCAGTTTTGACTGATAATTCCCCCAAGCACAGCATTGAACAACAGTTCTTTCCCTCAGAAAAGCAGAGGCCAAGAAACATAATCCGCACAGGCAATGCTGATGGATACAGCATCACGACCAGCACAAAATCCCTACTTGAATGACTGGTTGAGAGACAAGTTTTTAAGACAATTGTTGTCAAAATCTCGTGTTGAATTGGAGCACCACAGCAACTGCTGACAAATGGGTATCTGGCATCAAATGTGCGATAAAATAAATTGAATACCTGTCCCAATTGTTCATTAGCTTAGGTGTCTTCTATAAGTGACCTGCTGTTACAATAGTGAAGTGGAAGACAAACGTAGCCTTCGTTACACCTAGCCCGGTCTCATCACGACAGAGAAATTTGCAGTGCACATTGTTTATGGTCCCATCTCTTTCATTGTCGATGTACCGCAGGTGTGAAAAGCGCCATTCACTCAGGCAGCCGTTCAGACCATACCCTAATGACGTCACTGAGGACATATGCTTGCAGTCAATGGAGCAGGTCAACGGAGATCATGCAGAAGCTAATGACGTCATGGCTGGACTGACAGATGCGTTAGATGTGAAGCACATTTGCATCGCTGCACGAAGCTACACAAACCCTTTAGATTAATTTCTGGTAGACATGACGAACATGTGTATGACTCACTTAGATAGATGACGCAGACGCACTTTTGCTGAGCAGATAAAGCATGTGGCATACACATGCATATGACCTGCTTGCTGAAGCCAAACGCAACTAACATGGGCGGCCATATAAATCAAAATGGAGGCCACAAGCACATTGAGGTGAATGGGAGATGCGGAAAGGATTGGAGAACACAGAGGCAGACGTGCTGAATTTGCAGGGACGTGCAGACCATGTTTCCAGTGAAGTTACTGTGCACAGCCTTGCCAGGGACACAGAAGGGAAGTGTCATGTTAGCAGACGAGATAGGACACCTGCATGAGTGCAAGCTGAAGAAAGGCAAATGTGTGATCCCTGCCCAAGTGATCGAGACCTGAGCAACAAAGACTATTCATTCGAGCCAGATAGGGGCAGTTGTTCCCATCAGACCGAAGGCAGGGTGATACAAAAAAATACCAGGTTCAAAGCTTAAATGTTCTTTCTCAAGGCCTAGAGGATTGAAGATGGTAACTTGTCGGGAACGTACAGCACCTTCAATGTCGTTCACTATCTTGAATAAGTTGCATTTAGCTGGTGACTCTCCAGAGCGTCAAGGCTGAGAAGACACTCTTTGACCAATCCTTTCTCACCTTTCACGTTAAGATCACACTTTGTTGCATAGCCCAATTGCAGTACACTAACCTGAGATATAGTCGTAGCATTTGGAGGGTGGTCGCAGAAGGTGCCACCACATAGGTTTATCCATTCCCTGCATATCATATACATAGTTAAACTTACTAACCAATCCTGCTCCATGTTGTGTTTTCATGATGTAGCATTTTGTGACGTCATTCTGAGACAAAAAGGGCTGACAAACTTGAGATGGGTGGAAAAAGTCATGGGGAATTGCTGTATTGTCCATTGCTGAACCCCTGCATGAGAACTCTCCAATAAAGCAGTTAAAACTTTGTCACATTGTTGGACTTCCCTGTTCTTGAGGAGTGCAGGGGATTTCCTCGGCCCAGTTCCTCTTGCTTATAATTAGGGAGATTAACCAATCCCTCGCCCCTAATTGAGGTGGCAGCAGAGGATGTCCCTAAGGCCCCCGGCCGTTAATACCATCTTACCCGCCAGGAGAAATCGAGAAAGTCAACAGGAGCCGCCTTAGGGAAATTCCTGCCCGCTCCACGTGGGACACCCAGCAGACCGGAGGGCAGAGTGTGGGAAGTGACGGTGCCCGAGGGCTTCAGCGGATCCAGAGAGTAAGTATAGATCCAACAATTTAACAAATAATGGTGCATGAAGTTGCTGGTTTGTGATGTTTCCGTTATATTTAAAGTAGACCCGTTTTCTACATTAATTAAGCAGATGATTTGAAGTATGCCTGCCCTCTAGGTGTTTAGCTTAGTTTACGGATGAGGAGGAGGATCACTATCTAGGCGCTGGCTTGCTTAGGTTATGGAAGGTGGTGTCTTATTGAATCTTTTATAGGTGTATTCCTATGCGACCGTATGGAAGAAGAACCACAAACTTTCAAGAGTTTGTATCCCCTGTAGTTGGTGAGGCGGAGAAGCTGGTTGAGCAAATTGAAGATTGTGATTTGAGGGGATGATAAAATTGTGATATTAAATTGGTATTGTCAAAGTATACAAAATCCTGATTTGAGGGCAAGTAAGTATCGGCAATCTGAAAGAGACCTGTCACTGTGGGGGTTACACCCCTGAGACATTTGTGCAAGTCCCTCCCGCAGTATAAGGACAAAATATGTAAATAGCATAGAATTGATTTGCGATACAGAGGGCAAGTTGGCAAAGCCATGGTCCAGGGAAGGCTCTCTTCTAATTCTGTGCTGCAACACATGTCCACGTATTTAAGGGGAAGAAATTGAGGAACCGGTTAGCAATACTGGAATTATGGAAGCTGTTTGAGGACATGGAAGAGGGCCCACCCCGGACAGGGTGGATGCGGAGTCTGCACAATGCAGGGGGCAAAATGCCAATGGCTCCTCCTCCTCAAACAGCAGAGATCACAGTGAAAAGCCAGAGAGTTTACCCCTTAAGGGAGCTAAAAGCAGTAGCAGGATACATTAACCCTGTTTATGCACCACCTTCATATAACAGCAAAGAAGCTCTTAGTGGCGTTAAGCTGGCAAATAAAAAAAGCAGAAGCTTCTGTTGAGGAGTGCAGTGATTTGCAAGCAAAGTGAATGGGGACGACGAGGTGATCAAGGGACGCACACAAGGCAAATAAGCAATAGTCCCGCCAAACGAGTGGGAGGACAGATATTGCTCAAACTAGATGGAAAAATTGCATCGGGCCCAGGCATTTGGAGGGGGAAGCTAAAAGACAAATATAAAAATAGGAAGAGGACAGATAATGGAGGAAGTGGATAGACGGGTAAGGAAGGGAAAAAAAGGAACCAGAGAAGTTGAGAAGAGAGAGAGACATAGAAGCGAAGGATAGGGAAGAGAAAAAAAAAGAAGGCAGAAGGAAATAGAAGATGAAGCAAGGAGAAAAGCAGAAGAGGAGAAGGAGAGACAGGCACAATTAAGAAGGGAAAAAAGGAGAATGGAAATTGAGATGCTCGTTAAGGAATGTCGATGTAGGGAGGAAGAAGAAAGATAGATGATGAGAGAGAGAGAGAGAGAGAGAGAGAGAGAGAAAGAGAAGTAAAAAGATACCTTAAGGAAGTGGAGGACATGATGACAGGACCCAAGCGTTTGTGATGTCGTGGGAGAGGAGGCATTAGAGAACTGGGACACTGAGCAAGATTAGAGAGAGCACACTCTTGCCCCTAAGCCAAGTAGGGGCGTAGCAGGAACCCCACAATGGGAGGGAGCGAGTGATTCGCTGGACAGAATAGTGGGGAGACGACAAGGGACAGGCACACTGAGGAGACTTAGCTTTGAGGTTAATGGAGGCGGGGGGGAGACGGCGAAGACAGCTTTGGGACGAGGGAGTCTGATGAGCTTGAGGAGAGCGATGGGGACAAAGAGGGGAGGCCATACCGTTTGGGTGGGGGAATAAGCCCAGAGCGGAAGACATTAAGGGATGAAGAGGAAGATGTAGAAAGGGGGACACTGGAACTTAGGAAGCACCTTGGACAATTCAAAAACAGACTGCATAGCGCAGACAAAGTTAATCCATATGCACAAAGGCTGAGAGCTTCACCTGGCTGAAAGAGAACTGCTATGACGAGGGCATTTACAGCTACAAAAAGCTTAGGGAGACTCGACAAAGAGGTGGAACTGATGCAGTTCCCGTTGTTAGAAAAGGGGGTAGACAACCACAATACATACCATGGGAACAGATGGACAAAGACAATTTGAGACGCAAGTTACCCTCATTGACTGTAGGAGCAGGACAATGGATTTACGAGTTGAAGAGAATGACTGTAGGGACGACATTGGCAGTGGATGACATGAAGAGCTTACTTTCAGCCATTTTGGGGGAGGTAGCTGACCAAGTTCAGAAACTGGCAGGATAGCTTGCAGTAACCGCACAGAACACCGCACACAATGGGGTGCCATTCAATAACTGCAGAGCAGCAGTTTGGCAAACTACTAGGGTACAGACCTCAACATCCATGTGGATGCTTCTAACCCTTCATCGAGGCTCTTCCACAATCTCTGCAACTCTCTTTTTATTCTACCCTCTGGCACAACACTCCACCGGGCACACCCTGGATGTTCTCATCTCATCTGACATCAACCTCTCAAGCCATATGACCACTCCTCTCTTGGACTGATCACTTTCTTCTCTCTTCCGACCTGATGCTCTCTGTCCCCCAGGTGAAGCCGACCCATGCATTGCCACCCACCTTCTCGGCCATCAGGCCCATGAACTGTGCATCAGTGGAGCTTTCGCTGCTACATTCCTCGCCTCCTTCTACGCCTGCGGCTGACTCACACTCTGACACAGCCCTCTCTAACCTGAATCTTTCTATTACTAACACTCGAGTCCTTTCCCCCCCGTCATGAGGATCCGTTTGAAGCCCACCTCCAAGTGTAACTCTTTGTATGACTCCGACCTCGCCACCCTCAAACGCAAGTGCCGGACGGCCAAGAGGAAGTGGAGGGCATCAGGCACAAACTGGCCTGTTGTCTGCTCCAAAGGGAATACAGACTGTCTCTGTCCTGTCCAAGAAGAGAGCCTACATCCAAGCCCGCGTCTCTGCGGCCACTAACATGGCCAAACTCAAAATCTCAAGGAGCTGGCCAATCCTGCGGCTGTCTCCATTTCTCCTGTACCCTCCCAGGCCCTCTGCATGGTACTGACTTCTCACTCCACCACTAAAACTCAGGACATCCTGTCCTCTCCTCTTGCTCTCCCTCTCTCGGCCACCTCTTCCTTTCCTCCTCTGTTCTCCTCTTACCTGTATTCACTTCTTCTAGACAAATCCGATCTATGAAAGTATCGCCAAGCAGGTGCTCCTCTGCTCCTCCAGAACCATCAAGGAGGGGAGCCTTGGCCGATTTATGCAATAACTTTTGCCACTGAAACCTTCCCCTACCCTCTAAAGCACTCTGCTGTGCACCCTATCCTGAAGAAGCCTTCTGCATAGTCTTTCTCTCCGGCAAACTACCAACCGATCTCTATCCTTCCTTTACTGGACAAAAGTGCAATTATGGAACGCAAACTGCACAAAGACAAATACCCTATTCAATATATTCAGGGGATACAAGAACATTGGCGCCTCGAGACGAGAGCCATGGGACAAAACATTGGGCTTATTTTATCACATATTAAACCAGGGACTACCAGAACAGGTACAGAAGCAGTTAAAGAAGTTAGAGGTGATTGACGCAAAGCCTAGGTCAGAAATTCAATTGACTAGCTTATGCTAGAAAACATGAAAAAGAAACGTGAGGAGGGACAGCAGAAAGACGCAAAGCTAATCCAGAAAAAAAAAATTGTCAAAATACACAATGTAAGGGATATTTGTTGACAAGCAGAGATAGGGTGGTTATTCTGAACGCTCAGTATTGGTAGCCAACGGCGGGGGAGGGGAGCCCTGCAGACTGACGGGACAGACACTATTGGAAAAGGTGGTGTGCCCAGGGGGAGAGGAGCAGGGCACCCAGCACAGCAGAGAGGAGACTGGTTTAATGGGGAACAGCCCAGACCTACGGGGGGTCCACTGCATTGTTGGACATGCAGAAACATAGGCCATATATCCAGAGCATGTAGAGGAACGCAACAGGGTGGCGAGGCGACATACCCGTCACCACATAACACTGAGAAACCCGACTATTATGCCCAAGATCATGAACAGATGCAGGCATATGCGCCAAGAGTGGCACCAACACAGAATGCACCAGGACAGGCACAACAACCTATGACACATGCTCAACAGACTTGGATATACACATAGCCACCGCAACCAGCATTGCAAGCACCACTGCAGCAGAACGTTGTAGCTTTTCGACACACATACTCCACACTACAGACACCCACACAGTGACTGGGGTGGGAGGCAATTGTAGGGGGAAACCCATTAACGGGGGCAGGGGTGACCTTATACCCACATTAGGATAGCCCACAGACTGACTTGATGTGTTTGATCGTAAATGTTACACCCGATCTGAACGAGGAACCATATGTAGGGGTAACCATAGGTGACGAAACCTTTTCCTTTCTTGCAGATACAAAGGTAACCAGATCCTGTATTAGGGAGGGGAAATACCCAATGTGGGGTGTTGCCATAAATGCTCAAAGTTTCTCTGGCGCTACATATTTGGTTTCCGTTTACTGTCGAATTACCCATTACCAATGGGGAGCATGATCTTACCATGCACTATTATATTCCTGCCAGACGCCAGTTAACCTAATGGGAAGGGACATGATGAGCAAACTCAACACATCATCTCATTTACTGAGCAAAGGATAGTGTGTTCCACCCCAGGAATCTATTATGTGTATGCGCGAGACCTCGTTTATGCTTTCTGGGGGCAGACTAGACTGGACAGAGGAGGGTGGCCGTGGACCCAGATTTATTTCAATATGGAGTGGAAGTATTACTACCATGGCTTCCATGGATACAAGGCAAGCAGCTCAGGCTACCCAACAAAGTTTTGTTCTGACCAGAAATCCCCTTGGATGAAGGGCAAGTGTTTCCACTGGAACTAAGAGACTGTTATAGTGAAAGACGAAAGGATAGTGTTGCACGGGACTGACGATATAGGATTAGGTATTTGTAATGCGCCTGTACACAAGTGCCACAAGACAAGAGGGCAGACAGGACAGCGTTCTTACTAGGCCTCGTGTCATTTGGATCGTGCAAGTGCGACAACACAAGTGCAAGGGGAAAGGGAGAGGTGGAGGGGAGTGGGAAGGGGAAGTGTAGTCAACGCACCAAGGCTCCGAGTAAGTGCAGCCAGGGCGGCAAAGCTCTGGGTAAGTGCATGGAGGGCAGAGGGCTGTAGGAGTTACAGTCCCTACATTTACAGCAGTGCAGGAAGACTGGTCATGGGGGGGGCTGGCCAGTGAGACTCTGATGGTACCCGAAGATCAGTCAGACAGGACGGTTAGCAAGGAAGAGGGAGAGATAAGGTAGATGAGAAAAGGAAGGTCTTGAGCAGCTTCCGGAACTTCAGGTAGCCCAGCTCAAGTTTGAGAGGGATAGACTGTTCCAGAGGGAGGCACCTGCAGAGGAGCGAGATCTACCCCCCCCCACTCTGAGCTTGGGAGAAACATCTGACCCTCTAAGAGTTCAAAGTAGGTGAGTGAAGGGCTCTAAAAGGAAGGTATTTAGGCAGAGAGAGTTGGATATAGTATGGGCCCCGGTCCCAGAAATCCTTGTGGATGATGCAAAGTGTCTTGAACTTGATCCTTGCAGCCACCAGGAGCCAGTGCAGAGATTTCAGGGCTGTAGAGATGCAGTGCCTGGGCTTGAGGCCAAGGATAAGTCGTGCAGCCCTGTTCTGGATTAGTTGAAGGGGCAAAAGGTAGAGTTAGGCAGATTGAGAAAGAGGCTGTTGCAATAGTCCAGCCTGGAGAGAACCAGAGCTCTGGAGATAGTGAGTTTATAGGGAAAGTGAGAAAATGAGTAGGAGCAGCTGATAGTGGGCCTTCTTAGCAAAGTCACTGATGTGAGGAGAGAAGCAGAGAGTGGAGTTGATGACCAAGGTTTTTTTCCTCAGAGGAAGGCGAGGGTAGAGGGCCCAAGGCGAGCGGCATTTGTGTGAGAGGGGAAAGCAGGAGTCCCAATGAGCAGAATCTCCGCGTTATTTGCGTTAAGGCAGAGCTCATTGGTGATGCACCATTTCTGAATCGCAGAAAGATCGTCAGAAATGAGCAAGGAAGGAGAGGAGGCTGAGGGAAGCCTGAAATAGAGCTGTGTCTCATCCGCATAACCCTGGAAGTTGGAATAAAAGGTGGAAATCAGCTAGGCCAAAGAGGCCAAGTAGACATTGAAGAGCCAGGGAGAGAGGATAGAGCCCTGGGGGACATCACAAGTAGAGAGGGAGGTGATGGAGAAAACAGGTTCCAAGCTGGACCTGGGAGCGTTGGTCCAAGAGGAAGGAGGTCAGGCATGTCAGAGCCTGGTCTGACACTCCCAGGTTCACCCACAGACGATTAATCAGGATGGCTTCATTGATCGTATCAAATGCAGAGGAGAGGATGAGGACAGCGTGGGAGCTGAAGTCAAGGGTAGAGAGCAGAACTTCACTGGTGTTCAGAAGAACAGTTTCCGTGCCTCTGGCTGCTCTGAAGCCAGACTGATGGTCATGTAGATAACCAGCGGATTTACTGTGGAGGGTTAGCTGGGAAATGGCCAGCTTTTCCAGGAGCTTGCCCAGGAAAGTAGTGAACGGAGATCGGACGATAGTTTGTCGGACAGGAAGGATCGGCAGAAGGCTTTTATTTAGAAGGGGGTGCACAAGGGGAATTGCCAGTGGCAAAAGAGTGATTACCGAAATAGGCCAAGGCTGGACTGAGGAAACCAATGTGGTCCTTGATAGTTCTGCAAGAGCAGGGGAGCACTTGTTTAGAAGACACTTTCATAGATCAGACTTGTCTAGAAACATCGTCAAGTGTTATAGGAGTGAGGGAGGAGAGGAGGGGCAGAGGCAGTCAAAGGGGGCCTCAGAGAGAGAGAGAGAGAGAGAGGGGTGGAGAGAGGAAGAGGAAAGAAAGGACAGGATGGCCTGAGTGTTGATGGTGAAATGAGAGGCCAGAGCCTAACAGAGGACCAGGGAGGGAACAGGAGAGGTGGAGACCGTAAAAGGATTGGTCAGCTCCTTGCAGATTTTGGGATTTTGGCCATGTTGTTAAGAGGCCACAGAGTTGTGGGCCTAAATAAGGTCTCTTTTGGAGAAGACAGAGATTCTGTATTCTCTTTGGAACAGGCGGCTGGCCAGTTTGTCAGAGGAGGCGCACTATGCTCTCCACATCTGCTCAGCTACCCTTTGCACTTACGTTTCAGGGCAGCCAAGTCGGAATCATACCAAGAGTTGCACTTAGAGGTAGGCTTCAGATGGATCCTCATGTCAGGGGCAAGGATGTCCAGAGTGTTGGCGATAGAAAGATGCAGGTTGGCGAGGGCTGTCTCAGAGTGGGAGTCAGCCGTAGGAGCAGAGAAAGTGGCGGCAAAGGCAGTCACTGACACTCGCTTCATGGGCTGAATGACCGAGAAGGCAGGTGGCAGTGCTGGGGTGGGCCTTGCCTGGGGAGCTTCAGGTGGGAGGAGAGCAGAAAGTGGTCAGTCCAAGAGAGAGGAGTAGTGAGAAGGTTAGAGAGGGGGATGTCTGAGGAGATGAGAATATCCAAGGTGTGTCGGCAAGTGTGTCGGACCAGAGGGTAGAATGGAAAGGGAGAGAGCCGCAAAGGTTGTGCAAGAGCCCAGAGGAGAGGTTAGAGGCATCCATGTGAATGTTGAGATCTCTGTGGAGAAGTTGAAAGGAAGAGGCGAGAAGAGGTGAGGTCTGCCTATTCTGAGAGGAAGAGTGCATCCTGACCAGGTGGCCTGTAGATGGTGGCCACAGTTAGAGAGGCCAGGAGAGAGAGAGAAACTGCAGACCAGGCATTCAAAGGAGAAATAAGCCTATGTGGCAATGACGGAAGCAGGAACCCATTCAGGAAAGATCAGGGCCACTGCACCTCTGATTAGTTCTGGGCTAGGAGAGGAGCTTATAGCCCTCAGGGAGGAGAGTGTCAAAGCTTGTGACAGAGCTGGCCGTGAACCACATTTTGGTGAGAGCAACGACATCAACGTCAAGGTCTTAGAGGAGTTACCAGATGTCAGAGGAGTGAGAGTAGCCAAATGGAGCAGGTTGCCACTTTTGAAAGACTTCTGGGGCTGGTACAGGAATGGGGTACACCCTGCAGAAGTGGCAGAGGGGCCCGAGGGTGGGCAGAGGCAGTAGCCAGAGATGTAATAGTGGTCAGAGAGGAGGTAGAAGGAGTGGCAGGAAGTTGATAAGCCGCGGGAGACGCCAATCCAGAAAGAGGAGATTGGGACCTGGACAATGACTACCATTTTGAAAGACATTAATGAAGGCTATGGAGGAGTGGAAGGAGGCCAAGAGGACCTCTAATCGGGTGACGCCAATAATTGGAGAGGAGGAGAAAGGAGAGAGAACAGAGACAATGAGGGGTCCATAGGTCTGGCGAGTTAAACAACAGAGGATATCTGTGCAAGTCTATCTGGAGGAAGCACTGATGAAGGTATCAGCAATGGGCAGGCCTGCGTTGGAGACCAGGTGATCCTTCTTAAACTTTTTCCTTTTAGTGAGAGGGATAGATAGGAAATAGAGTAGCAGTTTGAGAAGATGGGAGAAATTGAGAGCACCATATACGGTGCTAAAAGGAAAGAGGAGAGCGAGAGAGGAAAAGTAGCAGAGCCCAGAGCCGCTCAACACAGGGAGCACTGGATGGGGGTTCACACAGTAGGAGGCATAAGCAGGTAACGTACCACAAGGGGAACGCAGGAAACGGCGTGTACGGAAGACAGGGATAGGGAGGACAGCATAAATCAACAGTCAAAGGGGCTGGAGGGTTTGGGGTGGGATCGGGGGGGAGGTGTAGTGACCACAGCAGTAACCAATAGACCCAACAGTAAACAACAGTGGTCAGCAGTAGGGTGTTAAGTTAAAAACAGGCATTTAAGTTGAAGTACGTGCAATGCAAAAACACCCAGATTCGACTTTCCTAGAAAAGGGGGAAAAAGGCCTAGTTTTGTAATACAACAGAAATGCAAAACACAGATTCGACTTCCCTAGAGAGATGGCTAACAATACAGTACACCTAGGTGCTTATGGGTTGTGAGATAAGAGAAATAAGAGTGACTACAGAGGTGGGACAGTTCAGTGGGGAGCAGTGATTGCTGCCCCCCCCATCCGCACCAAACTGTCAGTCGAAGCAGGTTGACGGCAGCAGGATTCCTGCTTCCATGGCAGACATGATCTGGAGCTGCTTCTGTAGGAGCTGCCCTTTTCCTTGGGGCTCTTGGCCGGAAGCAACTGCAACGGGCAATGGGGCTGCCCTGAAGGGCTCACTTAAGTGGGGCAAGCATGCCCAATCAGGAGTCAGGCGGAGCGGGAAGCGGGAGTTTGAGGAAGAGGAAGGGACTACAACATAAAGGCTGCGATGTGGCGAAAAGCCAGCAAGAATAGCCCAAACTAATGTACTTTTAAAAATAATGCAAGAGCACAGTGAAACAAGCACTCGCCACAATCTCCTCATGATGGCACAAAAAAAAAAGAAAAAAAAAAGGCCGGATGTTGAAAGCAGTAATTGCGTTAGGAAAAGGATACAGATTTACTGACTTGACAGATGAGGAATTGTTCAAGGATGACTTCTCAGATATTGAAACATTGTTCTACATGAGTATTACATATTGGATGAGGTTCCATTACAGGGAAGTCCCACAGAGAGTGGCCATGATGAAAGAGGTGCCGCAGCCTTTCCTTGAGGAAGGTTTGATATGAGTACTGAGCATACTGTGGACCAACAGTCTATCCGACATTGACCTACGACAAGGGATAGGAACAGTTAAAATCAAGCTCAAACTAGGGGCAATTTTGCCAAGAGCAAAACAATACCCTTAACTAGGGAGGCAGATGAAGGCATTTTTGAGACAATTTCTGCACTAGTGCAGCAAGGAATCTTAGTGCCATCTGAATCACAATGTAACATGGCCGTTTACCCAATGAAGAAGGCGACGGGAGGATTGTGGCCTTTTAATTAAGATTGACGTCCTTTAAACAATATTGTCAAGGCTGAATTCTATTAGTCCCCAATCAAGCAACAACATTGTGCAGCATTCCACCAGAAGCCACTCACTTAACGGTGATAGATTTGAAGAACGCCATCTTCTCTATCCCACTCCACGAGGAGTCACAGGATCGGGCATTACTTCTATAAAGAAACCAAAAGGGGATACATGCTAGACTTCCTCAAGCCTACTGTGAATCGCCGTCTTCATTCAATAGGTTTCATCAAATGGACCGGGGGAACATACATCTAGATAGCACAATCGTTCAATATGGAGGTGGCATTTTAATCTGCAGGTCAGAAGGACAGTGCCGACAAGACTCAGCACAGTTGTTGACAATTTTGACAGAAAAGGGTTACAAGGTAGAGCAAGCAAAACTGCAGTACTGCCGGAAGGAGGCCCTATACATTGGACAACTCATATTCCAGCAAGGCAGAAAGGTAACCCCAGAGAGAGCAGAGGCTATTTCCAAGACACCACCACCAAAAGACAGTGAGGGAGATACAACTCCTCCTGGGTCTTTGCAATTATTGAAGCACATACACTAGACCTCTTTAAAACAGGATCAAGGAAGCTTAGATGGGGCGGGGAGTTAATTTGGACTGAGGAGATGACACAAGCATTTAATGAGTTAAAACAGGCAATCAGTACAGCTCCAGTTTTAGGGATTCTAACTATGGTGCAGAATTGTATCTGTTATCACACACAAACGGGACAGTAATCACAGCAGTACTCACATAGAAGACTACCCTTGGGCATAAACCTATAGCTTATTACAGCGGACATTTAGACCAAGGTATGAAAGGACAATATCTTTGCGAACAAGCACTAGCTGCTGCCACATTCGCAGTAGAGAAGTCTGAAAGTGTCACCATGGGGTGTAGTAGCACTCTTCATGTGGCGCATGCTCTTTTTGCTATTCTTGAAAAGCCCAAAAGCACATTGACCACACAGAGAGAATCTGGGTATGAAGTGATCATTTCAAATCCGGTGATCAAAATAGTGAGGTGCAGGATTGTAACTCCGGCAACATTAAAAACAGAACCAATAGAGGAGGGAGACGATGAACGTGACTGTTACATACACAAAATATTACAACATTTTTAGAGCACGAGACAATGCCCTTGGGAGGAGGGTGGTACTCTTTATTGACAGGTCCTCAAGAATTGACCAAACGGCAGGAGAACGACATACTGGGACAGTAGTTGTGAAATTTAAAAAGGACAAGATATTTGAAGTAGTGAAGAGCGCAAAACTACCCTCTCATTTTCAGCACAATTGGCAGAATTAGTAGCACTTCTAATAGCACTAGAGTCACATAAGAACGGAGAGATCACAGTATATTCCGACTCTGCCTATGCGACGTCAACCGTACATGCAGGACTGTCAAGGTGAAAAAGGAGGGGCCTCCGCTGTGCCGACGGCACGCCAATGCAGCATGTGCCCAAATTGGACAGGCGCATAGGAGCACTACAGCTCCCAGCAGTCACAGTAGTAAAGTGCCAAACCCACAAGGGGAGGGGGGGGGGGGGGGGTAGAGTCGGAAGATGTGGTTTCCCACGGCAGCAAAGCCGCAGAAGTGAAGCCAGTAGCTTATTTCTCAGAAATAGTTGCATTTGACACTCCACCCAACAAACGCATTCTCAGCATGATACTGAGTGAAGGGTACAGTTCATTGCCCATTACTCAAACAATAGAATTACAAGGACGGGCTCTGGTAGAAGAAAAAGCTACAGGCGGAGGAGGGGATGCTAGATATCCCCGACTGATGTGATGCAGCGACAGGACAGTACTGGGAAACCAGTGATGCCCCAAACATTATCACAAACTGCCCTTGCACAGTTACACCATCCGACCCATTTGAGTAAAGAAGTTCTTGCAGCACAGATAGCGGAAGACTGGTTCTACCCAAACTTGGTGGAGCATGTTGCTGTCTTGTATGAAAACAGTTTACTGCAGAGCACACGTTGCGTTTAGTAAGAGGAGCAATAACCCGCCCTAATGGGACTTTCCAACACCTCCACATAGACAACGTGGATATGATCCAAATACGCAACAGGTACAAGTACATGATGGTTGAAGTATGCCAATTTTCTCGCTGCATCGAAGATGGTCCATGCTCACACCCTGATGCCCTCAGTGCAATGAAATTCCTTGTAAGAGAAGTGTTCCCATGCTGGGGGGTGTGCGAGGTCCTCCGCTCTGATAATGGGCCTCACTTTGTATTTGAAGTGTATGAGCACATCACAACCCTGCTGGGGATTAAGCACATGTTTCCTTACGTGCATCACCAAGTGATTGGGATTTGTGGGCGCCTCAAAAGCCTGCTCAAGCAGAAGATTGCAAAAATATAAATACAAAATATGATGGCTCCATTGCCTACCCATCGTATTGTTTGCATTGTGCAATCAGCCCGCATATAACCACCATTTAACCCCTCATAAGGTGGTGACGGAGTGGTGCATGAGTCTACCACTTGCTCCTCCCAAAACAGCGTTTACAGATGACCAAAATGATGCACCTGTCCTCGGAAATGAAATGTATGAATATCTTGCTTCCATGATGGCTAGTGCCTCTTTAATATCTCAAAAGCTTGGTGCAAGGCTTGTTGGGGCGAAGAAGGGTGATGAAGACAACGCATCAGTAGAAAACACAAGAACATCTTAGAGCGCTACTTCTGTATCCTGGCGACCAGGTGCGGATTAAGAACTTCATGAGGACATGGCACAAACCTCGTTTCGTGGGCCTGTATAGAGCAAGCAACTGACAAGGGATTTAAGTTTATAGTGAGAAAAGCCTGGAACTGTATCACGGACGTCAAGCCCTGCAAAGGTGAGATCGCCCAAGCCCAACTCGCAGACGATACACCACAAGAAGAACAAGCACAGCCACAGGTCCAGACACTGTCATGAACTAAAGCCAGACAGGAAAATATTGAAAGCTAGATTAGGCACACTATCTTTCCTTTACACTAGGTAATCATCCTGAAAGTTTTTGAACTGACTTTTGACAATGGTCTATACATCGGCACAAAGTTTAAGGAACACTTATTAACTTCCAGTAACCTTCGGACAAATGATACCCACAAAGATTTTCTTTTATGTTTTCATTCTCTACATACCCCAGACTTATCCAGCACTGGCCAGAGGAGACACACCCATTATTGAATTGCTAAACAGCCCAAAAGTACGATTTGCTTGAAAGGGATTTTTGCTTGCAGCGCTGGCTCAGTATTACCACAGCAGAGCTTGATCGCCAGACAAGTGATAGTCATGAACTTTATGAATTTTGGTAAACAATTGTGTTGGATCCAGGTACAAAACAGGGGGCACACAGTCTTACAAGATATGGAAGTCACAGCTAAACTGATGGTTATTCCCTGCATTCTGCTGTCTCTACCTCTTTATCCTCTTTGCATTACAAAAGGTTGCATTGTCGCATGCACACATTGAAACCTACATTAACACAACCCCAATCCATACTATTACTGAAGCTACACCAAACAAGTCCCCAGTGCTGCCAGAGAAGTAAAGTGACTCGGGTGCAGCATATGGTCAAGGTGTGGAGAGAGGCAATGAAAGAAAGCTGCAACCTGTGTTCTCTCACCGCCTACAACATGAGTGCTTCCAGAACATTAATTGCCATAGAAGTTCCAGCAGCCAGGGCACAGTGCCTTGTGCACTAAGCGCTCTGCACTACAAAGGGCCAATTCCAAGGGAGAAGGGCCATGATGCAATGGATGTCACAGAAAACATTCCCGTATGAAGACAGCTACATAATAACTCAGGCAATGATAGACTATTGGAGCTCAGACAAGACAATCGAATATGTTCCAGACAGCCAAAACAAAGGAGAAGTTAGGATAGGGAATCAAAAGGAGCTGCAATGTCCAAAGACAGGAAAAAAAAGACAGGAGGGCTGCCAGGATGTTGGGAGAGATCTCAGTTGCCGGTGTACAGACAAGTGTACACAGGAGAAGGGTGGATGGAGGGGATGATGGGGAGTAAAGCACTTGCACTCGTAATGCTTCCAGGTGAAGCAGTACGAAAGGAAAAGGTTGACTGTCAAAGAATGGTTGGCAAGTGGCAAGCTGCTCAAGTGGGTAGAAAATGAAGCTGGTCCTATGACCATTATACCACTCTAGAGTGTTTCCCTGTGTTTCTAGAATGATGTCCTGTAAAGGTTGGGGAGAATAAGGGTTGCAAGCAAACCTCGAAGATGCCGGGAATTAAGGTCAGCACAGCAGTAATAATGGACAACTACCGGGCCTGCGGGTCCAAGGCCTACATGCAACTACCACCCGACTGGAGAGGGATATGTTTCTTAGTGCAGCTGAACACACCAGCTTTAGTAGTGTAGCGAAAAGACATAAAAGCCGACTGATTCCCTGAAATGGATACACACCAGATGAAGTGGAGATAGATCTGTGGAGCCGACAAGAGTAAAGAGACAAAACTGTGTGTCAGATATGGAAGACGCACTCGATGCGATACCACTAGATCGCAGACTGTTGTATCAGTAGGTCCAGGCGTTCAAGTCGACGGGAATGCTATATATGATATGATATGATATGGCATTTATAACGCGCCTATACACTTGTGTTTCAAGGCGCGTCGAGGCAAGGGAGGGGGAACAGTGGGATGACAGACAACACTCTTACTAGACCAGGTGACATTGAGATTGCACAAGTGCAGGGGAAGGGGAAAAGTGCAGAGGGGAGGGGGAGGGGACAGTGCAGTACATGAATAAATAGAATAAAAGCAAAGTAAAAGGTACAGCCAGCTGGTGGCAAGTGCAGACATCAGGTGTCAAGGGCTGGTAGGGGACTGTAGGGATACAGAAAACAGGCCTCAAGCGTGGGGGTTGCCCGGGAGGCAGTGCAGGTGTGCAACTGGCGGGGGAGGGGACCTGGGCACGAGATCAGAGGGTAGCCAGGTGACCAACGCAGTTTCAGTCTCAGCCAGGAGTTCAGCAGGGGAGAGGAGGAGAGAAAGCAAAAGCAAAGAGGAAGGTTTTGAGGCGCTTACGAAACCGGAGGTGGTTCCCCTCAAGTTTCAGGGAGGCTGTTCCAGAGGGAGTCCCCAGCCGAAGAACGAGAAGAACTTAATCCTTGCAGCCACTGGGAGCCAGTGCAGAGATTTCAGTCCTGGAGAGATACGATCCCTGGGCGTGAGGCAAAGGACAAGTCTTGCAGTCTTGTACTGGATGAGTTGCAGGGGGCGTAGAGTAGAAGCAGGCAGATTTAGAAAGAGGCTGTTGCAGTAGTCCAGCCTAGAGAGAACCAGAGCTATGGAGATACTGAGCTTCTGGGGAAAGGAGAGGAAAGGAAGAATACCTCTGAGGAGGTGCAGCAGGTAGTATGACTTCTTAGAGACATCAGAGATGTGAGGAGAGAAAGAGTGTGGAGTTGAAGATGACCCCGAGGTTTTTATCCTCACAGGTGGGAACAGGAAGAGGGCCAAGAGAGGCCGACCAGAGAGTGACAGGAAAGGAGGGAGCAGGTGTGCCGATGAAGAGAATCTCTGTTTTACTGGCATGAAAGGCAGAGATCATTGGCGGTACACCACTCCTGGTTAGCTGACAGACAGTCAGAGATGAGAGGAGGAGAAGTGGCAGAAGAGAGCCTGAAAATGAGTTGTGTCATCCACATAGCACTAAAAGTTGGGGCAGAGAGCGGCAATACGGTGGGCAAGAAGTGCCAGGTATTGGTTGAACAGACAGAGGTTAGACCCTTGGGGAACACCACCGATAGAGATAGAGGAGAGAAAGGACCCAAGTTGGACCAGGGAGGGTCGATCCGAGAGGAAAGAGGTCAGCCACGCCAGGGCCTGATCGGTGATACCCAGGTTATCACAGAGATGGTTGAGCAGGATGGCATGGTTGACCGTGTCAAAGGCAGACGAGAGATCAAGTAAGAATGGCACACAGGGGGTGTTGGAATCGAGGTTGGAGAGCAGGTCTTCACGGATGTTCAGAAGAGCAGTTTCTGTGCTTCTGACAGCTCTGAAGCCAGACTCATGGTCATGGAGACTACCAACAGATTCAGAGTGAAAATTAAGCTGGGAGATGGCCATCTTTTCCAGGAGTTTGCCCAGGAAAGGAGTGATGGCGATAGTTAGCCGGGCAGGCAGAGGGATTCATAAGAAGGGGGTGCACAAGGGAGTGCTTCGGGGGGCGGGGGATGAGTGAAGATTCCAGTGGCAAAGGAGTGGTTGCAGTAGTCAGCCAGAGCAGGAGCCAAGTTGTCAACATGATCCTTGATGGTTTTGGAGGAATAGGGGTGAACCTGTTTTGACGAGACTTTCATAGATTGGACTTGTCTAGAAACCTCGTCTGGGGAGAACAGGGAAAAGGCAGAGGTGGGAGTAGAGGTGGCCGAAGAAGGGCCTGAGGAAGAGCAGGGAGTGGAGGGGGAAGGGGGAGGTAGAGAGAGAACAGGATGTCCTGAGCTTAAGAGATGAAATGAGAAGCCAGGGCCGTGCAGAGGGCCTGGGAGGGGACAGGAGAGGTAGAGGCTGCTGCATGATTGTCCAGCTCCTTGCAGATTTTAAAGAGTTCGGCCAAGTTGTTAGATGCCGCAGAGACGCAGACTTGGATGTGGGCTCTCTTCTTGGTGTGGACAGAGACCCAGTATTGCCTTTGGAGCAGGTGCCAGGCCAGTTTGTCAGAGGATGTACCGGAAGCATGCCATTTCCTCTCAGCCACCCTGCACTTGCGTTTAAGGGTGACGAGGTCCGAGTCGTACCAGGAGTTACACTTGGCTTAGGGCTTCAAGCGGATCCTCATGACAGGGGCAAGAACATCGAGAGTATCAGATATAGCAGAGTGGGGCATGGAAAGGGCTGTGTCAGGGTGTGAGTCAGCTAAATGGGGGGGGGGTGAGAAAGTGGCAGCGAAAGCCTCAACTGACACGCTTGGGTTGGATAACCGAGAGAAGATAGGTGGCAGTGCTGGAGTTGGATTGGCCTGAGGGGTGGGGAGAGTGAGCTGGGAGGAAAGGAGAACATGATCACTCCAGGAGAGAGGAGTGGTGAGAGGGATAGAGAGGGGAAGGTCTGTAGAGATCAGAACATCGAGAGTGTGCCCTGAAGAGTGAGTCGGGCCAGAGGGGAGGATAGAGAGCGAGTCGCAAAAGAGTCCAGAAAAAGGACAGGAAGCATCCAGGTGGATGTTAAAGTGTCCAAGGAGGAGTTGAGTGGTTGAAACCAAGAGGGAAGAGGAGAGGTCCCCCACTCAGAGAGGAAGGAGGAGATCTGACCAGGTGGCCAATAGATGGTAGCCACAGTAAGGGAATGGCTAAGGGGGGGAGAAAGGGAGAAAGGGATAAAGGGACATTTGAAAGAGGAGTAAGCCTGCGTAGGAATAACAGAGGCATCCACTCTGGGACCATCAGGGCTACACCCCCTCCGGAACAGTTGGACCTGGGCGCGGAGAGGATCTTGTAGCAGTCAGGGAGGAGAGCGTCAAAGCTTGTGACGGAGCAGGCCATAAACCATGTCTCGGTGAGACCGAGGACATCAAGGTCAAGTTCTTCCAGGAGGCGGCAGATGTCAGGAGCGTGTCACAGCTGAGTGAGAGTTAAGAGTGGCAATATGGAGAAGGTTGCCATCCTTGAAAGACTTCCGTGGAGGGTTACAAATCAGAGGTACGCCCTGCAGAGGTGCAGAAGAGGAAGGCGGAGAGGGCAAGGTAGACAAGGAGGGGACAGAAGGGGACAGAAGGGGAAGCAAGGAAGCCGTGGAGGTGAGAGAGGGGACAGCAGGAGAAGGAAGGAAATTGATGAGGCGCGGGAAGCGTCTATCAAAGAGGAGAAGATTGGCCTGAGGGCCTTAGATCAAGACGGTACCATTCGGGTAAACATTTATGATGAACTTAGAGTCGTCGAAGGAAGCCAGGAGGGCCTCCCACCAGGTGCCTCCATTAATGGGTGAAGAAACGAGCGGTGAAAGCACAGAGACCATATGAAGAGTCCATAGGTCTGGCGAGGGAATGACAAAGAGTATGTTGGTGAGGGTTTGCCTAGAGGAGGCACTGGTATAGGTGTCAGCGTTAGGGAGGCCTGGGTTGGAGACAGGGTGTCCTTTTTAAACTTCTTCCTACCAGATTTAATGAGGAGAGCAGGATATTCAATAGAGAATCAGTTATAAAAGATAGGAGCGACAGAGAGCCCTATAGAGTAGGGAGAGGAGAGAAGAGAAGAAGGGGAGGGGCGGGAGAACACAGGGAGGGGCGCAAGCAGACGAGACAGAGAGAGACAAGACAATAGTAGACAATTGGACAAGATGACAGGAGCTCAGATAATGGTAGAAAAGGTCGCTAGATTAATGCTTTGCTAAGAAGGCAAAAACCACAGAACGGCACTACTTTCACAATGTAATTTTAAATACCAGAAAAAAACACCCAAGTCTGAGAGTCTTGTATAGTGGGGGAAAAGGCCTAGGTTTCACAATACCATTTTAAATACTTCCACAATGCAATTTCGATACTTTCACAATGAAATTTAAATACCGGAGAAAAAACACCAAGTCATAGTCCTGTATAGTGGGGAAAAGGCCTAGGTTTCACAATGCAATTTTAAATACTGGCGCGAAACAAGAAAAACACACCCAAGTCTGTGAAGCTGCCATGTGGCCAGGTTTACAGGGTCGAGTGAAGGCTCTATGCTTGACCCAGGCTACCTTACTTAGTCCCTGCTGGTTGAGGGTTGGCCACTGGCTTCCCCTGCAGACACAATTTGGATCTGCCTCTGTAGGAACCGCCCTTTGCCTTTGGGCCCTTAGCCACAGTGGGGATGCGAGTTATGTGTATGGAAGTGGCCAATTAAGGGGAAGGGGGAGCGGGCTGGGAGGAGGGAGGCTAGAGGGAAGAAACAGCAAGCCGGGAACAAAGTGCGTGGGCAGTGGCAGGGGGCCTAAACAACGGGCACACAGTAACACAAGGCCCAGGATGGTCCAAAAAACAAAATCACCTCACCTGCGGCACCAGGAATGGGAAATGAGCACACAGTGCAGCGTGTTTCAAAGACACCAGACAAGGCAAATGGAAGGGCCAATCGGGGTGGGGTGGGCGGGCTGGGAGGAGGGAGAAGGAACAGCAAGTCAGGAACAAAGTATGAGGGCAGCAGCAGGGGGCCTAAACAACAGGCAAACAGTAACACAAGGCCCAGGAGAGTACAAAAACAAAATCACCTCATCTGCAGCTTCTGGAATGGGAAATGAGCGCACGGTGCAGCGTGTTTCAAAGATAACAGACAAGGCACAAGGAAGGGCCAATCAGGTGGGGGTGGGAGAGCTGGGATGCAGGAAGGGGAAGGAGGAGGGAAGAAACAGCAAGCCGGGAACAAAGTGCGTGGGCAGCGGCAGGGGGCCTAAACAATGGGCACACAGTAACACAAGGCCCATGAGGGTCCAAAAAACTAATTCCAAATGGCTCCAGATCACCAGGTGGGAACTATTGCAGACAAACTGAACAGTAAAAGGGTTTAACGCCATCAAAGAAGAGTCAAGAACCGTCAGACTAATGACCATACAAAACAGATATGTTCTGGATCTCCTCACAGCCATGGAGGGAGGCATGTGCTCAAATATTGGGCCTTCTTTCTGCGCCTACAAACCCTCCCACGATGGAGATAATGGGAAACTTACAGAAGCAATAATGCAGTTATCAGACTTGTATGCCAAGATGGAGCAGAAAACGAAGCCAGCAGGAGAAGATGATTGGCTGTCATCTATCTTTTCCTGGATACCGAGATGGATGGCAAGCAGACAGAAGGTACTCCTAGCCACCCTAGCACTGGTACTACTAGCATTCTGCATTATTAAAGTAGCTATACCACAGTGTAAAACCACCACCGAGAAGACAATAGGGATGAAAATCATGCTAGATGTAGGACGAAAGCAGACAAAGGGACACAGACATTTGAATATGAAGCAGTGTCCTCTTTTCCCATCAGGCACCAAGTTCACGTATCCTCTGGATCCAAACAATTATGTGGGTAAATGGGTGTGTGAAATCCCAACAGAGATTGCCGCTATAGGACTTGGAGCTTAGACGAACAAGTGAAGTACCACGGTCACTTGGGAGGTGCGGCAAAAGTATGGATCCCGTAACAGCATCTTAAGAGGGAGAATTCACAGGGTAGTGTGGTCGAATTATCAACCAGAGGCGGGATTGTAGAGGGACACTAAAACATAGCCCTCGTTACACCTTCCCCACTCATCACGACAGAGAAATCAGTGGTTCACATGGTTTATGATCCCATCTCTTTCATCGTCGATGTACTGCAGGCGTGAGAGCCGCTATTCACTCAGGCAGCCGTTAAGAGCATACCATAATGACGTCGCTGAGGACAAAGGCTTGCAGTCAATAGAGCAGGTCGACCAACTGAGATTGCACAGAAGCTAATGACGCCAAGACTGAACTATGACATAGATGCGTTTGCTGGTAGACATGAAGCACATTGTTATGACTCACTTAGACAGATGACGCACAAGCACTTTTGCTCAGCAGAAACTGCAACTCACATACACATACATATGACCTGCTTGCGGACGCTAAACTCAGCTAACATGGGTGGCAATATAAATCAAAATGGAGGCCACAAGCAAGTTGAGGGGAATGGAAGATGCTGAAAGGATTCGATAGTACCAAGAGAGGCAGACATGCTGAATTGCAGGGACGCACAGACCATGTTTCCAGTGCAGTTATTGTGCACAGCCTTGACAAGGGCACTGAAAGAGAAAAGTGTCATGTTAGCAGATTAGATTGGACAAGCTGAAAATCCTCAAATGCAGGTATTTGTGGCCCTGCCCACATGATCGAGACCGAAGCAACAAAGCCTATTCATTTGAGCCAGGCAGGGGCAGTTGAAGGCAGGGAGATACAAAGATTCATCAAAATAAAGGGGTTGAAGAAAGGCCTTCTCTATCACTAAACCAAAGATGGAGTTTGCGCCTCAAAGGAAACTAAAGAAACTGTCAGACAGTCCAAATGAATATAGTCTGACTGTCGTGCCCCAAAACACTACTTCTGACCCTAACACTATTAAAGACTAACGTTTAAGGACTCCAAGCTCCAAAGTAAACAAGTGGTGACAGTTTTTGACATTACAGAGTTCTCAAAGGCTCATGTGTTCAAAGGTAAGGAAAACAAATATTCTGTTTCTTGACAAACGATATTCCAGTGCCCAGGGTTTGGCTCTTTTCCCCTGGCTTATAACTGGTTCCAAACAGAAGCTTCCCCTTCACTTTCTCAGTGATGGAAAATCAGTTCTGCAGTTAGGTTTTCAAACCATCTTATTCTCAGGCCTTCATATGGGTGCGGATCCCAGACTCGCAAAACTGCATCACTACATCTTGATTTACTCTCTTGACAAACATACACTTCCTTATGGACAGTCTCGGTTTACTGTAGGGTCCCAGACACTCTTATTCGGTTCTCATGTGGGTATGGTCCCTTACTTGCAAAGATGTAACACCAGGTCTTGGTTTACTCTCCTGCCAAGTACGTGTGCCCTTTTGAAATGTCTCATTTTCAGGGCCCCTGACCCTCTTGTTATCTCGCTTCGCGTTCCCGTCGCTCTGAATATCTTGCTTTTATACTCGTTCCCCGATTCCTCCCAGATCTCCAGCACCTTTCGACATGACTGCATACACGATTCTGCGGCTCGCGTCTTTCTGGCGGTGGTGCTCCGCAGGGAGGTTCCGGCAGCCTTTGGATATTCTCTCCGGTCAGCGGTGGTCCTGCCAGTTGCTTCTTTCCTGAGCTGTAGTTTCCTTCTACAGCAGCGCTCCGGTGCTTCCCCTCATTGTCGGCGTCTACTCCAATCACTGCTTCCCATTCCGGCTGGGGTTTCAGTTTCCGGCAGTCTGCTTGACCTTGAGACACCAGGGGGATCTCCTGGGTAGCAGGCGGCGCAGTTGCTTTCTCGTGGACAACCTTTGTGCTCCCAAATGGCTACGTATCCAGTGTCTAATGGAGGGTGTTCCTGCATGTCGGGTCAGAGGCTCTCGGCTTTCATCCTTGGGTCGGTTAGCTCTCTCTCAGTGTCCCATCTGACAGGGATTTCAGCTTCCGTACTTCCCCTTTGGGTTGTTCTGGACCAATATAATATTGGTAAAACTAAACCGTTCACTCCGGTTCTCTGGAATGATCTGCATACTACTGGGCATCATCTTCTTCACAGTACTTGTGTAATACTTATTTGGAATACCAATAGTGTTCCCTGCTATTTTAGTCAGGTGAAAGGTATTAGGTTGACTGACTGTACAACAAAGGATATTGGCCCCATTTAAAGATAGGAAAGAAGGGTTGGTCTTTGGTAAAGGGGGAGGAGGGTTCAGATAAACCAGGGTTATACCGCATTCTCTGGGAAGGGCCATCCCTAATCTTATCAGGAGGTTCCTCTCCCATTTGATCCTCCCACTGTGTACCACCCCCAGGGGGACTATTGTACTGTGGACACACCACCCTGGCACCATGGGAAAGGTCTCCCCTAGGGGAGAAGGGACGACATCCATAGATTCATCATACAGGTCAGATCTCGCACCACAGACCTACGCAGCCCGACAGTCAGGGCAATAGAGCTAATGGGCTGATCAACGGACAAAGGGTCAGAAGGAGAGAGAACTGCAAGCTTGCTGAGGGCTGTATCACAGATACTGGCTGGGACCAGGACAAAACAAAACCAGCATATTACAAGCCTACAGAGGGCTACATCTTAGGCCCTGGCATGAGCCAGAGACAACTAAGGAGAACCTGAAAACTTGCAAGGATTAGGATTTGGCCCAGAAGGGTTCTCTGTGGCTGGTGGGTGAGAATATCACAACCTGAAAAAAAAACCCTAAGCAAAGAGGGAGGTGATACTTGCTGGTGGGCTAGTGTCAAAGGTCATACCCTACATAAGTTGGGAAAAAATACTGTTAGGAGTCAAGAATTGGGCTTGGTGTTATATCTCTGAGCAAATATAGTACATTAGGAAATCAGAAAAAGGACGTGTGGTGCTTTAAGAAAATGCTTTCACCATTCTGATGCTTTCTAAGACATTTGTATCTGAAACCCTGGAGGACCTTCAGGCTTTAAGCAAACCCCATATGCTTGTGGGAAAATAAAGGTGTTGAACCTCCCTTTTGTCCTGTGTGTACTGTTGATGATTTGTCACAGGACGTTGACAGTCATCCGGCCTATGATTATTCCCACTGAAACCCTGACTAAACTCTCAACCCAGGTGGCCTGGGGAAGGGAGACGCTTACTGATACTGATCCCAACACTGAGGGTGGTGTACCGCGGGAGGATCACTCGAGTGGAGTCATGGCCCAGGGTAGCGAGGAGATTCCGTGAGGTGAGACAGTATTTTTCTTGTGACGGGGGGGGGTGTGTGGGGGGGGGTTGGGGGTTCTTACCACTATGCCAGAAAAGGTTATGCATTTTGTCATTTTAATGTTGTTCAACCTCTTATTAAATCTAGGTGGTGAACCCTACGGTTGTAAAACGAAAACATTTTACCAAAAGAAAGAAACCTTTTGGTCCCTAAAATCAAATGCCCTCCTCAACACCAAAGGTACACTAAAAGGAATAGAGGAAATATTGTCTTCTCTAAATCATCTTCCTCTACCAAAGGTAAAGCTGACAGCCACTCTTAAAATACCTAAACAATACCTAAGGGAATTAAATCTACTCAATACACAAGGAGTAGAAAATCATAACTCTGAGAAAGTTGCCCCAGAAACCTATAGCGACAGAAACAAAGACGAGGGCTGGAGAAGCATGCAGATGTAGAAGACAGGCAATTAGGTTTAAGCCTTTGAAACTCACACCTAAAACTAATTAACCCACTTATGAGTTATAAAAGGCTGCAGCAGGAGAGGGAAGAAGGAAGTAGCTGGAGCAGGAGCTGGAAGGCTGACAGTAGAAGTTTAAGAGCACTAGGCAGGCAGTTCACGAGAAAGTGTGATCACCAAAAGGACGCCAGAGCATGGAGACAGCAGATTTCACCAGCAAGTTCCGAGAGGGTCCGGTTCACAAACCCTGCCTTGCCGTGGCTGCACTTAGAAAGACGTGATGCAAGTGAAGGTTTTCCCAGGTGCGCCTAGTGGCTGTAATTGTAGAGCCGTGACTGTGGGGAAGCTTGAGGCCCATAGCAGAAAGCTAGCCGAGGGAGAAAGGAATTGTTAGAGTTGAAACTAAGGAAAGATATCCAAGACAAGATCAGAGTGAAGTAAAGAGCAGAGTCAAAAGAAACACTGACTACAGTAGCAACTGAAGCTAAGTGAATTTTGAGTTTCTTTTAAAGAAAAGCTAAAGTTAAAATGAAATTGTAAATAACAATGTAAATATATATGGTTTGCCACCTTGTGCCTGAAGTAGTTGCCAAATTGAGTCTCTTGCGTAGCGTTATACGAACTGTAAAAGCATTAACATTTGCACGTGAATTAATTAATCCTGGTGCACGAGTCAGCGGTTCACTGAAACTAAGAAAAGTCGTCTTTGTGGTGTTGAGTGCATGCTCCAATAACTACTGACACGGCTGGTACACCTATCCTTTTTGGTACAGCAGCCATTGGGTAGGTACAAGCATTCCGAGGGACCCAAGAGTAAAGGGCCTTTGGAAACATTGCAGTGTGTGTATTGCGCAAGGACCTTGCAGAAAGCAGTTTGGTAGCGCGTCAGGAAAACCCTCCCTTTGAAGGGACTGCAGAACTTTGCTTGTTTCGTGTGAGGGTGCACGGTACATCTAAGGCAGCACAGAGGTGACATTACAGACTCTAGAAGTGGAGGGCAATGCAACGAGACCCAAGTAGGCAATTGGAAAACAAAATTAAAATAAGACAATTTATGGTAGTTTCTTGGAAAAAAGGTTTGTGCAGCGTTCTTAAGATGTTAGTTTAGGATCCATTGTTCAAGTTTTCAGTTTTCTGAATCAAGATGACGTTTGAGAGAAAAAGTTAAGACTGAAGAGAAAATGTTCCTAAAGGCCATCTAAAGTCACAGCAGAGGGCTCAATTGGAGTTGAGACAAAGTCAGTCAAGTTTCCAGGCTTCAGAAAAGGAGTTCTGAGGAGCATGGAGTCCTAGCCTTTCAGCTGAAAGCAAAGGCTCACAGGTACAATAAAGTTTCTTGGTAAGGTATGCGGAGAGAGTAGGGGAACATTCAACTAAGTAATGTAATATCTGTATGTTTGTTCAGAGGTCAGTGGGGGGCGTCTAATCGAGTGCAAGGCTTCAGAGGGCAGCAAGCATCACCTGGTTGGTTATTTTATCCACTTCCCCATTCCCCTCTGGGTTGTCAGCCGTACAATTTTTAATTAGAAGATCGCAGTGTGCGAACCTAGGGGGTCTGTGGGTCCATCATCTGCTCCTGCAGGAAGAAAGAACTAGGACCCGAGAATGAAAGGCTCACATAATTGGTCCTGCCAGGGTGAGGATGGAATCAGAGCGAGTTGACCCTGAACTCCCTGGGAAGGATGTTGAAGGAAATGAGGGATGAGATAACAGCAGCAAGAAATGAAACACTACTCCCTTGGGGTGAAGATGAATAAGTTGAGTGTGAGGGTTCATGGATCTGTTGTGGCTGCAGGGCCTCCATATTTGGGAAAAGAGGTTAAGGAAGAGCCACGAGTGTTGATCCAGAACCCAGTAGTAAGTCAGTGAAAAAGGATCCAAAAGAGGTTAGTAGGGTTAATTTGACCCCAGGAATCTCGTTACTTAATACGCCATTAGTCATTACTGATGCAGTGCTATTTACAATTTATGAGTCGTCTAGACTCTTTCCCCACAGAAATTTTGAGAGTGGCTATTGTAATTTCTTATTTAATTGGCTAGACAGCAGCATGGTCTGTACCGCTAGTGAGTAGTGGAGGGTTAGAGTTATACGATTGGGCCCTGTTCAAGAGTGAGTCGAGTAAAATGTTTGACCAACGTACCTTATCCCAGAGTGTAGACGGGAATTGTTAGAGTTGAAACAGGGAAGTAGAGAACTAGTGTCATATTACCCAATTTAGGGCATTGGTACTGGAAAGTGGTTGGCCCATGGAGAAAAGGGCATTGCTCTTCTACAGGGGGTTACAGAAGGAATTAACAGATGCCTTGGCAACGATAGTGGATAGGCCACCCTATAGTGAAGAATTAATTTCCCTGGTAATGCAGTTGGTTCTTAGGCTGCCAGAAAGAAGATCTGAGAGGAGAAGGGGAATCCCCGATAGTAGGACATAGGTCAGAAGTGACCGACCAAAGAGTGAATCAGTCTACAGAGAGGATAGGAGTTTTGGAAGGGAAGGTCAGATAAGACCACCGCTGAGGAAGAGAAGGAGAGGAGACGTAAGGAGAATCTTTGCTTGTATTGTGGAGATGGAACTCACTTCGTGGGCGGGTTCCTGTGCGCTCCAAGGCGGTATACAGCAGCACCAGGACAGGGTCAGCTGGTGGCAAACACAATCCAAACTTCAGTTCCTCACATCACACTGAACGTATCCTTAGTTTGGGAACGGAACCCGAGGTGTGATGGGCCCTGTGTAATTGATTCGGGAGCTACAGGAAACTTTATGGATAGAAGCCTACCTAATAAATTCAGAGTTCCATCAGTCGATAAGGAGGTTCCAGAACAGGCAAGCGTCAGTGGACGGTGCGCAACACTCATCCGGGCTTATCACGCAAACTACTAGTCGGCTGGGAATGGAGATTGTAGAAGGGCATAGGGAAGAGAAAGTGTCTGAACTGATCGATGCCCCACAATTCAAAATCATTTTGGGAATGCCTTCGTAAAGTAAACATAGTGCATTGATAGATTGGGATAAGAGAACAGTAGAGTTTAAATTGGACTTTTGCAAGGAGCAATGCAGTTTGAAGGAAAGTGAGTGGGTCTGCAAGATGGCAAGGAGATTCTGGGAGTGTGTTTAGCAGGTGGGGCTTCGCAAGAATTTGTTGTGGGAATAATAGTGGGAGTCCTGCCGGACTGTAACAAGGGCTTTGAGGATGTATTTAGTGAACAAGAGGCAAGCAAATTACCTCCACACCGTCCTTACAATTGTAAAATTGTGGTCCCAATACCTTGCAGTAGGATTTATGCCCTGACCTAAAAGGAAAATGAGCATCTTAAGCAATATCTCAAAGAGAATTTGGCCAAAGGGTTCATTCGTCACACACAGTCCCCAGCAGCATCTCCCCGATTCTTTGTTCCCAAGAAAGACAAGACCTGAGAACCTGTATGTATTATAGGGCTCTAAATAAAATCACGGTGAAGAATCGTTACTCTCTACCTCTAAGATCAGTGATGCTTGACAGGATTCAGGGAGCAAACATTCACAAAGCTTGATCTCAGGCAGGCATATCATCTAGTCAGAATTCGAGAGGGGGACGAGTATCAAGACAGTGTTCAGGACACGATTTGGGTTATTTGAATACTTTGTTTTGCCCCTTGGTCTTTGTAATGCCCCAGCAGCATTCCAGTGTATTATCAATGAGGTGCTTCGGGAGTACCTGGACATCTTTGTGGTCATCTATATTGGTGACATGTTAATCTTTCCTAAGGAAATGAGATTTGCGTTAACCAAATTGCGAGAAAACTATTTGTTTGCCAAGTTAGAGAAGAGTCAATTCCACACTTCCAGAGTAGAATTCTTGGGATTTGTAATTTCTCCACAGTGTTTGGAAATTGCATCCAAAAAGATCAAGGCAGTGAAGGAGTGGCCAACACCAACTAATGTAGAGGATATTCAGAGTTTCATTGGTTTTGCCAACTTTTACTGTTGATTAATTCGCGATTTCTCTAAGGTAGTGCGCCAATCACCCGACTGTTAAAGAAGGGAATAAAGTTTGAGTGGAGTGGAGTGGCGGACAAATCCTTTTGTTATCTGAAGCAAACGTTCATCACAGGACCAATTTTACTTCACCCAGACATAGAGCAGCCTTTTTTGTGGAGGCGGATGCTTCGGATGTGGCCATGGGAGCAGTGTTGTCTCAAAGACATTGTGAGACTGGAAAACTTCACCCGGTAGCATTTTACTCCAAAAAATGTTCTTCTGCAGAACAGAAGACCACCATTTCTGATAGAGAACTACTGGCAATTAAAGCAACCTTTCAAGAGTGGAGGCATTATCTTTTGGGTGCCAGGCATGGAGTGACAGTGTTGACCGATCATAGAAATGTAACCTTCTTATGCTATGCTTAAACTAACTCCCAGGCAACTTCGTTGGTCCCTCTTTGCGGAATGCAATTTTGTGATCCTTTTCAAGCCTGGGTGCCAAAATGATAAGTCCGACGCATTGTTGAGATGTTATCCCGGAAGTTCCAAGGACCATATGGATCATCCAACAACGTTGCTATCTGAGAAGAACTTTGCAATTGGAGAAGTGCTGAAGACTAAAGATTTTGGTGAACTGATTAGACAGCAAATGACAGCAGAGCAACTTCAGGATTGGGAGAAGGAGGATCCGGTGAGACAAATTCCACAAGGTCTGCCGTATGCGGATTCTAAAAATGGTATTTGCCAACTGACTATCAACAAGAAGCCTTGACATTTTGTCATGACTTCCCTTTGGCTGGGCACCCCGGTTTTAAAAGACCTTAGAACTATTAACGGAGTTTTGGTGGAAAAGTATCCGTGACGATGCCCTGAATTACGTACAAACCTGTGTAGTGTCTGTTCGGACCAAGTCAGGGATTCAAAAACCGGCCGGACTTAGTACCCCTCTGCCTATTCCCTCCTTGCCTGACTATGTAGTCCATGGATTACCTTGTAGACCTGCCTCCTGACAAAGGCTGCACTACCATCTTGGTGGTGGTGGATGCGTTAACTAAAGCCAGACATTGCATTCCAATTAAAGGCGCTGCTACCGCCCCTTCTTTAGTGAAGGCCTTCCTACAGAACACAGTGAAACTTCATGGGTTACCATGTCAGCTGATTTCGGACCGAGGATCTCAGTTTGTATCCAGATTTTGGCAAGACTTCTGCAAGGAATTGAAGATTGCAATCAATTTGACTACCAGCTATCATCCCGAAGCAAACGGTCAAACAGAGTGAATCAGGAGTTTGAGAAATACTTGCATTGTTACCTGGGATCTGACGAAAGCTGATCAGATCTGATATGGCTATCAGACTTCTGTTACAATTCCACTTCCATGTCCCCGTTTTTTTGTCAATCAGGGTTTTCATCCACAGTACCTCAGAAGTATTCTTCTTGAATAAGTGGGGGTTCCTGCTTCAGGGGATAAAATTGAAAGTATGGGGCTGAATTTAGAAAGAGCCATACGAGCCTTACAGAAGAGTAAGATTAACTATAAGAAATGTACTGACCGAAAACTGAGATTGGCACCTGAATATATGGAGGGGGGAGTTAGTATGGCTTTCAACCAAGAACATAGCTTTGAGGGAGAGAAACAAGTTTAGCCCACGTTACATCAGTCCATTTGAAATTGAACAAGTCATTTCTCCTGTTTCGGTTAGGTTGAATTTATCGCAACGTTTAAGGGTGCACCACACATTTCATGCTAGTCTCCTAAAGCCGTGCAGGAAAGGAATACTCCTACTTCCCGTCCCCTTTCCTCCATACTTGTGGGACATTGCGTCCTTCGTGACAGGACCAGAGCACTTTTGTCAAAAAGCATCAAAAATGTAATTAGTGTCCTTATTTTATTTTTACACGGGGTACCGCACCTGGCTGCAGCCCTGCCCTCCTGAGCTCTGCCCCGCGTATCGCCCTTCAGTCCTTTTCTTCGCGCAGTCGGGGCTGGACGCACTTACATCGCTGGGAGTTTTTTTTTTAGTTCCTCGGTTGCCAGTCCTCCATCTATGCCGGAGCGTCTGGGATTCGCTTCCCGATCTTCGTGCAAGCGTCGTTTCACAGAGGTGGATCCTCATCCTGTTTGTCTGGAGTGTCTAGGCCTGGAACATCGTTGGGACTCATGCCTTTACTGCGACTCCCTCTCCGTTCGGGCACTCCAGCGTCTTCTTCAGTGGGAGGTTGTGTTCAGCGCATTCCTCCACGCATTTGCAGCTTTTAATTGACAAGAAGAAGTGCCCGGTGGGTTCTTATTTTTCTGGGCACTCCGGCCACCAGGGGACTCCTTCCCGGGGTCCTCTATGGACGGGAGGGGCTCTAGTTGCTCCGTCACCAGGGGATTTCCCCTGAGGTGCCCCAAGGGACTAACAGGCATACCAGATATTCCTCCAAGGGTTCTGACGGACTTGCCAGTATCGGACATTGTTCCGAGGTTCACCTTCACGGTGCGAAGGTTAAGATCAGTTCGGCTGAGTGTTGGGATACCAGGGTTCGCCCAGAGTTCTCTGTATCTAGAGCTCTCCCCACTGATACCAGGGCACTCTCCGAGTTCTCTTCTGGAGTTTTCCGTACAGAGTCCCGACTCGAGGCCCCTCTTAAGGGAGTTTTACGTACCAGGTTGAAACCTGAGGTTCCTCTTGTGGAGGCTAAAGTCTGTACCCAGTTCCGACTCGAGGCCCCTCTTAAGGGGGCTTTACGTTCCAGGTTGAAACCTGAGGTTCCTCTTGTGGAGGCTAAAGTCTGTACCGACAGATCCGAGAGGCCTTCTGAGAACGTCTTGTCGGTGAGGCATTGCCCTCAACCGTCCCGCGCTTAGGGTTGTGGTGATACCGGTTCTGTTGAAGGGGCAAAGAGGGGGGTCACGGGCCACATTCCCTCTGGTACCAGCTCGTCCAAGGTTCCTCCGTGGAGGTTAATTTTGAGACTGGTTCAAATATGTCCACTAAACATCCGAGACCACCCAGTACCGCTCTGCCAAGGATCCTTGTAAGGCTAAAGTCTCAAGTCCCCTGACTCTCCTGAGGAAACTATTGCCTCAGCTACGCATGTGAGGCAGTTCTCTTCAGGTGGCTACAAAATGGCGACCCAACCTGCATGGCCTACGGCAGCCATTTTGGAACCTCCCTTACACCTAAGTTTCACAATGTCTGGTGCTGGGGGTATTCCTTTCAGGGCTGAGTAGCCTTTTCCATGCCACGTGGACAACAAAATCCGTTCCGCCCTTCTTTCGATTGGCGTGCGTGGGCTCTGCTGCCTCATGTGGTCATGCTCAGCTCCACTGATACATGTGGACTCGGCCGGCGGTGGACCCTCCTGGCAACGATCCTCCTTGCGTTCGTGACTGTAGGCCCCTTGCGAGCGGCTTTTCCTCTCCCAACACCTAAGCCCTCGGCTGAGGATGAGTTTTATGGGAAGTTTCAGATACTCATGCACTCTGACCCTATGAGGACGTATTTCAGCGTCTACTCACTACTGTGCAACCCCCGGCTGTTCCGATTCAGGTTCGGCTGGTACCATTCCCTCCACCACTTCCTTCTGCATCTCCTCCATCCCTTTCTCCTCTGCCCCGTTGTCTCCTATAGAGAAGTTACTGGAGGACCGGGGCAATATTTTAAAACCTCAGGGGGTAGGCGTGGGGGACCAGTTTTCTGTTCCCGCCTCGTTTGACGAACCTCAAGCGGATGAGGACAGCTATGAGCAGCCCAGTTCGGTGAGAGCATTCCAACTGGGAGGGGCTTGTGTAGCTCTGTTGCCAGGGATTCCTGTGAGGTGCCCCAGAGTGTCTGAGGGTCCTTCAGAGTACCTGCCAAAATCGGACGTGGTTCCGAGGTTCACCATTTGGGTGCCAAGGTTCAGCCCAGTTCGTCTGTGGCTCTGGATACCGGAGTTCGCTGTGAGGTCTCCATTTCTGGAGCTTTCCACATGGATACCGGCGTAAACCCTGGAGGTCTCCGTTTCTGGTGCTTGTCGCAGTATACAGTACCAACAGAGTCAAGGGATCCTCTAAGAGTCCTGTCAGTAGGATACATTCCTCAACCGTCCTACGCTCAGGGTCGTGGTGGTACAGAGTGCGTCGAGGGGGCAAAGAAGGTGGTCAAGCAACATGCCTTCCAGTACCGGCTCTGCCAAAGGTCCTCCACTGGAAGCTAATCCTGGAACAGTTATATATGATATTTCTTTTGTAACACGCTCGTACACAAGTGTTTCAGAGAGTTACAAGGCAAGGGAGGGGAACAGGGGAGAACAAAACAACAATCTTACTAGGCCCAGTGACATTGAGAATGTGCAAGTGCATGGGAAAGGGAAAGGGGAAAAGTGCATGGAAGGGGTAGAGTGGAAAGTGCGGAGCAGAGGATAAACAGATAAATAATAATAAATACAAATTAAATAGATAATGCAGCAATAAACAGGGGTAGTGCAGCCAGCAAGTGGCAAGTGCTGCGTTTATGGCAGCAGAACTGGGTAATTCTGATAAGTGCATAAAAAGAAGAAAAAGGGAGGTGTGGGGGACTGTATGGGTACAGATACAGTGCCTAGTCCAAGGGGTGGCCGGGAGGCAGTGCAGAAGGGTGGCAGGGTGAAATGGTACCTGGGCCAAGGGGACAGATGGTGGCCAGGTGCACAGTGCCAAGAGAGCAGATCAGCAAGGGAGAGGGGGGAGCAAAGGCAGATGCAAAGAGGAAGGTCTTGAGGTGCTTCCGAAACCCGAGATGGTTCTCCTCAAGATTATGAGTGGCAGGGAGGCTGTTCCAGAGGGAGGCCCCGGCCAAAGACAGTTCTATCCCCAGCTTGTTTCTTTGAGAAACGATTGACCCTGAGGGAGTTAGAGGAGCGAAGCGCTCGAGAGGGGAGGTATTTGCGGAGGGATAGCTGGAGGCATTTTGGACCCAGGCCCCAGAAAGCCTTGTGGACAATGCAGAGGGTTTTAAATGTAATCCTTGCATCCACTGGGAGCCAATGGAGAGATTTCAGAGCTGGAGAGATACGATCCCAGGGCTTCAGGCCAAGGACAAGTCTCACAGTCTGGTTCTGGCTGGATTAGTTGCAGAGGGCAAAGAGTAGAGGCAGGTAGATTTTGAAAGAGGCTGTTACAATAGTCCAACCTAGAGAGAATTAGAGCTTGGGAGACAGTGAGCTTCTGGGGGAAGGAGAGGAAAGAGTACCTCTGAGGATGTGCAGTAGGAGGTTTGACTTTTTAGAGACCTTGGATGTGGGCGGAGAAGGAAAGTGTGGAGTCAAAGATGACTAGGATGTCCACTAAACACCCTAGATCTGCCAGCACCGGCTCGGCCGAGGATCCTCGTTTCAAGGCTAAAGTGCTACTTAAGTCCCCTGAGGAGACAGTTGCCTCATTTTCTCCTTGACACAGTTCTCCTCAGGTGTTGACAAAATGGCAGCCCAACCTCCTTGGTCCTCGGCGGCCATTTTGGATACCTCCCTTAAACCATCTTTCATGACATCTGGTGCTGGGAGCATTTCTTTGGGGCTGCGCAGCTTTTCCACGCTATACGGACAACGGAAACCAGTTTATCGGTCCTGGAGAAAGCTTAGGCTAAGGCCCGTTATACACAGATGTCAGGGTCCCAGATTTGGTCCTGCTCTGGAGTCAGGTGGTTTCAGATCTGAAGCTTCGGTTGGTGGCTCTGCCTAAAGCAGCGGTGGCAAGGTGGTTGGTTTTTCTCTCAGCCATCAGCCTCCTCTACCGGGACAAGTAGTCTTCCTGCCGACAAATCACCCAAACGTAACTTTTTGTGGGTCTCACGAGACTCCGGTGGGAGGACGGATCTCGTCTCATCTGGCAGGGTGGCAGACCATCACCGAAGACTGGTGCGGTTTGTCCAGCCATCAGGTGGGTTTTTCGCTTGCCTTTTCCTCCTATGGCACCCTCAGAGCAGAGGTAGAGAAACTTCTATACCTCAGAGCAGTGAAACCTGTTCCCCTCAGAGAGCGTGCTATTACGCCAGTCTTTTTCACACTGCTCAAACCCAACCAGACTGGCCTGCGCACTATCTTTGATCTTCCCAAGAGAAATTCAGGTTGATCACGCCCTGCCAAATAAAGTCTTCTCTTAAGAAGGGCGGCTGGCATTCTGATGTGGAGCCTGCATGTGAAATATCGGCCCTTTTTGCCCTCGTCTCTGAGAGACCCCCCCAGAGACAACTCTGATTGGGTCCCGCAGTGGGTCTGCCAAATACCAGATATTCTTCTGAGGTTCCCCATTTGGGGCTAAGGTTGAGCCCAGTTCTGCTGTGGCTTTGTATACCAGGGTTCGCCCTGAGGCTTCTCCATATGGAGCTAACTGTTCTGCGTCTTGGCTCGAGGCCCCTTGAGGTGGCTATATGGACTGGGGTTAAACCTGAGGTTCCCCTTCTGGGGGCTAAATCGGACACCAACAGAATTGAGGGTCTCTCATCGGGGATCTTGGCTGTAAGGTATATCCCTCAGCCTTCCACATGCACGGCCGTGGTGATTCCAGTTCTGTTGAGGGGGCAAAGGAAGGCGGTCACGCACCACAGGCCTTCCAGTACCAGCTCTGCCGAGGATCCTCCAACAGAGGCTCATTAAACACCCTAGATCTACTAATACCGGCTCTGCCGAGGTTCCTTGTTTCAAGGCTAAGATGTCACGCAAGGAGCTGACTCCCCCGAGGAGACAATTGCCTCACTTGCTCCTGTGACGCAGTTTGCCCCAGGTGTGTGAAAATGGCGGCCCAGCCTCTGCGGGCCATGGCAGACATTTTGAATACCTCCCTTACAGCAACAGGATAGTTCATATTTGTACAGGCAATTAGGTGGCAGTGTTTTACTTCAACAAGCAGGGCGGCACCAAGCCACCTCTCCTTGTGGATCTTGCCATACAAATTTGGACTGGGCCATCCAGCATATTGTTTGGCTCTAGGCTGTACACATCCCAGGTCACCTCAATATGACCGCAGATTCACTCAGTCGCCAGTTGGCATCTGTTATGAGTGGGACATGAACAGTATTGTCCTCTCCAACAATTTTCCATCAATGGGACACTCCAGAGGTGGACCTCTTTGCAACTTCTTTAAACAAGAAACTGCCCATAGGTCGCTCTGTAAGCCCAGGAGCATATCAAACTGCACTTTTCTGTTCAAGGCTCCTTGGTGGCCAATCAGATTCTGTTTTTCAGAACTATGGCATCTGGCGATACTCCCCCGGTCAGATTACCGAAGATTCCCGACCTGCTTCACCAGAGCATTCACCAGATGTGGCACCCCTCCGCACAATCATTCAGCTTGGTGGCCTGGGGTCTGAGTTCAGATTGTTAACATAGTTTGATCTATCCGAGGACGGTGTACACATATCCAAGCGGCCAGGAAGTCCTTTATGAGGGGTCAGTACAGGAGCAAATGACTCCGGTTTTGCCATTGGTGTTTAGCTAAACGGCTCAATCCCAGGCAAGCTTTGATCAACACCATTCTATCTTTTGTGTCTCATCTGGCTGTTTATGGCGTCCATGTTCTGTTATGCAGAACTTATTTATCCGCAATTGCGGCCTATCTGTCCACGGACAGCTGTTACTTTTCATTGACTAATCCAGTCATCAAAAGGAGTTTTGCAGGTCTCTTCATCTCTTCCCGCCGGGGCGTTATGCTACAAGCCATTTGAGTACATGGCCACCATCGATCTTAAGTACCTTTCTTGGAAGGTTGCCTTCTGATCGAAATAACATCGGCAAGGTGAGTAAGTGAGCTTCAAGCTCTTTCTGTGAAACATTCTTTCCTCACTTTCCACAGGGATAAGGTTGTGCTTCGCTCTCATCCTTTCTTCCTGCCTAAGGTGGTTGCCGATTTTCATTTGAACAAGCCGTCTTCTTTCCTAAACTGGCATCTGATGCTGAGAGTTTTACACAACTTGCACGCCAGGCGAGCCCTGAGGTTTTACCTCGATAGAATGAGTACGCTCAGAAGCTCATACTCTTTCTCACATTCGGAGACCTGAAGGGGAAACCAGCTTCCAAAGCAAGTATTCCCAGCTGGATGGCCCCTCGTTTTTCAGTAGCCTAAAGCATTCAAGGCCTTCATCATCGAAGAGTATCCATGCTCATCTACTCTATGGCAAAGTGACAGCTGTTGCCTTCCAAAGTATGTCCCTTGGGAGTCCATCGCCAAGGTGGCTCTGTGGGCCTCTCCATCGGCTTTACCTGAGCTCAAGGCTGATGCCCAATTTGGCTAGGATGTTCTCAAGAACTTATTCCTGTGAAGGGATTTTCCCATCCACCCATACTACCTATGGAGTGTGCTTGGGAATCTCCCACAAGTATGGAGGAAAGGGTATGGTATGTAGGCGTATAACAAAGTTACTCACCGTAGTTACTACCTTACTCCTAGTCCATAGTCTCCTTTCCTCCATACGCCCACTGTCCCCTCTAATAGGTCTCCTCTATTATTGCTTAAATGGTCTCAGACCTGCCGATAGAACAGGAGGGAAGGGCAAAAATTACATTTTTGATGCTTTTTGACAAAAGTGCTCCGTCCCACCCCAAACGACGGAATGTCCCACAAGTATGGAGTAAAGGGGAATATGGACTAGGAGTAAGGTAGTCTCTACGGTGAGTAACTTTGTTATTGGGTTGCATGGAGTGCCTGGCCCAGTATACTCTGATTCAGCTGAGAATGAATAGGAGATCCAGACCATCCTGGATTCCAGGGTTTGAGAGGAGGTTCGCAATATTTTGTGGATTGGAAATGTTATGGTCCAGAAGAGAGATCTTGGGTGGGTGCAGAGGAGGTTCATGCTCCTAGATTGATTTGGCTATTTCATCATTTTAGACCCGAGAAACCAGGCCCTGGGACAGGGCATTATGGAGAGAGGGCGTACGGTCAGGTTTCTTTTTGCTTAAAAGCTAGGAAAGGTCCTTGGCTGCTTAGGTCAGGTGTGAGGTGCAAGAAGGGTGCTGGATTCTAAAATTGTTGTACTATTGCTAAGAAAATCAAAACCCAATTTTCCTTAACACTTCTATTGTAGGAGGCAGGAGTGACCCCAGTCCAAGATGGAGCCACTAACTCTCAGTGTTGATTGGTCCTTCAGCTTCAGTGAGGTAGTTTGGAATCCTGTTAAAGGTTGTAAACTGCCTTTCATTCAGACACTCAGTTAAGGTTGCTGTTTTTTGAGCTCCACAGAAAAGAAAGATCCATAGAAAAAACGGAAGGAAAGATATCCAAAACAAGATCAGAGTGAAGTAAAGAGCAGAGTCAAAACAAGAAGCACTGACTAGAGCAGTAACTGAAGCTAAGTGAAGTTTGAATTTCTTTTAAAGAAAAGCTAAAATGAAATGGTAAATAATTTAATGTAAATATCCATGGTTTGCAACCTTGTTCCTGAAGTAGTTGCCAAATTGAGTCTCTTGCGTAGCGTCATATGAACTGTAAAAGCAAACATTTAAGAGTGAATTAATAAATTCTTGTGCGCAAGTCAGCGCTTAACTAAAACTAAAGACGTGTTCTATGGTGTGGCACACGCTCTGTAATAACTACTCATTCGAGCGGGTACACCGTCCCTTTTCGGTACTGCAGCCGTCGGGTAGGCACAAGCATTGTGAGGGACCCAAGAGTAAAGGTCCTCTGGAAACGTTGCAGCATGCGTACGTATTACACAACAACCTGGCAGCGCGTCAGGAAAACCCTCCCTTTGAAGTGACCGCTGAACTTCGCTCGTTTCGTGTGAGTGAGCGCGGCACATCTAAGGCGGCGCATAGGTGACTTTACAGACTCTAGAAGTGGAGGTCAACGCAAGGAGACCCAAGTAGGCAATTGGAAAAGAAAATTAAAATGAGACAATTTATGATGGTTTCTTGAAAAAAAGGTTTGTGTGCAGAGTTCTTAGGATGTTAGTTTAGGATTGCATTGTTCAAGCTTTTAGTTTTCTGAATCATGACACTGTTTGGGAGAAAAAGTTAACACTAAAGTGAAAAGGTTTCTAAAGGCCATCTAAAGTCACAGCAGAGGGCTTAGAAAAAGAATACAGAACCTCAAGTAGAGTTGAGACAGTCTGTCAAGTTTTGAGGCTTGAGAAAAGGAGTTCTGAGGAGCCAAGTTCTACAGCCTTTTCAGCAGAAATCAAAGGCTCACAGGTACAATTAGGTTTCTTGGGAAGTTACGCGCAGGGAGTTAGGGAACATTCAACTGAGTAATGTAATATCTGTATGTTTGTTCACAGGTTAAAGAGGGGAGTCTAATCAAGTGCAAGGCTTCAGAGGGTCTGGTTTATTTTATCCACTTCCCCTTTCCCCTCACAGTGGTGAGCCCTGCAATTTTTAATTAGAAGATTGTAGAGTGGGTGATCCCAGGGGGTCTGTGGGTCCATCGTCTGCTCCTGCAGGAAGAAGGAACTGGGACCCGATACTTATAGTGAAAGCCGTAATGTATGCGTAAGAGGAAAAGCATTTCATTTTCCATTGTTGAACTATTCCCGGAGTGGTTGCGTGTCTCCAATTAAAGAGTGGATACTAGCTGAAGCATTCTGAAAACCCCAATGTTGACTTTCACAATTGTTACAAGTATATACAGCATCAAAGAAAGGTTGCATGTGGCCAATTATGATTACCAACAGGAGTTAGAAAGCTTTGCCGTGATATTACGTAGCACTTGAAGTTATTTAAGGTTAAAGATCTACCTTAAAGAATGATCTTAGATGCCTACATCTTTTTCCATTGCAGTCTAAACCTTGTAGTATTAAGAACAATTTTTCTTTAAATGCAGAAGTTGTACTAACCAGAAGAACAAGCATTGCCCAAGCTAAGAGGTGACGCCTTTCTCTAGTGAAGCAAGCCCTGTTTAGGACCATCAACCTGATCCGCAAAGTTGTTAAAGGTACAGTGTCCTCTGATACAAGTGTGACATTGTTACCCGAAGTTGGAAGTGTGGCAATACAGCTTCAGGGTAGCTAATGGAACCAAGAAGGTGTGAATAAATCCGGGGAAGGGAGCAGGGTGATTGTAAAGAAGATTTAGAAAACAATCTGTAAGGCTGTGACTGCTGACGTTGAAAGTCACTCTTGAAGCAGAGGCAGATTATACTTGTGGCAGTAAGGCTGACCGAAGAGGCTGCCCTTTTCTTGGAGTATAGGAAAGAGTGCCTTGCCTTCCTGTAGAGGTTGAAGTGTCTTGTCTGTATATGGCTAATAATCCTGAAATATAAAGTTGAAGCAGACATACCTGAACTGTGGTTGTGTATAACATTGTCAGTGAATGTTACATTGAACTTGGATGAAGTAGTGGCATAATGTGGAACAAAGAAGTATGTTCCCATGGTAACAGTAATAGAAGGTTGGTTTTCAAGAGGAAAGCAACAACCCAAGAAGAAGCATCCTGACAATTATACCAAATACACTGCAGAGGTCATAACCACTTGTAAAGTTGTGGAAGGAGAATTTGTCAATCTATTCTTTGAACTGTGGCAAAACAATCTTGGAAAGAGGATATCCAGGATTACCCTTGGTGTTTACTTGGTTGGAATTGGAGGGGGATCTTTTCAACTGAAAGCTGAAGAACTGTTACCAGTGGATTTTTGTTTGATGAACTTTTGTTTTACTTGTAACTTATCAGAACTGGCTCAAGACTTTACTGTTCCTTTTTGAACATTTGGAAAGTTGACTTTCGACAATCCTGGGGAAGGGATTTACCAAGGACAAGTTAAGGTCATCCAAAATACTGGTTACTTGTTGTTCACTCTTTGGTTGTTTATGATTTACTTTTAATGTTTTGCTGTTTAGTGTGAGGGCCAGATTGTTATGAGTTATTCCCTTAGCCTTTAGACTAGGTAGTGAATTCCCTGATTAGCAAGGATTTATTAGAAACCCTTTTCTTTAATAAAATGTTTAACTGTGAGAAAAACACAAGCAGTTGTCCGCCTCGCATTAATGGCCCATCACGCTTGGCAATGCATGTTAAGGCCGAGGTAGCAAAAACCAAACTAAGTAAAAGAACAGATTAGGGTAGTCCTGAAAGTGGCATGGAAGACAAATGTGCACATTTCCACAAGGCATTTTCTCCATGTTAAAGAGGTCTAGTGTAAAAATCTTATTTCAAATGTTTCCAGCCTACACAGGGGAGTTTCAACTAGCTACTGATAGGCTGATCATATAGTAGAGTATTCGCCATACAAACAGAGAAGCTGATTACCATGCATAATTGTATATGTAAGAGAAGCAACTTTGCATTTAATTCGGGAGTGCATTGCAGTCATGATTGTTGAGTGTTATACAGCATGCCCTGCAATAGGGTTCAAGGAGAAAGTGGGCCCAGAACACATTAACAGAATGGGTACGGATAAGGGACTGCAATTTAGGTAATTTATCCCATGTTGATGGGCAGTCAAAGTGGGCTGAAGTGGCCATGGGAATACAAGATGTGTCAAATATCTCAACCAACATTACCCTCAAAGAGGAAGAAAGGAATGTAATGTATGTATTTATTTTGGGCGCTTAGTTGTGCAAAATACATTATTCTGCGTGTTGATCTAAGTATTTGTGGACAGTAAAGACACTTTGATAATATTGCAGACATCAACTGATTGGTGTGCCTTAGAGATTCTGACTGTCTAAACTGTACGAGTTCGCCATTCTATGCTGTAATAAGGACTGTGTTGCATATTTAATCTAAAACTATGAACTAAACTCTATTGATGTATGTAACTCTTGTATCTGCCCTTGTAGTCACCCTTTATCAATGTACCTAAGAGACCACCGTGTCATAAGTCACCTCTAATTCAATATTCCTACAAATACTTTGTAACAGCGCCTCGATGCCCCTGGGCTGCAAGTGCGCTATACAAATGGAAATAAATAAATAAGCTTTCACCTTGAGGCTTTGTACAACAGTATTAGTAAAGCTGGCCAAAGTTAGAGATCTGCTACACCGCACAACGCACTTCATACAAGGCTGATGAAATCCCCCAAACTTCACATCCAGAGCAAAATGTCCTTATCCAATATATCTTTAAAAAATAAAAAAGCCAAGAAACCAAAAGACAAAAAGAATAAAATGAAAGCAAAGAAAATGGAGCCACAAAAAGGAAAAAAAAATGTGTTGCGGAAAAAAACAAATGTAAGTAAAACAGGTGCCAGGAACATCCACCTGTATCACTGAAGTAAGGACTCATTAATGGCACAGAACACTTATTTCCCCATCTTGTGTCATCATAAAAGAAATGCATTACCAAAATGGCTGCACTACAAACATATTGCTAAACCAGAGAAGCTATGGTAATTCTTTTAACAAAAAACGTTCAGAGGCCCTCCCTTTTGATGCGACTTATTGTAGGGCAGTATTCTAAAAGAATTTCAATCTAAATAAAAACTATTTAAGCAAAACGGTGCAATTTGTCTGGGATAAAGTGAAACTTTGAAAGAAAACCTTTACATTGCAATAAGGAAAGAAAACAGACAAAACATTGTCACAAGATAGGTTTAAAAAATTCATATGCCTACTGGAAAAACATGATGTGAAATAGTACTGTGTATTTAAATTATCAGACACTGTACTGGCTTTATTCAAATGTTTTGAATTATCAAAGCAGTATCAAGGAAGTTAATGTTAGAAATTATGAAGTAACTGTTTAAAATCACTTTTTATAATTTTGCACACAAATAGAATAATTACTGTTATTGAAACTGATATTTACATTTGGGACCTTGATATATATCGCGCTGGCGAAAGCCCTTTCGGGGGGCACTGCTCAACAGCGGACAAGATGGCCGCTTGACTCTGGAGTTCTGTGTCTTGGATCCCGCAACTATCATTTGGCACCCTTGCGATAAGGGACCGGGACTGTGGTGGACCAGATTGTGAAACCCGATTGCACAGGGACAGCAGGGTTCTGAGACACTGAGGGGCTGCCTGAAGCACAGTGTACCGTACTGTCTCCCCAGAGGGAGACCTTGGTCAGCGGAGCAAGTGGACGACTATGCTGTGTCCTACCTTGAAGTCCCTGGGAACTACTGAGGCACTGGCGGTAAGCAGAGGTGTCCTGACTACCCTCTGCTGTGCACTGGTCACCTGGCTACCCTCTGTTCTTGGGCCCAGTTCCCCTTCCTTGCCAGCTGCACACCTGCACTGACTCCAGGGCAACCTCTGCACTTGGGAGCTGTTTCTGTATCCCTACAGCTGTAACGCTCACCTGGTTCCCACGGGGGCGCTGGTCTAGTCTGGATTGCTGTGGCCTCTTCTAGCGTGATGCGCAGGCCCGGAACACCGATTGGACAGGACCTCCAAATCGTGCTTGCCTGGCCCGTAGGAATATCCTTCTGCAGATGAGAAAGGGGATTAACAGTCTGCAGAATAGTGTGCTAGCTCCCCCCTTCGTTCCTCTCTAACTTCCTCCAAACCCCGGTTTAAGCTCACGTTATGGTTTGGAAGGATGAACTCTCCATCCTGCTTCTGGTGCAGGGGCGCGCGTTCGTCCAGTTACTTCACTGGTTTTCAGAATGGCGCAGGCAAAATCCACTTGACTTTCCTGAGCGATGCGCCGTAAGTATGAAAGTTCATAGTACAAGTGAGGCCCCCTTTATGTTGTCTTTCTGACCTGTGATCTGTCCTTTATTTCAGGTGCAGAATGAAGGCGATGCGTCGAGGGGTTAAACTGCTGAGGTGAGTAGTGATGAGGGCGATCCCTCTAAATGTCCTTATCATTCCCCAGAAATGTCTCTTGTCCTTTCCCCATAGGGGCCGGGGTACGGTACCTGCCAACGGGGCGGCGCCGACCCGAAATGTGGAAGAAAAGCCGGTAAGTATTATGGCTGTTAATCAGGCTTTCCTTCTGTGTTCCTTCTGCTCACCTTTTGTTTCTTCCTCTCTCCCCTAGGTGCAGAGATGTGGCGTTCGATGCTGACAGCCGCGATGGAGCCGGGAGATGTCTCGAGGACAGGTGAGTGAAGTGTGGAGCTGCAGCGAGCAACGCGATGCTTTTAAATGGAAGTCTTTCTTCAGGGATACTGGCGAGAAGATTCCGGATGCAGGTAAGAAGTTTGAAATAGTCCTTGGTTTTCACCTTTCTCTTCTCTTCCTTCCTTCCTTGCAGGTCTTCCAGGTTCGAGGCGGGCGTGGCTGGAGTCCAGGAGCAGACACGGTGAGCGTTAAGCTGCAGGAAGCAGAACGGGAAGCATGAGCTGCTGTCTGGGCGTGGCTTAAATAGCCTCCAAAGAAGTCCCAGGTATGTATCCTTCCCCAACTAAGTATGTATCCTTCCCTGGCCACCCCCGAGTGAAAAAATAGTCCCTATGAAAAAATAGTCCCTTTCAGGTCTCAGGGAGGCCTGAAGCGTGCAGCATGGTCCGCATCAGGTAAGTGCACAAAACACCTCCCTTTATGAGCCTGGCGCCTATGGCGCCAGGACTGATGTCCTACATGAGTCTGGCGCCAAAGGCGCCAGGTCTGAGTCCAAAGAGCCCCTATAAGGGGCCGCTGGGCTTTTACCCGAGGGCCTGATGCCTGCTTCCGGGGGTGCTGGGCCTGGCCTGGTGCTCCGGGGGTAGGCATCATGACAACAGCCCCCACCAGCTCTTGGTACTTAATGTCTTCACTTGCCACAAGCTGGCCACACTTTTTACTTATTGTTTTATTTATTATTACTGTTGATCCTATGTACTGCACTGCACCCTCCCTCTTTCCCCTGGCACTTTCCCTCCCCCCCTCCTCCTCCTCCTCTGCACTTGCGCGATGTCAATGTCACTCGGCCTAGTAAGATCGTTGTCTCCGTCTTCCCTCTGTTCCTCCTCCCTTGCCTCGTCACGCCTTTAAACACTTGTGTACAGCCTTGTTGTAAATGCCATATCATATCAACCTGTTCCCCTGCATTGTTGCCCAGTCGCAAGACTGTTGTCGTGTGAATGTGCTGATTAAGGCTGCCAGCCAATGGCCTCCTCAATCCTGTGCCGCTACGAAAACCTGGACCTGCAGCCTCCTGCTGACCAGTGGTGAATGGAGACCTCTCCAGAGGGTTGTTGCCAGGCTCTTTCTTGCTGGGCCGACCCTCTGGAGGCTTCTGCGTACTTCTGGTCTCACAGATCCTCCTGCCTGGAAACGTTCTCTGCCTGTGGATATACAGAGCTGTGCGGCTCCCCCTGCCTGCATATTTCCTAATCACCCGACGATTGTGTGGGCCTGCCGACCGCCATACCGGGATCTCTGCTGGCTAGTACGAGTGGGGAGGGCCTGGTTTATGCAATACTAGAGCTGTGTGCGCAGCCGACATGGGAGAGGCCCGGCTCGTGGTGGCCATTGCAGGAGGGGCATTGATCCTCCTGAGCTGCCTAGGTCTAGGAGGGGATGGGGGGGGGATGTAATTACTGCTGTAAAATACAGATATATAATTTTTTGGGGAAGGCGATGTGTAAACAGGCGAGGTATCATTAAACTCACGTTTTAGACTCATACAGTTTAAGATAATGAATAGGTACCCCTAAACACCAGCCAAGCTACATCTTTTTACATAAGAATCGTCAGAAAAGTGTCCTGCTGTAGAGGGAAGGATGCCAACCACATGCACATGCATGGTCCGGTCCCTTACTAACTTAATTCTGGTTTCATGTGTGCACTAAACTCAAAGCTAACACAGGGGTCGAGATTAACACAACCCCGATTACATGTCTGTTTGGTGTCTTCAACAGAACTACCTGTTCATAAACATGTGCCTCCTACTTGCGAAAAAATGCATGCTAACTAATTGGATACATTTAAAGCCTTCAGTCAAGGAACAATGGATGAAGGATATTATTTGGGCAACGAGAAGGAATAATTCTGGACAGCAATGCTGCCTACAGCGACCAGGGATGTCATTTGGGGGGTAGCTATGGGTCGCAGCTGCCACCCCTGCTGCCCCCCTTTATCCCTGGCCTGGCAATGAAAACAGTTCGTTATAGCGCTTTCCTCGGCTAAGGACCTCGCCTCTCTATTTGCACCTCAGTAAGTAAGGGAAAGCTGGCTCAAGGGACTGACTGTTCACTATTTAATCTTCCAAGGGTCGACAGGTGAACTTTGCCTGAAGGCACAGGAAATACAATTCAATGTTATGATTGCTGTGCACCTAGTGGCCCCTGCATCGTCTGCATGGTGCTTCCCATTTGTTAAACACTTTGTGAATAGCTCAATGAGGCAAACTTTCCCCTCCGCTCTGGGGCCAGCGCCAGCCTGTACTTAGGGATGCAGGCATGATCAAGTGATCCAGTCATTACATCCATGACAAAGATACATTTAGTTAGGGACAGGGGCATAGTGTTTGGTTGGGGGTGGGAGCCATGGGACATAGTGTTTGGTTGGGGGTGAGGGACAGGGGGCATAGTGTTTGGTTGGGGGTGAGGGGACCATGGGGCATAGTGTTTGGTTGGGGGTGAGGGGGGCCATGGAGCATAGTGTTTGGTTGGGGGTGTGGGGGGCATAGTGTTTGGTTGGGGGTGGGAGCCATGGGGCATAGTGTTTGGTTGGGGGTGAGGGACAGGGGGCATAGTGTTTGGTTGGGGGTGAGGGGACCATGGGGCATAGTGTTTGGTTGGGGGTGAGGGAGGGCCATGGGGCATAGTGTTTGGTTGGCGGTGTGGGGGGCAGAGTGTTTGGTTGGGGGTGGGAGCCATGGGGCATAGTGTTTGGTTGGGGGTGGGGCACAGGGGGCATAGTGTTTGGTTGGGGGTGAGGGGACCATGGGGCATAGTGTTTGGTTGGGGGTGAGGGGGGGACAGGGGGCATAGTGTTTGGTTGGGGGCATAGTGTTTGGTTGGGGGTGGGAGCCATGGGGCATAGTGTTGCACTCCAAGAGTGAACTCAATAATAAAGCTAAACAGGCACAGTTAGGAGATGTACATCCTTTGCTTTTTTGAGGAAACCTGACTCAACGAAGGCCATACTCCTCTTGGGCAACCCAAACAGCAAACTATAGCAGTCCAAAATACCGGAATGTCCAATCAAGGGTCAATAAAATATATATAATTTAATTAAACAGACGATATACAATAACTAAATCGAAATAAATGATAACAATGGAAAATGTGCAATAAAAATCGTTACCCCTCAAAAACATTCTTTTTCCATGTGTTTAATACACATTGGGGGTTAAAAAGCTTCCTGACATGTCCCGCCTACCGCCCCGCCCACTTTTACATTTCGGCCCACTATAGCCCTCATGTAAGGTACTTTTCGGCCCTCTGTCAAAATCAGTTGTGCACCCCTGATTTAGTACTACTGAATTGGGCCATAATAACGGCTATTATGACAGCGTTTAGAAGAGGGCGGAATTCCGCATTAGGCGCTATATAAAGACAGATCTTATTGGTTTGTCAATGGGTCCAGTAAACTGGCCCCAAGTGTAGATGCATGTGAGTCTCACCAAACCAGTAAAGCTTGGGTGAGGATTCTCACGGTGTCAAGTGAGGTGACCAGGCAGATGACTGAGGCTGTCCAGCTCTTCCCCTATACACACCAGTGGTACCAAGCTGCTGCAGTCCGAAAGGATCATTTGAAGTTGAGGAAGACTACATATGAAATACAGTTTGATATGGGAAAGCCCAAAACTGGAGAGGTGATCGGGCTAAAGGGAGTAACTGGTTAGTTGGATGAATGTTTTGAAAAACGGAAAACGCGATGCTGTGAGATTTAGGAGCCCTTTCACAACGCAAAACGTACGGGACAACACACCCTAAATGTCAGGGAGGCTAACCCTTCAAGGGGAAGGGCAAACTTATTTGTGTATGGGGCATCTAACTTCTTTGCGCATTCTAATGGGACTATTCTAGTGCATTTTCAATGTTACAAGCAGTTAACTCTCCCCTTTAAGTCTGGAAACAGCTACTTTAGGACTGCTGTGAGAATGAGCTGTGTCATGTCCGCTTTCTACCCTTCCAATCACTCATCTGCAAAGCAAGTACTAACCCCACATGATTTCAATTGCCTAAAAATGTATGCATATGAATGGTGCTAACTGCGAAATGCTTTACATTAGTAATTGCAAGGCCTTAGTTAACAGCGAAACCCAGGTGCCGTTTAACATGTGTCCTGTACTCTCTGGCCATGGCTCTGTAGGTGTGCCAGGTCGAGTCAACAGAACCCAAAATTTGGGGGGCGGGGTCGCTGAAGCCCGGTCAGCTCAATGGTGTTGGCCACTGACTTCATGTTTGTATGCTAGCCACAAACTATATTTGAATATAGTTAATCTGAATGGCACTATTATTATACTTTGTCACTGAAAAGCTGGCTGTTTGTAAGGGTGGAATTTGTTGACAATAGCAATAACCAAAAAATAATGTCAAACTTGCCAAAAGGCTGAAAGTTCACAAGTAAAAATACATGTTCAAACTCCACTTTCTTTGCAAGTTCCATAACACATGGGGACAGGTGCATGCATTCTGATAGTGCTGACTCAGTCCTTCATCCTCAAAATGAATTTAGCACCAATAAACTAGGTAATAAGAATATCTATTATTTTGGTTTTCAGACGCTTGAGGAATCCGGCATGAAGCGCTATATAAAAATCCTGTTATAATGTATTCTAGGGAGCACATTACAAACTGTAGGCTACTACCGAGAGATAAACGCAGCTCACCATTTATTGTTGCCAATTACACCTTGTCAATGACTCACAGAACATGTACCTTCTGTGACATGAATATTAAACAATTCATGGAATCCTGTTGCCAAGATTATGCTGGTTCACAGAGTATCGCTGTATACAACTGTACAAACTACACTTTCTACGTACTCTAGCTGTTGGGAACAAAGTCTTTGTTGCTCTTATTTGTGCTCTATGACAAGCTTAAGAATAGGCATTCAGACATGTTTTTACTTTTTGGTGCCACTTACATAATGTTTGCTTTATGGACAGCTGTGACAGTGCTTCTTTGGTTGTTTCTAGCGTACTCGAAAGCAAATTCTGCAATGCGCCGGCTCGCTCCCTCCGTGATGAGTTTAATGCTCTGGACTACGCCATCAACAATCTAAAAAGCAAAAACATGGGAAGCTGTGTGTTCACAAAAGCAAACATTTCAGGAACATGAGCAGCAACCTATAAACGCACACTTGTGGCCAAGTCAAAACTTAAAGTAGCACATCTATGAAGGAATTCAAATTGAATATGCCTCGATCCTACTTGGCTTCCCCAGGCGCAACATATGCAACTCCTGGGACAAGCAGCGGCAGGCAGTGTTAGTCCACTATGGTGGTGACTTGTGCAATATATTTTAAAAAACCTCCAAACACAACTTATGGGGCTTGCCATTTTTCAAAAATGTCCAGGCCAAACTTTAAAATGCTACCCAAAACTATTTGGAGAAAGGTTTTAGCTGGTATACAAGCAAGGTGGCATATCCAAAAAACTTCGCGAAGGAAGCATGACTTGATATACAGGTCTGAGTAATAAAATACCTTAAGCCATATTAACTACACATGGAAACCTCATCACTGCCTTGTCTATCCCAAGCGTTTTGAAGTGCAAACACTAATTACTGCACGACCAACTATTAACCCCATGGTAACTTATCACATGGATCATGCTTATGGCAAACAAATATGTAACTCTGTTTCCTTCAAATTTCAAAACCTTCCTCACACATTTTGGCTGACCACGTCACCCTCTCCAAATATCGCCCGGTGTCCTTTCTCCCTTTCCCTAGTCTTCAGACTTAACCACTACCTTTGCAAATAAAATCCCCAACACCATCACGAGTAATGCTTTCACAGATCGCACTCCACAGAGAGCCATGAACCGCATTGAACACTTCATCACACAACAATCATGTATCCCTATTTGTCCTTTTCGACCTATCAGATAATTAGAACATTCTTTTACCAATGATGTCTGCACTTAGCATCATACCCTACTTTTTTGCCCTCACCCAAGAAACAGATCTTGCTTCTTATTGCGCTGCCCCCTGATCTCATGAGACAATATGCCAAGTTCAAGACTTGCTATTTACAAAGAAACATAATAGGAGGTGTTGAGAGAACACCTATAGGGTCGAAAGGCTTTCAAATATAATGCAATATGGACAAATAGACTTAAAGTGGGTGAATGGCAACTCGAAAAAGTGTAAGGGCATTCCTAAATGGTTCCTTATCCTGGTCAGGATTCCCTAATGTAACGTAAACAGTTTCAAAATTATAGGATCAGCTTGCAAAGCTCGCTTCGTGACTTTTCAGTCGCAGGTTTATAGCACCAACGACACCTTTTGGCTTCTCCTGGCGATCCGTGTTCCTCAACTTCCTGACAGATACTGTCAACCTTCAACAAGAAGCTGCCTTTCTAGACTTTTTAGCATGAAGGCAACACACCCCTTCTGGCAAGCATTTTGTCTCCCACTTTGCCTGGGCATTGTCTTAACAATAACTATTTTCTCCCCTCTTGCTAAGCTATTACTTTATATATTTATACAAATTTGGAACCACACATTTTCCAATCAAGCTGAGCAGTTCCTGATGCTCGTGTATACCCAGCGTCATGAAGTAGGGGCGTAGTGCCACCCTAAGCTAGTGGATTCTGGGCGCAATGGTGATATGGGGAGGATCCGCTGATCACCGTCAAGTGGCCAAGGACAATCGATGTACTACATCTCAGGTGAATCTGGACAGCCTAGACCCAACCCAACCCAACCCAACCCAACCCAACCACTGGTCTGTTAAGGCAGTGCAGACCTAGCAGCTCTGCGTCTGACCAAAACCTTTCAGAAACCCTTCAGGGCAATATTAGTATGCCTCTCCAACCCCCCCACCCCCCAACCTAGGGAAGCTAAAGCGCTCTGAGCCTACCCAAACTGATGGCCAGGGAAAAGAAAACGTGCACTATAAAACAGAAGATTTCTGTACACTCCACTATAGCGAGTGTTCAGATACAGTTGACACACTCGCCATTTCAGAACTCTTCGTTGGAGGTCCGAGAGGTAGATGGTGCACTCTGTGGAACTACGGCATGCTGAAACTTGAACAGTGGAAGAAAACAAGTTTCAATAACCTTTTTTCCATAGGTACGAAACTCCCACTGGAGATAGTGTCACTTATTCTTCATTTTCTCAACAGAACACAGAAGGCTGCAAAACGTACTCCGTTTATTCCAGCCCTGAAATCACTTGTTGGTCAAACCAAAGAGCTCAGCACACCGCAATCAGCAGCTGGGAGGGTCAGAGCAGATGCTAAAATCCAAGATGGAAGAAAGGCCATTTGTAGTCTTGGCCTAGCTCCTCTAGCCCATAGCAGCCTTAGGTGTACAAAAGGAAAACCATCACAGCCCGAGAAATTACCAACCATCGGTGCAGACCATCACTGGAAGACCTAACCAGAGGGAAAAGGGAACTCACTATAAAAAAAACTCATCTCCAATCAGGCAGTGTGGTTGGTAGGAGCAGTCAGCTCCGGCTGGAGACTGAAAAGAGATGGAAGAAGCAGAGGCTGGAGAGACAGAGGAGAGTGGAGAAGTGGCAGCTATGGCGACCAGGAAGAGGTGGTGAGTGCCAAGAGGGTCATGGTGAAGGTGGTAGCAGAAGGAGTTAGTGGACAGAAGGAGACGCTGTGAACTGAGGGGGGTGAAGCAAAAAATGAGAATGTCAGGGGGTGAGATTGTAGAGGAGGTGGTGGTGGTGGTGGTGAGGAGGTGACAGAGGAGAGAGCCTGAAAGGGTACAAGAAGACGGGAGGAGGGGTAACCTAGAGAGGAGTTGGTAGGAGCAAAGGAGGAGGTAATGAGAAATAAGGTAGAAGAGGAGGTGGTAACATCAGGAGAAAGTAGGTAGCAGGAGAAAGAGAGAACATCAGGAGAGTATACACCTAGAAGAGGTGACAAAACACAATATGGTAGCAACCTCAGATTTGTAGTGACACAGGAGGCAACATCAGGAGGAGAGAGACCGTGAAGAGGCTCAAGAGAGAACATTACAAGGTTGAAGCAGCAGCCTCATTAAAGGGGATACATCAGACAGTAAGAAAATACATTAGGAGGAGTAAAGTTACAAACACCTATATAGTAAGAACAGGCAGGTCTTCGGGACCTGGTTTACTCTAGTAAGGATTAGATTGTGCAATGAGGTACGAGATAGGGACAGGAAGTTTATTGTGAGCTTGAAATAGGTAGGGAAGGAAGGACTAGAAGGGAGATCCGAAATACAGCAGGGACCACCTTTCTAGTGGCCTCTGTCTGGTACATCAACTAAATCGCCTGTTTACAAGACTCTTCAATAGAGTGAGTCATGGGGTATAGGATCCATCTACATCAGAGAAGGAAGTAGAAGAGTTTAGGACACCCTACAGCCTGCAAATCCATGGGGAAGAGGCAACTCTGTATGAACTGTTTGAATTGAAACATATGCTTCTAAGAGGGAGGTTCATCTGGAACAAAGAACCTAACCCTAGTAGAAACCATCCTGACACCCATTTTGTTTGAGAATATCCTACTTTTTACTGGAGTTGACCAACCTTGTAACAAACGATCAAAAACAAAAGTCTGGTCTTGGAGTCCTCCTTGATCCCAGGTGGAAACCTAGACTTCTTAAACTTAACAAATCTCTCAACATTTTTGTTTAAGTTAAACAATCAATTTATTGTTGCATTAATCAGATGTTCCTCATGGAACATTGTTGGGTCTTGGGTTGAGCGTTGTCCAGTGCGTCCTCCATGCATGTTGTTAGAATGCCGGTGCCTGTGAGTGAATGACTGTTCAGAATAATGGCTGCGTTATGATTTGTGAATGTTATCTGAATGTTATTTGGGCCCGAGCTGTGGATGGACCGGCGGGTATGCTCCTGTCGTATGTGAAATAAATGAAACTGGAACCTGTGAGAGAGATGAACAAGTTACTTCTTACCTTGTAACGTTCTTTCGACGGGATGTTCCTCCGACGTATTCCTCATCTTAGATATATCCTTCCAGCTCTGCTGGCCTCGGAAAATTTTTTCTCTAGAGGGCGCTGCGCGTCGACGTCCCTCGAGTCGATGTCCTTCGACAGCCGCCGTATCGACGCTCGACGTCATCCTGCCTATAAAGGCCGCGCGCAGCGTCCGTTGCTCAGTTCCGTTTTGTAGCCCACAGTATTACTGTCTGGACTAGACTAATCACCCTGAAGGAGCGTAAGCTGCAACAACAAGGGAAGTAGAACTGCGGGGATGGATGGGAGGGTCGATGAGGAATACGTCAGAGGAACATCCCGTCGAAAGAACGTTACAAGGTAAGAAGTAACTTGTTCTTCGAAGGGATTGTGTCCTCCGACGTATTCCTCATCTTAGATAGGCTCCCATAGCAGTATTCTATATTCGGAGGAGGGAGTACTGACTTCACGCTGTCTTCTATTGATGAATAGAATGCAGTACAGCCCTTCCAAACCTAGTCTCTTGACTAGAGGAGGAATCCAGATTGTAAAAACGTGTAAAGGTATGGACAGACAACCATGTAGCGGCCGCACATATGTCTTTAACCGGCACGCCTCTTTTGAGGGCCGATGAAGCTGCAATACCTCTGGTCGAATGAGCCCTAAGGTTTTGAGGGGGCTCTTTCCCTGCCAGTTTATAACATTCCAGAATGGCTAGAATGATCCATCTGGAAATGGTCTGCTTAGTTATTGGTAACCCCAGCTTGTGACCTGCGTAACCTACAAACAGCTGGTCTGCCTGTCTTATCCTGGCTAGTCTACTAATGTAAAAACTTAAAACCCTCCTAGGGTCTAGTCTGTGTAACCTCTCTTCCTCTTTCCCCGGGTGAGGAGGAGGATAGAAAGATGGCAGGGTAATCTTCTGAGAGATATGGAATTCAGAAACTACCTTTGGGAGGAAATTAGGCTTCACTTGCAGGACAACTTTGTCTTTGTGAAAGATTGTATGAGGGGGTTTACAAGAAAGTGCTTGTAATTCGCTCACCCTTCTAGCAGATGTAAGTGCTATTAATAAAACAGTTTTAAGGGTAAGGAATCTTAACGAACAAGAATGGAGAGGTTCGAAAGGTGTACCCATCAGGAAAGTTAGTACTAAGTTTAAATCCCATAGGGGAACTTGGAATGGTCTTGGGGGATAAACATTGGTTAACCCCTTTAGAAACTGTATTACCAAGGGTAATTTGAAATAGGATGGTTCTTCCGCAGTACGCTTAAAGATAGATAGCGCTGCGAGATAGCCCTTAATGGTGCCAACTTGAAGGCCTGAATTTGCCAAATATAGTAGGAAGGACAAAACCATTGGTGTACCACATGAAAATGGGTCGATATTCTGTTCTCTACACCAGCTGCAAAATCTGTTCCAATGGCAGCGGTATGAAGACTTTGTTGCTGGCCTCCTTGCCGAAAGCAACACCTCCATAACATCATCAGGGAGGTCCCAATCCTTGTACCTCAGCCGTTCAGAAGCCAAGCGTGAAGGTTGAGGGTTTTGATGTCTGGATGGAGAACCTGACCTCCCTTCTGTGAGAGTAGGTTCTCTCTGAGAGGAAGTCGAATTGGAGGGCAGATGGACAAGTCTAGAAGGTCCGGGTACCACGTTCTCCTGGCCCAATCCGGGGCAATTAGGATCATGGTTCGCCGGAATCTTCTCAACCTCCTGATCATTTGAGGAATGACAGGGACCGGTGGGAACGCGTACAGAAGCGGAAACTCCCAGTCCACTATGAACGCGTCTCCCAGAGCTCCTCTCGGAGGAAATTCCCTTGAGCAGAACAGGTCGCATTTCCTGTTTAGGCTGGTGGCGAACAGATCTACCTGAGGGGTTCCCCAAAGGGCGAAGATCTCTTGAAGGACTTCCTGAGCTAGCTCCCACTCGTGGGAGACTGTGTTCTGCCTGCTCAGAGCGTCCGCTGTCAAGTTCTTCTCTCCGGCTAGGTGAACTGCCGATAGAGAGATTCCTTCTTGGATTGCCCAAAACCAGAGCTGCATCGCCTCTCTGCACAGGGGTAGTGATCCTACGCCTCCTCTTTTGTTGAGGTAATGCATGGCCACCGTGTTGTCCGTCATTATCAGGACGTTCTTCCCTTGTACAGCTGGCAGGAAAGCCTTCAACGCAAGTCTGATGGCTCTCAGCTCTAACAGGTTGATGTGTAGTCTGGACTCCGATGGAGACCAACGACCGCTGATGGTCAAGTCGTTGGCGTGGGCTCCCCACCCCGTGAGTGAGGCATCCGTGACTACTGTTATCTCCGGCCAGGGTTGCCAAAACTGTTCTCCTTTCAGAATGTTCTCCTGACAGGCCCACCACTGAAGGTCTCGAGCCACCCTGCCGGGAACCTGAAGAAGATCTGTCATTCTCCCTGAGAATTGTGACCACCGAGTCCTCAGTGCCCACTGGAGGGATCTCATTCTCAGGCGAGCCTCTGGCACAAGGAAAATGCAGGATGCCATGAGGCCTAGCAACCTCAAAAAGTCGAAGGCTGGGAGACGTTGGGCATGTTGGAACTTGGTAACCATCTGTAGAATATCTTGAGCCCTCACCTCTGGTGGCGAGGCTTTTCCCAGGGAAGTATCCAGGATCGCTCCTATGAACTGGAGTCTCTGCGATGGTATCATTTGAGACTTCTTTAAATTGAGGGAGAAGCCCAGTTTGTGAAGGGAGTAGCACATGTGATTTAGCTGGATCTGAGCTTGCTCCGGAGAAACAGCCCTGATCAGCCAATCGTCCAGGTAGGGGTAGACGTGAATCCCTTCCCTCCTTAGACTTGCAGCCACTACCGACATTAACTTGGTGAAGACCCTCGGGGCGGAGGTCAGCCCAAATGGCAGTACTCGAAATTGATAGTGAGAGTTGCCAATTGCGAACCTCAGGTATTTCCTGTGTTTGAGATGGATAGGCACATGGAAATAAGCGTCCTGAAGGTCCAGAGATACCAACCAGTCCTGAAACTGAAGGGCCTGGAGGATCTGAGAAAGAGTGACCATCTTGAATTTGTCTTTCCTGAGGAATTTGTTCAATTCTCGCAAGTCCAAGATGGGTCTCAGTCCTCCGTCTTTCTTTGGAATGAGAAAGTAAGGGGAGTACCAGCCCTTGTTCCTCTCCACTACAGGTACCGGCTCTATGGCACCTTTCTCTAGCAGGTCCAAAATTTCCTGCAAGTGGAGCGGATCTGGAGCTTTCTGAGAGCTGATCCCCGGTGGATGACTCTGAGGTATACGTAGGAAAGGCAGGCAGTAACCTTGGGCGACTGTTTCCAATGCCCAAGCATCTGACGTGATAGCCTGCCATACCGTCAGATGTTGAGTCAACCTGCCTCCTACAGGTGTCCTGTGAGGGGAGTCCTCAGAGTGGTTTTGGGGCGGCTGATGCAGATGCCGATGGTAAAGAGGCACCTGCTGTTGCTGCGGCTTTAGAATATCTACCCCGTCCACCTCGGGTAGTTCTTCTTTGACCCCTTTGAGCCGGTCGTCCTCTACCTCTTCCGAATGCGGAGTAGAAGCGAAAGGACTTGCCCCTCGCAGAGGTTCCTGTGGGACGAAAAGGAGTCTGACGGATTGCAGCTCCTAGGGATTTTGCTGCAGCTTTTGAAGTTTGCAGTTTCTCTAAACTGTCATCCGCCTTTTTCCCGAACAAAGAAGAGCCATCGAATGGCATTTTCAAGAGCCTGGCTTGCACATCTGGGGCAAAACCCGACTTTCTCAACCAAGCGAATCTCCTGGTTGATTTACTTGCCGCCATTGCTCTGCTGATACTGTCAGCCGAATCAATGCCCGTCTGGAGGGATTCGCACATAGCGTCTTTACCGTCCTGTATGATATTCAGGAACGCATCCCTTTCTTCTCCCTCTGGGATGCAGTCAGCCGCTGTAGAAGCACACTCCCAAAGTGTATGGCTGAACCTAGCAAGGGTGCATGTAGCATTAACAGACTTTAACGCCATGCTACATGCTGAAAAGACTTTCTTTGCCATAGCATCATATTTTTTATCGTCCCTGTCCTGTGGGACTGTAGGATAAGCCGTCTTGACATCGGTAGAGGATGCTGCTTGTACCACCAGACTTTCTGGGGATGGATGTTTAGACAAAAACTCTGGGTCTGTGGAAGATAGCCTGTACTTTGCAGACAGTTTTTTATTTACTGCTGGTATTACATCTGGGGTTTCCCAGTTTGTCATGATCTTTCTCTGAAGAGCTTTATGAAAGGGCACCACTGGATCCTCTTGTGGGCCTTTGTCAAGAATATCCGTGAGGTCATCTTGCTGGAAAGATTGTGAAGGTGCAGACCACCCCATGAACTCTGTAATCCTGGCCATTAAGGCTCTGTAGGGGGTTTCAGCATGCTCCCCCGGGTCTGGCTTAGCAAAATCCACCTCAGGGGAAGTGTCTAATCCACTTGCCTCATGTAAAGAATCATAAAGATCCTTTAATCTGCGCTCTTCAGAGGAAAATTCCTCTCTAACTGGGGTTACAGGTCCCTGTAACTCAAATGTGCCTTGTTCAGACAAATCACCCTCTTCTAAAATTGAGGATATAGTTCTCAATTGTTCTGAACTCATAAAGGGAGTAAATCCCATTTCCAAGGCGGAGGGTGCCGAACTTGTCATTATTGGCCTCAAAAACATCGATGTCGTCGACGCCGAAGGCTTCGAGCGTGGCGTCGAAAACAGAGGTGGAGGCCTCGAGGACCTCGACAGAATTGGAATTCTACTCGACAATATCGACGCCATCGACGTCGAGGGCCTGGGGATAGTCACTGGATGTGTGGTCACCGTGACTTTTCTTGGCATCGAGGCCGGCGTCGAGTCGACAGACCCGTGTGTCGAAGGTCCCTTCGACAACGGCGTCGAAGACATCGACCTCGACGTCGACGGAACCTTCGTCGACGGCGTCGACGGAACCTTCGAGGAAGGTTTGGAGGTCATAGTCCTGCTCGAGGGTTCGAGACGCGCTCGAGAGGTTTCTTTCGCCGGGTACTGCGACTCGCGGCGTTTTTGACCTTCGGGTCTTTCGACCAGAGCATCGCTCTCGGCAGTCTTCGAGGGGGTCGAGGCCGCTTTCTCGAAGACGCTCATCATATTTTTTCGGAATTCCTCCCATTCAGCCCTGGAACTATGTTTCGTGGGGCAAGGGATTCTTTTTGGCGAAACAGAGGAAGAGGAAGACGGAGAAGGGGATCTTCGACGTCTCCTCTTCAAGTGCTTCGATCTCGAGGAGTGATGAGACCCACTCCGAGACCTGGAGCGCGAATGGTGACGAGGAGACGAATGTCTCGACTTCGTCAACGAAGAAGAAGCTTTAAAAGTCTTACCTTTCTCCAGCTTCCCCCTACGCTCCTTCAGGGCCTTAGCTGTCATGGACATACAGTCCTCGCATTCCGAACAATGGTGTTCAGCTCCCAAGCACCACAGACAATTTCTGTGAGGATCGGTCAACAACATCTTTTTCCCACAATCTTGACATTTTTTGAAGCCGGATCGAGGAGTTGTCGGTTCCGACGAGGAAGCCATAGAGTACGGATCGAATAACTCGAGGTAAATAGGATTAATCTGACTAAGAACTGAGCAACGGTATTCCGAGGCACCGAGTAAGCGCGGAAAAACGGAACTGAGCAACGGATGCTGCGCGCGGCCTTTATAGGCAGGATGACGTCGAGCGTCGATACGGCGGCTGTCGAAGGACATCGACTCGAGGGACGTCGACGCGCAGCGCCCTCTAGAGAAAAAAATTTCCCAGGCCAGCAGAGCTGGAAGGATATATCTAAGATGAGGAATACGTCGGAGGACACAATCCCTTCGAAATATATATACACATATATACATAATCCATGCATCGTCTGGGCCTGCACATACTTCATCAACTTAACACAGCCTTTCTGAAAAAACAATTCAGCTTTAACTAGAGAAATCTATAAACTAATTTCATAATGCAAAACATTACAGCACAGCCCTTCCTCAGTCAAAACGAGTAAATGATTAATAAAAAAATGAAATGCAAACTAAGTTTACAAAAATACTGAATTCATACAAACTGACAAACGTTTAACACATGGTTTTAGTTACTTATCTGTAAATATTGTTCTCCAGCATGGTCTGGCATGAATTTAAATGCTCAGGAATAACCCCAGTCAGGCTGGGAATGAAAAGAAAAAAAATAAGTTTCACTTTCACTTTAAAAACAGTATTTCTCCTCTAAACCAATCACTGTCCTCTGGGTCTTCCTACCCCCATCCATTGACAGTCCTCTTCCTAAACCCCGCCTCTGGCAGCCATCTTCAGATTTGGTAAGCAGTGGCAGTATGACCACTCCATGCCAGACCCATGCTGGAGAAGAACAAGTTACTTACCAACTGTAACTTTCTTTCGATTGGATGTTCCTCCCACGTATTCCTCATTTTATGATAATCGTTATCCCAGCTTCAGCTGCTTCGGAATTTTTTTTCACCAGGGGGAGCTGTGTTTGAGACCGCGGAGTCGATGTCCCTCGAGGGCTGCCGTCGGGCGTCAACGTCATCCGCTGTATAAAGGGCTCGAGCAGCGCCCGTTACATCAGTTCTGTTTTTACGGTGTTCATGGTCACATCAGTTGATCAGGTCTGAAGTCTTTAGTCTCTTAAGGAAGTCAGAGTGCAACTGGCATAAACTGCACGGAGGGGTAGGATGGGAGGGTCGATGAGGAATACGTGAGAGGAACATCCAATCGAAAGAACGTTACAGGTGGTAAGTAACTTGTTCTTCGAATGGATTGTGGCCTCCCGCGTATTCCTCATTTTATGATAGACTCCCATTGCAGTGGTAATTTTGGAGGTGGGAGTACTAGGATTTTTTAATTATGGACAGAATGAAGGACAGCTTTTGCAAATAGTCCTCCTTGGTAAGAAGTAGAGTCCAGGCAGTAGTGCTTTACAAAGGTGTGCATTGATGACCAAGTGGCCGCAGCACAAATATCCTGCACAGGGACACCCCTCTGACGGGCCGTGTAAGTTGCCATGCCTCTGGTTGAATGAGCCCTTAATCCATCTGGAGGCTCTTTTCCAGCCAATTTATAGCACTCCGAGATGGCTAAAATGATCCATCTGGATAGATTTTGTTTAGTTACTGCAAGGCCCAATATATCCAACGAATAGTTGGTCACATTGTCGGAGACTTGTCAATCTGGAAATAACAGCCCGTTTTGGGTCCAGTCTGTGTAACCTTTCCTCTTCCTTACTAGCGTGAGGTAGAGGATAAAAGGAAGGTAGAACAATCTTCTGTGACAGATGAAAATCAGACACTATTTTAGGCAAGAAAGATGGCTTGACTTTTAAAATGACCTTGTCTCTATGGAAAAATAGGGTAAGGAAGCTTACAAGACAGTGCCTGCAACTCACGCTGCGGGCTGATGTTATAGCCACTAACAGAATTGTTTTGAGAGTGAGCAGTCTTAAATGGACAAGAATGTAAAGGCTCGAAAGGAGCACACATGAGAAATTTTAAGACTAGATTTAAAACCCAGGTGGGTACCTGAAAAGGTGTTGGAGGGTATACATATGTCAACCCTTTCAAGAATCGAATTACTAAAGGCATTTTAAAATAGGACACCTCTTCCGAGGAGCGCTTAAAGATGGATAGCGCTGCCAAGTAATCTTTTATCGTTCCAACTTGGAGCCCCAAATTGGCCAAGTGTAAGAGAAAAAGTACTGTTGGGATATTACAAGAAAATGGATCCACATTCTTATTCCAGCACCAGTTGCTGAACTTGTTCCAACTACACAGGTACAGGGATTTTGTTGCTGGCCTTCTGGCCGAAAGCAAAAGCTCCATTACGTCATCCGGGAGGTCCCAATCCTTATATCTTAGCCTCTTAGAAACCATGCGTGAAGGCGGAGTGTCTTGACCTCTGGATGGAGAACCCGACCTTCGTCTTGCGAGAGAAGATCCTCTCTTTGTGGAAGACATATTGGAGGGCAGATGGACATGTCCAGAAGGTCAGGGTACCACGTCCTCCTGGCCCAGTCCGGTGCAATTAGGATCATGGTTTTCCTGAACTTTCTCAACCTCCTGATTACATGAGGAATCACGGGGACTGGAAGAAACGCGTACAGGAGTGGAAACACCCATTCCACTACGAACGCGTCCCCTAGAGCTCCTCTTGGGCAAAATTTCCTTGAGCAATACAATTCACACTTCTGGTTTGTCCTGGTCGCGAATAGATCTACTTGAGGGGTTCCCCAAAGGGTGAGGATCTCTTGAAGGACTTCCTGAGCTAGCTCCCATTCGTGGGAGGCTGTGCTCTGCCTGCTCAGAGCATCTGCCGCCATATTTAGGTCTCCGGCTAGGTGAACTGCCGATGGAGAGATTCCTTCTAGCATTGCCCAGAACCAGAGCTGCATTGCCTCTCTGCACTGTGGAAGTGATCCTACGCCTCCACTTTTGTTGAGGTAGTACATGGCCACTGTGTTGTCCATCATGATCAGAACATTCCTTCCCTTCTACAGAGGGCAGAAAAGCTTTCAGCGCTAGTCTGATAGCTCTCAGCTCCAAAAGGTTGATGTGTAGTTTGGAATCCGATGGAGACCAACAACCACTGATTGTCAGATCATTGGTGTGGTCTCCCCACCCCGTAAGTGAGGTGTCCGTCACTACCGTTATCTCTGGCCATGGTTGCCAAAACGGTTCCCCCTTGAGGATATTCTCCTTGCAAGCCCACCATAGAAGATCTTAAGTCACTTTGGTTGGGACTTGTAGAAGATCTGACATCTCCCCAGAAAACTGGGACCATTGAGTCCAGAGGGCACACTGAAGGGATCTCATCCAGTCGAGCCTCTGGTACCAGAAAAATGCAGGATGCCATGAGGCCTAGCAACCTTAAGAAGTCGAAAGCCGGTAGATGTTGGGCATTCTGAAATTTTGTTACCATCTGCAGAATGTGGTGAGCTCTTTCCTCGGGAGGCGAGGCTTTCCCTGAAGTGGTGTCCAGGACCGCTCCGATGAATTGGAGTCTTTGTGGCTGAGGAGGTAGTATCTGCTGCTGTGGCTGATCTAGCACCTCTCCCTTTTCCACTACGAAAGGATTTTCTCTGTTTGCCTCAGACTGGCCCGTCCTATCCCTTTTCTAAAAGAGTAATAGAAGCAAAAAGGGCGACTCTTCCACAAAGATGACCCTACGTAAAGAGTGCTGTTGAGGTTGCCTTATAGCGGCGCTGAGTTATTTTGCTGCCGCTTTCGAGGTCTGCAGCTTCTCCAAGCTCTCATCCGCCTTGCTGTCAAATAACCTCAAGCCGTCAAAGGGCATATTAAGTAAACTAGACTGCACATCAGGTGCAAATCCAGATTTTCCGAGCCATGCGAATCTGCACAAGAATGTGCTAGAAGCCATGGACCTGCTTATACTATCCACAGTGCCCAATCCCGACTGAAGGCATTCCTCCATAGCCTCTTGACCATCCTTCACTATAGCCAGGAAACCATCCCGTTCCTCACCTTCCGGGATGCGTTCAGCCGCTGATGACATACAGTCCTACAGGGTAAAGGTAAAGCTTGCCAAAGTGCAAGTTACATTAGTTGATTTCAGGGCCATGCTGCCCGAAGTAAAGGCTTTCCGGACCCAAGCATCAACTTTGTCGTCCCTATCTGGTGGTATTGATGGGTAAGCTGACTGTAGTTCAAGCTGCAATTTCCACTAGGCAAAGCTTTAGGGAGAGGGATGCTTGGACAAATACTCTGGGTCTGATAAGGCAGGTCTATATTTTGGTACCAGCTTTTTATTTACTGCTGGAATCAAATCTGGGTTATTCCAATTTGCCATTACCCTTTTTTGTAAATCCTTATGGAATAGTAAAACAGGATCTTTTAAGGGACCCTCACGCAGGATATCAGTCATGTCCTCCTGGTCAAAATCTGGGGAAGCTGCTTTCCATCCCATCAAATCTATCACTCTTCCCATAAGATTTCTATAGCTAGGATCAGCATGATCTGTAGGGTCTGGCCTCTCAAAATCCACTACAGGAGAAGTGTCCAAGCCACTTGCATTTTGTAGGCAATCATACAAGTCTGTTATTTTTGACAGTGGTTCCACTGGTTCTTCAGGGACCTCTCTGGCCCAAAATCTAACTCCAGCTGGAGTGACATCCTCTTCAGAGGAATGCTCCTCATATATAGAAGACATGGAAGTAAAGAATTCCTGTCTAGATTGAGGGTGAAAAGCCTTTTCAGGAAAGGAAGGTGGTACTTGTCTAGGCATAGAAAATGGCGTCGACTTGGGCCTTGGAATTAGCGAAGGCCTCGATAAAGGCATTGAAGGCGTAGGTAAGTTAGACACTGGCTTCGATGCTGTCGAAGAAAGCTTCGATGCTATTGAAGCTATAGGCGTCAACGCCATCTTTGTAATCGATTTCGACGCTATGGTCGTCGATGATTTCGAGTCAGATTTAGTCTTCGACTTCAATACCGATTTTTTGCCCCAATTTGTGCACCGTAGGCTAAGATTGGGAGTGAGGTGTCGGGAAACTTTCCCTTGACGGTACTCATCTCTTTTTCAACCCTTGCGGGTTTGGATCCTGATTTTCCTCTTTCACTTTTATAGTGAGTAGAGGCATGATCACCACGCGGCAACTTCGAGGGGGTCGTGGACGCTTTCTTGAATATTTTCTTCATCAAAGCCCTGAAGGCCTCCCATTTTTCTGGGGCATTGTGTTTTGAAGGGCACATCACTCTCCTCTCTGAAGAGGACGAGGATGAAGAAGACCTAGGACGTCGCTTTCTTGACTTTTTCATCGAAGACGAGGAAGATTTCCCCGAGCGACTTTCCGATCTTGATCTTCTCTACTTGTGACAAGATTTTCTAACGGATTCATCCGAATCCTTTTGTCTTTTCGAAGACTTATACTTTTCCTCCCCCACCGCCAGCTTACCTCTGCGTTCCTTAAGAGCCTTATTTGACTTGGCCTGACAGGACCCGCACTCATCAACCCGATGGTCTGGGCTGAGGCACCAGAGGCAATTCCGATAGACATTTTTTTATTCCTGTCTTGGGTGTGGAGGGAGTTTAAGACGAAGACATCGTCCACATTTTAGATGCGCTGTCCGTGACACGAAGCAGTTGCGTCGGAAAAACGGAACTAAGGTAAAGGGTGCTGCTCGAGCCCTTTATACAGCGGATGACGTTGACGGCAGCCATCGAGGGAAATTGACTCCGCGGTCTGGAACACAGCGCCCCCTAGTTAAAAACATTTCCGAAGCAGCTGAAGCTGGGATAACGATTATCATAAGATGAGGAATACATGGGAGGACACATTCCATTCAAACAATAGTTACAAGTACGTAACCTAAACCTTCTCCGGCATGGGGTCTGGCATGGATTCACATGCTCATGAATAACAAATACACAGCAGTACAATATTACACAACCACGAGAGGCGGCAAGGCTCAACAGAAGCAATTAACTCTTACCTCTGGAACAGACTGACATCAGGGGAACAGGTTGCGTCGCACTGCTTAGCCGACCCTGGAATCCTGGAATCCCTGTCGACGCAGTAGAACTTCGTGAAGCTGTGCATGGACCTCCACGTAGCAGCCTTGCAGATGTCTAGCAGGGGCACACCAGACACTAATGACGTTGCAGTGATCGCACTGGTGGAGTGGGCTCTTGGGCAGCCCGGCAGCGGTCGGTTCGCCAACTGATGGCAGTGCATGATGCAGCCGGAGAGTCATCTTGAAATGGAAGCCTTGGACAAGGCCTTTCCATGGTTCACAGGACCAAAGTTCGCAAACAATTGAGAAGTCTTCCCGAAAACTCTTCATGCATGTCATACAACTTCAAGGCACAAGCAACATCCGGGGACGAAGGATTCGGGAATACAACAGGCAACACCAAAGGCTGGTTTAGGTGGAATTCCAATGGAATCTTCGGCATGAAAGAGGGGTATGTGCACAGTAGCACCCTTGATTTGTGCAAAATCAGGTACGGTTGCTTGCAGGATAGGGCCTGGATCTCACCTACCCGTCTGGCAGAGGTGATGGCCACAAGGAAAGCGGTCTTCCACGAGAGAAACTTGAGCGGGACCTGATGCATAGGCTCGAAGGGAGCACCCATGAGCCTCGTCAGAACCACGTGGAGTTCCCACACCGGGACTGGAGCTTTCACCGGCGGGACGGATCGGAAAAGGCCTAAGAGAAACTCCTTGACGAGTCTGTGCAACCACAGAGAGGATCTCCCCGGGGTTTTGGTGTAGCGGGAGATAGCCGCCAGATGTACCTTTATGGATGTGTGAGCCAGCCAAGCCTTTGCCAAGTATAGCAAGATCTGAAGAGCCGTGACCCTCAGAGGGGTAATCTTCTGTGATCGACACCAAGTAGCAAAACATTTCCACATATGGCTGTAGCACTTGAAAGTCAACGACGACCTGGTCCTGGAGAGGACCTCCCAGCATTCCGCTGGAAACTCATAACCCACAAACTCTAAGGCTGCAGGTGCCAGGTCTTCAGGTTCATTGACCCTGGATCGTGATGAAGGATCGAACCTCCCTCTCTGGCGAGAAGGTCCGGATACCAAATCTGCCTCAGCCATGCCGGGGCGATGAGCATCATCTTGCATTGGTACTGTGAGTGTGTTGATGACTCATAGCAGGAGAGGGAAGGAACAAGTTACTTACCTGTAACTGTTGTTCTCCAGCATGGGTCTGGCATGGATTCACATGCTCATGAATATTCCCCGTCAGGCTGGGAATCCTCGGTAAAGAAAAAACCAGTATCAGTTTCGTTTCTGATCTGTCTTTCGTAGTAATAACCAATCACTGGTCTCTGCGTCATACTGACCACAGCCAATGACTGCCCTCTACCTAAGCACCGCCTCTGGCAGCGATCTTCAGATTTGGAAGCCTGTGAAGTGGCAGTATGACCAAGTGAAGAGCCGCAGAGGGGTAGGCGGGAGGGTTCGCATGTGAATCCATGCCAGACCCATGCTGGAGAACAACAGTTACAGATAAGTAACTTGTTCCTTCTCCAGCATGGGGTCTGGCATGGATTCACATGCTCATAAATAAAGAATACATAGCAGTACACACATGCACAACCACGGGAGGTGGCAAAGACTCAACATTAAGCATTACATCAAACTCAACATTAAGCATCTTACCTCCTCACCAGGCTCACCTCAGGCGAACAGGTTGCGCAGCACTGCTTGGCCGACCCTGGACTCCTCCCTGGAATCCCGATCGACGCAGTAGAATTTCGTGAAGGTGTGCGTCGACCTCCACGTAGCAGCCCTGCATATGTCCAGCAGGGGCACACCAGAAAGGAACGCCGTGGTAGCTGCGATCGCTCTGGTGGAATGGGCTCTCGGACGGCCAGGCAGCGGTCGGTTTGCCAACCGATGACAGTACATGATACAGCCGGAGAGCCATCTGGAGATGGAAGCCTTCGAGAGAGCCTTCCCCTGATTGACAGGTCCAAAGTTCACAAAGAGTTGTGACGTCTTCCGAAAACACTTTGTGCGGTCCACGTAGAACTTCAGCGCTGTAGCCACATCCAGCGAGTGCAAAGTCCTCTCAGCCGGCGACAAAGGCGACGGGAAGAACACAGGCAACACCAAGGGTTCGTTGAGATGAAAGTCCGACGGTACCTTGGGCATGAAGGAGGGGTGCGTCCTGAGCACTACCCTCGTGTCGTGAAAAGTCAAGTACGGGGCCTTGCAGGAAAGGGCCTGGATCTCTCCCACCTGTCGTGCGGAGGTGATGGCCACAAGAAACGCTGTTTTCCACGACAGAAACTTCAACGGGGCCGAGTGCAGAGGCTCGAACGGAGGTCCCATGAGCTTAGTCAGCACCACGTTGAGCTCCCACGCCGGGGCCGGCGCCTTCACCGGCGGGAACGATCTGAACAGTCCCTTCATGAACTCTTTCACCAGACGATGAGACCACAGGGACGTCCGGCCCGTGGTTCTGGTGTATCGGGAGACCGCAGCAAGATGAATCTTGATGGACGCGTGTGCCAGTCCAGCTTTGGCCAGCGTCAGCAGATACGGCAGTACCTGGGGAGCCGTAATCCGTAGAGGGTTAATCTTCTGTGCGTGGCACCAGACAGAGAACCTCTTCCATTTGTGTCCGTAGCATTTAAGAGTCGAGGACACCCTGGCCTTTGCAAGAACCTCTCTGCAGTCGGCCGGTAAGTCGTATCCTCCAAACTCTAGCGCTGCAGGAGCCAGGCCTGCAAGTTCAGCGATTTCGGGTCGTGGTGGAGGATGGCGCCTCCTTCCCTGGAGAGTAGATCCGCGTCCACCGGCAGCTTGATTGGCGGGGACGCTGACAAGTCCAGAAGGTCCGGGAACCATATCTGCCTCGGCCACGCAGGTGCGACGAGGATCATCCTGCACCGTGACCTCTTGAGCTGGTTGACGAGCCGGATTAGCAGTGGCAAAGGAGGGAACGCGTAGAGGAACAGGCCCTCCCAGGGGAACGAGAAAGCATCGCCCATGCTCCTCGCCTGGGGAAACCTGCTGGCGAACCTCCGGCACTTGGAGTTCGTCGCCGTCGCGAACAGGTCGATCTGGGGTGTGCCCCACCGTCGGAAGAGGCGATCCACTAGATCCTGCCGTAGTTCCCACTCGTGGCACGAGCGCAGCTCCCTGCTGAGTGAGTCGGCGATGGTGTTTTTTATCCCTGCCAGATGAAACGCCACCAGAAACATCCTTTGGGCGACTGCCCAATGCCACAGGTCCTTGGACAGTGCTGGGGACCTGGTTCCGCCCGGTTTCCTGATGTAAAACATGGTGGTGGTGTTGTCGGTGAAGATCCTCACCACCTTGCCCTTGAGTGACGGAAGGAAGGACCTGAGGGCCCAGAACACTGCACGGAGCTCCAGTACGTTGATATGGAGGGACTTCTCCGTCGGGAGCCAAAGGCCTCTCGCGTGCAGATTTTCGGTGTGCGCTCCCCACCCTTCCAGGGAGGCATCCGCGGTCACTGTCTCCTGGTGGTCTGGGGTCTGGAAGTCCATGCCCGCCGTCAGATGCGCGCGGGTGCCCCACCACCGGACCGCTCGGCGGAAACTCTCGTCGAGTGTGATCCTCTCCTCGAAGCCGCCCGTCGTTTGGATCCAACGCGCGTCCAGGAACTCCTGCAACGGGCGCATCCGGAGCCTGCACATGGGAATGAGGTAGATGCAAGAAGAAATCATTCCGAGGAGGGACTTGATGGACCTCACCTTGGCCGCGTCGGAAACCAACATCCGCTGTACCTTGCCCAGGATGGACCTGGTCCTTTCCTCCGACGGGGAGGCCAGAAGGGACACTGTCGAGCTTCGCTCCCAGAAACAGTGCGTTTTGCGCAGGTACCAGGTGGGACTTGGCGTAGTTCACGGAGAATCCCAGGTCCGTGAGAAGTTGGACGGTCCTTGCCGTGTGTTCCACGGCGAGCTCCCTCGTCTTGGCTCGGATGAGCCAGTCGTCCAGGTAGGGGTAGACGTGGATCCCGTCGTGGCGCAGCTGCGCTGCCACCGGTGCAAGGCACTTGGTGAATACCCTGGGTGCCGACCGTAGTCCGAAGGGGAGGGCTTTGAACTGGTAGTGACGCCCTTGGACCACAAACCTGAGGAATTCTCAGTGCCCCTTTAGGATGGGAATGTGGAAGTAGGCATCCTCCAAATCCAACGACGACAGGAAGTCTCCTTCCTCCAGCTGCCCCAGGACGTGCTGGAGGGTGACCATCCGAAACTTCTGCGCCTTGATGAACTTGTTCAGATGTCGCAGGTCTAGGATGGGGCGCCATCCTCCCGTCTTCTTCACGAGGAAGTATCTCGAGTAAACTCCGGAGCCCCGAAGCCTCTTTGGGACGAGTTCGATGACGCCCTTCCTGAGCATCGCCTTTACCTCCAGGAGAAGCTGAGGGACGTGAAGCTCTCTCCTGGCCACGGGGGGGACGCGCGGGCACCTTCTTTGAAACTCGAGCGCGTGGCCCCGGGCTAAGGCGTCCAGCACCCAACGGTCGGTGGAGATGGACTCCCACACGCTGACGAAGCTCGCCAGCCGGCCTCCCACCGGGGTGCTTCGGTGGGGGCCCGACCCCACGGTCGGTCAATCCTGTTTCGACGAGGCTTTGCCGCCTTGACCTCCTTGGCGACGACGGCGGGGTCCGCCAGACTTGCCTCGTCCTCTGTAGGCCTCCTGAGACGACGAGCGGGCCGCTTGACGGTAGGTGGAGAAACCGCCGCCGGAACCTTTGGAGGCGCCCTTGCCTCCGCTGCTCCGAAAGGGCGTCCGTCGTTGCTGCAGAACCCCAAAGGCCCACGCCGTCTCAGTGTCCGTTTTAATGGCCTGAAGGGAATCGTCCACTGTTTTCCCAAACAGGTTGTTCCCATCGAACGGCATGTCCAGGACTCTGGTCTGTACGTCTTGACGGAAGTCCGTAGCCTTGAGCCATCCACGCTGCCTAAGGCACACGCCGTTGCCCAACTGGCGAAACCCAGTGTCGGCGATGTCCGTCGCAATAGTGATGGCGTGGTCCGACGCCACCTCGACCTTCCTGTAGGATCTCCAGGGCATCCGCCCTCTTGTCGTCCGGTAGGAAGTCCAGCAGGGGAGCTAGTTTGTACCATAGCTCCCTGTCGTAGCGGGCCACGATAGCCAAATGTTGGCCGCTTTAATCGTCGTCGCTGCAGACGAGATGACCCTGCGTCCCATAGCGTCCAATTTCTTTCCCTCGCCGTCCGGTGGGGAAGTCGATGTGGAGGCCGCACCCCCCCCCGCGCTTTCTTCCTGGCCGCCGCGGAGACGACGGAGTCCGGGGTAGGCTGCGCCCGGAGGCACAGGGGGGCCGCGTCCGGGACCCGGTACTTCTTCTCGTACCGGTCTCTTCTAGCCGGCGTCGTGGAAGGGTTCTTGAGGAGGGCGAGGCCCTCATCCCAAATGCCGTCCAGTAGAGGCACCGCGAGGACCGTCTTCCTCTTGGCGCCGTTGATAAAGGAATCCTTCCTTTTTCTTCTCCTCAGGGCAGAGTTGGAAAAGCTTGGATGCCCTGGTGATCATGGAGTGGAACGATCCAATCTCGTCGGGAGGAGAAACCCTGGTGGGAGGCAACGACGGTAGATCCTCGTCGTATACCCCGTCGTCCGTACCCGTCGCTGCCGTGTCAGTCCCCGTATCATCCCCTCGGGAGGACGGGGGGAAGGGCTGGATGGGGCGCGACGGCTGAAAAGGAGGTGGAGGGTGAATCCTCCTTTTCTTGGGCGGGGGAGCACCAGAAGGTCCCGGTTCAGGATCCCCCGACGGGAGAAGTACCTCCGTCGGCAACGGTAGTCTCGTCCTCATCTCTGAACATAAGGACTGTATAGCCAACAAAATGGCCGCCGAGTTGTCTTGCGGCACTGGCAGAGGGGAATCCGACAGGCGATCAGGAGCCCCGTCGGCACCCTCGACGATGTCGTCGTCACCTGCGTCGGGATCCATCCCAACGGGCCGGTCTTCTTCCACGCCAAGGCCGTGGCTTAAGACCTCAATCAGCTCTTCCTCTGAAGCTGAGGCCGAATCTATGACGACGCCCTGCCCCCCCTTTTTTCTTCCCCGCCGGGGGTTTCACGGGGGTCCTATCGATGGGCACAAAAGAGGACTCCCTCCGAGGTGGCAGGGAGACTCTGAGCCCCGAGGTCGCCACCACTGGTGTAGCCTCCACAGGCTGAGCCAGGGCCGCCGCGACAGTATCGATAGAGGGCTTGGCCGGATGGATTAAGGCCTTCACCACCTTAGGTGCGCTCACCGCCTTATCCTTGAGGGGGGGGGGGGGGACACTGCCTCGCTCCCCCTCCGATGGGGCCTTCGAGCTCGACTGGGGCCTCTCCAGGAGCTTCGCCGGGTGCTCGCCCTTCCTCTTACCCGACCTAGAGCGTTGGCTCGTGGGAGAAGGTGCCGGGGAGGGTGCGCCCTGCCTGGCGCCCGTAGAGCCTGACCGTTCGGCGCTCCCGGTGCCAGCGGACTCGCGGTGCTTGGCCTTGTGTTGGACCCCCGTCGCCGGGGCGTCCTCAAAGGTCTTAGAAGACCGCTCGGATTTCTTCCTCTTCTTCTCGCCTGACGGGCTCTTCCCTTCCAGCCAGATGGCGAGACGTTGATGGCGGTCCTTCATGGTCCGCTCTGACATATTGCCGCAAAACGCACAGTCTTTCTCCACGTGCGTCTTGTCCTCATGTAAGCAGTAGAGACAAAGGGAGTGTTCGTCCTCCTTAAAGACGTTCTGCAGCTGGCATCCAGGACAGATCCTGAACAGCTTTTCCGGGCGTCGAGCTTCCCTTCTCCTGGGCCATGTCCGGGCCTGAGAAACTTCTGGAGTCCTCCAAAAGCGTAGCTCGACGAAATCTTCACCCTTGAGGGGCGCAGGCGAATCCGACACGGGTCCCCGTTGATCGGATGGAGAGTCGGTGGAGCTGGAGGCTCTTTTGACCGAAAAAAAATGAAGTTTTTGAGAAAAATGTGAAAATATAGCACTAACGCTCGAGAGCAATAGCACGAGGATCCCAACACATGAACGTGCGGTAAAAATCTGAAGATGGCTGCCAGAGGCGGTGCTTAGGTAGAGGGCAGTCATTGGCTGTGGTCAGTATGAGGCAGAGACCAGTGATTGGTTATTACTACGAAAGACAGATCAGAAACGAAACTGATACTGGTTTTTCTTTACCGAGGATTCCCAGCCTGACGACGGGGAATATTCATGAGCATGTGAATCCATGCCAGACCCCATGCTGGAGAATAGCGGGAACGCATACAGAAACAGCCCTTCCCACAGGAAGTAGAGCACGTCTTCCAAGCTCCTCGATTGTTGGAACCTGCTGGCAAACATCTGGCATTTGGAGTTTGCCGCTGTCGCAAACAGATCGATCTGGGGCCTGCCCCATTCGACGAACAGGCATCCACTGATCCCGACGAAGCTCGCACTTGTGGCAGGAGCGCAGTTCCCTGCTGAGGGAGTCTGCAATGGTGTTCTTTACTCCCGCCAGGTGAAGAGGGACGAGGAACATCCCCTGTCCGACGGCCCAGTGCATAAGTCCGAGGCCTCCTTGGATAGAGCCGGGGATCGAGTGCCCCTCTGCTTCCTGATGTAGACCATGGTGGTGGTATTGTCCGTGAAGATCCTCAACACCTTGCCTTTCATAGATGGTAGGAAGTGCCTGAGGGCCCAAAACACCGCCCATAGCTCCAGGATGCGGATATGCAGATACTTCTCTGGCAGACGCAGGTCTCTGGTGTGTAGACGTCTGGTGTGTGCTCCCTAACCTTCCAGGGAGGCATCCGTGGTGACGGCCTTCTGGTATGTGGGGTTTTGAAATCCTGTGCCTTGGGCAATGTGAGAGCAGATCCCCCACCCCACCACTAACGCCCGTCGGAACCGTTGCTGAGAGGGATCTTGTCCGTGAAACTTCCGGACACCTGTATCCAACGGACAATCAGAACTCTTGTAGGGGTCGCATCTGCCACCTGCAGAGACAGACCAGATAGATGCAGGATGAAATCATGCCCAGTAACAACTTGATGGATCGCATCAGTCTTCCACCTTTCCTTGAATGGCCGCTAGCCTCTCCTCAGAGAGTGATGCCAAGCAAGACACTGTGTTGAGTCTGGCGCAGAGGAACAGTGCATTCTGAGACGGCGTTAAGCAGGACTTCGGATAGTTGGAGAATCCCAGATTCGTCAGTAGTCAGACGGTAGCCTTCTTGTGCTCATCAGCCAGCTCCTGCGAGCAGGCGCGTATCAGCCAGTCGTCCAGGTACGGGTATATGTCTATGCCCTGTAGGCCTAGATGGGGCAGACTTCAAGCCGAGTGGTAGGGCCTTGAAGTGGTAGCGCTGTCCCTGCACCACAAAGCATTGCAATGTTCAATGTTTGTGAATGGGGACGTGGAAATAGGCATCTTCCAGATCCAACAATGTCAGGTAATACCCTTTCTACAGTCAGCATAGCATGTGCTGGAACGTGACCATCCTGAATTTTTTGTACTTTAACTATTTGTTCAGACGTCGTAGGTCCAGGATGGGTCTCCAGCTCCCCTGTCTTCTTTCTGACTAGAAAGTATCTGGAATAGACTCTGCTGGGGAACTAGCTCTATCCCTCCTTTTCGTAGCATGGCCCGTACCGCTTCCAAAAGCGGAGAGATATGCTGCTCTTGACTGGGAACCGGCAGAATATGAGGACACCTGCGTTGGAACTCCAAGTTGTGCCCCTGGGCAAGAACGTCCAGCACCCATCTGTCGGTGATCTTTCTCCACTTGCTGACTAACATCGTCAGCCGGCCTCCCACTGGGGTGAACGAGTGGGGGCCCGACGTCCTGGCCAGTTCAGGCTTGCTTAGGCGTTGGCGTCCTGCCCTCCGAGCAATGGTGACGCTGTCCTCTGCTACCGTAGGCCTGGGAGCGGCCTCTGTAGGCTTCTTGCATTGAGGATTGGGAGGGCTGTCTGTAAGACATGGAGAAACCTTTTGAGGACATGCTCAATTTTCCCCTGGAGAAGCGAAAAGATGAGCAGTGTTGCTGGAGAGTGCTAAGGGAACCGGCTGTCTCCGTATCTGTCTTGATGGCCTGGAGGGATTTGACGACCTTCCCAAACAGATTCTCCCCGTCGAAGGGCATGTCCAGTACCTTCGCCTGGACCTCCTGACAGAAGTTAATGGGCTTCATCCATCCCTGTCGACGAAGACAGACACTGTTCCCCATCTGGCAGAACCCTGTGTCAGCGATGTCCACTGCCACTGTGATGGCATGGTCCTATGCCACTTCCCCTTCCTGGAAGAAAGCGAAGGCTTCCATCTTCTTATCGTCGGGGAAGAACTTCAGAATTGGTCGTAGCTTGTACCACAGTTCCGTCGTACCTGGCTAGGATCGCCAGGGTGGTGGCCGCCTTGATTGTGGATACCGCCGTGAAAAATCACTTTCTTCCCCATGGCTCCATCCTCTTCCCGCTCGCTGTCCGGAGGGACGGACGATGATGAACCATTTTCTCGCAGTAGCCGACAGAGTGTCCGCCGATGGCTGCAACCTCAGGCACTTGGGTGCGGAGTCCAGCACCCTATACTACATCTCCAGCCTGTCCCGCTTTGCTGGAGCCGTGTAAGAGTTCTTCATGAGGGAAAGGCCCTCTTCACAAATATCACACAGAAAGGGTACCAGCTGGAAGAGCTTGGGTGCCCTGGCGATCATGGAGTAGAACGATCCCACCTCGTCTGGTGGGAACACCCTAGGAGGAGCATCCAAATGCGGCGATTCATTGTCTGCTGGGACAAAGTCTTTGTCCTCATCCGTAGTCATGACTGTATCCGTCAACATATCAGGGTCCGCGCTAGGGGAGTTCGGCCTGGTGGCGGAGGTTGATTTGGGGGCATCAAATGACGCTTCCTTTTTTTTCGTCAGTGGTTGATCGGGAGCCTGGGGTGCTACAGGTGCCAGGGGCATCATCATCTGTATCTCTGACACCAAGGTGTGTAGAGTCAATAGAATGTCCAAAGAAATATCCCTCGCCCTCGTGGACCGTATGCATGGACTCATGATCCTTGTCGTCCGTGGACAAAACCTCCATATTTTTAGCGGCACCTTGGAGCACTGTTTCGGGTCCTCCTCGCCCTTTCACCCCCCCATGGTCACCCCTGAGGAGCCTGAACTGGGTTCTGGGCCGGTGTCTTGACCCCTTTCAGGGTGCCTGCAGCCTTTCTGTGCTGCAGGAACTACCCTCGTAGAATAAGCGCCTGCAGCCACCACGTTAGTGGTAGCCATCAACAAAGTGGCACACAAAGGGTTTGACTGTGCTTGTTGACCTTGCTTGGGCTGCATGGAATTCTCCTATGCCCTTGGCTTATCAGATTCTTCCAGTAGCTTTGTGGGAGAGGATGACTTCCTCTTCGAAGAGGAATTGATGTTAGGCTGGCTATAGAGGCAGAGGGTTATGTCGATCACGCCCTATCGAACTTGGGACCTGCACCAGCGGCAAACCCGGTGGACTTGCGGATCTTGGCCTTATCTTGGACCCCCACGGATGGGGCGCCCTCAAAGGACTTAGAAGACTGCTCATCGGACCGGCCGGTCATGGACGAGGCATGACCCTGTTTCAGAACACAGGTCAGTGGCGTTGTTCGAGTTAAGCCACTAATCCAGCCTACTGTACCCGTCTTTCGTAGTCTTCTTAGAAAAACCAGGGCATATCTCGCACTTTACCTCCTTATGGGGTCCGGGTGTAGGCAGTAGAGGCATTGAGGGTGCTTGTCCTCCACAAACACATTCTGCAGCCTGCATTTGGTGCAGGGCCTGAAGAGAGACCTTCCCTCCTTTTCTTCCAACATGGTTGGAGGGCACGATGTAGGCCTAAAATGCCCTTCTATAATCATCGATGAATCCTCGCCCTTGAGGGGCACGGCACTTCATCCACAACGGATCCCTGTTGCTGGAAGATGAGGAAAAGAGCACACAGGCTCTTTGGAATAAAAATTTAACTTTTCTCATCTGAAAAAAACAAAAAAAAACATACCAATAGCTCAGAGAGCAAACTCGAGGTCTCCCAACACAAGTGTGCAGTAAAAATCTGAAGATGGCTGCCAGAAGCAGGGCTTAGGGAGAGGACGGTCATTGGATGGGAGCAGTATGATCCAGAAGACAGTGATTGGCTTAGAGGAGAAGAACAAGTTACTTTCTTACCTGGTAACGTTCTTTCGATGGGATGGTCCGACAACGTATTCCTTATCTATGACAGGTAATGTCCACAGCTGTGCAGCTTCGGAAAATCTTTGGCGTCTGCGTCCTGCGTCGATGACATCGATGCGCCGTCCCCGAGGACCTCCTCCGACGGCCGACATCACCCGATGTGATTAGTAGGACACACGACGCCCATAGCCTCAGTACTAGTTTTTTCCCAGAACTGTGCCACCAGTTTTCTGCCAGTCAGACACACAAGGCCTTGCGGAACGCAAGCTGCAATCGCAAAAGAAATTCTGCAGCGGGGAAGGCAGGGAGGGAGCGATATGGAATACGTCGTCGGACCATCCCATCGAAAGAACAATACCAGGTAAGAAAGTAACTTGTTCTTCGAGGGGATTGGGTCCTTCGACGTATTCCATATCTATGACAGACTCCCAAAGCAGTACCAAGCAAGGAGGTGGAAAAGAATTTAGAATACAAATTTAGCATGCCCAATCAAATTGCGAAATGGAGAACTGCCTTGCCAAAGGCCAGATCTTGCCCTCTGATGGAATCGAGGGAGTAGTGACGTACAAAAGTATGTACTGAAGCCCAGGTGGCTGCATCACAGATGTGACTAATAGGAACTCCCGTCTGCAGGGCAGTAGACGCAGCCACTCCCCTCGTAGAATGGGCCCGCAAGCCAGCCGGAGGGTCCTTACCCGCCAAGCGGTAACACTCGGAGATAGCTAAAATAATCCAACGATAAATTCTATTTCGTCACAGCTTGTCCCAAACGCTTTCCAGGGTAACCAATGAAAAGTTGATCATCCACTCTGACCCGGGACATGCGCGAAATATAAAAGCTCAACGCTCTCCTAGGATCAAGATTATGGAGCCTCTCCTCTTCCTTACCAGGTTGTGGAGGAGGATAGAACGCCGGAAGAACAACCTTCTGGCTCAAATGAAATTCCGAAACCACCTTCGGAAGAAAAGAAGAAGGACGAACTGTAAGGACAACCCTGTCCTTCTGAAACACAGTGAAGGGTGGCTTAACTGAAAGTGCCTGTAACTCACTTACTCTGTGAGCGGAAGTAACCGCAACCAAAAAACACAGTTTTCAGAGTCAACAGCCTCAAAGGGCAAGAATGTAAAGGCTCAAACGGAGCACCCATAAGAAACTTAAGAACAAGGTTCAGATCCCAACCGGGCACCAGGAAAGGTGACGGAGGGAACACATTAGTGAGCCCTTTCAAAAACTGCGAAATCAAAGGAATCTTAAAATAGGAACACTCTTCAGACGAGCGCTTAAATATGGACAGCGCCGCCAGATAACCTTTAATGGTCCCCACTTGCAAGCGCATGTGGGCCAAAGAAAGCAAAAAAGACAGAACCATGGGAATGTCACATTCAAAAGGATCCACATTCTCAACTCTGCACCAGTCGCAGAACTTTCTCCAATGGCAACGGTACAGAGACTTTGTTGCCGGCCGCCTGGCCGAGAGCAACACCTCCATCACGTCTTCAGGGAGGTCCCAATCCTTATACCTCAACCTTTCAGAAGCCAAGCGTGAAGATTGAGGGAACTGACCTCTGGATGGGGAACCTGACCCCCCCCCCACCCGTGAGAGCAGATCGTCTCGGTAGGGAAGACGACGTGGAGGGCAGATGGACAAGTCTAGAAGGTCCGGGTACCACGTCCTCCGCCCATGCCGGAGCAATGAGGATCATCCGGGAACCGAACCTCCGTAACCTCTGCAGCACTTACGGGATGACGGGGACTGGAGGAAACGCGTACAGCAGTGGGAATGACCACTCCACCACAAACGCGTCTCCTAAGGCTCCTTTTGGAGGAAATTCCCGCAAGCAAAACCTTTCGCACTTCCGGTTGACACTGGAGGCGAAGAGATCCACTTGAGGGGTCCCCCAAAGGGCGAAGATCTCCAGGAGAATCTCCTGAGCCAGCTCCCACTCGTGAGAGATCGAGCTCTGCCTGCTCAGAGCGTCCACCGTCTCGTCGTCTCCGGCCAGATGAACAGCCGAGATCGAAACTTCCTGCTGGATGGGCCAGAATTCAAGCTGCATCCCCTCCCTGCACAGCGGAAGTGACCCTGCCCCCCCCTTTTTGTTGAGGTAGTGCATGGCCACTGTGTTGTCCGTTAGAATCGGGACACTCTTTCCGCGCACAGTCGGCAGAAAAGCCTTCAGGGCTAGCCTGACGGCCCTCAGCTCCAACAGATTGACATGGAGTCTGGACTCCGACGGAGACCAACGACCGCTGACTGTCAACTCGTTGGCATGAGCTCCCCATCCTGTGAGTGATGCGTCCGTCACGATCGTCACCTCCGGCCAGGGCAGCCAAAATGGGGCCCCCTTCATCAGATTGCCCTCGACGGCCCACCACAGAAGGTCCCGGGCCACTGAGGGCGGCACCTGAACAGGGTCCGACAGCCTGCCAGAGGACAGAGCACTGGAGCTTGAGTGCCCACTGCAAAGATCTCATCCACAGTCGAGCCTCTGGCACCAGAAGAATGCAGGATGCCATGAGGCCGAGCAGTTTCAAGTACTCGGACGCTGGGAGATATTGGGCAAACTGAAACTTGTGCACCATCTGCTGAATGTGAAGAGCCCTCACCTGAGGAGCAAAACACTGCCCCAGGGACGTGTCGAGCGCTGCTCCAATGTACTGGAGCCGCTGCGTTGGTGTCAAATGGGACTTCTTTAAATTGAGGGAGAAGCCCAGCCTGTGAAGGGAGTGGCAGGTGACGGAATGATCCAGGACTTGCTCGGGAGAACTCCCCCTGATCAACCAATCGTCCAGGTAGGGGTAGACGTGAATCCCCCCTTTCCTGAGATGCGCTGCCACCACCACCATGAGCTTGGTGAAAACCCTTGGGGCGGAGGTCAATCCAAACGGCAGGACCCGAAACTGAAAGTGCGAGTCGCCAACTGCGAACCTCAGGTACTTCTTGTGCTTGGGATGGATCGGCACATGGAAGTATGGATCCTTGAGGTCGAGAGACACCAACCAGTCCTGAAGCTGAAGGGCCTGGAGGACTTGAGAAAAAGTCACCATCTTGAACTTGTCCTTCCTGAGGAGTTTGTTCAAACCGCGCAAGTCCATGATGGGTCTCAATCCCCCGTCTTTCTTTGAAATCAAAAAATAAGGCGAATACCATCCCTTGTTCCTCTCCGCTACAGGCACCAGTTCTAAGGCGCCTTTCTCCAGCAGGGCTTGAATTTCCTGCGCAAGGAGCGGATCCGGACACTTCAAAGAGAGGTTCCCTGATGGATTGTCATGAGGCCTCTACCGAAAAGGAAGACAGTAGCCATGGGTTATGATCTCCAGAACCCACACATCCGAAGTAATGGCTTGCCACTCTACAAGATGCTGCGCCAGCCTTCCCCCAACCGGCGAACCATGGGACCTGGCCTCATGACTGAGTGGTAGCGGCTGCGGCGTTGCCTGAGGGCAAAGAGGCAACTGCCCGAGCGGCCTTGACACCTCGAGTACCTTTATTTCCACCTCTGGCACTCTTACGATGGCCTCTTTGACTGCTAGCTCCCCTCGCTTTACTGAAGGACGAGTAATAGCGAAAGGAATCTCCCCTCCATTGCTGTCCCCTAGGACGAAAAGGCGGAGGTTGGCGAACTGCAGCGCCCAACGACTTTGCTGCAGCTTTGGAGGTCTGCAACCTCCAAGGCTCTTGTCAGCCTTGCTACCAAAAAGGTGTTCACCGTCAAAGGGCATGTTGAGGAGCCGGAACTGCACATCGGGAGCGAACCCAGACTTCCGCACCATGCAAACCTGCGCATTACGATGCTCGCCGCCATGGACCGGCTGACAATCCGCCAAGTCCAAACCCGACTGAACGGCCTTAGCAAGGAAACCATCCCGTTCGTCCCCTTCGGGAATATGTTCAGCCGCTAATGCAACACAGTTCCACAGAGTTTGTGTGAAACGAGACAAGGCACATATGGAGTTGGTCGCCTGAAGCGCCATACCCCCAGAAGAAAACACTTTCTTCGCCCAGCCGTCAAAACGTTTGTCGTCCCCATCAGGAGGGATGGTAGGATACGACGCCTGCTTTACTGGGGCTGTAGCCACCTGCACCACCAAACTCTCCAGAGTGGGGTGCCTAGACAAGTACCAAGGGTCGCTACTGGCTGGACAGTATTTTCGCGCCAAAGACTAGCCCACTGCCGGGAGACTCCCCGGAGCAGTCTAAGCCGCCGCCACCCTTCTCTGCAGAGCCATATGAAAAGGCAAAACCGGGTCAGTGGGGGACCGAGATCAAGGATGTCCGTGAGATCATCCTGAACGAACTCCCCTGGGGGAGCTGACCAACCCAAGTACTCGGTGACCCAAGACATAAGGCGCCAATATGAAGAATCGGCATGAGTGCCAGGCTCCGGCCTACAAAACTCCACCTCCGTAGAGGTGTCCAGTCCACTGGCATCATGCAGCGACTGCCGCAGATCATCAAACTGGCTAAAGCCCGAGATAAGGTCATCTGGAACCGTAACCGGAACCAAGCCCCCATCAGAGCCTTCATCACCCTCTGAAATGTACTCCAAGCGGGGAGAGGAAGACCTCTGTGGACCAAAGCAGTGCCTGACCTTAGCCATAGCCTTTCTAGGGACAAAACCCTGTGCCACGGGGCCCCTCCGACACCACCGCATCGAAAGGCGGCGAGGGCGCCGAACGAGTCGGCGCCGACAGAAAAGGCGTTGACGTCGAGCGAATCGGCATAGACGTCAGCTACAGCGCCGCCAGCATCGGCGGCATCGACACAGGCCTCGAAGCCGGAGCTCCGAGCGGGTCTCTCGACGACCTCGGCGCCACAGGCGTCGATGTCTTCTTTGAAGGCTGAACAGGATCATGCGATCTCGAGCGCGTCGAGGACCGGGACCTGGAACGGGCATGGCGAGAACGGCTACCCTTGTCCGAGCGGGACCTCTCCCGCGAGCCATGCCGACCACCCGAGCCGTACGGGCGGTGTCTCTCGACCGGTGCCGACAGACCCCACTCGGAGGCGCGGACAGACCGGTGCCCTGCGATTCATGAATCGCTAGCATCTGCTTCCCGAAGGAAGCCCATTCCTCCGGTGTCGCTTGCATGGAGAGATAAGTGACCCGCCGACGGGTGGAGTCCTCGGAAGAGGACGGGGAAGGCGACCTATGCCGGCGCTTCCGGGAATGCCTCGAAGAGGTGGAGGAGTGGCGAGCGACTCCTGGAAGGAGACCCGCTGGACTTCCGACGATGATGCGGAGAGTCACCCCTCGAGTCATCCGTCGAAAGCCCCGCAGACCTCGACTTCCGGGGCTTAGACACCCAGCCTACCGACAGCTTCTTCTTGCGTTCCCGCAAGGCCTTTGCCGTGAGCGACTGGCAGTCGACACAGTCGTCCTTATCGTGGGCCTCCCCGAGGCACCAGAGGCAGGCGTCGTGCGAGTCTGTGACCGACATCTTGGACCCACAGTCCCCGCAGTTCTTGAAGCCCGGACGCGGGGTTGAAGATGAGAAAGACATCACCACGAACAGGTCTTCACAACAAACCAAACGGGTTCAACGAACCGAGAATTGAAAGCAGCAAACTCCAACGAGTCGAGGCGTACCGAGATTCACGAAGCGAACACGTTCGCGGAAAAAACAGAACTAAGGCTATGGGCGTCGTGCGTCCCACTTATCACATCGGGAGACGTCGGCCGTCGGAGGTCCTCGGGACGGCGCATCGACGTCATCGACGCAGATGTCAAAGATTTTCCGAAGCAGCACAGCTGTGGACATTACCTGTCATAGATATGGAATACGTCGGAGGACCCAATCCCATCAAAGAACAAGTTACTTCTTACCTGGTAACGTTCTTTCGACGTATTCCTGATGTTTAATAGATCATCTCCAGCTTGCTGGCCTCAGAAATATTTTTCAGTAGAGGGCGCTGCGCGTCGACGTTCCTCGAGCCGATGTCCTTGACGGCCTCCGTATTGGCGCCGACGATACACACGTATAAATAGACTCGCGCAGCGTCCGTTGCTCAGTTCCGTTTTGACGTTAACAGTTGTTTTACATGAATTGCTTCTTGACCTTGAAGGAGCGTAAGCTGCAACCACAAGGGAATTATTACTGCGGGGATGGATGGGAGGGGCGATAAGGAATACATCGGAGGAACATCCCATCGAAAGAACGTTACCAGGTAAGAAGTAACATGTTCTTCGAAGGGATTGTGTCCTCCGACATATTCCTTATCTTTGATAAGACTCCCATAGCATTGGTGTGTAACTGGAGGTGGGAGTAAAACGCCATGTTTCCCTTTAGGAATGAACAGAATGTAGTACGGCTTTGCCAAACCTAGTCTCTTGACTAGAGGAGGAATCCAGGTTGTAACATTTTGTGAAGGTATGTGCGAACGACCATGTGGCAGCCGCACATATGTCTCGAACCGGAACCACTCTTTGGAGGGCCGAAGAGGCTGCGATACCCCTGGTTGAATGAGCCCTAAGATTTTGAGGAGGCTCTTTCCCTGCTAGTTTGTAACACTCCAGAATGGCCAAAATAATCCATCTGGAAATGGTCGGTTTTGTTATTGGTAGTCCTAATTTGTGCCCCGAGTAACCTACGAACAGTTGGTCTGCTTGCCTAATCCTAGCAAGTCTGCTGATGTAAAAGCTTAAAACCCGCCTTGGGTCCAGCCTATGTAGCCTTTCTTCCTCTTTCCCCAGATGGGGAGGAGGATAGAATGAAGGTAAGTGATGTGGAATTCAGAAACCACCTTTGGGAGGAAATTAGGCTTCACCTGTAGGACAACTTTGTCTTCATGAAAAATTGTATGAGGGGGTTTACAAGATAGAGCTTGTAATTCGCTCACCCTTCTAGCAGATGTTAAAGCCACTAACAAGAAAGTTTTAAGGGTGAGAAATCTTAGCGAACAAGAGTGGAGTGGTTCGAAAAGGGTACCCATCAGGAAATTCAAGACTAAATTTAAGTCCCATAAAGGAACCTGGAACGGTCTTGGAGGATAGACATTAGTTAATCCCTTTAGAAATTGTATTACTAAGGGTAATTTGAAATACGATGGCTCCTCTGCAGTGCGCTTGAAGATCGATAGCGCTGTGAGCTAGCCCTTGATAGTGCTGACTTGAAGGCCTGAATTTGCCAAGTAGAGTAGAAAGGATAACACTGTTGGTGTACCACACCAGCTGCAAAATTTGTTCCAACGGCAGCGGTATAAACACTTTATTGCTGGCCTTCTGGCCGAAAGCAACACCTCCATGATGTCATCAGGGAGGTCCCAATCCTTGTATCTCAACCTTTCAGAAGCCAAGCGTGAAGGTTGAGGATTCTGATGTCTGGATGGAGAACCTGACCTCCCTTCTGTGAGAGAAGATTCTCCTTGAGTGGAAGACTAATTGGAGGACAGATGGACATGTCCAGAAGGTCCGGGTACCACGTTCTCCTGGCCCAGTCTGGGGCAATTAGGATCATGGTCCTCCGGAATCTTCTCAACCTCCTGATCATTTGAGGAATGACATGGACTGGTGGAAACACGTACAGGAGTGGAAACTCCCAGTCCACTACGAACGCGTCCCCTAGAGCTCCTCTCGGGGGAAATTCCCTTGAACAAAACAGATCGCACTTCCTGTTGATACTGGTGGCGAACAGATCCACTTGAGGGGTTCGCCAAAGGGCAAAGATCTCCTGAAGGACTTCCTGAGCTAGTTCCCACTCGTGGGAGACTGTGCCCTGCCTGCTCAGAGCTTCCGCCGTCAAGGTCTTCTCTCCGGCTAGGTGAACTGCCAATAGAGCGATTCCTTCTCGAATTGCCCAAAACCAGAGCTGCATTGCCTCTCTGCACAGTGGCAGTGATCCTACGCCTCCTCTTTTGTTGAGGTAGTGCATGGCCACTGTGTTGTCCGTCATCAGGACATTTTTCCCCTGTACAGATGGCAGAAAAGCCTTCAGCACTAGTCTGATTGCTCTCAGCTCTAACAGGTTGATATGTAGTCTGGACTCCAATGGAGACCAACGACCGCTGATGGTCAAGTCGTTGGTATGGGCTCCCCACCCCGTGAGTGAGGCATCTGCGACTACTGTTATCTCCGGCCATGGTTGCCAAAACAGTTCTCCCTTCAAGATGTTTTCCTGGCAGGCCCACCACTGAAGGTCTCGAGCCACCTTGTCCGGAACCTGAAGGAGGTCTGTCATTCTCCCTGAGAATTGCGACCACCGAGCTCTCAGTGCCCACTGAAGAGATCTCATTCTCAGGCGAGCCTCTGGCACAAGGAAGTTTCAGGATGCCATGAGGCCTAGCAACCTCAAAAAGTCGAAGGCTGGGAGACGTTGGGCATTTTGAAACTTGGTGACCCTCTGCAGAATATCTTGAGCCCTCACCTCTGGTGGCGAGGCTTTTCCCAGGGAAGTGTCCAGGACCGCTCCAATGAACTTGAGTCTCTGTGATGGCATCATCCGTGACTTCTTTAAATTGAGGGAGAAGCCCAGTTTGTGAAAGAAGTGGCAGACAGAATCTAGCTGAATCTGAGCTTGTTCCAGAGATACAGCTCTGATCAGCCAATCGTCCAGGTAGGGGTAGACGTGAATCCCTTCCCTCCTCAGACTTGCAGCCACTACCGACATTAGATTGGTGAAGACCCTCGGGGCGGAGGTCAGCCCAAATGGCAGAACTTGAAATTGATGAGAGCCACCAATTGCGAACCTCATGTATTTCTGTGTTTGAGATGGATTGGCACATGGAAATAAGCATCCTGGAGGTCCAGAGATACCAGCCAGTCCTGGAGGGCCTGAAGGATCTGAGAGAGAGTTACCATCTTGAACTTGTCCTTCCTGAGGAACTTGTTCAATTCTCGTAAGTCCAAGATAGGTCTCAGTCCTCCGTCTTTCTTCGGTATGAGAAAGTAGGGGGGAGTACCAGCCCTTGTTCCTCTCCGCTACAGGTACCGTTTCTATGGCACCTTTCTCTAGCAGGTCTACAATTTCCTGCAAGAGGAGCGCATCTGGAACTTTCAGAGAGCTGTTCCCCGGTGGATGACTCTGAGGGATGTGTAGAAAAGGCAGGCAGTAACCTTGGTCAACTGTCTCCAATGCCCAAGCATCTGATGTAATAGCCTGCCATTCCATCAGATGTTGTGTTAACCTGCCCCATACTGGTGTCTTGTGAGGAGAGTCCTCTGAGCGGTTTGGAGGCGGCTGATGCAGATGCCAAGGGTAAAGAGGCACCTGCTGCTGCTGCAGCTTTTGTATTTTTAACCCGTCCACCTCGGGTGAATTTTATCTGACCCCTTTGAACCGGCTGTCCTCTGCCTCTTCCAAATGCGGAATAGAAGCGAAAGGACTTACCTCTCCAAGAGGTTCCTGAGGGGCAATATGGTGTCTGATGGATTGCAGCTCCCAGGGATGTTGCTGCTCCCTTTGATGTTTGTAGCTTTTCTAAACAGTCATCCGCCTTCTTACCAAACAAAGAAGAGCCGTCAAAGGGCATATTCAAGAGTCTGCTTTGCACATCTGGAGCAAAACCAGACTTTCGCAACCAAGCAAATCTCTGGGTTGTTGTACTTGCCACCATGGCCCTGCTGATGCTGTCAGCAGAATCGATGCCAGTTTGAAGGGATTCGCACATAGCGTCTTTACCATCCTTAATGATGTTTAGGAACGCTTCCCTTTCTTCTCCCTCCGGGAGGCAGTCAGCCGCTGATGAAGCACACTCCCAAAGTGTGTGGCTGAACCTTGCAAGCGTACAAGTAGCATTGATGGATTTCAACGCCATGCTACATGCAGAAAAGACTTTTTTGGCCATAGAGTCATATCTCTCGTCATCCCTGTCCTGTGGAACAGTAGGGTAAGCCGATTTACTACCTGCCGAAGTAGCTGCCTGAAAAACCAGACTCTCCGGAGTTGGGTGTCTGGATAAATATTCAGGGTCAGCAGAAGACACCCTATATTTAGCTGATAATTTTTTGTTAACCGCTGGGATCACCTCAGGTGTTTCCTAGTTTGCCAATATTTTCCTTTGTAATGCCGCATGAAATGGCACCACAGGATCCTCCTGTGGACCTTTAACCAAAATGTCTGTGAGGTCATCTTGCTGAAAAGCAGGTGAGGGTGTGTACCACCCCATAAACTCTATTATTCTTGCCATCAAGGTTCTATAAGGGGTTTCAGCGCGTTCCCCTGGGTCTGGTCTTGCAAATTCCACTTCTGGGGAAGTGTCCAACCCACTTGTTTCAAGTAAGGATTCTTGGAGGTCTTTCAACCTACCTTCCTCAAGAGGTAAATTCCTCTGGTACAGGAGTTGCAGATCCCTGCAACTCAAAAGGTCTTTCCTGATCCAAATTCTCCCCTTCTTCTTAAATAGATAAGGCTCTGGAATGATCAGGTCTTGAAAATGGTATAAATCCCATTTCCAGAGCAGAAGGGGCCAAATTCGTCATAATTGGCTGAGAAAACGTCGACGTCGACGCGAACGTTAAAGGCTTCGAAGCCATCGAAAAAGGCGTCGAGAAAGTTGATAGAGGCCTCGAGGAACGCGAGAGAATCTGAATTCTACTCGAGGTTGTCGACGACATTCTCGTGATCGAGGCTCTAGGTATGGTCACCGGCTGTGAGGTGGCCGTGGGTTTGTCCTTTCTCGGCGTCGACTCGACTAACCTATGTGTCGAAGAGCCCTTCGATGATGGTGTCGAAGACGCGACCTTGCCTTTGCTCGAGGGTTCGTGACGCTCTCGAGTAGCTTCTTTCACCGGGTGCTGCGACTCGCAGCGTTTTGATTTTTCGTGTCTTTCACCTAGGGCATCACCCTCAGCAGTCTTCGAGGGGGTCGAGGCCGCTTTCTCGAAGACGCTAAGCATCTTTTTCCTGAATTCCTCCCACTCAGCCTGAAAGCTATGTTTTGTGGGGCAGGAGATTATTTTCGGGGAAATGGAAGAAGACGACGAGGAAGGGGATCTTCGACTCTCTTTTTTGAATGCTTAGATCTCGAAGAGTGATGGAAACTGCTTCGAGACCTAGAACGAGAATGTCTTTTGTGATGGCGAGGAGACGAATGTCTCGACTCCGCCTAGGAAACTTTCGAAGAAGTTTTAACTGCCTTACCTCTCTCGAGCTTCCCCTTACGCTCCTTCAAGGCTTTCGCCGTCATGGACATGCAGTCCTCGCACTGGGAACAATGGTGCTCGACTCCCGGGCACCACAAACAGATCCTGTGAGGATCTGTCAACGACATTTTCTTTCCACAGTCTCGACATTTTTTTTAAGCCGGACCGTGGAGTCGTCGGTTCGGATGAGGAAGCCGTCGAGTACGAGTCGGTATTCGAGGAATAATGAAGTATATTGACTGAAGAACTGAGCATCGACATTCCGAGGCCCCACGAAGCGAGGAAAAATGGAACTGAACAACGAACGCTGCACAAGTCTATTTATACGCGTGATGACGTTGGCGCCGATACCGAGGCTGTCGAGGGACATCGGCTCGAGGCACGTCGACGCGCAGCGCCCTCTAATGAAAACATTTTCCGAGGCCAGCAAGCTGGAGATGAACTATCAAGGATAAGGAATACGTCGGGAGGACACAATCCCTTTGAAATACAGTTTTAAAGTGTAAGTGAAACTGTTTTTTTTCCTTTCACCGAGGATTCCCCGCCGGACAGGGAATATTCATGAGCATATAAATCCATGCCAGCCCACATGCTGGAGAACAGACGTTTTTGAAGTGAAGTTGAAAACCTACTCCATTCACATGCTGCACATTAATGCATCGAAAATGGTGCCTTCCATTGTGAAAAGCAGTATACTCTTTGAGCCATACTAATTTCCAACTGTCTGGTGATTATTTTATTTTTTTTAAAAATCTCAAGAAAAGCAATACTGTCAAACAACAATATCAACAATCAGTTTAACACCCATTTTATTATCAATTTATTTTGCTTGGCGACGCTAAAAATATTGGCTGAATTTGGTTCTCAGGGATCAAACTTGGAGAATGTATTCCTCATTTTAAAGAGTTTTTGGGAGAGATGCAGAAAATTTGGTTTCTGGGGCAAACAAGAATACATGAAAGCCCACAACCAAGCTATTGGTTCATAATATTGGATTGGCCACATTTCAAGATGTAAAGTAGTTACAAGAAGGGGCATCACAAAATTAACCAAACACTTTTGCACAAGATGCAAATCAACAAAATATTACACAGGGCATGACTAGAATATATTTCAACTAAAAACAATTTTACAAACATCGTGCAGTAGTGTCACACGTTTTTCACAGAAATTAAATGGTTAGTTGCTCTACTCCTAATGAGCTAATGAAAACCATTTCAAATTAATTACTTGGTCCAGGCATGGCTCCACTTGCTGGCTGTTCCCAATTGTCTGAATTGCAAACCAACTGTTAGGAAAGATTCTCTTTACTGCAACTTTCCTTCGATCTTTATGGAAACTCCAAACTTTTTGCTTTTATTTTTCAATCTGACCTGTACTTTTTGAAGTGCAGTGAAGCTTTAAGCTTCACTGTACTGGCCTTTGCTCACGTTAATGGGAAACTGATATGTCCTTAAGGCTATCAGTACTAGGAAACAGTGTTTCCCTTAGTCTTGTGACTATGTTGCTACTTGTGGTTACCTTTGTACCACATTTGGTAACTTTTTATCAGTGCACACAGCAGCTTACACTGCAGTGCAATGGGGTTCATTTTTGTTTTGCCCTAGACTAACACTCAAAGGATTTTTTGGTTACTCTAGAGGTGCTTAAAAGATGGGCTGGTGGCAGCAGTGACTTTTCCCCGCTTTTTGGGGAATTTTTTTTTAGCTGAACTGTGATTACCGCGTTTGGCTACTTACTGTGGCTACTGGTCAAACATAGCCGTGCCACGAGGTTTTTCGCCCATTGTCTTTGCATCTTGTTGTTTAGTCTTCTTCCTGGCCTCAGAGGCCAGAAAGATCCTTTTAAGGACTTCCAGTGCCGGGAAAGCAGCAGCTTTTGGCGGGCTACTGGAGGGCTTTGTGTGTTTGTAGTCAGGATGTGGGCTGGGTCAGTCTGACCCTAATACACATCCTGGTTTCTGTGCGTCTGAGTGGTATGCACGAGTGTTCCCGCCAGTGGTCCTGATTGGCCCACTCTGGGGTGTGTGTGTGTGGGCTAGTTCTGACATTGGCTAGTGGGAGGTTTGACTCCTACCTGGCTTTTAGGATAAGAAGAGGGCCATTGCATGCATTTGAGAGATCCTGGAAGAACCTGAAGGAGCCAAGAATCCGTCCAGCTGAGAAGACCCGCAAAGAAACCTGTAACCTGTCTGAAGGAGGCCTGGCAACCAACTTCTGCTGCAGTCCTGGTGGAGCCTTGCCTGTCTCGTGATCTACAGTAGGTCTGCGAAGATGCTACGGCCCCAGGAGTGGAGGGACCCATCCATTCCCGAAGCCTACTCGGTGGCCAGCACAAAAACCGCCTTTGGAAGTGCCCAGGAATCGTCCTGTGGCTGACCATCTTCGTTTCTGGGCTACCTGTTATCTTCATTGCCGTTCCGAGTTTCCACCTGAAACTTGGCACACTCAGCTGCCACTGCAACGGCACCCTCTGCAAAATTTCGGTGTCCTAGCACCAAGGGGACCCAAGAAAGACCGGAAAGTCCGACCACGGCTATTGAGTACTGCTGCGTCGCTGTGTGCAGTGTGCACATTCCGAAACCTGCTTTTCTGAGACGCCTCCAGTACCGAGAAGGGTGCTGCATCATTTGTTTCTGCATTTGTTCATCAAGAGTCCATGCACCAGCAAAAGATCCTAACCGGAGAATCACTCGAACCTGCAACCCGTGAAAAGCGAGAGCCGCGGAATTCGGCGGGAAAAGCATGCCAGGGCACCCTTCCTTTGTTCTGGAAAGACCTGGGAAGATTCGGAGTGAGGGGGGTAAGTTACTGAGCTTTTAACATACCCCTGCACTCCCATTATAACTCAATGGGCTTATAATATCCTTTATTCTAACACTATTGGCTTTGCCATTACTTGCCTTGCCAAGACTTCCGACTGTTGGGGGTCATTTTGGGTACTTGTCTATACTGAACCCTGGCTCTAAGAATCCATCACTGGACCCCAGAGACCCTACCTACATTTTCTCCTGCAACCTGAGTTCTGTGTCTTTGTATCCTGAACAATAAGGCACAAGGCCCCAGGCAACTTAGGGTTGGACAATAATAGTTAGGGTCCATCTTTGTGGACTTTTTTGTGTGTGATACTCACCATTTCCCTTGCAGGAGTATTTTGAGTTATATTATGCACTTGAACCTGTGACTGTATATATGTATTTTAGTTTGATGTTATTGGTTGATATGTCTACTTGCCTGTATTCATTTTTCTTATAGTGTGTTTGGCCATAATTAAATAACTGTATTTTTATACATCCTGTCTAAGTATAATTTGTGACTCCCATTGTTTGACCACATTGTGGACCCTTTACACTCACACCCCTCTGAAGAACTTAACCTAGACTGCCTGTCACTGCTACCTTAAACTGGTTTGGCTACAGCTTCCCAGAGTTGTCCCTGTCACAATATAGGACGGCCTTCTATACATCTGTCCACCATGCCAGAGTATAGAAAATCAGTCTTAACACCAACCAACCAACCAGGTGTGGTTCTAATCTATGCTGCTTCTGATGTTGACTCTCCACAGGCACACTCTACTGACACCCCACAAAGTAGGAAATCCGAGGGGAAAAAAAAACACCAAGCATTCATTATTTTCCCAGAACCTTGTGTTCCAGAGAGCAAAAGTGGGAGAGCTGTCAAGAACAGACAAAACATTGCAAGGCCTGTGATAATGGTCCACAGAAGCAGTGATCACTAAGTGATCACTGCAGTGGCAGCGTATCAGATGTGTGGTGATGGCACCAGCAGTAAAACAATCATGTCAGAATGCTCTCTGCAGCCAGCCTCCCCTTGCTAATCAGAGTAGAAGGATATCCAGGGTTTAAGTATAATCAACCAGAATAAAATATTTATCTGGGATGAATGTATGCCAAAAGAAATCCATACCACTAACCTAAGATAGCAGGGTTCCATACAGAGCCCCTCTTCCCTTTTCCATGGCGGCAAGCATGGACACGGGGCGTATGCGGCACCTCCTGCTGCCGCACCAATCGGGTAAGTGGGGCGCTGGGGTAGGAAGGGAAGGAACATCTGAGGGGAAGAGTGGGGGGGGGAAAGATAACGGGGTGGGGGAAGGAGCCATCTGGCTGTTTTGTACACAGGCTGAGATCATGGGACTCGGCTCACGATCCAAGCAACCCGATTGGCCGCTTCTCCCGACAATGGTACTAATACAAGGTTGTAAAACATTGAAAAGGAATTACAAATATTTGTTTCTTTACGCTGCAGATTTAGAATCTATGACAATTATGCTTAACAGCTTACCACGTGCTCAATTCCACTATACTCTCCTTCTGTGTTTTCCCGAATGGTGACGAGATCCACACCAGTGTACGGTGTTTTGAAGCCGTCTATCGAGACACAGGGCCGAACGTTTGCATAGAGGTCAAAAGTCTTACGGAGCAGGAGATTCATAGATGGATGCCCAGCAGCTATCGGGGTCTTTAGAGGGCCTGTAAAAGGGTGTACACATTTAAGAATTACATTATGCATAAGAGAGACACTTCAATACAAGACAAATTAAGGTTCAGTTGTTAGACTATTGCTAATGTGTACCTTTTAAGGAGACATTTTCAAAGCCCTCTGGTGAAGGTTGTAAAACCATCCAACCTATTCACAATATGGAGATCCCACCAAATGCTAGACCAAACTCTCTGGGCCTCATTACAAGGTAGGAGGTAAGGGATTACCGGCACCGGTAAGGGTGCCGGTGCCAGTAATCCCTTACCTCCATATTCCGAGGTCCCTTAGCGGGTCCCTTCCTTAATGTGACAGACTAATTATAAGGATGTGTAAAGCGTAACGAGGCACTGGGTGTGTATAAAAACAGTAAAGTGTCATAGACCCGCTCTACCTACTCATAAGCTAAAGGTATGCCCGATATCTGGTGGTAAGCACAATACAGATAAGGCTAAAATGTGCACAGTGTAACGGAGAGGCCACCCTCAACACAGGGAGTAATTCCCCCACCCCCAAATCTAGGTATCACACAATAAACGGTTTAATGTCAGTTCTTTGTTCAGCCCTATTTCCGATTTATATAATACCCCTTGGATCTCTCCCCCTGAGCTACCAATGAGCCAAGAACCAGGCTGGTGTAAAGAACCAGAGGAAGTATATTTGTATTTATTTGAAGGATAAATAATGGAAATCACATCAAAACTGCACACGCCACCTTTGTGGCTCACAATTAAACTTCTTTTTACATAAATAAATCACATAAATTGATTGGAAAAAACAAATCACAGTACTTTACTTTATCCCGATTTCAATTCTAGAAATAACCAAAACTAGTCAATGAACAAAATCAATTTACATAAGCAGTGCTATGCAATTTCGATTTTCCTGCACGCTTAAAATGTCTAGCAGTTGGGTTTACCGATTTGTACAACTGCATATGGCAATTATTATTTTACCAACACTTTTACTTTTAAATAAACACGGGGTGATTCAACAGTTGGTTTTTCATAAGCCCCCTCCCCCATTTCAAGGTCAGTGTCGGGGGAAGTCTGACAGAAAAATGGGGCCGATTTGAGAATTTGGGATTTCAGACCCCCCTCCACCTAAAGGCCTGTGTTGGCTAAACTGGTCAGAAAACGTTAGGATGATTTGAGAATTTTGGGCTTCAGACCCCACCCTCTGTTTAAAGGCCATTGTTGGGGAAGCAATAGGATTACCCAATTAAATTACAGTCTATAGTTTTTAGCGCACACTGGGAACGAGCTTTGTTAATTTAGATTTTTAACAAAAACACCCTGTTCTGTTCTGTTCTGCTAAGGGAAATTAAATCAATATTTTTAGTTAAATAGGCTAAGGATCTACACAGTTTTGCTTTAAAGTAGAGGAAAGTTAGCTGCATTTCAGGACCTTCTTGGAGGAGAGGGCAGGGGTCTGGTCACTCCACTCTTAAGGATGGTCCCCAGCTCTTCGCAATAGGGCCCAGTCAGCTCATTAGGCCTCCCCGGCAACAGGAAGCTCCACCCAGATGCAATCTCAGCAAAATCTCCTTGCGGCTGTTAGATGGTAATTTTCAGCAGCTCCGTCCCTTTTCATAGAGCATCCACTGTATATACCAGTGATGACACCATCAAGATTGCAATACTGGGCGATGCCTGGCAAGAATTCTCGCACCAGGATTGGACAGTTAAATTTCATTCTAACCCCAAGTCCAGCCTCTCTCTAAGGATTGGTTTAGAAGTCTAGAGCAGACATGGCAATTCCCATTTGAAATCCCCTTTTGTTTCCATGTCAGATGTTTGGCAGAATATAGTTAAGTGGCAAAACTTTGTGAAATGAAATTAAATTAAAAGATCTTTTATTTATATCGCGCTCATACACAAGTGTTTCAGAGAGTGACCAGGGCAAAAAAGGGAGAGGAACAAGGGAGACAAAAAAAAAGAAAAGGGCGATCTTACTAGGCTCAGTGACATTTAAGAAAGCGCAAGTGCATGGAAAAGGGAAACTGGGGAAAGTGCATGGAAGGGGACGGGGGAGTGGAGAGTGCGGAGCAGAGGAGAAAAAACAAATAAATATTAAATAAAATAATAAATGAGGGCAACAAACCATGGTAGTGCAGCCAGCAAGTGGCAGGTGAAAGTTAGTCAGAAAAGTATATCTGATAAGTGCAGAAGAAAAGTGGGATGGGGACTGTATGGGTGCAGATACAGAACCCTAGTGCAGAGGGTGGCAGGGCGAGCAGGTACCTGGGCTCGAATGACAGAGGGTGGCCAGGTTCACGATGCCGAGAGAAGAAACAGATCAACAGGGGGGAAGGGGGGCAAAGGCAGCGGCAAAGAGGAAGGTCTTGATATGCTTCCGGTACCGGAGAGGTTTTCCTCAAGTTTCAAGGTGGCCGGGAGGCTGTTCCAAAGAGAGGCACCAGCCGAAGACAGATCTACCCCAGCTCGTTTCTTTACAAAACGACTAACCCTGAGGGAGTTAGAAGTAGAGGAGCGAAGGTATTTACTGAGGGATAGTTGAAGATATTCGGGACCCAGGCCCCAGAAAGCCTTGTGGATAATGCAGAGGGTTTTAAATGTAATCCTGCCATCCACTGGCAGCCAATGAAGGGATTTCAGGGCTGGAGATATATGATCCCAGGGCTTGAGGCCAAGGACAAGTCTCACAGTCCTGTTCTGGATTAGTTGTAGAGGGCGGAGAGTGGAGGTGGGGAGATTTAGAAAGCGGTTGTATCAGTAATCAAGTCTGGAAAGAACCAGAGCTTTTGAGGGAAGGAGAGGAAAAGCAGAGAAGCTCTAAGGAGGTAAAGTAAAAAGTTTCACTTTTTGGAGCCATCAGAGATGTGTGCGGAGAAGGAAAGTGTAGAGTCAAAGATAACCCTGAGGTTCTTAGCTGCGCAGGTGGGGGTAGGAGGAGGGCCAAGGGAGGCCAGCCAGAGAGTGAGAGGACAGGATGGAGAACCAATAAGGAGGATCTCGGTCTGGTTGGCATTTAGAAATAGATCGTTGGCGGCACACCGGTTTTTAATGGCGATTAGACAATCATAGATGAGAGAAGGAGAGGAGGAGGCTGAAGGAAGCCTGAAAATACCTGGGTGTCATCAGCAAAACACTGGAAAGTTGAGCAGAAAATGGAGATGTAGTAAGCAAGAGTTGCCAGGTGTTGGTTGAAAAACCAGGACGAGAGGTTAGACCCCTGGAGGACACCACAAGTGGAGAGGGCAATAGAAGATAGGAAGGACCCAAGTTGTATCTGGGAGAATCGATCGGAGATAAAAGAGGTCAGCCACGCCGGAACCTGATCAGTGATACCCAAGTTGTCACGTAGACAATTGAGCAGGGTGATATGGTTGACCGTGTCGAACGCAGAGGAGAGATCAAGTAGGATGAGGACAGAGGCAATGTTAGAATCGAGGTTGGAGAGCAGGTCTTCACAGATGTTCAGGAGGGCAGTTTCCGTGCTTCTGGCAGCTCTGAAGCCAGATTGGTGGTCATAGAGGGAGCCAATAGAGTCAGAATCCACAGTACAAGGACAGTACAAATCCACCATTAAGACCGATATTAGCTGGAACTGACAGCGTGGTCGACCCGTTGGCTATTTATGCTGACCGACTACTGCAACCACTGATACAGGAAATCCCTATATTCCTGAAGGACACCACAGATGTTTTGAACTGCCCGAACGAATTATCGGCCTTGAGCCCTGAATGTATCCTGTTCAGTATGAACGTGTGTAGTTTGTACACGTCGATACCTCACGATGAGGGAATACGGGCAGTGTTATGGATCCTTTGCAATTCGGCAGACATCAGGGGCAACCAGGAGTTTGTTGTAGAATTACTAGAACTTATGCAGCATAATAGTTATTTCTGGTTCCAAGGAAAATATTATTCCCAGTCCTCCGGGATGTCTATGGGGTCAGCAATGGCCCCAGTATATGCCACAACTTATATGTATATGTTTGAACGAGACTTTGTACTGGATCATCCTTCCTGGTCATCAAAGATCCTCAAATGGAAACGGTTAAATTGATGATATTTTTGGAATCTGGTGCAGGTCGAAAGAAGAACTGGATCTTTTTTATCTACCTAAACTCGGTACATGAGAAAATTAAGTTTACCATGGAAATGGGAACTCTCATTTTGCATTTTCTAGATGTGAATTTGGAAATTAAGAATGGAGGGATTCTAACAACCATCTATCATAAACCCACTGATTCCAATCTCCTACACTATTCCAGCTTTCATCCTAAACCCAATGCGGAGTAGCCTACCCTACAGTCAAATGTTGAGGCTGAGAAGAATTATCTCGGATCTGGCAGGTCTTGACTCGGAATGCTCCAGACTTTTGGATCGATTTGAAGTAAGGGGTTACCCAGAAAGCACACTGAAAACAGCAAGAGAGAGATCTAACAACATCAGTAGGCAGCAACTCCTGACACCCAAGGACCGGAACAAGGAAACTCCTTTAGTGTAGATCTCAAAATACTCACGCCACAGCTTTCAAATTAGCAAGGCAACAAGGAAACATTGGGGCATTCTGCATAACTACTCTAATTTGCTAAGATTGCTCCCGAAAGCACCAATGATTGCCTTTAAAAGAGGACAGAATCTGAAAGACTGGTGAGAGCAGAAAGGCCGTCAAAAGATAAACAATTGTTGTTGAAGACAAAGAAAAAAGGTACTTTTCCTTGTTTAAACTGTACGCATTGTAATAATGTGATCAAGGGGAATACAATATCCCATCCCCAGACAGGGAAAAAGATTAAAATAAAGGACTTTGCTACCTGCCTCTCATCTGGTGTTATTAACTTGATTAAATGCCCGTGTGGCATGCTCTACAACACCATCACACAATTGCCCAGATACAATTTCAAGTTGTAGAGGTGTTAATTATCTTATGCTTCTATCTCGTAGAGAAAAATACTGGATTGACCTTCTTAAGACCCTTCATCCCAAGGGCCTTCATGAGGAATTCTCCCTGAATTGCTTTGTATAGGAAGAAAACTTGTTGTCTGGTTACTCGCTTACCTATGTTTGATACAGGTCTAAACATTGACTTTTTCATAAGAACAGAGTCACCCGAGATGTTAAGGGCTTACCAATGATGCATTTTGCTGTGTATTCTGACTGTGATACATATTATGCATAACAAGATTGTATAATTTACTTGTATGTATCTGGGAACTGTAAGCGATCAATGCATTTATAAGTAAACACTGAGATTGTATGAAGAATAGACTGGTCAGAGACAGAGGCTTGCCAATGTATACCAAATATGTAATCACTGTACATTCAGAATGTTCATTATAGGACTGTATATTTCAAAATTGTATAAAAGATGCAATTTCTGTATATTTAGACTGTATATCACAAGAGTGCACAAATTTAACCTGTATGTACCTGGGTACGCTACAAGTACAATGTATCCATAAGCAAACATTTAGTCTTTTCAGAAGTATTCAATGACCTGAGATGCATAGGCTTGCTAATGTACACCAAAGATGTAATCACTGTATTCCCAGAATGTCCCTTATAGGATTGTATAATTCACCAGTCTGGGAACACTTATTTATTTATTAAATTTATATAGCGCGCAAACAGCCCAAGGGCATTGAGGCGCTGTTACTTTACAGGTTTACAGAGGTGGTAGCAGTAGTAGGGCGCATTACAAATCGGTACAAAACTACAAATCAGTACATAATTCCTTCAGTACAGTTTATGCAGTGGGTAAGAAGTTAGTATTGAATTAAGTCTGATAAGGTGGGCCTTATGTGAAGAGGATGGTTTTCATAGCTTTATGGAAAGAGATGATAGAATAGAGCACAATGTATTCATAAAGCGAGTTACGCTTTAATCAGGAGTGTATTAGTTGAACTGTGCTAAATGTGGAAGCTAAAATAACCTGCATGATATTAAACATACCATATATTATTGTCAATGTATCAGCCATCAGTAGCTTGTCCAAGAGCTTCATTGCATGCATAAGGACATAGATCACTTTGATTATTTGCTCGATATTGGAAGAAACAGAAAATATGGACATGATATGAGTGAACTGTATTGGAACTATAAATATCATGCAAGAATATGATTTTGTTTTGCACAGATCCCACACTGGTACAAATACATACTATCAAGCAGGTATATTGCATACATTTAGAATATCCTCTCCAAATTAATCCTTAAAATACAACTTCCCGGAAAAAGCCCTCTGACGAGCTAGACTATCGACTATATACTATAGTCATGATACAGTGCTGACTCGAACAGTTAGATACTGTTTATTTACACTATCCGTAGATCCCCCCCCTATTCATGCATTAGAGTGATACCGTGTACATTGATCCCCTGTGGCCACTGTACATTCGGCCCACAATGGTGTTCTCCACAAGACAGACACAAGTTATATGGAATTTTCACTGTGTTCAGTGTATTTTAATTCAACAATACTTATGCTTTAGTCCACTTTTTTAGAACAGTTAAGCATCGGCCCAATTGAGTTATTTTATCAAGAGGGGCCACCCATATTTCCTCTCTGAGAGGCCCTCTGCACCATCTTAGTCACTGCAAAATGGACATATCCATCTACCGTTGGAAGGAACTTTGTCCTTCTTTCCTTTTAGTCAGGCCAACTTCTGTATTAACTTACATAAGATGGCGCTTCCATAACGTGTAACCCTAGTAACGGACTCTGCATGGAACGCTTGTTGGCTTCTCTTCCTAGGTACCGATCTATCTATTGGATTCAGATACTGATTGCTGAATGTATTACTATACCCATCTAGTGGGATTCTAAATAGATGCGTATGTCTAATACAAAACTCTTTGTCTGCTTCGTGCTAGCGGACTTGTCGTGAAGTTACATCCTGATGTTGGAGATTGCCGCAGTATCCATGGTTATCTGCATGGCGTCGCTTTGAGATTAACCTTTAGACTGTTTGGCTTACAAGTCATTAAAGGTAAACTTACTTTGCATGTTACTAAACCGTCTCTGTTTTTAGACAATTCACTAGTGGCAGCCTGAAGACTGATTGCATTATTACCCCTTGTTTTCCAATCATAGGGACGCTCTCCCTGGAAGTCCACTTAATGACTCGCCGCATCTCACCATTTATCCCCGCCATTGCTTGGGATATGCACAGACGTGGGTGAGTGCAGAGCCCCCCTTTTTTTCTCTATAACTGTATTACTCACCATGATCATTAAAGGCATTGTGCATTATACACAAGTTCCTTGCAATTCAATTTTTTTTTAATTAATGCCCGATGGGAATTAGGTGCCCAGACATTTTGAAGCACCCTCTTTCTCGCACTTGAAACTCTGCATGACATGTGTTTCTCAGTACCCTAGATCTAGTAGAAGACAGTACACCATTTGGCGAGTGCTCCCACTTCAATGGACCAGATTGTGTTAGAGTTTTTTTTTATTTTTTAAAACAGTATTTTAATGCTCCTAGACATCCTGTTGATGACTAGACCCCACAGTTTGAGTTCAACTTTGCATTTATAAGTTACCTACACATATAGACAACTATTGGTACCCTCGGTTCTTGAACCCGCACACCCCACCTTCGGTGATTTTCAAAGCACCACTGGATTGTATTTTTTGCATGACAATGTTTTTTATTGTATTTATATCACAATGCATAATCTCTACTCAGCTAACCATTTTTTCTTGTACATTGGTCATCAGGCATCTAGAATACATACAGCCGTATATGTTATGCACTCTTGCGGGTTGGTGAAATAGGGAGTATCCCTTAATAATTTGTTTAGAGTTTGCTTTCATCACGCTGTATCAAACATTCTGGGTTGGATTTTAACAGTATACTTTGTTTTCCTTTTCTGTGTATGATAAACATCACCAGACCTATTAGGCATTTGAAGAAGAGGAGTTACCTCGAAACGCGCCGGCCATAGATATTGGACATCTGGATACGTTTGTGCTTACATATATCTTCTTGATTAAATGTTGTTGTTTTAGAAATTTTGGCTGAAATGTTCTTTGTGATTGAATAACTACATGGAAACTTATTGATGAGAAATTTGACCTGACATTTTCAGCATTGTTGATTAAGCCGCCAGAAGGGCGGGTTAAGACAGTGTGCAGGGGACGGGAGGGTTCCTATCTTGGATCCTCTTCATCTTCCCTCAGAATGGAGATTAAGCTAAGAGATGGCCAGCTTTTCCAGGAGCTTACCCAAAAAGGGAGTAATGGAAATTGGGCGGTAGTTTGTCGGAGAAGATGGATCAGCAGTGGATTTCTTGAGGACAGGATGAACAAGGGAGTGCTTAAGAGGGGAGGGGAAAGAGCCAGAGGCAAAGGAGAGGTTGCAGAAATCGGCAAGGGTGTCAATGTGGTTCTTAATGGGTTTAGAGGAATAGGGATGGACCCATTTTGATGAGGTTTTCATAGATCAGACTTGTCTATCTACCTCATCAGGGGAGAAAAGAGGAAAGGAGGAGCAAGGGGGATGGTGGGTAGCTGAGGGAGGGTCAGCAAGCAAAGAAGGAGAGGGAGGAGGAGGGGGAGCGGAGGAGAGGATGTCCTGGGGTTTAGAGATAAAGTGAGAGGCAAAGGCATTGCAAAGAGCCTGGGATGCGAGAGGCAGGGGGGAGACTGCAGCAGGGTTGGCCAGCTCCTTGCAGATTTTGAAGAGTTCAGCTGAATTTTGAGATGCCACAGAGACGCGGACTTGTATGTGGACTCTCTTCTTAGTGCGGACAGTGAGTCTGTATTGTCTTAGGAGCAGGCAGCAGGCCATTTTGTCAGAGGATGAGCAAGAAGCCCTCCATTTCCTCTTCGCCACGCTTCACTTCCGTTTTAGTGTAGCCAAGTCAGAGTCATACCAAGAATTGCACTTCGCTTTGGACTTCAAAATGATCCTCATGACGGAGGTAAGAGTATCAAGAGTAGCAGAAATAGAGGAGTACAGAAGGGAGGGCTGTGTCAGGGTGTGAGTAAGCCTGGGGCGGAGGGGGGGTGGGGGATGAAGGATACAGCGGGGAAATCGACCGACACACGCTTCATGGGCCAGATATCCGAGTAGGTGGCCACTTGGGAGTGGACGTGGCTTTGGGGGGTTTAAGGGGGGCAGTAGATAGAGAGATGAAAGTAGAGAAGGCAGTGATCACTCCAGGAGAGAGAAGTGGTAAAGGGGGTAGAGAGGTGGAGGCCAGATGAGATCAAGACATCAAGTGTGCCCAGCCGAGTGAGTCGGGTCGTAGGGAAGGATAGAGAGGGAGAGTGAATCGGAGAGGTCGCAAAAGAGTGCAGATAAGGGACAGGTAGAATCAAGATGGATGTTGAAGTCACCAAGGAGGAGAAGCTGAGTGGTTGAGGCAAAGAGAGAGGAGTAGAGGGTCAGCCCACTCAGAGAAAAAAAGAGGCAATTTGACCAGGGGGCCGGTAGAGAGTAGCAACAGTAAGAGTGGCTAAGAAAGGGGGAGAGAGAGCCTTCAGACTAAGCATTCAAAAGAGGAGTACGCTTGAGTGGGAATGAGAGAGGCAGGAATCCACTCAGGAAAGATAAGGGCTACAGCCCCTTCAGGCCAGTTGGATCTGGGGGCTGAGAGGATCTTGTAGCAGTCGGGGAGGAGAGTGTCAAAACCTGTGACAGAACTTGCCGTGAACCATATCTCGGTGAGACCAAGGACATCAAAGTCTAGTTCTTCTAGGAGGAGACAGATGTCAGGGGAGTGTTTAACAGCCGAGCGAGAATTGAGTGTGGCGAGATAGATGTGCTTTACAACTAACTGCCATAATGATGTATACATGTTCAGATTCACCTAGTCATGGGGAATTAAATAAAACGACAGTCAGGTCCGCACAATTTGCACAGGCTTTTATCAATTTTCTGCTGTTTTACAAAAAGCATAATCGTCAGCAATGTACTCCCCAGTGAAATATAAGGATTTAAAAATACATAGAAAAATCAGCTAAAGCAACAGTCTGTCATAGAAAACCCCAGGGAACACAGGAAGCGGGGACAAGGAAAAATGTTATTGTTCACTCAAGTACCTTCAAGAGTTACCTCAGTTACTTTTCTTAGGTGCCTATTAGTTGTAGAAAAGTTCCATATAGGATTTAAAAAGGGACAAAGTATGCAGGCAGATCTATGGTATGGAGAAAATACTGATTAGTCTGTGTACTACTGCACATTTATGGCAAAGGTGCAACCAACCCCAGAGGTCTTTGGAGGAGACATTTCTAGGTTTGTGACCCAGAAGACAGAAAAAGCAAAGCAGGATTCCGGCCTATGTAAGTCAATTGCGACCACGGTAGAGGGGGGCAGGCAGAATTCCATTACCATCAGACCCAGGGAAGCCTGGATAGGAAATCCGAGGAATACCCCACCAGCCCCAGACCCTGGGTATGTACTCAAGGCAGCAGATTTGTATAACTGGGCTCAGGAACAGCACAACAACCAGGTAAGTGAAAGGCTTGCTCCAAGGGTCGAGTTACACAATCCGGTACCCAGTGACTTGCAACCCTAACCAGCAACATCACAGATGACCCAAAAAAATAATAATGTGCCTTCCAGGAGAGTAGCCCATAAGCCAGGAGCAAAAGCAACGATGGCGATGGTTCTAGGAACACAACACATAGGAACCAGACCAAGAACATCCAGACGGCAAAACTGAGTGTTCAGTCAGCAGAAAGCTGTGCCATGATGGATGCAACAATATAGACGACCCAAAATGGCCCAGTTGAAGAACAGAGGTGAGGTAGCAGTGTCTCACCACCCTTTTTGGACGGCCGCAGATTTTTACCTCAAAGCTTTGGGAGCAGGAAAAACAGGCCCAGAAACAGTCCGAACAGGGGACATCAATCCAATTTATTTATTTTTTTTTTTTTAATTTTATTGTTTGCTTGTTAGGCGCTCATAAAGGAAGTAAATACTGTTTCAAAGCGTCCACAGGGCAACAGGAAGGGGACAAAGGGAGGTGAAACAATTAATACAAATTAAGTGCATAAAGAAATATTAAATGCATTCGGTGGGGGATGAACCTACTATGCCTTGTGAGTGTTCAGAACGTGCAAGTGCAGAAGGGAGGGGGAATGGGGTAGGTGATGTGTTGCTCATGGGTGAGCAACAGGTGAAGTGCAATGAAGGGTAAGTACGAGCCTCAAGGGAGGAGGATGAGCTGAAGCAAGTGCATATTAAGAACCACCAGGAGAAGGACGAGGAAAGGCCCAAGAAGGATGTTCAGCAGTCGAAAAGACTAAATCGGCGCAAGAGACAAAGCATCCAGGGTTCCGCCAGCATGACCAAATATGGTCCCAACATTAATCATACCAGCTTCTTGGCAAATCCTCCATCCAAGGAGGGAAGAAAACTGGCACAATCCAGGAATGCACAGGACCTCCCCTAGATGTACACATTCATTCATGGGCTGGTCTTGGCCTGCCCTCCAATTACAAAAAGTTACACACAAAAGGATTGGGCGGCCAGCTAATGAGGGTGGCCTTAAAGGCCGCCCAACACCTGTCTGGGGCAAAGGGACGGTCTAAACCAGTCCAAACCACTACAGAGGGTGAAGAGCTGGGCTCAGAATGTGCTCATGTGTGCACAACTGCCATTTTGGGTCCGCCTTGTGTTGCCACACATACGGCCAAAACAAAATGGCGAAAGTAGGATTTAAAAATGCATTAGTGCCCCAAAGGTTACCATAAAGGTACATTGGGTTACTAATACAGTAAAACTAGCTGCACCCTCAGTGAAGCCAAAACTAAATTACAGGTTCCACCAGTTTACTCCGCAACCATGTGTAGGGTGGTATAACCAACGTTATAGGGTGTCCTAGTAGTAAGATGTACTCACATGAGGGCTATCGCCATCTCCAATGGGAACTGGAGAATAAGCCTAAGCAAACACAAAAGATATATGTTCCCGTTAGGTATTACTGGCAGCTAATATGACTTTTTTCACTGAACTGGGCCGTAGTCTCACAAATCTGAGTTATGCCAAATCTGCTACAAAGAAGTAATCAATACATCTTTATATATAAAACCAATGAAAGGACGATCCAAAAACATAAAATGCAAAATGTATTTAATCGATATTCAATGCAAACTCATGCTGTACTACGATTAATAAGAGACAACATATATAAATAATAAAAAATACAAGAAGCAATTTCAGAAAAAACAAATGTGGAAAGTAGAGTGAAATCAATCATAGGAAAATAATCAAACAAAAAACAGACATCCTATATTGGATACCTAAAAACTGGATCTGAATGAAATCATTTGCCCTCATGCCCGTCACCGCCCCATCCACCCGAACAAGAGGCACAGGGCACCTAGTCTAAATCTGATATAGGGCTAAGAGGGAACAACACAAACAACAGAGGTCTACGTATAGTGGCATGCCCCAACAGCACATATACACTTGCTGTACTATGTATTAACAGCAAGCAATGTCCACCACTCCACACTTAATTATATTAGTGGACATCCGACATGTATGGGGCACGTTACAAATTTGGCGGTATAGGTAGTTCTCTGCCTTCATCAGGACCAGAAGAAGTAGACGACCCTGTGGGTGGGAAAATCCATAAATACAACTGTGTAGCCTAAAAACAATAGCTCAATTAGCAGATTCTAAAACGCTAATAAATACCATCACCAAATATATCAACCAAACAGTTTGCATACCTTGTCCTAAAGTAAAATCCATTGCCCTTCACCATAGAGACAGAGCCACAACGTACAGCCTAACATATGCTAGTGATAGATATGGGCAAGTTCATAGATCACCTCAAATTGCCCATATCATGACAAAGAGCTGAAAAAGTCAAAGGTCAAAGTGCATTCAAAGAAAGTCATCTGCAGCTCACCAGGTAAAGACAAGGGTCTGGTCTGGATGTAGTAGGTAAAGTGGATGGCTATTTCATCCAGCTATGACCATCTGCTACAGAAATTCACAGTACATCTCAACAGAGATGGTAAGAAGGTGAAGCAAACAATCTCCTACTCTTGGCTGACTGGATGGGGTAAAGGGAGAAAGAAATAAGAAATAAAATGCATATGAATCAAATGAACTTAGGGCTAAGATACGTGTTCACTCAGAGCGGACCAGCAGATGCAATACACATCTTCCAAGTTGAATGGTGAGACGTCCTATTCAGATATTGCTAGTAGAAACAGCAACTGGCCTGTAGATCTGAAGGGGGAGGTGCTGCAAACCAATGAAGAGAAGGCATGCCTAAGGGTACTTATTCGAAAAGAATCTGAGGCTATCCCATGCCATTACGGACGCCTACAAAATCCATAGTTCACTGTAAGCAAAACATTTTTTCTGTACTTCCAAACAAAGAAGAGACAGACACATACAGTCATGCCTCCCTTTCACGTGTATTATATTTACCCAGGGACATGTAACCATAGAGATGCCAACGATCTGGCTGCAATTTCTCTAAACAAATGTATGGATAAGTTTGAATAAATAAAAAGGGAAAATTAAGCAGATGAACCACATCTTACTGAACGTATATTTTGAGCAGGACACTTACCCAGTAGCTATGTCTCTTAGCTGGAAGACAAACTTACGTCAAGATGAACGCAATGCGGCTGCTGCAGTAGAAATCATGCAATTATCCTAGAAGAGGAATGCTGTGTAAGTATAGCAATGGTGCGTAAGAAGGAACCTACTACCGTACCCACATAGTCCAAATCGAGTGACCAACATGTCCAACCTGTCCTGCACTTGTCTGTTTCGAGAGTGAATGCAGGCAGTTTCCGCAAAAGGAACGTAGAGTAAGCCAAAAAACTCCATTTGATATTTAGAAACACTGACCATATGGTGATGCTCAGATCACTTGTGTGGGCATTCACTATAACAAAGCTCTTCCACTGAATACGGCAGAGCCATGCGCCATCTTGGAAAGTATTGGCTGGGGTAAATCAATCAACACAAGAGTCACTACTCATTGCTCAATTCTACAAGCAAAGCCACAGCTGTGCACTTGCTGAACTAAGCGTACATTCCATAACTCTGAGGGCCCACAAGCCCATATGTATAAAAATGGAAAAGGAACAGCATTTTATAATGAATGTGTATAAAATCAATATGGCACACAGCAGGGCAGTTGTCTAGAAGAGGGAGCCTGCTCATATATAAATAAAGATGAACATGTTGCATAATGCCAGAAGAAATCAGACTGCTGCAGAAGGGCGGAGAACACCCAGCAGAGATATTCATATTACCAATCTATTGGTAATCTCCCATTAAGTCCATGCGCTAATGTATCCAAGCAGCGTATCCACCTTGCTTCTTTTAGAGACAGACACTATGAGTGCAACATTTGGAGCATTTGTGGCTGTATCTGATATCCACCAGGATAGTACCTCCACAGTATGTGTAAACTCAATATAATGAGCCAAGAGGGGGGCTGTGGTGTTCTTACATCATATGCAGGACCTATGTTCCGTGATTCTTATGTGAACAGGTCTCTTATTTCAGTCCATAAGGGCATTGAATACCATACACAGCATTTGGCGTCTTGAAGTTGGTGCGGTTCCTGCGATGCCATTGCCTGCCATCAAATGATTAAAGTTTTTTACATTACTTGCAGACAGAACAATTACCATAAGGGTAGTGTCCCACAAGTGGTCTCAAATCCCAGTTGGTACTGCTCGACCTGGTCTCCTTGGATTTGGAGTGAACCAAATGGTCCCTCAGATGTGTTTGCCACTTGAATGCAAACAAGGGCTGCGGTTAATTAGGAATGTTAAATTGAACCAGCAGTCAACATTTCTTTATGAGTTTTTTGATGGCAAAAGTATGTTAAGACACACACCAATTTGTCCTGAGTCTTCTCCTCATTTCGAGTTGCAAACCTTGCTCGCCTCATCGAGTACGAGAACAATTTCTTCGGGCAGTCCCTCACCTTAAGCCTCACCACCAGATGGTTTGCATGTGTCTGGTAGTTAAGTGTTAAGGTGCATTAACCTCAAAAATTGGCTATACGGTAGGCTTTCTTTTTGGCTTCTCAGGTGGAAGTCCAAAAGAGTGTTTCTAGCATTCATATCTTTGTATTGCGAGCAGACCAAAGTGTCCTGATAGTTTCTGATTGTTAGGTCTAAGAAGCTAATCTATTAATTACTAGTATTCATAGTAAATTTAATATTCACGTGGCATTGATTAATCCAGGTTAGGAAATCGCCTAGTATTTCTACCGGCCTTGATCATATAAAAACTATGTCAGCAATATATCGATGCCACAAAGATTCTGCCTAAAAAATGGTTGGTTTCAGATACTTCAAAACGCTCTTTGAATGCTGCCATAAACAAAAAAAGGCTGGGTGCAAAGGCAGCACCAATGGACCAATGGACGTTCCTTGTAATTTTCTGCATGTAATACTGATCCTTAAATTTGGAGAAATGTTTTCACAAAGCAATGGACAGTAGTTGAAGAATGAGCTCAGATGGCACTCTCTCCTGTGGAATTTCCCCCAACTAAAAATGCGCAGGCACTTTGGATTGCCTGCTCCTGTAGGATATTGGTGTATAGTGCCCCTACCTCCAACATAAAAAGGATCAAATGTCCTTCACTCAAATAGTGAAATTTCGATGAGCTCTCCCTAAGGTAAGTTGTCATACCTTGGATGAGTGGTTGAAGAAACATATCTATACATTTACAGATAGGTTCCAATATGAATCCTATTGGGCCTTCTGGTGGCTTCTCTGCATCTTTATGTATTTTGTGCATCACATAAAATGAAGAAATGCATTGTTCTGAGCTATTCAAATACCCAAATTCATCCTCTTTGCACTGCAGATGTAGCTTCCAAAATCTCATTTTTTTTAAATACCACATTTTATTGATTTTTGTAACAATCATACAACATACAAACAACTTCCCCACCGCCCCTCCATAACCTCGAGTGAGCCCATCGAGCCGTTCTTGTCGTGCCACTTCATACTCATCCTTATAGCTACATAGTTCTTGCTGTATTCCGTAATACACTCCCAATTGCCCTCCCGCCTTGTGGCACGGGTTCTCAGTCCGCACCCTCTTCCCACTTTCCCCAGATCTTGGCAGCCTTTGTCGGTCACCCACGTGCCATATATATTCTGTGTTCCTTCGCAGCACAAACGTCCATTTCGGCAGACCATTGAGCCAAGGTCGGACACTCCGGTCCCTATTTCTGTGCAATATCTCGCTCAATCAAACTCAGTGCTGTAGATAGGAAGATACCCTCCCACTTGTTCAGAGTGTTTACATCTGGGACACCTAATAACAATGTCACAGGTTCTAGTGCCACCGTGCGACCCAGGATCCTTGTCAATGTGCGACAGCATTGCGTCCAGAAGGTTTTAATCAGGGGGCATTCCCAGAGGAGATGGATGAAGGTGCCCTCCTCCCCCCTGCATCTCAAGCAGTTGGGATCGGATGCACACCCCCAGCCGAACAGGGCCACGCGGGGATAGTAAACCCACTGAAGTATCTTAAGCTGTACCAGTCGGAGTTTGGAAACTATTGCGATTTTGCGCAGGTGCATAAGGACTTGGATCCAATCCTCTGCTTCTATGGAACCAACATCCCTCTCCCACTTAGTTCTGAGGCTAGCCAACTGCGGAGTGGCAAATGCAGTTATAGCTTTATATAAAATAGAGGTGACTTTAGTGGGAATGTATTGTGTAAGTAGGTTGCGTTCCAGGGGCGTATAGTCTGGTGCGTCGGTGTGTACCTGCCGGTGTCCACTGAAGGCGTGTGTCAATTGCGTATATCGATAGTGCTCGGTTGCAGGAATTCCAAATTTCTGCTGCAGTGTCTCGAATGGGAGAATGGAACCATCGGTTATGACATCACCTACTGTGGTTATCCCGCCCTCCACTACCGAGTCCATGCAGCAAGCTTCCGTACTTCAGTGAGCATATAATTGTGCCACAGTGGTTGCGCTAGAGTGATCCTATTCCCCCATCCTACATGTGTACGTGCCTGTCGCGAGGTGACCGCGATATGTGCTAACATCGTTTGTGGAGGGGGTCTAGGGAGGGTCTGGTAAAGAGTGGCGGGGTATCCTGGGTGATGTGTGTCTCTGCTCTAATGTGTGGGAGATCACGATCCCTGTGTAGCAGTTCATTGACCACTGTTAGCTGGCTAGCACAATAATAGGACCGAAGATGCGGGACTCCACACCCCCCCTCCCAGATGGACCTTCGTAGCGTAGTCAATGCAATACGGTGTTGCCCGCCTTTCCATATCAGTTTCCTGAGGAGGCGTTCCACTCGGATGAATTTCCGAGTTCAGTATCGCAAGTGGGGCGTTATGCAGCCCATACACCCACCCAGCGTGGGAATGCCATCATTTTAAAGAGCGCCGCCCTGCCCCTAATTGTAAGGGGTATGAGCATCCAATGTTTCACGTCCTCTGCGAAGCGATCGGTTAGTGGGTGCAATTTACGAGACAGTTTGAGAGGTTCCCAGAGATCCAAATACCCAAGTAGCAAAAGCCCTCCCTCTCCACTCGATATGGGGCGTCTCAGGGAATTGCCAAGTCACCACCCTTTACTGGGAAAAGAACCGATTTTTTAAAAAATTATTTTTTTAATTTGGTTGGATAATAAAATCATCCTTTCAAATACATATAAAAAACAAATCATCAATATTTCACAATGATTACATTATAAAATATGCATCATATCTATGGTTATTCACCGATATGCTGCTTATTACTTCATATCAAGAGGATACCATACAATAATTGATTTAAAACAGTAGAATCACCATTTCATTTCATTGTATTTCATTGCCCATCCTTTCATTTTTAGGAAATATCGCGTCCAAGAAACAAACTATTGCCACTCGAATTGCCAATTTAGAAGGGTTAAATATACTTTGCCAAATTTCACTCAATTCCATATTACAGTAGTTAGCCACTATATGATTCTTAAAGTAAATTTGGTGTTTGTTAGTCAACATGGGACATGCCATTATACAGTGTCCTAGAGTTTCTTTTTCGGCCCTATCGAGGCAAAACGACAATAGTTCAATTCGATTGGGATTTGTTTCCTTCTAGCCATAATCTCTCGCGTCGGCCATAAATTCAGCCTGAATCTTAGGTATTGATCGCGTATGTAGGGTAATGGACATTTGGTAAGATAATCAGCCATTATTCGATAGCTCTTGTGCTTAAACAAAAGTGGATTTAAATCTTTGTATTTGAGGCATGTTGTGCGATTTTCAATCCAGTTATGTTGAAAAAAAATTTGTTTGGCTCGTTGCGGATGAGAAGTTCCAAAGTAATTGAAGCATCGGCTAAGGCGTTCAATGTATGATCACACCACATCCTAGCGAATGCGTTTTCACGAGGCAATAGATGTAGTGCCATAATGCCTAGAATGCTATGGTCAGATTTCCCCATAATGGAATTTCTAAATAGAACACACATTTCCACTTAATTTGTGATTGTAATGATACTAAGCCTAGTTCATGTCGAATAAGTGGTAGCAGTGTGGAGTTGGGTAGATTAAGTAATTGCTTCCAAATCCAGGATTCACTTTTTGCCACCACTTAGAAAAGTCTCAACACCGTACGTTAGGAACAAGTTACTTACCTGTAACTGTTGTTCTCCAGCATGGGTCTGGCATGGATTCACATGCTCATGAATATTCCCCGTCGTCAGGCTGGGAATCCTCAGTAAAGAAAAAACCAGTATCAGTTTCGTTTCTCATCTGTCTTTCGTAGTAATAACCAATCACTGGTCTCTGCGTCATACTGACCACAGCCAATGACTGCCCTCTACCTAAGCACCGCCTCTGGCAGCCATCTTCAGATTTGGAAGCACGTGAAGTGGCAGTATGACCAAGTGAAGAGCCGCAGAGGGGTAGGCGGGAGGGTTCGCATGTGAATCCATGCCAGACCCATGCTGGAGAACAACAGTTACAGGTAAGTAACTTGTTCCTTCTCCGGCAAGGGGTCTGGCATGGATTCACATGCTCATGAATAAAGAATACATAGCAGTACACACATGCACAACCACGGGAGGTGGCAAAGGCTCAACATTAAGCATTGCATCAAACTCAACATTAAGCATCTTACCTCCTCACCAGGCTCACCTCAGGCGAACAGGTTGCGCAGCACTGCTTGGCCGACCCTGGACTCCTCCCTGGAATCCCGATCGACGCAGTAGAACTTCGTGAAGGTGTGCGTCGACCTCCACGTAGCAGCCCTGCATATGTCCAGCAGGGGTACACCAGAAAGGAACGCCGTGGTAGCTGCGATCGCTCTGGTGGAATGGGCTCTCGGACGGCCAGGCAGCGGTCGGTTTGCCAACCGATGACAGTACATGATACAGCCGGAGAGCCATCTGGAAATGGAAGCCTTCGAGAGAGCCTTCCCCTGATTGACAGGTCCAAAGTTCACAAAGAGTTGTGACATCTTCCGAAAACACTTCGTGCGGTCCACATAGAACTTCAGCGCTCTAGCCACATCCAGCGAGTGCAAAGTCCTCTCAGCCGGCGACGAAGGCGACGGGAAGAATACAGGCAACACCAAGGGTTCGTTGAGATGGAAGTCCGACGGTACCTTGGGCATGAAGGAGGGGTGCGTCCTGAGCACTACCCTCGTGTCGTGAAAAGTCAAGTACGGGGCCTTGCAGGAAAGGGCCTGGATCTCTCCCACCCGTCGTGCGGAGGTGATGGCCACAAGAAACGCTGTTTTCCACGACAGAAACTTCAACGGGGCCGAGTGCAGAGGCTCGAACGGAGGTCCCATGAGCTTGGTCAGCACCACGTTGAGCTCCCACGCCGGGGCCGGAGCCTTCACCGGCGGGAATGATCTGAACAGTCCCTTCATGAACTCTTTCACCAGACGATGAGACCACAAGGACGTCCGCCCCGTGGTTCTGGTGTATCGGGAGATCGCAGCAAGATGAATCTTGATGGACGCGTGTGCCAGTCCAGCTTTGGCCAGCGTCAGCAGGTACGGCAGTACTTGGGGAGCCGTAATCCGTAGAGGGTTAATCTTCTGTGCGTGGCACCAGACAGAGAACCTCTTCCATTTGTGTCCGTAGCATTTAAGAGTCGAGGACGCCCTGGCCTTTGCAAGAACCTCTCTGCAGTCGGCCGGTATGTCGTATCCTCCAAACTCTAGCGCTGCAGGAGCCAGGCCTGCAAGTTCAGCGATTTCGGGTCGTGGTGGAGGATGGCGCCTCCTTCCCTGGAGAGCAGATCCGCGTCCACCGGCAGCTTGATTGGCGGGGACGCTGACAAGTCCAGAAGGTCCGGGAACCATATCTGCCTCGGCCACGCAGGTGCGACGAGGATCATCCTGCACCGTGACCTCTTGAGCTGGTTGACGAGCCGGATTAGCAGTGGCAAAGGAGGGAACGCGTAGAGGAACAGGCCATCCCAGGGGAACGAGAAAGCATCGCCCATGCTCCTCGCCTGGGGAAACCTGCTGGCGAACCTCCGGCACTTGGAGTTCGTCACCGTCGCAAACAGGTCGATCTGGGGTGTGCCCCACCGTCGGAAGAGGCGATCCACTAGATCCTGCCGTAGTTCCCACTCGTGGCACGAGCGCAGCTCCCTGCTGAGTGAGTCGGCGATGGTGTTTTTTATCCCTGCCAGATGAAACGGCACCAGAAACATCCCTTGGGCGACTGCCCAATGCCACAGGTCCTGCGCCTCCTTGGACAGTGCTGGGGACCTGGTTCCACCCTGTTTCCTGATGTAAAACATGGTGGTGGTGTTGTCGGTGAAGATCCTCACCACCTTGCCCTTGAGGGACGGAAGGAAGGACCTGAGGGCCCAAAACACTGCACGGAGCTCCAGGACGTTGATATGTAGGGATTTCTCCGTCGGGAGCCAAAGGCCTCTTGCGTGCAGATTTTCGGTGTGCGCTCCCCACCCTTCCAGGGAGGCATCCGTGGTCACTGTCTCATGGTGGGCTGGGGTCTGGAAGTCCATGCCCGCCGTCAGATGCGCGCGGGTGCCCCACCACCGGATCGCTCGTCGGAAACTCTCGTCGAGTGTGATCCTTTCCTCGAAGCTGCCCGTCGTTTGGATCCAGCACGCGTCCAGGAACTCCTGCAACGGGCGCATCCGGAGCCTGCACATGGGAATGAGGTAGATGTAGGAAGACATCATTCCGAGGAGGGACTAGATGGACCTCACCTTGGCCGCGTCGGCCACCAACATCCGCTGCACCTTGCCCAGGATGGTCCTGGTCCTCTCCTCCGACGGGGAGGCCAGAAGGGACACTGTGTTGAGCCTCGCTCCCAGAAACAGAGCGTCTTGCGCGGGCACCAGGTGGGATTTGGCGTAGTTCACGGAGAATCCCAAGTCCGTGAGAAGTTGGACGGTCCTTGCCGTGTGAACCACGGCGAGCTCCCTTGTCTTGGCTCGGATGAGCCAGTCGTCCAGGTAGGGGTAGACGTGGATCCCTTCGCGGCGCAGCTGCGCCGCCACCGGTGCGAGGCACTTGGTGAACACCCTGGGTGCCGACCGTAGTCCGAAGGGGAGGGCTTTGAACTGGTAATGACGCCCTTGGACCACAAACCTGAGGAATTTTCGGTGCCCCTTTAGGATGGGAATATGGAAGTAGGCATCCTCCAAATCCAGCGACGACAGGAAGTCTCCTTCCTCCAGCTGACCCAGGACGTGCTGGAGGTTGACCATCCGGAACTTTTGCGCCTTGATGAACTTGTTCAGACGTCGCAGGTCCAGGATGGGGCGCCATCCCCCCGTCTTCTTCTTCACGAGGAAGTATCTCGAGTAAACTCCGGAGCCCCGAAGCCTCTTTGGGACGAGTTCGATGGCGCCCTTCCTGAGCATCGCCTTTACCTCCAGGAGGAGTTGAGGGACGTGAAGTTCTTTCCTGGCCACGGGGGGGACGCACGGACACTTTCTTTGAAACTCGAGCGCGTGGCCCCGGGCCAAGGCGTCCAGCACCCAACGGTCGGTGGAGATGGACTCCCACACGCTGACGAAGCTCGCCAGCCGGCCTCCCACCGGGGTGCTTCGGTGGGGGCCCGACCCCACGGCCGGTTCAATCCTGCTTCGACGAGGCTTTGCCGCCTTGACCTCCTTGGCGACGACGGCGGGGTCCGCCAGACTTGCCTTGTCCTCTGTAGGCCTCCTGAGACGAGCGGGCCGCTTGACGGTAGGAGGAGAAACCGCCGCCGGAACCTTTGGAGGCGCCCTTGCCTCCGCTGCTCCGAAAGGGGGCGTCCGTCATCGTTGCAGAACTCCAAGGGCCCGGGCCGTCTCGGTGTCCGCTTTAATGGCCTGAAGGGAATCGTCCACTGTTTTCCCAAACAGGTTGTTCCCATCGAAGGGCATGTCCAGGACTCTGGTCTGAACGTCTTGACGGAAGTCCGTAGCCTTGAGCCATCCACGCCGCCTAAGGCAAACGCTGTTGCCCAACTGGCGGAACCCAGTGTCGGCGATGTCCGTCGCAACGGTAATGGCGTGGTCCGAAGCCACCTCACCTTCCTGCAGGATCTCCAGGGCCTCTGCCCTCTTGTCGTCCGGCAAGAAGTCCAGCAGGGGAGCCAGTTTGTACCAGAGCTCTCTGTCGTATCGGGCCACGATAGCCAAGGCGTTGGCAGCTTTAATCGTCGTCGCTGCAGACGAGATGACTCTGCGTCCCATAGCGTCCAATTTCTTTCCCTCGCCGTCCGGTAGGGAAGTCGATGTGGAGGCCGCACCCCCCCCGCTTTTTTCCTGGCCGCCGCGGAGACAACGGAGTCCGGGGTAGGCTGCGCCCAGAGGCACAGGGGGGCCGTGTCCGGGACCCGGTACTTTTTCTCGTACCGGTCTCTTCTAGCTGGCGTCGTGGAAGGGTTCTTGAGGAGGGTGAGGCCCTCATCCCAAATGTCGTCCAATAGAGGCACTGCGAGGACCGTCTTCCTCTTGGCCTCGCGCCGCCGATAAAGGAAACCTTCCTTCTTCTTCTCCTCAGGGCAGAGTTGGAAAAGCTCGGATGCCCTGGTGATCATGGAGTGGAACGATCCAATCTCGTCGGGCGGAGAAGCCCTGGTGGGAGGCGACGACGGTACATCCTCGTCGTATACCTCGTCGTCCGTACCCGTCGCTGCCGTGTCAGTCCCCGTATCATCCCCTCGGGTGGACGGGGAGGAGGGCTGGAAGGGGCGCGACGGCTGAAAAGGAGGAGGAGGGTGGATCCTTCTTTTCTTGGTAGGGGGAACCCCAGAAGGTCCCGGTTCTGGGTCCCCCGACGGGAGAGGGTCCGTCGGCAACGGTAGTCTCGTCCTTATCTCTGAGCATAAGGACTGTATAGCCAACAAAATGGCCGCCGAGCTGTCTCGCGGCGCTGGCAGAGGGGAATCCGACGGGCGATCAGGGGCCCCGTCGGTACCCTCGACGATGTCGTCGTCACCTGCGTCGGGATCCATCCCGACGGGCCGGTCTTCTTCCACGCCGAGGCCGTGGCTCAAGACCTCAACCAGCTCCTCCTCCGAGGTTGAGGCCGAATCTACGACGACGCCCTGCCCCCCCTTTTTCTTCCCCACGGGGAATTTCACAGGGGTCCTATCGATGGGCACAAAAGAGGACTCCCTCCGAGGTGGCAGGGAGACTCTGAGCCCAGAGGTCGCCACCACTGGTGTAGCCTCCACAGGCTGAGCCAGGGCCGCCGCGACAGTTTCGATAGAGGGCTTGGCCGGATGGATTAAGGCCTTCACCACCTTAGGTGCGCTCACCGCCTTATCCTTGAGGGGGGGGGACAGTGCCTCGCTCCCCCTCCGCCTTCAAGCTCGACCGGGGCCTCTCCAGGAGCCTCGCCGGGTGCTCGGCCTTCCTCTTACCCGACCCAGAGCGTTGGCTCGTGGTTGATGGTGCCGGGGAGGGTGCGCCCAGCCTGGCGCCCGTAGAGCCCGACCGTTCGGCGCTCCCGGTGCCAGCGGACTCGCGGTGCTTGGCCTTATGTTGGACCCCCGTCGCCGGGGCGTCCTCAAAGGTCTGAAAAGACTGCTCGGATTTCTTCCTCTTCTTCTCGCCGGACGGGCTCTTCCCTTCCAGCCAGTTGGCGAGACGTTGATGGCGGTCCTTCATGGTCCGCTTCGACATGTTGCCGCAAAACGCACAGTCCTTCTCCACGTGCGTCTTGTCCTCATGTAGGCAGTAAAGGCAAAAAGAGTGTTCGTCCTCCTTGAAGACGTTCTGCAGCTGGCATCCAGGGCAGACCCTGAACAGCTTTCCGGGCGTCGAGCTTCCCTTCTCCTGGGCCATGACCGGGCCTGAGAAACTTCTGGAGTCCTCCAAAAGCGTAGCTCGACGAGATCTTCACCCTTGAGGGGCGCAGACGAATCCGACACGGGTCCCCGTTGATCAGATGGAGTCGGTGGAGCTTGAGGCTCTTTTGACCGAAAAAACGAAGTTTTTGAGAAAAACGTGAAAAAAAATAGCACTAACGCTCGAGAGCAATAGCACGAGGATCCCAACACATGAACGTGCGGTAAAAATCTGAAGATGGCTGCCAGAGGCGGTGCTTAGGTAGAGGGCAGTCATTGGCTGTGGTCAGTATGACGCAGAGACCAGTGATTGGTTATTACTACGAAAGACAGATCAGAAACGAAACTGATACTGGTTTTTTCTTTACCGAGGATTCCCAGCCTGACGACGGGGAATATTCATGAGCATGTGAATCCATGCCAGACCCCATGCTGGAGAAAGCTGGGTATCACTTTTTGTTGATAAAATTGCATGATGTGTGTCAGAGAATTTGCCAACCGATTTCCCCTAGTTTACTTTCAGACCTCTGAAGTCGCCAAAGGCCGTCAACTGAGTTATTATCGGACATGCGCGGTTCGGGTCACTGAGATAAATTAATAGGTCGTCTGTGTAGAGGGAGACCTTCTCTTCTCGTCCTTCTGGTCATCGGAACCCGAACCATGTGGCAGCCTGTTAATCGCTAAAGCAAAGAGAAGGGGAGATAGAGGGCAGCGTCTCATTCCAGCAATCCAAAATCTCATTCTTGATGTCCGGTGAGGCATCCTTACGCAACTTTTTATAGCTTTCGGGGTCCTCAAGCAGTTTGGTGACCATCTGCTGATATGGTCAGTATTAAACACAACTTTCCCCTCCCCACCTACTTTGCTTGGAGGTAAAGAAAAACATTTTTGGTTGCAATGAACTATGGACTTCATAGGCATCCGTAATGTCATGTGACGGCCTCAGATTATTTTCGAATAAGTACACTTAGGCACGCCTCCTCTTCATTGGTTTGCAGCACCTACCCCTTCAGATCTACAGCCCAGCTGCTGTTTCTACTAGCAATATCTGAATAGGACATCTCACTATTCAACTTGGAAGAGGTTTATCGCATCTGCTGGTCAGCTCTGAGTGAGCATGTCTCTTAGCCCCAAGTCCATTTGATTCATATGCATTTTCTTTAACTTTTCTCGTATTTCCTTTTCTCCTCTTTCCCTATCCAGTCAGCCAAGAGAAGGAGGTTGCTTGCTTCACCTCCTTACCATCTCTGTTGAGACGTACCGTGAATTTTTTTATCAGATGGTCACAGTTGGATAATCTATCCGTACACTTTCTACACTACTACATCCAGGCCACTCTTGTCTTTACCTTGTGAGCACAAACTATAGGATGGGGAACTGGTTACCCCCTCCCTTTAACACACAATACCGTTTGCGATTGCGCCACTAAATTCTTACATTACTGTCAGCATTACTCCACAGAGAATTATCTTATTCAAAATATAAATGTATTCATTTCTTATTTTAAAAGGTTGTTTGTATGTTATAGCATCCATGGTTCAACACTATTATAAAGACATACATATTTGATACGACAATCTTTCAAACAACGACACTCTAAAAATTGAGCTATGGGGTTAGTACGATGTGACTATCAGTTATAGTACACCATATTTGCAAAGATATTTTGACATACTTCATGAAAGTCAAAATAAAGGAACCACATCTAGTGTGTACTTCCACCCAGGGACATTGAAAAAGATTTTCACCTATTCAGATTCTTCACATAGAATGTTTTCAAACCGACAGGAGTTTGTTTTGGTACTAAGACAGAAAATTGTGTGTGATAGTATGTATTAGTGTTGTCCAAGCTATTGCTTAAAGGCAACTTAAAGTTGGGTTTATTGAATTTTCCACCCACAAGGTCGACTACTTCTGGTCCTGATGAAGGCGGAGCACTACCTATACTGCCGAAACGTTTGGAATGTGCCGCAGACATGTCGGATATGCACTAATATAATTTAGTGCGGAAAGGTGGACATTGCTGGATGTTAATACATAATACATCAAGTGTATATGTACTGTTGGGGCACGCCACTACACGTAGACCCCTGTTTGTGTTGTTCCCCTTAGTCCAAGATCAGATTTAGACTAGGTACCCTGTGCCCCTTGCTTGGGTGGATGGGGCAGTGATGGGCATGAGGGAGATTAACAAAGATACTCACGTACTCCCTAGCTTACTCCTAGTACATAGTCACCTTCCCTCCATACTTGTGGGACATTCCGTACTTCAGGACAGGACCCGAGTACTTTTGTTAAAAAGCATAAAAAATGAAAACATTTACGCGGGGTACCACACGCGGCCGTAACACCGCCCACCTAAGCTCTGCATCGCCCTTCAGTCCATTTCTATCGCCAGGTCTGCAACCATTTAAGCAATATTAGAGGATACTTATTAGAGGTGACAGCAGGCAGCTGTATGGAGGAAAGGGGACTATGGACTAGGAGTAATGTAGTCACTACAGTGAGTAACTTTGTTATACTCCTACGTCCCGTCCCCTTTCCTCCATACTTGTGGGAGATTCAAAAGCTCTCCTCAGGAGGTAATACAGGTGGATGGAACCCCCTTACTGAAAAAGGTTTTTAATAACAGCCTGACCGAATCGAGCATCGGCCCTGGAACTCGGGTCCAAGCAGTAATGCTTACAAAAAGCTGATGAGGAAGCCCATGTAGCTGCCTTGGCAATGGTCTCACAGGGAACATACTTTTGGAAGGCAACAGCAGCCGCTTTGCCACGTACAAGATGGGCATGAATGTCTCTCGGAGGTTGAAGGCCCTGAATGGTATACACTTCTGAAATACAGGAGGCAATCCATCGGTAGATAGTAGCCTTTGAAGCAGGTTTCCCTTTCGGGTCTCCAAACGTAATAAAGAGTTGAGAGGAGCCCGAATTCAGTTCTGTCCAGAAAGAACTTCAGGGCTCATCTGACATCTAAATTGTGTAATACTCCCTCTGTGTCTGAGGCCAGGTTCCGAAAAAAAGACAGGTAATGAGAGATTGATTCAAATGAAAATCAGTCACTACTTTAGGAAGGAAAGAAGGAGGAGTGCAGTGCACAACCTTATCCTTATGGAAGGTAAGGAACGGATGTTCCACAGACAAAGTTTGAAGCTTGCTTACTTGCCTTGCTGAAGTCACTGCAATCAAAAAGGCAAACTTCCGGGAGAGGTACTTTAGATCCCTCGTAGCCATGGGTTCAAATGGTTTATGGCATAAGGCGGTCAGGCCCACATTTAAAATCCCACTTTGGAGGAGGATTGTGTACAGGTGGAAAAAGATGCAATAAACCTGCGAAATGTCTTTTAATGACTGGGTTCGTCAAAGAAAAGGAACAGGTGTCAGTGACAGTTAGGCGGCAATAGCCGACAAGTAAATCCTACAAGACAAGACATGAATGCCTGAAGCAGACAGATGTGAAATGAACGAAAGGACAGTGTCAATCATAGATTGTCTGGTCTCCAGTTGCTTAGCTAAACACCAGTGACAAAAACTGAGCCACTTGGTCTTATATTGAGTCCTCGTAGAAGGCTTCCTGGCTGCTTGGATAATGCGCATATTGTCCTCGGACAGATTAAACTGTGCTAAGGATTTGAATTCAGGCCCCAGGCCACCAAGCTGAATAATTGTGGGGAGGGTGCCACATCGGCTGATCGCACTGGTGAAGCAGGTTGGGAATCAATGGCAGTCTGATCGGAGGACAAATCGACAGATGCTGAAGTTCAGAAAACCAGAATCTGGCTGGCCACCGTGGAGCTATGAACAGGAGAGTGCAATTCGATGTATTCCTGAGCTTGTAGTGACCGATGAATCAGAGGAAGATGTGGGAAGGCATATGCCTTCATGTTGTGCCACGGGATCTCGAGAGCATCCCCTAGAGAGGAGGCCCGAGACCGTTCCTGGATGCATAAAGAGTACGTTTCCTGTTTGTAGCAGTCGCAAAAAGGTCCACTTCTGGAGTACCTCATTGGCGAAAGATGGTGGAGAGGACCTCCATGTTCAGTTCCCACTCGTAGCTGGCCGCTGTCTGTCAGCTGAGTGAGTCTGCCGTCACATTGAATTGACCCGGAATGTATACCGCCAGTAGTCAAATGCTGTGCTGGATGGCCCATTCCCAAACCTGAATGGCAAGGTCCACAAGAGGTGGTGACTTGGTACCACCCTGCTTGTTAAAATAAAACATCGACACCAAATTGTCAGTGCAGACGCGGACCACCCGGTTCGTGATGAATGGTTGGAAAGCTTTCAGAGCCAGAAAAACAGCCAGGAGTTCCAAGTAATTTATATGAAACTGCCTGTCCTGCGGCGTCCATAGATCAAAAACCTGGTGATGATCCAGAGATGGGGCCCACCCCCGAAGGAAAGATTCTGTGGTAATTGTCTCTTGTGAGCAGGGCTCCTGAAAGGAAGCCCCACTGTAAGATTGTTGGTCGAAGACCACATCACAAGGTCAGTCATCATGCAGGATGGAACTGGGATCATCTTGGAATCAGAGTCCGAAGCCTAACACAAAGAGCCCCGAAGAGCCAGTTCCATACATCTCATCTTGAGATGTGCAAGAGGAAGAGCTAGTACGCACGAGGCCATGAGGCCCAGAAGCCTCTGGAACCACCAAGCCGTCATGTGCTCTGACTGGATGAAGAGCTGAGATGTGGCAAATAGATCCACAATCCTGTCTGCCATCAAATACACCCTGGAGTCGATCGTGTTCCAACGGAAACTCAGGAAGATCAGGTCTTGGGAGACCGTCATGTAAGATTTCTGCAAGTTCACTGACAGCACACGATTGAACAGGAGCTGGAGTAGAGACTGGAGATTGCTCAAAGCCGTCAGTGGACAAGGGCTGCGTAGGAGCCAGTCGTCCAAATACAGATATAGATGAACACCCTGTAGCCGAAGGAAAGCTTCGATGACCGACATCTTCGTAAAGACATGTGGAGCTGAGTTGAGACCAAAAGGGAGCACACGGAACTGGAAGTGTTCCCCTCGCAGGGAGAACCACAGATATTTTTGATGCGGCCTCCATATCAGGATGTGCATATACGTGTCCTGAAAGTCCACTACACTGAGCCACTCACCCTTCCGAAGAGGAATTTGGTAAGGTGTGATGATCTTTAATTTCTCTTGGGGAAGAGAAAGGTTGAACTGGGAAAAGGTCGAGGATGGTGCGCAAGCCAACCTGGTTGAGTTTAGGCACCATGAACAAACGAGAGTAGAAGCCCTCCCCTTGTTCCCCGAGGGGGAACAGGTTCCACTGCCTTGAGGTCTAGAAGCTTCGGAACCTCAGCTCTGAGGGAGGGTGTCACAATCTGTTGGAAGGGAGGGTTAAAGGGTGGGGAAGGGGCAAGCAAAAGCCCGCCCGAGCGATGGACAAAACCCACCTGTCTTCGGTGATGGTCTGCCACACCTCCAGATGAGACGAGATTCGTCCTCCCACTGGAGTCTCGTGCGACTGACAAAAACTTTTGCAGACTTGTCGGCAGGGAGTCTCTCTGCCCTGGAGAGAAGGCGGATGGCCAAGAGAAAAACCAACCACGTTGTTGTTTGACGGGTGCCGCCAACCAGAGGTTCAGTCCTGCGCGTCCGGCAGTCCTGGAAACCCCCTGATGCCAGAGAAGGATCGAGACTGAGACCCTGACCTCTGTGTAGAAGGGGCTTTAGCTGGGACCTTTGCCAGGACCGACAAAGATTTGGCGGTTTGGGTGCTCGCCTTGGTCTTTGTAAGTTAGTCATCCGTAGAGGACTGGAACAACAACTTGCCATCAAAGGGATGGTCCAGAACATTTTCCTGCACCTCCTACGAAATCTTTGTCGCATGGAGCCACGCCTGGCAGGAGGTGTCAATTCCCACCATCAGGCCTCGAGCTGAGGTACCCACATGCTATGCTGCAGCTTCCAGGAGATCTTGTGCCAACACCCTGGCATCCTACAAACCAGCTTTGAAGTAATCTAGCCTACCCGCAGGAATACACTCCTGGAAATCGGCCAACTCCTTCCACAGCTTCGCATTAGCTGCAGCCAGGATCAGCTCTGTATTTGCTTGGCGAAGTTGCAGTGCTGAGCTGGCAAAATCTTTCTTGCACAAGCAGTCCAGAATCTAGTTTTCCTTGGAGAGAATCTAAGCCGCAGCTGTAGAGGTTGCAGAGGCCGGCTTGGATTGAAGCGTGGCTGCAGCTACCACCGTCGAGGAAGGGAGCGGACAAGACACTAAGGCTATCGCCTCGGAGATGTGAAGCCTGTAACGGGCATCGATTCTCTTATTGATATGCAGCCCGGTGTGGGGCTTATACCAGACCTTACTGGCCTCAGCCAAAACGTCCTTCTGGAGGAACAGGCAGGTACGCTCTTGTGGTGACAAGGTGAACGCTTCATAAAGCACCCCTTCCTGCGGAGCGGAGGCCTCAGGTACTAGAATGTCGAGGAGGGCCATCATATCCAGAATCCGGTCATGGATGCTCCGACAGAGCGGGGCTGCTCATCGCTATCCTGATCTGCTTCAGGGTCATCCAGCGAATCTGAAGCAGACTGCTGGGCCGCCACAGGTTTTAAAGTGCCATCCTTTTCTACCAGTATCTTCTCTATGGGAGACAGCGGGGGTAGGGGAGGAAGCGCTGGAGGCGGACCAATAGGAAGAGTTGGTACTACCGCAGGAGCCACTGGAGTGGAAGGTGGAGCTGGAGGTTAGTATTTGTATTTATTTAGTTTATATAGCGCTTTACACCAAAGCGCTGCACATTTTAACAGGATACATATAACAATTAACAATATAATAGTAACAGTGGAAGCAATTTACAACTGAGAATCAGACCAACAAAACAATAAGTAGAGCAATTAACAGGAGGAGAGAAGGAGAGTAGTGCAGTAGAACTGAGAGGGAGAGGGAGACGGAGGGGGAGGAGGAAGGTTTACGCGCTGGAGGTAGGCAGAGGCCTCTCTCATAAGGGGCATACCCCCACAAACGCAATGAGGATGGTTGCCAGAAAGGCCCACCACCAATCGGGTCCGCATAGACCAGTGGAGCAGAAGTAGGCGGAAGCGAGACAGTATGTGACAGCGGCATCCGAGCGCACCAGTCACAAGAAGGGCGGAACAGATTTTTACCTTCCACCCGAGGTGAAAAAGGCTGCTCAGCCCCAAAATTAAGATTCCCAGCACCCGCTATTGAGAAACGTAGGTGTAAGGGAAGAATCCAAAATGGCCGCCGTGGACCATGATGGGTGGGCCGCCAGTTTGTCGATGCCTGAAGAGAACTGCGTCACATGTGTAGATGAGGCAACCATCTCCTCAGGCCGGTCAGGGGACTTAAGTAACACCTTAGCCTTGACACAAGGATTCTCGGCAGAGCTGGTATTGGGGGGTTCTCGGATGTTTACTGGACATCTTGGAGGTGGCCCCAAAATTAGCCTCTAGAGGAGGAACCTCGGCAGAGCCGATAACAGAGGAGTTCCAGTCTATGACCGTCCTCTTTGCCCCCTCGACAGAACCAGATCACTGCGACCCTGAGCGCGGGAATGCTCAGGAATTACCCTTACAGACAAGACCTTAGGAGCAGGTCTCTCGGTTTGGTTGGTACAGACCTTAGCCACAAAAAGAGGAACCTCAGGTTTTATCCCGGTATGTATAGCTCCCTTGTGAGGTGCCTCAAGCTGTGGCTTTGTACAGAAAGCTCCAGAAATTGAGGCCTCGGGCTGTGCCCCGGTGTCTGTGTAAAGCTCCAGAAACAGAGAACTCTGAGTGAACTCCGGTGTCCAAAACCACAGATAAACTGTGCAGAAGTGTAGCACCTAACAGGTGAACCTCGGCACGTGGTCCGGTCTTGGCAGATCCGATGTTGGAACCCTTGGAGAAAACTCTGTTATGCCTATTAGGCTTGCGAGCCACCTCAGGTGAAACCCTGGTGATAGAGTTGCTCAAGCCACTCGCGGACCGAGAAGAACCCGGGAAGGAGCCCCCGGCCGGGGTGCCCTAAAAAGTAAGGAACTTACCAGACGTCTCCTTTTCCTAGATGAAAAGCTGAAGATGAGGAACACGCTGAAAGATGTCCTCCCACTGAAGAAGACAGCGTTGGAGTGCCCGGACGGAAAGTGAATCGCAGTAGAAGCATGAATCCCAGCAGTGGTCTGGCCCGAGACACTCCAAGCAGAGAGAATTGGGATCCACCCTAGTGAAGTGACGTTCGCATGAACAGGACACAAATCCCAGACGCTCCGGCATAGATGGAGGACTAAGCGACCGCAGAACCGGAGCAGGAGAGAAGGACAACAGGAACAAGAACAATTTCCCAGTGATGCAAGTAAGTCCAGCCCCAACCGCGCAGAGAAAAGGACTTAAGGGCGATGCGCGGGGCGGAGCTCAGGAGGGTGGGGTTACGGCCACGTGCGGTACCCCACATAAAAAGAGAAGGACAAACAAATTTCAATGTCGAATCTTTTTAACAAAAGTGCTCCGGTCCCTTCCTGAAGGACGTAATGTCCCAAAAGTATGGAGGAAAGGGGACGGGACGTACGAGTATGATTTAATTCAGATGTAGTATTCATATTTTCAATATTGGATGTCTGGTTTTTGCTTGATTATTTTCCGTTGCTTGATTTCACTGTACTTCCCACATTTATTATGTTTTTTCTGAAATGGCTTCTTGTATTTTTTATTATGTATATATGTTGTCTTTGATTAATCTGAATACAACATGAGTTTTAGATGCATTGAATATTGAGTTAATACATTTAGCATTTTATGTTTTTGGATGATCATTTCTCTGGTTTTGTATATAAAGATTTATCGATTACTTCTTTGTACCAGATTTGGCATAAGTCAGATTTGTGAGGCTATGGCCCAGTTCAGTGAAATAAAAGTCATATTAGCTGCCAATAATACCTGATAGGAACATACCTTTTGTGTTTGCCTAGAAGTAAGAGGGGCAGGATATCTAACCACAAAATCAAAGATCAAAGATGAAAAACAGAAGAAAAAAAAACACAAAATGACCAGGGGTTCTTAAATAAATGGCACAACGGAACACCCACATATGGAATTCTTCACCAACACTACCCCAGTATCCCTTATTATAATTATAATACTTTTTTTAATAATGTGCTTAGTACCAAAGAGGATCATGGGCGCGGACCCGGGATTCAAACCTGTGTTGCTCTGCATGGTCTTGCTTCTAAGACAAGCGCGTTGCCACTGAGCTATACTACCTGTGCTGAATTGTAACAAGGCCAGTGACCTGGCCTCATCAGGAGGGGACAGGAACCTCAGCTGGGAGGCCAACCAAGGAGCTATGGAAAGTCCCTGAGGTCGACGGTGGCAGCAGAGAGGGCATCCACTTGTGCCAGCATGTTTGTGTGCAGACCCTTACCCTCGAGCTTTGCCTCCGGTCTCAAATACTGGCCAACGACTCTTTTCATTAAAGAGACCACCAACTTGCAGAAACCCTTTAACAAAAGGCAAGCAGCAAAGCAGCCTCAGCAGAGAATGGAGAGCAAAAGCTGAAAAGAGAAGCCCCAGAGCAGAGGCCCAACTGCAGCCACACATTGCCCAGTGAGAGAGAGTGAGAGAGAGTGAGAGAGAGTGAGAGAGAGTGAGAGAGAGTGAGAGAGAGTGAGAGAGAGTGAGAGAGAGTGAGAGAGAGTGTGTGAGAGTGAGAGAGTGAGAGAGTGAGAGAGTGAGAGAGTGAGAGAGAGAGAGAGAGAGAGAGAGAGAGAGAGAGGATTGCTGCAGCAGCCCACAGCGCAGGGACCCACGTTGCATGGCCATCAGAACCGGACACATCAATTGGGAGATGCCAGGGGTTGCAATTGCTCCTGATGCACCTGCGTGACTCCCGACTCTGCGACACTTGGGGTCTGCAGAGGAAGAGAGAAACTGAAAGTAAAGAGGGCTCTCAGACAAGAGGCCTCTTTACATTCATTTCTGTTTGCAGTCAGTCCAACTTCAAAAATACATTATTTCCATCATAGTTTTCTGTAACGGAATCATTTCTCACTGCCGCCCCCCAGAGGACATGGAAGGCTCCGTCTCCCCGGCTCTGCAGATGACAGGAACCAGAGCTGGTTCCTTGCGTGCATGGAGCATGGAAGAAAGGCCTGCCTGGAGAGGAGTTCCTCCGAGCAGCAATGGATTTGGAAAAAGGTAAGAAGAACAAGTTACTTATCAACTGGTAACGTTCTTTCGACTGGATGTTCCTCCAACGTATTCCTCATTTTAGATGTATTCCATCCAGCTTTAGCTACTTCGGAAATGTTTTCTCGTCAGAGGGTGCCGTGCATCGATGTCGTCGAGTCGAAATCCCTCGAAGGCCTCAGTCGAGGGTGATGTCATCGGGTATACAAGCGGCACGCGCAGCGCCCGTTTTCCTCAGTTCTGTTTTTCCCCTCTTGCTCCGTTGTATAGATAGTGTAGGTAGCCAGAGTTGCGAGAGTTGAAGTGGCAATAACCTGGTTAGTCTACAGAGGAGTAGGATGGGAGAGCGATGAGGAATACTTTGGAGTAACATCCAGTCAAAAGAACGTTACCAGTTGGTAAGTAACTTGTTCTTCGAATGGATTGTGTCCTCCAACTTATTCCTCATCTTAGACTCCCAAAGCAGTGTAGAAAGATCTCTGGAGGGAGAAGATTTTTAATATTATTATATAACCAAATATATGAACTGCTTTACCAACAGCAAGCTCTTTAGACTGGAAAGCATCCATCCTATAGAATTTAGAAAAAGTGTGCAGCGATGACCAAGTTGCTGCCTCACAAATAGATTTTATGGGAACATCTCTTTGAAGGGCTGTCGAAGAGGATATGCCTCTGGTAGAATGGGCCCTTAAACCTTCTGGTGGACCTTTTCCCACCAATCTGTAGCATTTTGAAATGCAAAGCACAATCCAACATGATATGGTTTGTTTTGACACCGATTGACCCAATTTCCTTCCGGTGTAGCCAATGAAAAGTTGATTATGCACTCTAAGCTTTGAAAGCCTAGAAATGTAAAAGCTTAGAGCTCTTCTTGGGTCCAGCCTGTGCAATCTTTCCTCCTCCTTACTGGGATGAGGTGGAGATAATTTTCTGATTTAAATGGAAATCAGACACAACTTTAGGTAAAAAATGAGGGTTTAACCCTCAATACCACAGTATAGGGTGGCCCAGAAGACAGTGTCTGCAATTCGCTCACTCTTATTGCAAATGTTAAAGCAACCAGGAAAGCGGTTTTCAATGTTAGTAATCGTAATGGACAAGTGTGCAAGGGTTGAAAAGGGGCACACATTAAAAACTTTAGAACCACATTAAGGTCCCAAACTGGGACTTGGAAAGGAGAAGGAGGGAACACATTGGCAAGTCCCTTTATGAATTGTATTATCAAAAGGAATTTGAAAGTAGGAACATTCTTCACAAGAGCGCTTGAAAATGGAAAACGCTGCAAGATAACCTTTAACGGTCCCATCATTGAAGCCCCTATATGCCAGGGACAAGAGGAAGCACAACACTTCCGGGATAGAACATAGAAAAGGATCAACATTCTTTTCCCTGCACCAGTTGCAAAACTTCTTCCAACAGCAACGCTACAGAGATTTTGTTGCTGGCCTTCTTGCGGAAAGCAGCACCTCCATGACGTCATCTGGAAGGTCCCAATCCTTGTATCTCAGCCTTTCAGATACCAAGCATGAAGGTTGAGAGTCTTGACCTCTGGATGGAGAGCCTGGCCCTCCATTTGTTATAAAAGGTCCTCTCTCTGGAGGAAGACGTAACGGAGGGCAGACAGACATGTCTAGAAGGTCCGGGTACCACGTTCTCCTGTCCCAATCCGGGGCAATTAGGGTCATGCGGTTTCCGAACTGTCTCATTCTCCTGATGACTCAATGAATGAAGGGAATCGGAGGGAAAGCGTATAGCAGTGGAAAGTTCCACTCCACCACAAATGAGTCCCCTAGGGCTCCTCTCGGGGGAAATTCCCTTGAGCAATACTTTTCGCACTTCTGGTTGATTCCGGTCGCAAACAAGTCTACCTGAGGGGTTCCCCAAAGGGTGAAGATCTCCTGAAGGACTTCCTGAGCCGGTTCCCACTTGTGGGACACTGTACTCTGCCTGCTCAGAGCTTCCGCCGCCATATTCTCAACGGCTAGATGAACTGCACTTAAGGAGATTTCTTCTTGAATTGCTAATACCAGAGCCACATTGCCTCTCTGTACAGAGGTGGTGTAGGGTCACTTCCTCTTTTGTTTAGATAATGCATGGCCACTGTGTTGTCCGTCATTATCAGGAAATGTTTTCCTCTGACATATGGCAGAAAAGCCTTCAGCGCTAGTCCGATTACTGCTCTCGTCTCTAAAAAGTTGATGTGTAGTTTGGACTCCAATGGAGACCAACGACCACCGATTGTCAGATCGTTGGCATGAGCTCCCCACACCATGAGTGAGGAGTCTGTAATCTCCGGCCATGGTTGCCAAAAATGTTCTCCTTTTAGGATGTTGTCTGTGAAAGTCCACCACAGAAGATCCTGCCAAACCTTGTTCGGATTTGAAGGAGATCCGTCATTTGACCTAAAAACTGGGACCATCGAGTCTTCAGAGCCCATTGAAGGGATCTCATCCTCAGGAGTGCTTCTGGCACTAGGAAAATGCAAGATGCCATGAGGCCGAGCAACCTCAGGAAGTCATAGGCCTGGAGATTTTGGGCATTTTGGAAACCATCTGAAGAATGTCTTGAGCCCTCGACTTGGGACGTGAGCTCTTTCCCAAGGATGTGTCTAATACAGCCCCTATGTACTGGAGCTGTTGGGAAGGTGTAATTTTGACTTCTTGAAATTGAGGGAGAAGCCCAGTCTGTGGAGGAAGTGGCAGGTGACTTTCAGAAGATCCAGGGTTTGTTCGGCAGAACGTGCCCTGATCAACCAATCGTCCAGGTAGGGGTAGATCTGAATCCCCCCCTCTCCTGAGGTGTGCTGCCACCACTACCATTAACTTGAAGACCCTCGGGCGGAGGTCAACCCGAATGGCAGGACTCAAAACTGATTGTGTGAATCGCCAACTACGAACCTCAGGTATTTTCTGTGCTTGAGATGGAATGGCACATGAAAATAAGCATCCTGGAGGTCCAATAACACCAACCAATCCTGAAGTTGAAGTGCCTGAAGGATCTGAGAAAGAGTGACCATCTTGAACTTGTCCTTCCTGAGGAGCTTGTTAAAGCCTCTTAAGTCCAAGATGGGTCTCAGTCCTACGTCCTTTTTGGGAATAAAAAAATATGGGGAGTATCATCCCTTGTTCCTTTCCGCTACAGGTACTGGTTCTATAGAACTTTTCTCTAGCAGGGTTAAGACTTCCTGCTGTAGGAGCGTGTCTGAAAACTTCAAAGTGTGTCTCCCTGGTGGATTGCTTTGAGTTTGCGTTAGAAAAGGAAGGCAGTAACCTTGGGCTATTATTTCTAGAGCCCAAACATCTGAAGTAATGTCTCGCCATTCTTGCAGATGCTGTGACAACCTGCCTCCCACACGTGTCTTTTGTTGCAAGTCCTCAAAGTGGTTTTGTGGCGGTTGCTGCGGCCGCTAAATATGAAGAGGCCGACGCTGGGGCTGGCTTTGCACGTTTTCCTCGTCCACCACGAGTGACCTTTGTCTGGCCTCTTTGACTGGCCATTCCTCTCGCCTTTCCATATGACAAGTAATAACTATAGGATCGTTCCCTCCAAGATTGTCCTGATGCATGAAAAGGATGAGGTTGCATAATAGCAGCTCCTAAAGATTTGGCAGCCGCTTTTGAGGTCTGCAACCTCTCAAGGCTCTCGTCAGCCTTGTTGCCCACCCATCCATACACACGCTTGTCGTCCCTATCCAGAGGGATGGAAGGGTACGCCACCTTATTTGAAGCTGTGGCTGCCTGGACCACCAGACTCTCAGGAGTAGGGTGTTGGACAGATTAGCCGGGGTTACTACTGGAAGGGGGGTATTTTGAAGTGAGGGACTTATTCACCGGAGGAATAGGGTGGTCTTTTGGCCACCCTATTTTGTAAGGCTACATGGACGGGTACAATCAGATCTTCAGTGGGACCATGATACAATATATCGGTCAGATCATCCTGGATGAACTGAGTTGGTGGTCTAGCCCATCCTAAATATTCGACCACCACCCGAACGCACCGGCGCGCACGTGACAAGCCGGTCTGTGGTGGTCCGTGGCGAGCGGTGCGGCGGTTCGTCCTGCACAACTGATCCATAAACCAGGAAATGGGCATCCAGGAGACACTTGCCGCAATTGAAGAAGCGAGAGGAAGGTCCTTGTGCCGCACAATGGCACTAGAACATAAATTATCTCAAAACTCACCTCCAGTAATGTTATACACAGAAGTGTTGCTAAGTCCTAGAAAGGCTAGTGTAAGCCTATTGGCCACGGAGCACCAACCGACAATAAGTACTATCCCGGTGATAGAGACAGCCACGGCTTCATGTAACAAAGACATTCATGCTACGCTTCTTCCCTCCCCAAATACACAAGATTTGAAAAACAGGGTAAATAACAAAAATCCCACCGCATTAGAAACTGCAAGGGGATGTGATGAACTGGATATGTCAACTAGCCAGCTCCTATTGCCTATCAACGCACCTCCCTCATCCCAGAACGCACCTACGTTGATTCTAGCGCTTCTCAACACCAGGTCTCTAGTTAAACACGCCTCAGATGTTCGGGACTACATCAACGACAACAATATCGACATCATGTGTTTAACTGAAACTTGGTTGTCTGAGGCGCACGGGCCAACCATAGAACAGGTCACTCCATCAGGCTATAAGTTCTTTGGTAAACATCGCAAAGATGGACACGGGGGGGGGGGGTGGCAGTCATATGCAAAGAGGATCTGAAAATGTATGAAACAAAAATTGATTGCGAAGGTTGTGACATCCTACATATCAAATTTATCCCTAATCCTAATTTCAGCATAAACATAATAACTGTATACAGACCGCCAGGAGCTACACATAACTTTAATGAACAACTTATCAATGCGCTCAATACTATCCACACCACAAACTGTGCCATCATATTAGTCGGAGACTTAAATTTGTGGAAAGGAAATGTCAAAGATAAAAAAGCAAAGGAGTTGGAAAAAATGCTCAGGAAAAATAACATTCTGGTGCACAACAATGACCCTACACATGTTAAAGGCAACATCCTGGACTGGATGGCGAGCTACAACATTGCTTTATCAAAAATTATCACTGCACCATGTATATGGTCCGACCATTTTCTAGTCTCGAGTCAAATAATACTTCCACCCTTACATAAAACACAAACATGAGCCCCTGCGCAAAATTATGCATAGGAATTACAAGGCACTTACCACAGATAAACTAACAGAATGCTTGTCCTCTCTTATGCATACCACGAGCGACTCAGACCACCCAGATCTACTTGCGGAGAAATATAATACCCAAATGGCCATCTTATTGGACAATGTGGTCCCTATGAAGCCAAAAACCACGAGGAAATCTAACCGCCAACAAAAATGGTTTTCACCACAGCTGACTATTTTAAAGGCCACGAAACGATGCGCAGAGCGTGCTGGGCTTAAAGACCAAAACTCGACGAATAGAGCCATCTGGAAAGTCCATGCGAAAAAATACAAAGAAACTATCATGGAAGCCAAGCGTACCTATTATAACGACCAAATTGATTCAGCCAATAATGACACCAAGGAACTTTTTCATCTCTTCAGGTCCTGGGAGACACCAGAAGTTTTAAATCATTCAATTACCCCTACTAAAGAGGTCTGTGTTAGAACGCAGAAGGCCTTTTCCGACAAACTTACATGCGCTCAAGATAAAATTCGGAGACAACTACACAACCAAACCCGAGAGACTAATTCCTCTATAGCACAAGAGGTAAAACTGAATCATTTGATTAATCATATTGAATCACAAAAGGAGGAGCTAAAATCAATCCATACTGGTTTCAAATTTCCTGAAATCACAGTCACTGAGGTTGAAAATACCATGAGAGCCATGAACCCCACCAGCTGCCCGGGGGACCTCATCCCGTCCAAAATTATACTAGACCATCAGAGCATTTTTGCACCTTTTCTGTGAAGATTTGTAAACGCCTCCTTCAGGCATTGTACAGTTCCACAAGCCATTAAAACAGTGCCAGTTACCCATTTTCTAAAAAAGCCGGCCTGGACCCCAAGGATGCCACCAACTATCGACCGATTACCAACACCCTCTTTTTCTTGAAACTGGTAGACAAGGTCACCACTACACAACTTCAATCACACATTGAAAATACTGGCAGGTTGCATGAGAGGCAATCGGGTTTTCGCCGCTTCCATGGCACAGAGCGCCTTGGTTGATCTTCAGACCCACATGCTGTCTCTAATTGAGAAATGTAGATCAGACCTGTTAATATTACTAGATCTCATTGCTGCTTTTGATCTCTTGGATCATAAGATCTTACTCCACAGACTGCTCGATACCGGCGGCTTGGCCACCGAGACCGTAAACTGGGTTAGATCCGTTTTGGAGATTAGAAGATCCAGGGTACATTGGGGTGAGGCTTTCTCGGAAGTAGAAACCAGCCTATATGGCGTCCCGCAGGGAGCATGTCTGTCGCCCCTGCTTTTCAATATCTATATCGTCCCTCTCTGTAGAGAGCTGGAGAAGCTGGGCTATTTCTTCACAAACTATGCAGACGACTTCCAGCTGTCAATGGAACTATCAGGAGACCATCAAACAGACCAACTCAAACTAAATGAGGTATATAGTGTGATAAAAGATTGGATGACCACAAACTGGCTATGAACTCATGATTTATGGGTCCCAAAAATCTAGAGAGTCATTAGCTCGGTTTTCTCTAGCTTCCTGGTTGACGACAGTCTCATTAAAGTCGTTGACAAGGTGAAGACAATAGGTGCATACATGGAGGCTTCCCTGGATGCAGGTGCACATGTAGATGCCATTGAAAAAAATACTCAATATCATCTGCGAGTATTGAGGCAGGTCGCCCCTCTCATTTCTAAAAAAAACCGAGCCAAGTTAGTCAGAGCTGTGATTTTACCACGCCTGGACTACTGTAATGCTCTGTTGGGGGGGGGCTAGTAGAGAAGACATCCACAGGCTGCAGAAAATTCAAAATGCCTCTGTGCGTATAATCTACGGTATGAAAAGGCATGAACCCACCTCCGATGCCAGAAGGGAGTTACACTGGCTTCCAATATCAGCCAGGATCTCCTTCAAAATGCTAACCCTGGGTCACAAATGCATCTATGGGACAGCCCCAAACTATTTAAAGGACAAAATCTCGGCTTACCAACCTGCAAGAAACCTTCTCTCCACATATACTCTATGTCTGCAGGTGACATGGACAAAGAGTCCGTGGAATTGGACGCTCTTTCCCGGTGCTCGTGCCTAAGGCCCGGAACAACCTACCGCAATCATCTGGCGTTTCGGAAGCTCCATAAGACAGAACTGTTCATCTAACTCCATCTTCGGTTATCCTCACTGACCTTTCCTGCTTGTGATGGAGCGCTTAGACGCCTTAGGGCTTTAGCGCTATAGAAATGTCATAACATAACATAACCTTTGTCATTAGCTGCCTGTATGAGGGACTGGTATGTTCCCCTGGTTCTGGCCTGCCAAACTCTGTTTCAGGTGAAGTGTCAATTCCACTTGCATTATGTAAGGTTTCCACCAGAAATCAGGCATTCTGGGACATTTGGGGTGGCGTATTCCAGGCCAAATATCAGACCTCCTCAGACCAGAAGGGCATCTATATTTTTGATTAATGAAAAACGATAAATCAGTAATTATTTGGGCTAATGGGATCAGAGATGTCCTGAGCAAGGTGGCCTGGACCATTGTGGGGTTATTTTATTTTATGTAATCTTTTAGATTGAGACACCATAGGTCCAGGAAGAATAAAAGTAGTATCTTGTAGACCATGGTTGCTCGTTTTTAAGCTTTATGGTATGCGTATTACTTGGAAAACATCTCATAAAAATTGGTACGAGAGTTAGTGGCAGATCGTGCTAACCAGAAGAGTAAATGAGCTGACCTTTCTCTTATTCCATCCATTTCGTAGATAGGCGGCACACCACTGTGCGCTAGGTACAGAGGGTGGGTCTAATAGGGACAGCTAGACGTGTTTACTGTCTTTGTGAATGGTCTCTACTTGCCACCTCAATCCTCTCTAGCATTGGATATGAATGTAGGGAGTGTGTCATACTGTAAAGCAACCACTGGAGGGGGGAGGGAGGGAGGTCTGTACTCCTGCTCTTTATATGGCAGAGGAGAGGCACAGAGGACCCCAGCCAAGATTCTCCATTATTGATATTGTGGTCGAGCAATTGAGGCCTAGCTTCTCAGGAGGTGATGCGGGCTGGTTCTTAAGTACAGTGTAGTCCCCAGGCACCAACAAAGAAATGTCCACACACTGCATTAGTTAAAACACTATTTTTTTTATTGATATAGCTGAATTATAATCAACTTTTCAATATAGAAATACACATTTTATACAAAAATAGACTTTAAAAATCAGCAAAAAATTTGTTACAATAAAATAATAACGATCCATTCGGTACATCAAGAAAAACGCTAAAACAAGACCAAAATAAAAATGAAATGCAAACTAGAGCCAAGGAAGATTGAGAAAAAAGAAAGAAAAGAAGAGAAGAAAAACATAGAAAGATGAAAACACTTTATATAAATAAGGTTCAATGTTATATACACTACCACGATAATACACTGTGCTCCAACAATTCTAAAATGGTAAACATATACAGTTCTAGGTGGTACCACAATCACTCGGATTCGATTAAAATGCATCAACTGTACTCAGTTCACACAGCATACGAATCAACACAGCAAAACAATACCAACAATAGACTTAGGAGGAAGACAAGTTGGATCGACAATTGGCAGAATACTGGCCCCGTTACCTAGACACAGTTGTGTGAGGGCCCCCCCCCCACCTGGGCAACCTGTAAATGAAGATACACTACAAGCCCAGTCCATATATTGTCTACGAGTATTATCTTCTATAGTTCTGCAACCCAAATGTACCTTGTGTTGTAGAGTTCTTCGTTGGGGAATGGACGGGCCCTTCTTGAGTGCACACCCTTTCAGGCAGGAGCCACTGGTCGTCGAACTTCCGAGATGAAGAAAGGGTGAACAATGTCATTGAAAGGGTGAACAATGTCGTTGAGGCAGCAGCTTCGGTCCTTGCGGTGCTTGTAGATGTGTGATCGAAAACGTCCTGCAACAGGGGAGACATGCAGTGCACCTCGATGAGGATGGTTTGTTGCCGCAAATAGTTAGTGAAGAACTTTGGCCCAGCAAGGGTGTTGGGTCGCCATCGTCTGGCGTTGGCAAACGGGACGTGACCACGGCGGGCTTCAGTAGCTTTGTCGGCGTCTCAGGTCTTCGGGTGGCGGAAAACCCAGCAGTGGATTCTCCTTGGTTGTCCACGCCTTGACTTTCTCCGGCAGGATGAAAGCGGTCGACGATGATGAACAAGGGAGTCCTTGGATCAAATGTTCTTAGGCAAAGGGATCACAGTGGCCCCGGTCGGCGACGGCGGTCGTTGGCGGTTGACTGCTGTCTGGTGCTTCTGTTCGTTCTCCTAGGCGGATCCCTTCTCCGGTCGGCAGCCTTTCGTAGGTCTGCCTACCAGGGAGCTTTGGCAAAGATCAGCTGGTGCACGATGGTCCCTCATAGCGAGGTCTCCTTACCAGGTCCCCGCTTGTATAAGTTCTTGAAGACACAGCAGCTTTCAGATTACACGGAAGGGAACAGCGGTTCACCTTCTTCTGGCTTGGCTTTGAGATTAAGTATCAAGTATCAACTTCTGCTTCTGAACGATTTCTAGCAGTGAGAGGCCCCCACATATACTGTTGATCTCCCATTCACTCTGTAGAGTCACACTCAGGCATCCAATCACTCAGAAGAGCATTCAGGCAGTCAGCCAACCAGGCGCACAGTGCATTCAGGCCATTCTTCTCCATACAGACACTCACAACACAGAATGTGGATTCGGACAAGCACTCTGCCATTCAGCACTACTCACTGCATTCTTACCAGTTTCGGGCAAGGCGGTCTCAGTCACCAGATACTAGACACCCATTACACAGAATGCATATTCGTCACACACTCCATTCACCCAGGTCACACCCGACGGGCGTACCAACAACATACGGTCATTGGGAAGGCTCGAGCCAGTCTGGTCGGCACTTCCCCACACTACCATATATTATACTTCCAGCAAACAGCCAGTTAGGGGGAAGGGACAGAGTCAGGGCTTCCCGGGACTATGGGAATCCAAGGTAACAGGCGATGGAAAGCAAGAGGCCACGGGGGCCATCTTGTCTCCATCAGGAATCCACTGATGTCAAGGACAGGGCCTGGGCATCCCAAAATGGAGGACCCTCAGAGAATCTGTCAATTCAGCACAGAGCTGCCACCAGCCCGTACCTTGCTCTGTGGGCCACACATAGGTGCCCAAAAACACACTAGGAGTAAAGGGTCATACTCCCACCCATAGATGCCATAAGGATATTGCAAGGGTCTGTTCACCAAACCAAATACAGGAAGAGCCGCACCGCCAGGAGTCCCGCTTTAACTCCTGCACGGAAAACAAGTCAGAACATACATGATAAAACAAAGGACAAGGATTCCGAGGCCCTGTCCCGCCAATGCATTTCCAGCATCACACATACTACCTGTATTGAATTGCTAAGGGTTCACGGTCTTCTGTAATTAATTACTTCAGGCACAACATTTTAAAACATTAATTCAACTTAAATACAATATAATATATTCTAAATACCCATCAGGGCCTCCATTTCTTACCCACAAGATTACATTTTCCACCTATCCGACAAATGACTCCCTTCCCTACTTCAATATGGTGGACTAATTGACAAAAACATTTTCCCCACAACTTTATTTATCACTATTAATATATTCACTAAAGCAATGGTCATTGAGATAGAATATCCATATAATATCCAGACAAAAGCCTAGCCCACTTGACTTAAAAAATCCTCTAATCGCCTTATGAACTTTCCCAACCACATTTTCCTCAGTCCCAGTGTTGAGTTACAGCCAATCAGCCAATAATAAGCGTTTCTGCTTCCCCCAGCTTTTTACAGAGCCAACCATTTATTTGCCAGGGGATCCCAATTATGGGACACCACCTTTGTAGGGAGCCTAGTAAGTTAAGACAAAAGGCATATAAATGTCAGATGATTTATGACAGCTTCATTCAGAAAATAAAACTGCATCAGCACAGTAGCAGAACAACTAACTGTGCTCCAATCATGTGGTAAACTAACATCGCTGGCATCTTCACCCAATGTCTCGCTCCCCATTTGCTTCACCTTTCAAAAAGGTATCTGAAGAAGTAGTTAGGGATACTTTGCTTAAGATGAAACCAGCATTGTGCAAAGGGAATAGCTTCCCGGCCCCGCTGTTTAAAGAGTATATGTGCTCCCTTGTGCCTTGGGCAACTATCTTGGTCAACCGTTCTTTTTCCAAAGCCTCTGTCCCAGACACTATCAAGGAGGCTTGATTTCGCCGGTGTTGAAGGAGAACTTAGATTCTAGTGATCCTGGTAACTTTCAGGCCATTCCTAATATTTTTGTTGAAAATACTGGACAAGCTGGCTTTTAATAAATATCAAAACTTTGTGGCACAAAATGACATTGTTGCTACTGGTCAGTCCGGGTTGCAACCTAGACCGCTCTGTTGGATCTGAAATCTAACATTGGGGACATAATTGACAAGGGCGGCTAGGCATTGCTACTCCTTCTTGATCTGTTGGCTGCTTTTGATTTGGTGGACCATGCCCTCTTGGCCGATAGACTGGTCCAGGTCGGTGGTTGCAACAGTCTTGCAGCAGGCTGGTTTAGGTAGTTTCTTGGTCCTAGGACCGCTTATGTGACTAAGGACAATGCACAATCTCGGATGGCTTCTTTGATATGTGACACCCCCCAGGACTCTTGTCTATCGGCTCTTCTGTTTAATGTCTACATTAAACCACTCTGATTTGCTATTTTACCCGGGGTACGCTTTGCGAACTATGCAGGTGACACCGAGATTGTGATCGAATTATCAAGTATCTATAGTAAAGATCTAGAAAGGGTGAATGTAGTCTTTGATACTATACAGTCCTGGATGGCCACTAACTATCTGGCCCTAAACCACAAGAAAACAGAATTGCTGATTCTAGGAACTCCAATAAAGCTTAACCATCTTGATCCATTTTATAACAGCTTTTCCATTGTAGGCTTATTAAAGTCTCTGACTCAGTCAAAACACTGGAAGTTTATTTTGACTCCCAGCTATCCTTTAAAAAACATGTTTTACATCTCAAATCTTCCTGTTTGTATTACATCCACTTAGTGTAGCAAATACGTCCATACCTTTCCGAGTCCAGTAGGACTATGATTGGGGCAACCATTACAAACACCAAATAGGACTACTGCAATAGCCTGCTGGTTGGTTCTTCTCAAGCAAATATTAAGAGTCTTCAGGTGATCCAGAATGGAGCTGTCCGTGCCGTTTTTTGGTAAGGGTCATCAGCTTCATGTTACGGAAGCCAGTCGAAGACTGCACTGGCTGCCTGTCAGTCAAAGGATCAGGTTTAAAGGAACTAGCTTAGTTTATAAGTGCCTTGCAGGTGAAGCTCCAGACTACCTCTCAGCCAGTCTCTATGGGGTCCCCCTTAGGCATACTCTTCGGTTTAACAAGGACATAAACCTCTATCAACCTCGAGTCCTCTTGAAAAATAATTGGAGGCTCCAGCTTTCATGCATGGACCCGAGTCTTTGGAAACAACTCCCTTGAATTCGAAAGGGTTGTGTGTTGAGTACCCAGTTCAAGACACAATTAAAAACGTATTGTTTTCATCTGGGTACAGGCTAAGCATTTCCCCCTTTTCTCCCGGACCATGCCACTTGACCCGAGCTTAGTCCTCCTTATCTGACATGTTGTGTTATTGTGGCTTTGTTATGCAAGCGCCTTGAGGCCCATGGGCGAATTGGCGCTATGTAAGAACTGAATGGACAGATCGCTCGATCGAGCGATAGATCGATAGATGTAATAATATTTCGGCCCTGGGAATCTCATCACAAAGGACTACATCTCCTCAGGTGTGTGGCTAGCTCTCTTTGTAGTTTATACAATCTATACAATGGCAATCTCTGCATATCTTTCCCCATTTTACAATTTTCATTTTGTTGTACATCTTCACCGGGTTTCCAACAATGTAAGCTTGTCTGAGTCCATTTCAGCAAGAATCAGGACACAGCGCTCCCCAAAATTGCTCAATGCTTTGTCATAATGAATGCTTAAAGATATATTGAAATCTTAAAAAAGTGAACCCGATGGGGGAACCAATATTGACTCGGCCTATGTTGTACTATTTGGTCTAACCCCATTGTATCATGAACTCAGCAGCACCCTTGTTAAAATGTGGTTGGTATTTAAAATATTCTTGTCTTCTTAGTACGTATTTGGGATTATAAAATATTTACATTCATGCACTTTTTGTACTCCCGCAAGTCACTTTCTGTAATGTCACCAGCGTTAAAGAGGAGCTTCCTTTGATGTCATCAGGCCTGTGATAGCACTTCCGCTACCCCTGGCATTTTGGTGAATCAGCGTCCCTGGTCAGAACCCACCAGCAAGCTTGCACAAGTCACAGATGCTCTAAACCACCAGGGGCAGATACTCTAAACCACCAGGGGCCAAATGGCGGGAGGGGGTTAGAGGGGGGGGGGGTCCCATCCTTCCCCAAACTTCATTGAATACCCCACAAGAAAGGACCCACAAAACAATAACTGGAACAATGGACTGCATACGCCGCCATCTTTGGTATGCTGTGATACCATAGGGAGTAAGTAGGCAGGGTTTAGCCCCCTCTGGATGATTTTCCCTTTGCACATACAAACCCTGAGTGGCCAGGGAAAAGTGGAAAATCCTCACAGGTTGAGAAGAATTTAAGCATGGGACAGGAAGCATTAAGCACAGGTTTTTTGGGTGATGTCTGAGGTGGAGGATGACCAAGAGACCAGCAGGAAGAAGGAGAGAGTGGCGGCTTGTGGAGATTCGTGGAGGAGGGGAGTAGTGGTGTGAGAGAAGTAACTTGCTAGTGAGAGGCAAGATCAGGATGAATGAAACATTGAATAGACATCAGAAATGAGGGAGGAGTGAGCGGGAAGTAGTCCGAGTAGTCAACTTTTTTGACATATATGAAAAATGTAACTAAGCTTATTCATTGAACAGCTTCTAAATGTGTTATGAGCTTCGATTTGGATCTCAAAAGCAACTAATAAGCCTCAGTGTCTTCCTGATTGATTAGTCTTACAGCCCATTGAACTGCACACATGTATGATATTACTTTGTGCTATTGGCTCTTTTTTTGATGGTCTTGGTATTCCAAAAACATGGGATGTCTGGTGCAGTGAGATCACTGTACAACTCACAAGCAAAAAATATTTGACGTCCCGAACACAAACACACACTTGTTTCACTATAAATATGCCTGCTACCTCGAAGTGTACTTCAAGCAGCATTCATGTGCAGAAACATTTAAAAAGGTAGTTGGCTTATAAACCAAATCTATCAAGTGCTGCAATATTCAGGACCTGTTAGCAACCATGGAGAAATGTAGGTCTGAAAAAAAGTGAAGGAGTCGTCTGTCCAGGGATAGTCTTGCACAACATTAAAATGGGTAGTTACATGCAAATGGTAGACTGTTTGTTGCTAGTGATCTGCTTGGTTACATGTATTGACTGAAATGCACACATTTAATCGGGAAAAGCAATCATTGAGTATTTCTTTACATTACACTTCAATAATTACTCTGGGATGATGGCATACTATCTTGTAGAAATGTGTGTTTTTTAAGAGTTGGATATTACAACACGGGAACAGTTTAAAAAAGGATACCAAGTTATGAGCAAACCTAATATTCCATTGTGCGCTATTGAAGCCAATTAATCACCTGAACATCAAAAAAGAGCTTTGAAGGTTGCTGGAGGTTTAAGTAGGCATAATACAAGACACTAGGTCTCCTGCATGATCATTCTTACTAGCACTGGTACTTGACAATATGTATGGACAGACATTGAGCATTGCAGGAATACCAGAGCAATTAGCATCCCACAAGCCTCATTACGACTTTATAGAAGCAGTACACATGCAAGATATAATCAAGAAATTGTTTATTGAAAATCTACCGAGTAGAAATCGATTTTCATATATTGGACATGAACATGTCGGCACAGCAGCCAGGACAGTTTTTAGTGAGAGTATTACAAAGCTGTTGATTCATTCTCAACAGCAAGACTCGTCTCTGAAACTAGCTCCATCAATCTACGGGACAGTGTTAAGAAGAACAAACTAAATCTTCGTTCAAGCTGCAAGAACTTAAGAATCTATTTTGACGTAACTATTCAAGAGTTAAGAGCAGACAGATCACATTTGCCTAGCCATGTATACATTGATCAAAGGGTCAAGTAGGTTGACATGACACATTAAGGCATTAGGAATTCTCTGCTGTAATAAGATCACCATTCCATGATAATAAACGATGCACTTTTGCCAGTAAAAAGGCAAACTGATTGAAATCTCGAAGTTTATTCCACCATCATTGCAAAGCAGCAACATAACGGCAAACCATTCCAACAACAGCAATTACAAACAATCTACATAAGGATTGTCTCTTTTCAATTGTAGATGGGTCTGGAGAGGTACAACTTTTGGATGAGTCATACGACATTATTTAAACATGCAAAGAAAATATCTATCTGAAGCATTCACCAAAAAAACAAAATGAGTACCGAGAGCATAATGAAACACTACCACATACAAAGGCAACTGAATCAAGAGTATGACGAGACAACACAGGCTCGAGGGAATTGTCCCACCATACTACAAAGCCTGGTCAGCAGAAACATAGCAAATGTTACTATGAAGAGGCTACTTTTGCATATTAAACACCAAACATGAATTAACTGGTTACATTGCTCATAAATGTGTAAGGGAAAAAGATTTTGTAGTGGTGTGGCATTATTAGGCCAACCAAAATGCAAAGCGTTGGTGTATGCATCAAGACTGAATAGAGCTAAACTGGTTCAAAATATCATCAGTTGCCTCATTAAGGACGCTGGTGAAGAAAACGAGACCGTAGAGTCCATGCTTGACACTGCTGAGGGAGGCCACGAAACCTCCAGACTATATGAGGCGCTGCTGCAGGGCACAACCACAAACGAACTCAAATGCAAGAACAGATGGGAGACCGAATTGGGTAGAGAGTTTGAAGATAAAACATGGGAAAAGATAACCCACTACCACAAAAAAATATCTAGGAATGCCCGCCTACAGCTCATACAACTCTACATTACTAATAGAGCCTACCTCACACCAGAAGCCATATCCAAGTTCAAGGGAGCCACAGTCCAGACATGCCCCAAATGCAATACGCCAAAAGCCGGAATGACCCACATGTTCTGGGGTTGTCCCTCTATTCAAAGGTTCTGGGCCCAAGTGAAGGAAAAGGTAGCACATGCTGAAATAGTAATAGACATTCTTGACCCAGCAGCCTGCATATTGGGTAGCTATACGAGAAACAGCAAAAACAAACCCCTCAACAAGCTCAGGGACTTAATATACATAACGGCGAAAAGACGTATAGCTATGAGCTGGAAAAGCGCAAGAGGCCCGAGTGAAGCCTGTTGGTGGGCCGATCTCAAAAGATGGATAACGGCCGAGACTGCTGCGTGGGAAACCGCAATCCAAGTACAGAGATTAGAATCTAGTGAAGAACTACTCCGGTGGGTGGCATTAACTGTGCCGCTGCTCCACCCAGCAGCGCGAGAGAGCGCTTCGGAAAGCTCTGACAGTCCAGGTCCGTCGATGGTCTAAAACAAAGATTGGAGTTCTAACTGTGGTCTCGGGAGAAACGGGTGGGGAGGGAGGGGGGTATTTGTTTTAGGTTCCTTTGAAGTACTCACGTGGCATTGATCGACCATTGATTTTTTGTGTATACTTTGTTGTAAAAGTTAATAAAGACATTTAAATAAAAAATAAAAAAAAAAGGACGCTGGTGAAAGCACGCTCTCAACAATGCTGCATTCGTCCATTCTTCTACAGAGCACAATGAAACACAGGTGGTTACCTCCGAACTGGACTACCGACAAGATAACCAGATCTACACAAAAATCCACTGATGGGAAATTTGCAGAATTTTGTGTGCCACCACCATATTTCTAAAACCATGTACTTGGTACGTTCTGTTGTGGGCCATGATGCTAGGAGCAGATTAGAAGGAATTTCTCTAGAGCAGACACTCAGACAGCCACCCAGCCATTAATGACCCTTGAGACCATTTGTTGTGGCCTCCTGGTCTCTTCTCTGCGCTGGCTCTACCGCCAGACCAGGTACAGCAGCAATGGAGATAAGGGGGGCGCTTCCTGAGTTAGGACTTGCCTTGTTTAGCCTTTAAAGTGCATTTATTTTACCATTAACCCCATTAGGGTGAAGCCATGTGGTCATAAATGGCTTGTGCTGCCACAGTGAAGGGGTGATTAAATTGGAAGAGTTTAAAAGGCTTTAAAAAGAGCTCAATAGAGAGCAAGATAAATATGGAAAAGAATCAGCATTGATAAATCCAAAAGGATTGGGCTTTCTAACAGTCATGCTTTTTGCTTAAAGATTAGGAGGAGGTTTGGGTGGAGATCGATCATAAGGGTCTAGGCGATAGGGCTTCAAAAAGAAACACATGAAACACAGGATGGAAGAGCCAAGACTGAGGAAGGTGCAAGCTAAATGCCACTGGGGAAATACAATGGGCCTAATTACAAGTATGCTGGTGCAGAATTAAGTGCTGATAATTCAGTTTACCGGCACGTTTCCGCACCGACATACTACACGTTTGCCGGTGGGGTGGCCGGAAGTACCTCCAGCGAAGAGCTGGAGGTAATTGCACCATCCCCACTGGCAAAAAATAGCCGGTGTTACTGGCACAGACATTACCAGTGCCAGTAATAGCAGCAATCCCCCCCAAAGGCAGATTTCTGGAGGATAACCAGACTTGGGAACCCAGTTGATAGGCAGGTGTGGGGTTCAGCTTATTTTCTGCTTGTGCCTTGTAGCCATCTGGTGCCTCCTGCAGCAGTTGAGCTGCCATACAATGCTATTCCTTTAAACACTAAAGCAGGCCATCAGCAGAAGGAACTGTACCAGCCGAAACGGGTTGACCAGGAATTAAGGTAGTATGCTGATCATGTTAGCAATAAAAAGGGATGCATTTAATGGCCAAATGAGTGGTGTTATTACAGGCTACTTCGGCCATGTCCAGGAATTGAGCCCAATTGTCTTGCATGACATTGGCACAATGTTCCACGGTATGGTTCCTTTTCTCCGTCTGGCTGTTGCTATATGGGTGGTAACCGGAACTTAAGATTACACAAGGCTGACCAAAATGAGGGATGAACTGCAATCCACTACCTGAGATGATCTTCTCCAGTAGGCCATATAGTGAACAGATTTCCTGAAAGAGGTAGTGAACCAACTGCATCGCCGTAGGTAATTTTGGCAGAGGTATGACGTGTACAGTTTTTGTAAAACAATCCACGATTACCATAATACAAGTGTTTCGTCAGGAGTTAGGCAAGTCTGATAAAATCGGTAGAAATGGTATGCCAGGGCAGCATTAGCAGTTCAGGCGGATGCAATAAACCAACCAGTCGTCAATCGACATTCACCTGGGAACCCACAGTGCATGTGGCAACATATTGTTTGACCGGTTTGGCCATACTAAGACCCCAGTATGGCCTAGCAAGAAGATAGTGTGGCCTTTTGACCTCTGACCACCCAGATGCAAATCATGATATTCAGTCAGCGCTTGGGTTTGCATTACGTCCATAGGAAGATGGAGGCGGTTGGCAAAGAAAAGGAGACCATTCTTGTTAGTCATCTCCTTACGTTTGACCAGAGTAGGCAATGCAGGATCAATTGCCGTTTGTTGCTGAATGATATTTATATTGTGTTGCAAAAGGCTGACGAAATGGCGGGCCAGAATCATGGGTCCCAAGGTCTCTTCCTTGACATCACTGTTCTCCATGGGACGGGATAGTGCAGCAGCACAGATTTGGTACCAGGGATGAATTATGTGGAAGTCGAACTGAGCAAAGAAATAAGCCCATCTGGCTTGTCGGCTCGACTTGCATTGCAAGGAACGGAAGAATTGTAAATTGCAATGATCAGTGCACACCTCTACTTGGAATGGTTCCCCGAAGGAGGTGATGCCTCCATTCACGAAAGGCTTCGTTTATTGCCAGTAGTTACGTCTCGATCGCATAGTTGAATTCATTAGGAGACATTTTGTAGAAATAATACCCTATGGGATGTTCCTTATGTGTGATTCAGACTTCCTGCAACAGTACTGCCCCAATGGCCATGTTGGAGGCATCAGTCTACCAGGAAATGTTTACTTTCATCCGGGTGTCGAAGTACTGGGGCATTGGTACACGCAGCCTTATGTGATTGGAAAGACCCCTATGCTTTTTGATCTGTGATGAATCTGAAAGCCTTGTCACCGATTCCCTGGAAGGAAGCCTCTCTTATGTGGCCAGGGAAAGGCAGAAACTATCCGACTCAGACCCTGGGGGTGGCTATCTGCAGGAGGACCATGTGGGTGAGGACAAGCTCCAGGGAGACAGAAAAAGTATGAGTCAAGACAACCCTTCAGTTATACAACATTTAGTGACATCCGGTCCTCGCTCTCCTCTACTCCCCTTCCTCCCTCCCTCTCCTGCACCTAGACCCCCCTTGGCTCCTCTCGCTCCTCCTCACCCATACCACCAGATTTGGTAACCAAGACAGTCTGCTCTATGAAAGTCTCCTCCAAACAGGTGTTCCCTTGCTCCTCTAGAACTTTCAAGGACAATATTGCTGCTCTCGCTCCCTGTTTAACTGAGTTCTGCAATCACTCTTGCCACCAGCACCTTCCCATCACCCTTTAAGCACTGCCCTTGTGCACCCCCTCCCAAAAAAGCTGTCTGTGGACCTTTCATGCCTGGCTAACTACCACCCAATCTCTACAAACCCCTTCTTGGGAAAACATTTGGAGAAGTTGGTCATCTCCCAACTAATCCGTCGCACTGAATCCGTTGGCTGTCTCCATGACCACCAGCCTGGCTTCAGAGCAGCCAGAGGCATGGAAACTGCTCTCCCGAACACCTGCGAAGACTTGCTCTCTAACCTTGACTCCAACTATCCTTCTGTGCTCATCCTCCTTGATTTGTCCTCTGCCTTCGACACTGTCAATCATGCCACCCTCTTAACTGTACTCTGCGATACTCTGGGCATCACTGAACGCACACTGGCTTGGCTGACCTCTTTCCTTTCGAATCAGCCCTCCCAGGATCAACTGGGCCCTTTTCTCTGCTCGACCTCACTCTCTACTTGCGGCGTCCCTCAGGGCTCCATCTTCTCGCTATGGCTCTTCAACATTTACCTTGCCCCTCTTGACTTCCACCTTCTCTGCTCACTTCCAGTGTTAAGCCTATGACACTCTGCTCTCCTTTAAGCTTCCTTCCTCTACCTCCTCTCCTTCCTCTCTCATTCCCGATTGCATGACTGCTATTCAGGCATGGTGTGTGGCCAATGATCTCTGCCTTAATGCCAGTAAGACCGAGATCCTTCTCATTGGAACTCCTCCCCCTTCCTTGACCCCTACTCTCTGGCCACCCTGTTCGGGGCCCCCTCCCCTGACCCTCTTGTGAGGCAAAAAATCTGGGTGTCATCTTCGACTACTCTCTCTCCTTCTAACCACATATCGCTGACATTGCCAAGAAGGCTCACTTTCAGCTCCAGCTCACTTTGAGGCATTCTCCCTTGCCTCACCTTCCCCCAGAAACTCAACATCTGTAGAACTCTGGTTCTTTCCAGGCTGGAATACTTTAACAGCTTCTTCCTCAAGCTCTCTCCTCTCTCTGCCCTCTTCAACTAATCCAGAATAGGACTGTGAAATGTATCCTTAGCCTCAAGCCAGGGACAGCAGCTCTCCAGCCCTAAAATCCCCTCACTGGCTCCAGGTAGCTGCAAGGATCAAATGCAAGAGCCTCCGCATCAGCCACAAGGCTTTCTGGGGCCTGGGACCGTGCTACATCCATATTTTTCTCCCCAAATACCTCCCTGCTAGAGGCCTTCGGTCCTCTAACTCCAACTCTCTGCAGGTCAGATGTTTCTCTTGGCAGAGTTGGAGGTAGATCGCTTTCTTCGGCAGGACCTCCCTCTGGAATTGCCTTCACACCCCTTTCAGACTTCAGTCGGATCTCCTTATGTTCCAGAAGCTTCTGAAGACCTTTTTCTTTTTCCTCCTCCTCCGCCTCCTCCTCCTCCTCCTCCTCCTCCTCCTCCTCCTCCTCCTCCTCCTCCTCTCTCCCCTTTCCTTGCTAATGGCCCCCTACTGCTGCAACTGGCTGCTTGATCCCTTCTGAGTCATACAGGCAACAGGCCCCTTGACTAGTCTGCTTTAGTACCCCCTTCCAGCAGTTGCCTTCCAGGAGTCACCTCCCTCCTCGTACTAGTTACCTTTATCCCTTCTCCTGCGCACTTGCCCTCCAGGCTACCCCCCTGCACTTAGTCCCCTCCTACCCCATACCTTCCCCCTAGCCCTCCTCCACACATCCCCCCTCACACACCCCCACAGATACCCCCTCCCTGCACATCCCTTTTGCTGCACTTGCACGATCTGAATGTCACACGGCCCAATAGTACCATTTACTGTTTTATTCCGCATGTTGTCTTGCGACGCCTGGAAACACTTTCTGATGTTTAGGCAAATGTTCAATAAATAAAATAAACCATGTGCCAGTGCAACAGTCTTACATGGATTATTGTAATACAGATTCTGACTTCCCAGGTCTTTCTAGCCCAGATCCTCATTTACCTCCCCAACCCCCACCCCTTTTTGTTGTTGTACTGAGACAAGGAAGAGGGGATATAGTAACGAGAAGGACTAAACATGGTAAGCCAACGCTGCATTCTAGTCATTGAAAAAACGGCAGAGAAAGACCAGGGCATTTAAAAAGGACACAGGTGAACCGAATTGGAGAGAAAAAGAGAGCCAGAGACTGGAGAGGCACCCGACGGGTGCCGACACTGTAGAGGACGCCAAAGGCGAGCAGAGTGGAGAGCTCAACGCAGATGCAAACTAGCATGGTGTACAGAGAAACCAGTTTAGAAGAAGTTCACTGCTTTTCTGTTTCAGGCAGCCGGAGCAGGAAGCAAACAACCAACCAGACGCACTGGCAGTCAATGGACCGGGAGTGCAGATGCCGGTGAAACACGAGGAACACTGAAGATGCCGCACAGAGCCTTAAGCCCAGGCAGAGTGATCGGGTTACCAGGGCACTTCTGGGCGAATGCTGTGCACCGCGGGCTACACGAGAGAACCAAAGTAAAGACAGTGAAATCATTACCAATACAAATACTGTTGAGAGAAAGGCCCTACGTAGAGACAGTAAAATTAGTGTTGATACAAACATCATTGAGAGAAAGAGCCTAAGTAAAGGCAGTGTAATTCTTACCGAAAGAACGAACCAAGGTAAATGTAGTACAGTTACTGTCGATATGAACATTCTTGAGAAAAAGAGCCTAAGCAAAGGAAGTGGAACCATTGTAGACACGAACATTGTTGAAAACAAGAGCCTAAATAAAGAAATTGGAGTTCATGAGAAAGGGTTACTGATCGAATATTGGAAAAGTGTTCTGAGCTGGATAAATGAGAAACGGAACAGAGAGCGGCGAAGCCCTGGCAGGTTAGTGAACCAGGAAAACAGTGAGTCTGGCACTCACACTCAAGCAAGAAAGTGACGATACCCTGGCAGGAGAGTAAACCAAGGAAAGAGGATTGAAAAAATGCAGGGGTCAAACCCTTATATAACACTTAGGTATGTTTCAGTACTCAGCTGATGCAATTCATCAGTGATAGTTTGCTCTCCTCTGTCCAAATAGCAAAGTGCACCCACCTCAACAGCTACCATTTCAACAAACAGAATGAGCACGCTTCTATGCGGCCACCTTCACCTTCCACTATAGCAAACATACAGAAGTTACTTCTTTCCACCTCCACTTCTCTTCACACAGGGCACAGAGGTTCCAGTGTCAATGAATAGTTAATTACCGGTTCAACGTTTCAGGCTCTAAAGGGAGCGAAATGCTGTAGGACGAATGTAGGTGCTGTAATTATGCTACTACGCAATCTTATGCCATCACAGGCACACTGCAATGGAACAAGATTGACATTTACGCATCAACAAAGACACATCATAGCAGCCATTGTGCGATTGATAAAACTCAAACTGTTCTAATACCACGCACACCTCTCATTCCATCTGATATGTTCAGCCTTTCAAATGACCATTAATAAGTCACAGGGACCTACGCCCCTTTCCTGGAAGCGATCAGTGGTAATTCTGATGTTTAAGAAGTAAGACAGAAGTGAGCGACCGATGTTGATCTTTAAGATATGCTAGAAATGCGTATATTACAGCGGGAACAGATATATATATATATAAGAATGTGTGTATCAGAATAGGAAATACTCCTACCCCTTTGAGGATTCAAGAGAACTATGCTGTGAACTATGCTGTGATTCAAGAGAACTGGGTTTTGATCACATCATACAAAACTTTATTTGGCCATCAGGCCATCAAAGTGCATCCTAGTACAAAAACTAAATCAACAAAATCATATCACATCCCAACATGCTTTAGGTACAAGAAAAAAATAAGAAGAGGCAAAACAAAAATGGGCAAATAAAATCAGCCCCATTCGGAAATGCACCAAGAGGGTCCATCTACATTAGGCTCCAGGTGTCATCGTCGGAGAGGGATAAGGTTCGCACCAGTTAGGGGTGTGTTGGATGGGGTGACTTTGGTGACTTCAAAACGACCATTGCCACCTTGCTGGGGATACTGGCTGGTTAAAATCCCACCCTTTGCGAGCCCACCATCCCATCCAGATCGTCCCAAGACCCCCTTAGCCACTCTCCAGTCCCAGACAGCCAGTTTAACGGAGTCGTAGGGGCTCAGCCCCTTGTTTCCAATTCTAGAACATCCCACCATAGATTCTCTTGATAGAAAAATACATCCTTTCACGGGCCGAAACCAAAGCAAGCATTTGTTCAGTAGGTCATCCCTTGGTTCCTTCTTGCTCTCTGCAAATTTTGGTACCCCATGGAGGTAAACTATAAAGGGTCCAGACCCACTCTTAATTTAGCGCTCAGACATGCTCCCCCTGTGGTAAGGCCTGTATACTCTGGGGTCTTTCACGCTTGAGCCTGTTGAAGCAAATGGTGGTTGCCCCACAGTTGGGGAGGACATTGACTTAGAGTAGGACACTCTACGGCGCTCTTGAAGCTTGATTCTGGATTCTCAAGGGGCATCATGGTGAGGCGGTTTCCTGGATAGTCTACTGTGGGAAGACGCATGTTCTTGGGTGTTACTGATTTCGCACAGTCCATATCCATTGCGCACTCCAGGGGTTAAGTTGTCAGATCCCTTAACCCTGCGACAGGCAATGAGAGACTCCCTCTGCGCCGTTCCACCTTCCCTCCCCTGGTTTTCTGCTAGAACTGTGAGCAGCCTCCTTATGGCTATCAGCTCAACAAGCACATGGTCGCAGTTGCACCCCTTGGTAGAGCATGCACCCTCAACTGGTTGGGAGCTCTAAGTGGGGATAAGTGTAGGAAGGAGCTGCCCCCAGGACTTGTGGAAGGGAGGTACTCACTCCAAGCGCTGATGGAAGAACCCACGATGCCATAGGTGCTAGAAGCGGGCTTGGTGGTGGCAGCACAGGTCGCTATATCCACTAAAACCGTGGGATTTGGGGCTTTGGTACACATTAGATGGTCAACATGGGAGACCGTACTTGATGCAGGACCAGTGGACCCTAGGATGGTTCCATGTATTAATATCCCTGCAAAAATATTGCAATACAAAAATATAGCTGTAAATTTGCAGCGATAGAGCCATGGACCCTGCGGGGGACACCCCTGCATTATTTTTAAATGTGCGGGAGACACCCCCGCAAAACCCGCTCCCACAAATTATCCCCCCAAAAAATATCACCTTTGGCAAGAGAGGCGACCATATGTACAGCGATATTTTTGTTGGGGATAATATGTAGGGATACCCCTAAAATGGAACCAGGTAACAAGGTACAGCAGTCAGGGATAGGTGGGGGAGGATTCCCAATCACCGCTGCTAGCGACTTTGCTTGGCCCTGCCTTAGGGAGTCAAATGGTGGATGCAGGGTAGACAAAACAGGCTGGTTAAGGGGGGCCAGGTGGCCGCGGATACCGGCTAGTACAGAGGGCGGTGGGGGGTCATCAGTTCAGGTATTTCCTTTGCCTTTCACCATACCAATATCCATACAAAGGGAAGAAATCTTACTGAGTTTCGTCCAGGACACCCTCTCCAGGGCAGGGGTCAGACTGCCCTCCCGGGATCTCCAGCTGAATGCCGAACAATATCCCATGATGGCATATATTCAAAGATGTTGACGCTTTTCCCAGAGCAACAGGAGTACCCCCGGGGGGGTTGCAAGCTTATTCAGCGAACAGTTCCGCCTCTCGTCCTGGGGCAGTAGATTAATTGCAGGACACAGTGGGTGCCCCCCCAACCCCTTACATCGCACCACCAGGATCTTACGTTTGGTTTTGGGCTCGGGCTCTAGATTGGCTTGTAAGCTGGGTAGGAGGGCCGACTTAGAAAGTAAAAGTGGGGGAAACGGTGAGGGAATTAGGGACCCCGTTGTTGGGCTAGATTTTCACTGCTTTTCATTGATGTTCATTGACAACGTTACATGCAACCAGGACACTTCTGAAAGAACAGTCAACTGCATCAATGGACCACAATGCCCTCCACACCAATCCCCTTTTCTGCTCACTCACCTTGCTTCACAGATGTTTAATGGACAATTATCCAGCCCAGCAGCACCATGGGGGTACACGCTGCAAGGCCACAAACACCCACATTAAATGTGAATTAGGGGGATGAGGAAACAAACCCCCCTCCACCCCTTTTTGTGAATAGTAAGAAAGCCATCGATGGAGGACAAACTGAAGAAGTGAAAAGGAGAAGAGTCATTCTCCTTAAAGTTTGTGACTTTATTTTGAAGAGTAACAGTAAATCTGTGGAAAAACCCACTGAAATATAGGAGAAGGGAAAACCCCCTTATTCCCGGTGGAACTATATTGCTTTTCTTTTCTGCACCATAGAACTTTATGTTTGAAACTACAAGAGGAAGCTATAAGTATATAGCGCAGAGAAAAATCCCAATTTCACCTTGCATTTAGTTGAGCATGTAAGGGTCAGTTTAGGGTTTATGGACACAGGAAAGAGGACTCTTTGTTAACATCCTGACACAGACTATCCTTAGTTGTGTTAATGCTGGGAAACTCCTCTAAGGGTAGAGACAGATAGGACTTCTACAACCCCCTTTCTTTTATGGCAAATACAAGTTGAAAGTTAACCAAAATCCTGTTACTGTGCCCGAGTCTTACCCTTGACCCCTTACAGATCCCAGGCAAAGGGGTGCTTGGGGCTAACCAGTCTTGTCAAGTCAGATGTAAGATTAGAAAAACTAAGTATAAAATCTATGATAGAAATTGGAAAAGTCAATTTGTAGGGCTTTCACCGACTTTTTTTTCCCCACTCGTGGATGGCCTCTATCTTTCATGGGTCCGTGTGTAGGACGTCCTTCCCAATTACATAACCCAAAAACTCAATTTGTGTATGACAAATATAGCACTTTTCAAGCTTGGTGTATAGATGATTGTCGGCCAATCTGGTTAGTAGTGCTTGCACATGTCCAATATGTTGGTTCAGAGTTGGCGAGAAAACCAATATATCACCAAGATACACCCAGACTGACAATCCTATCAGATCCGCAAAGACATGGTCCATAAAACACTGGAAGACCGCAGGTGTGTTACTTAAGCCAAAGGGCACAGCTCGATATTCAAAATGTCCCAGGTATATTTTAAACACAGTCTTCCATTCATCACCATGTTTTATCCGTACCAAATGGTATGTCGCCCTGCAAATCTAGCTTTGTAAATACAGTAGCAGTGCTGAGTGATTCCATAATATCATGGATGAGGGACACTGTGTAATGGTCCTTTTCCGTTATGTCGTTGAGGCCTCTATAATCAATGCACGACCCGAGGGTGCCTTCCTTTTCTGGTACAAAGAACAGGGGTGCTCCTGCAGGAGAGCTGGAGGGAGCAATTTATCCCTTTTCTAGGCTGTCATCAATGTACCGACGTAGTTGCAAACATTCTTGTGGGGCCAGAAAATAAATCTTGCCATGCGGAACTTGAGATCCAGGAATGAGCTGGATGACACAATCATGTGCAGGATGAGGAGGTAACGGAATGTGAGCAAGTTCTGAGAACACTGTACTGAATTCCTGGTACTGAGTTGGAAACCCCTGTAAAACCCCCAATATGTGGGATATGCTGAGGCCGTGTGAGCATTCGTTTGCAGATGCCACAGACTCGTGACCAGCATGTACTAGTACAGAAGTCTGAAAAAAAGAGAATGATACGGGTAATACAATTTATATAGGGGTTATGCTGTAGTATGTTGTAGCCAGGGTAATCCTAAAACAACAAGAAAGGTTGGGGTTTGTATGAAATCTAAAGCAAGTACTTCACCATGTCTGTTAATGTCTAAATCCAAAAGGTCCGGTGTGTTGGGTCACAGGCTCCAAGTTCAATGGAGTTCCAATGACTTCAATACAAGCGGCTTGTATTTTTTCCTCACAAAGGTAAAGCATGTGGGTGGGAAAAGCGGATGTCCATATAGTTCCCCGATGCCCCGGAATCAACCAGATAACAGGTTTCAACCAGTTTAGATCCCCATGTAAGTTGAATTGCAATCACAAACAAGACTGCAGGTGACATGGGAACTATTTTGTCAGTCGAAGGTTTGGGAAGGAGTACTGGTATAACAGCTTGCCATCATCTTCTCTGTAGAGGGCAAGCCCTTCAGTTTCCCAATGGCTTTGGTGGATGTAAGGGGCAGGAACCTAAGAAATGCCTAGAACTACCACAATAGAGACAGTCGATTCACCATATACCGTTTTCTCTCTGCTTCAGACAATGGGCCTTGCAACACACCAAGTTTCATTGGCTCTGCGGTTGGTTCCTGTACTTGAAGTAACTGAAGTTCTCATGTTTCTGGAGGATAAGTGTAATGGTTCTCCATGCCTTTCTTGAAAACAATATTCAATACGTGTCACCTGGGCAAGTAGAGCTTGTAATGTTTCTGGTTCTCGTATATGCACCAGTTCATCTTTATATTCATTTCGAAGAACGTGCCGGAAAAATTTCTTTTGCGCGATCCCTGTTGAATTTCCACCAAGGAATTTTGTGCATAGGCAACTAAATTTGGAGATCGGAAAGCTTCGAAGAACGTCTTCTAAATTTGGCAATCACTTAGTATGAGACTGTTTGAGGACATATAAAGGTGCAGCCCAAGCTAACGCACTCCCCGTAAGCTCTCCTAGGATGTATCCAATTTTAGCTGTATCTGAAAACATTGGTCGGAACATAAAATGTACCTTACAATTGCAAAACTCAGATGAATAACGTGGGTTCCCATCAAATGTTATTGATGCTACAGGTGATGCAGCAGCTTCGGAATAACCGGAAGCAGCTCCTTGATGCATGGCTTGTCGTAAAACAGTATTTTCTTGTTGAAGCTGGCCATTTCTAGTCAAAGGGCTTGTACCTGTTCTCAGAGTTCATGATCAGGATCCATTTCTGTTGCAATGTTTAAGTGTCTCAATCTGTCAAGGATAGCATCACGCTTGCTTTGTTTACCTTTGTTTCCAGAAACAGGTCTTTGTGAATCCTCCGATTCGTCTGTCGTAAGGGTGACAGGCGGAGGTGTCCCAAACAAGGAGTCCCGGAGAAATGATAACTCAGAATTCCCCTGGAGCCCCTCCTAGTACCATGATTTGGCTTCCCCTGATTAACGTGGCACCAGGACAGCATAGAAACACTGGCACTTCAGCCGGTAACAGATTAACACAATGGTAGTTTTAAAAGGTTAACAGACTGGTCTTCCCAACAGGCGTTTGCCTGAGGTAATGCTGGTAGCCTCAAAACGGTTGCAGTCTGCAGATGTCAAGAAGGCTGGCTGGGAACAGCTGCAGGAGTGGCTGGAGGCCAAGGAGTAAGATTATAAGTGAAGTAGAAGCAGAGAAGGCAGGACATGGCAAATAATGAAAAGGTAGGCAGGCTGACAAGGGGTAGTCAAATCAAGAAGGGGAGCAGGAAAGGAAAAACCAAAAGGAAGGCAAGGCAGAAGGGGAGTCAGGGAAAGAAGCAAAAGAGGACCAGAAGACTGGGAAAACTAGTACTAAGGGGAAACACTGGACGGAGGGTCAGGACAGCGTTTGGACCATTGAGACGCACTGAATGAGATGCTGTTTTAAATAGTTTATGGCGTGCTGTGGGCTATACGTGTGTCCATGGCAACCAGAAGCACCTTGCCAATGGCATGTGCAGGCTGACTGGGGGCAAGACCTCAACCTCATTGTGAGCACGAACACCATGTTCCATAGTCTAGCCCATCACACTGCAATCAGCGTTCCCTTGCGAGTCTGATCGCATGCTGTGGGGCAATGCCCCACGATGCAAGTGCCAGCAGGGTTACCAGCACCAGCCAGCAACAGGTAAGCTCCTCGTCGGGCGGGCATGACACTTGCATGAACAGAAGGGAAGCACAGTTCTTCTTTTCAATTCTGGAAAACACAGTTTCTAATACGCCGTTGTAAGGGGGTGAAAAAGAGGGAATCTCTGGTGCCCATCTTCATCATGTAATGCATAAAACGTGTCAAGATTGACCCTTTTGTGCAGTATGAGTCACTATTATACATAAACAATTTCCAGCCTTAATGAGAGGATGAAAATAATTTTAAAACACTTACTGGATTCGGTCAAATGTGCCATTCCATCGATTATAAGCGATCAAATAGGTTAATACCTATTACACAGAAGCTCCTCTAGGTAAGAATAAGTACTCTAATTAATTACTCTTTTGTAACATGCTTAATACCGAAGACCAATCTCTAAGCGCCGGACTGGGATTCAAACCTGTGTTCCTCTGCGTTGTCTTGCTGCCAAGGCACACGTGGTGGCTCTGAGCATCCCCACAACCACTGTACATTCAACATAAGTTTTAAATACAGTGCATGTATAAAAACACTAACGGTCCTTTAAAACCTAACCCATTCCCAACACTAAAATGTAAATCCACCATCTGGTGACAGACAATACATATAGGTTAAGAAGGTGGAAGAAAAAGGAAAAAGGGACCCTGAAAAACAGTAATATACCTTAAAGCAATTATGATCAGAACCCCATGTGCCATCCTAAACTACTAGGACATTGTATTAGGAATAACACAAATACACACCATATAGTAAATGTAGGACCTGGGGTGGGGGATTGATGAGAGAGCACTTAATTACACAAAGTTGGAGGCCACCAAAAGTCGTAATATCTTTAGACTCACAGTACTAACTCATTACACTCTTAGGAAAAATTATTACAGTCGTACTTTGCAGATAAACATTCTAACAGTACATTTCCAATATACAGCAGAGTAATGCAAAACTTTAAAAAACACATTTAAAATCAGTCAGGGGCAAAGGCTATATTTCTAGTCTTTAGCCTAGAACTACAATGGCCGAAGGGGAGGGGCTCAGGAAAAACGTGCAGAGGTGGATAAGGACAACTTTAGAAGAGTTCCAGTTAAGTTAAAAGTTCCCCTGAGGATTAAACAGAATGACGCCAATAGGCACAGCTGTGGATATTGGGCGAAGTAAGGAAATTACCAGTTCTACCCCCAAAGCTGTGAACACAGCAAACGCCCCCCAGAAACGCCAGAAGAGACCCTCTTGAAGAGTGCTAGGTTCGAGGCCCAAAACCCCCAAGAAGATATACAGCCAAGCAGGATTCAGGGCGATAGAAGTCTATAGCAAAATAAGGTTGAAGGTTACCCTCCAGAAGCCGTCAAGTTAGGACACAGATATCAACATATGGTCATGGTTCCCAAAAAGACACTTTGGGCAGGGTGAAGCAACCTGGGGTTTAGGGCTCTATACAGGTGCGTTTTAGAGGATCCGATCACACAGGGATTAAACCACGGACCAACAATGACTGACAAAGAATCACTGCTCTTCCCAGAAGTGGGACCCGCAAGACAGAAGTGGAAGCAATGGCTCTTAGATGGCTGCCAAGTAAACTCAGATGGTGCAGAAGCTAAAAGGAGGGCAGCCAGCCAACAGAACACATCCACACAAAGACTATTGTGGAGGCAACCCAGGACGGACCAAACAAACAGGAGAGCCAGTATATTGGGGTTCCAATACCCTTTCTGGTGATGATAGTTTGCTATCGCAAGACAAACCACCAAGACAGTAAAACAGCTCACAAATGGTCCCAAAGGCCAAGCCTAGGCCATGTGAAGGACTAGGGGGGTGAAGAGGACTGGCCAGGTAGGACTTCCAGCAGCCAAAAAGAACTGGAACAATGGCACAAGAACAAAAACCCAGCTAGTACAACCAAACCTGATCTCAAATTTCAGCTGTAGCTTTTCGGTGCCAAAATCTTCCAGCACGTAGATAAACCTACAGCCTTCCATGAAATATCCAGCAGAAGTGAGGGAAGGATCAGGGTCTCCGCTAGATAAATCTACACACTCATGAGATGAACTTAGCCCATCCTTCAATCACACACCAGGGCAACAAACAAAGGTTTTGGCAGCTCGCCAATCAGGTTGGCCCAAAGAATTGTCCAACTTCCAGGTCCACCTCCAACATGATGTATAATGGCCATATTAGGCCAAGTAACGGTCTAAACTAGTCCAAACTAGAGGGTGGAGAGCTGGGTTCAGAGGGAACCCATGTGTGCACAAATGCCATTTGTAGCCTACCGTGTGGTTTCCTTAAAGGAAGAAAGGCTCCAGAAACAAAATGGCCAAGAGCACAACTTAAAAGAAATCATTGCACGAAAAGCTACCAAAAATGTACACTGGGCTACTAATGTGGTAAATCGGCTTGCATTCATTGTGAAGCCAAAACTCAATTACAGCAGCCACCAGGCCACTCCCTAAAAACAATGTAGGGCAATCTAATCCCTCGTGGGCCAAACTGGGGCAGCCCTCGGAAGCACACCTGTCCTAGGCGCCATATAGGCTACCATAAATCCATATGCTCTAATAGTCCCATTGACCATAAAATATTGGTCAGAGATGCTAAAAACTGTTTAGGGGGCCACCGAAAGTATAAACCTGCCCCAACAGTAATCACCAAGAAAAATCCTTTGCCCAGAAACTGGTATTTCTGGCAACATACTGGCTCAATTTTCTAAATAAATTGTGTTTTGGTACCTTGAAACCCCACTGTCATTAAAATGTTAACTTTTTTTGAGGGCTTGCAGTGTTAGACAGTAGCCTAGCAATCAATGCAGCCCACAGACAAAGACCAAACCATACTTTCCGGGCCCCTAGAAAGTGTTTGTGTGTAACAAAGCTCTAGTGTCTCTCACAGCACATACAGTAGGGATGGCACCCCGGCCACTTTGCCATGAAATCCCTTAATGGAAACCAATCACAGGAGAGCTAGTTAAGTAGAGACATGTTCCTCTGCCCACTTGCTTTGTAAACATGTTTCTAAAATCAAAGTGATCTTTGTACTGTAAATATGTTTTCAAGGTCGAATTTTCAATCATAATCTGTCTACTTGCCGCCATTAAATATTGCCATTGCGTTGTCATTAACATTGGGTTATTCCAATGTAAGATTAGGCCCAATCTTCCTATGATAAACAAATAGCTCTAAATGTTCCAAATGAATGTCCAATAAAACAAGTTTATATGGAGCTTCCATCTGGATTCTCACAAAAGGACCAAACAAGCAGTGACAATACCAACAGTTTTGACCTTTGTGCAGACATGCAACATGCATTTTCCAGACACTGCCATAATGGTACTAACTGCCTATTAATACTAGCAGCTGCAAAACAGTGCGAGTACCTGGGCATATAACTAATACCTTTGTCTATCTAATATCTATCCACAAGCCAAAACTGTGGGCTTTGCTAATGTTTGTTTTTAAATACTGCTAATAAATCAAGTGGCTGAAGGCACACTTGGTTAAGGAATTTTTATTACACCATTAGAGAATGTACAGCTCCACATAAGCAATTAAAGGAATAGTGCGCTCAAAAATATTATTGTCCCGAGGGTTCGAGCATGTGTTTTTAAGCATACGTTGATCGATCATACAAACATTTCCTATGCACCTTACCATAGTTTTCCTAATTTTTACACGTGCGAAATCAGGCAGCAAGGCCCCACCATCTTGTGCTAATATTATCCGTTGCTGCATCATCCTAAGGTGAACTGCCCTGGCGGCACTAAATCATTCCCCCCCGCCCCTGAGGCTGAGATCACTAGACGTGTACCGCCCATTTCACAACACCAATGCACGTCTCGTGTCAACATTCTCTGTGCTTCAGCTAATGACGTGTCTCCATGGAAATGGCAGGACGCCTCTTTCCTCAATAAGTATACACAGACCGCTTCTCAGACAACATCAGATTTGCTTTTCCAATTGTTACACTGTCTTTTTTTTGTATTGTGTGCCTCGTTTCTGTGCTCTGGTCAGCTACCTTTGTTGCTCGTATTCCGTGAGAACAGATACTAGTACGAACATTACTATCTATTTTTATTTTGTCCCATAATGGCAACAATACAGCCCTACCAGTATGAGCCAGAGTATTCTGAGGCGGAATTACTCGAAAGAGAAAGATGCAGAAACGATGGGGCTTTCGGACTGCAATTGGGAGGACGAATCAACAGATGAAGAGCCTGAGCCTAGTCGCATGGACGACGTCTCCACCTGGTGTACCTGCAAACGGTGCCATCCGAGGAGAACTGCTGCTGCCGAGAAAACTCTGGATGCTTGTCCTACATATCGGAAGGCGATACACGGCCACTATGCTTACAGAGCTGCATGACTTCAGGGCAGCCTGCCTCACACGGTCCGTGTTGAAGATTATGACGGTGCATATGCACCCGCAACAGTTCGCCCTTGCAATCCAAGTAACGAGTAAGTGTACTCTAGTTGCGATGTCACTTAGGCCACTATCATTTCATGGTTGTCTCCTATATTGTCGTTCAATATTGTAATGTGTCTACACTTTAAAGCCCAAGTGGATTGATCCATGAAGTAACATTTGTACTGGCAACAATGCCATTAGATACAAGATTGCATTTCCAACTAAGGTTTAATACACTTATCTTGTTCATTTAAAAACAGTTTGCATCTTTCTCTTCCACAGTTCGTACAGGCTGGTGGCCTATCATTCGTTTACATGGTGGCTTTACGGGAGGTTTGGACACTGCGTTCGACGAGTAATACCCGCCTGTGTCGTTGGTGCCATTCGAGACACATTCCCAGGTGACAGCGGTCAATACAGGGGATTTTCCCACACTGTGCTGCAACTCAAAGTTTATAATGTGTAGTACATTTGTGCCATCAAAATCAGCAACAAAATAAAATACAACTGAACTTTTATGAATGGTTGTTTCAATTGTTTTTAGTGAATCAAGTGTGTCTCCTTTCAGCAGTGTTCCGGCCCTTTCCTGCATGTCTCTTGGCCGCCCGTCCCGTCCTAACCTATCAATGGGGGTCACTACGACCTTGGCGGTAGCCATGGAGCTAATAGCTCCATGGCTGCCTCCCATACCGTGCCCATGTCTGGTGTTGTTCAATGGGGACTTACCAGTCTAGTCCGACCCTGACGGGACCGGTAAGTCCCCATTGAACAAACCATTCCCCATTCCCATTTGAGCCCCCATAGTGCTCAATGGGAATGGGGAGGGTGCTAATAACGGGCTAGCGACTTGCAAGCCCATTATTAGCGCCCTGGTCCCTTAGCAGGACCCGTAAGGGATGTGTGGTCAGACCACACATTCCTTACGGTCCCCGCCAAGGGACCTTGGAATAGGGCGGTAAGGGATTACCGGCACCGGTCTCCTTACCGGTGCCTGGTATCCCTTACTGCCCAGGTCGTAATGCCCCCCAATTACTGTTGGCACCTGAGGCCATGTCCTCCCAAGGTAACTGGCAGGGTGGGAACAGCCGAGGTGTCACACACTGTGTACACGTCAAAAGTTATCTTACGCGCAGGGGCCATTGTTCACATGCCCTCCTCAGACCCAGTGTCTCCAGGCAGGCTACCCTGAAGCAGACCCTGCCCCTGCAATTCACCTAAGTGTGTCTCTCCTTTCAGCGGTGTTCCGGGCCATGCCTGCACGCTGCATGCCCATCCATCCCCCCCCCACCAGAATCAACAGCAGTTTGCACCAGTGGATTTGCGCTGCCAAAGGGGGCTAGCAGGGGTGGGAGCGGCCATGATGCCAAACACCATGTACACTTCAAAGGTATCTTACGCGCAGGGTCCATTGTTCACATGACCCAGTGTGTCCAGGTAGGCTCCCCTGAAGCAGGTCACGCCCCTGCTATCCACATAAAACCATACCATATACACGTCACCCATTCACATACACATCCACTTTTGTAATTCTTTATAAATCCCTTGATATTTATCATGAGAACATCTGTGAGCACTGCAAGTCAGCTCGTCATCGTGCTATCTGTAAGCATCTCCCTGTTCTCCATCTACTAACTACCCTGCTTGCTCAATCTAACTGTTGGTCAAGGTAAGGGCAGGTCACCTAATCATATCTCCTTGATCTCTACATTTTTATCTATTTCAAACTAATGTACACAGCAGTGTAATGTTCATTCATCTCATTGCCAATACCATTGACTTGAGTTTAATTTGTTCTGTTCTTGATATATAGCAATTATCAGTGTCAATAGGGATAGAATTGCATGCTTCGCGGACTGTCTATAAGCATGTTTCCTTTTGATGCATGATAGTACATTCAAGGGACGATTTGCGTCACATCAATCAATTGTGTATGAAAGTTATCCTAGAATGCAGTCGGCTACGCTACACAGGTTTTGCTTTGGTGACCAAAACATAGATTGCATAGAAAAATGTATGATCCAATTCCATCTTTCTCACGCTTTTATGCAAAATAGTTTAACAATGTGGACTTTTTTTTTTACAGAATTTCCACAATGACTGCATGTATGGTTTACGGTTGCCGTTTTAAGATCCATAACAAACATAAAAGGCAAAATAATGCATATATTCCCGAGGAATATAGATCTAATAAGAGAATGGGTCAGATATTGCGGATTTGCGCAGGAAGAGCTTGAAAGTAGAGCCCAGGCTTTCTTGGGGGACTTGAGGGATGATCTATTCCGCATCTGCAGCCTGCACTTTACCACAAATATGTACGACCAATCGCAGTACACAAAGCAGCATCGACTCAGAACGTCTCGTAAATTGCTTCCAAATGCAATTCCAACTCTATTCATGCACACGCTGGCTCATGTGAGTCAAGGTTCATGATTTAGCTGTAGGCCTTGGGGTAGTGAACAGTTAACTACATGGACGGATTGGTGTTTTAGGTGTAAATGTTCATTATAATACTTTTCATATTTACAAGATTGTATTGCTTTATAACTAAACCCCATTTTGCTATACATCTGTTTTTGGTTTTAGGAGCATCATAGAAAACTATTTATGGGCACAGAAAACTATGCTATAGTGCCCTTGGAAATAAGCATAATCTTTTCGTAATTGGTTGCTTTACATGTCATTTTTTTTAGGTTAGCATTTCTAATTCAAATCTAATTTTCCCTTTACAACTCCATGACAATACACCGAATACGAAGGAGCAAGATTCTGCATCCATGTCTTTCCTGGAGACAACAACAACTTTGAGCGCATATCAGGTAGTTTTATTTGGGATATCAGTTCCGGAAATGTATAATGCATGGAATTGGAGATAATATGATAAAGTTTACGTATCCTGTTTGTTTACATAATGTTTCATTTATGGGTTTTTATTGATATGTACCATTGTCTGCATCCCATTGTGTGTGTTCAATTTGACTTTTTTCATCAATACTAAAACAAGTACTGTGTTACAGGGTGCTGCTGGTACTTCGACTACAATTACATCATCCTTTGAAGCTGATCCAGAGCCTGAGGTATGCGTACTGACAGTTCCCTTGAATAAAAGAAAGTATATCGTACATCTGATACTATTAGACAGTGAAATTATTATAAACGAGCATCTTTTGCAAAACGCTTGAGTGCAACATTACAATCAGTTAGGTTTCGCACAGTGCTCTCTGATAGAGTACACTAGCCATAAATCAGGTGAAATTCAAAATGTATATTTTGACTAAATGACGTACAGAGTGTACGAGGGTATCTATGTAAGCCATGTGTGCGAGGAAATAATTTGATTTCAAATACGATTGACTTTTTTTAAATCAATATTCTATTCTAAAGATGTATACAAGATCAGGAAATAGAAGAGGAGGCACGTGGATCCGAGGTGGCGGACCAACTTGCTGGTGCAGTTGTTTCAGTGAAGAACACGGTTTCACAGAAAATCAAGAAAGCAAGGGTAACTAACAAAAAATTGCGATTACAAAAAGTGTTTTGGGCTGGTGTCCTTATAACATGCTTTTTTAAAAAATCTAAAGTGCTATATACTGTATGTTGCTTTTACATTGAACATGTTTTTACAACCCATCTCCTAGAGGCCCAGAAGTAAACTAACTATGAAGACACACACAGCTACTGAAAACAGAGATGCGGCTTGCCAAACTGATTTCACCATGGAGCAACTATTATTTTAGGCACATCATGTTCAAATCAATAAGCAGACTAGAGATGCTTATGCCCAATGGCCAGAAAATAAATTGAATGTGACCGGCGAAGCCAGTAAAGTGTTGTTGGACCATTGCTACAATGCGAGAACTCCACAAGATGAAGTTGAAACGGAATATAATGAAGATGCTTTTAAATTACTCGCAGACCACTTGACACAATCGACACCAGCAAAAAAAGGGCCAGCCAACAAACAATCGAGATTGATATTTTCTCCGATTCGTGTTCAAATAACAAGCTGAAATAACAGAGACTGAAGCCTCAACACAATTGGCTGAAGAACTAGCCAAAGATCTCGACTACAGTGCGACCTGTTCAGCCGATACGTCCACCACAGTGGAGTCACAAACCACATTCATGCAGAGCGATAGTCTAATAAAGGAGGCCAAATACATTGTATTCAACAGCTGCCTAGTGGAAATGATGCTGATGCTGAAATTTGTCCATCCAGGGAGGGGCGAAGTATGCAGGAAACCATAGTTGAATGTGACACGTGTACCACAAGGCACTAACTTTTTTACTGTAGACCATTTTATAGACGAACAAGATTTCATTAGCCGACCGTTATTGTTGGCTTACATTTTAATGGGTTGTTCTTTGTGGCATATTGCAACGACACACAAAATCAACCTGTGTATGCACTTGTCTTTGTCCCGGGCACATGGGCAGTTCAGCATCGAAATGCATGTAGTCCACATATGCGTTCCCTCAGGTTCCACAAACACCAAATTCTATGCTAATATTTAGTTAAAATGCTGTCTATGTGTTCTTCGAATTGTAGCCTCAGCTTCCGCATCCCATTGAGAGCTAAACATACTCCATAGCACTAACCTCTCAAGCAAACTATTTTCCACGTTGTTTTCTGTGTGTTCCCATTGTTTCACGTTTGTGTTCATCATTAGTTTTCACACGGTGCAGAATTAATGGGCAAAAGGATAAATTATAATAAAGAACGGCTACTGAGACACATTTCTGTTATGTTTTCCAAACAGCTACATCCTGCCTTTCTGCGATTGTCACAGATTCCAGATACCAATTGATGGCTTCTTTAACAGGCAGCTGCAGATAAACTTAAATGGCTGGATCACTGTGACGCTGTTTTGGGACGATCGCCACTGGCCGATATGCCCTTACGTGGTACCAGCAATAAGGAGCAACCTCACATCGTTTACGCTGGCCTATCGCCAAGCTGATGCCGAAGCCTTGTGATTCACGGTGCGTCCAATGCGCTTCTTATACCCAAGAGGAAAACCGTGTGACTCACGATAAACATTTGTGGATCGAGAACAAAGAAAAAAATTACCCATTTGCTTGAATATGGCAATTGCCGGATGTTCTCGGAGCGTTTATTGTGAAATAAAAGTACATTACAAATTGTAGAATTTTGCTATTTCCTTTAAAAGTATAGTTTTATATTCAAAATTGGGACGCGCTGTGTTGTGAGATGATGTGTGTTGATATTCTGGGTTCTGCGTCAACTTACGTTAACACGTAGGTGATGACTGGGCACGTTTGGCTACGCTGCCCAGAAATGTCATGGAGATAGGCAGAGAATATCACTAGGTTTGGTGATCTCAGCATCAGGGGTGGGGGATATGATTTAGTGCTGCCAGGGCAGTTCACCTTAGGGCGATGCGGCAACGGATAAGATTAGCACAAAATGGCCATGCCCTGCTGCCTGATTTCGCATGTGTAAAAATGAGGACAACTACGGTAAGGTGCATAGGAAATGTTTGTATGATCGATCAACGTATGCTTAAAAACACAGAGACAAAAATATTTTTGAGCGCACTATTCCTTTAACTCTCAAAAGACTGCATTAAAATAACATTGGCAAGCACTTTGAGGACACAGCTTAATGCTACTGCTTGATAAACGTATCGTAAAGAGATCCCAGGAAGATTTGTTTTGGGTGGTTTGGGGAAGAAAGTGGGTGGAAACGGCTATAGAGATTGGCATGGACATGGGTAATGAATGGGTGGGTAAATATCCAAACAAAACCTACAAGCTTGGTGTCCCTCCTCATATCCCATCTCCCCTTAATAACAGTAGTCTAATGCCACAGCTTGTAGGGGGCGCTTAAGCGCCTACTAATAGTGAAAACTAAAAAGAATCACAGCCACCATCAACAAATAGAACACAGGAATAACAACAAGTTCCACATACAGCAGCTCACTGCATTCTGGATTTGGCATCTCCAGCTTCAGACATTTGCTTTTGTTGATCTGCATTTGTCACTTTCCCGTAACTCTATCTTATTACACCTAGGGTTTGTTTGTTGTAGGCCATCCATGTTGGTGCAACAGATTTTCAGCTGAAATGTCTTGAAATGTAGGATTTCCTGGAGAAACTGAAAAGGATTTGGATGATTCTGTGGTAATTCCTCCCCACAACAATAATCATGTCCAGTGCATTCAAGGGTAGTCATATATGGGAACCACCTGGAGTTCCTCGGCACTTTTCATAAAGGTCTATTAAAAGCATGGTGGTGACTGATGGACAGTCCTTGACACTGCAAAAACCTGCAAAGGCATCAAGCAAAAGATATACTTTTTTTCACTGTGGACATAAGGATGTAGTTGAAGACGATAAAATACTGATTCTTGTAGTACTTCCACTGTACCATTCAATTAAAGATTTACCAAATGTTGAGCCAAGAGACAGCCATGGAGCAACAACTCTGTAATAGAGACAGGATCATTTGGACCACTATAGCAAACCCTTGTAGCCTTGTCCGTGCAAAGATCTTCAACTGCACGTGCCATTTGGCGCCCAAGCTCAACCAAAGACTTCAAACTTCACCACAATTGACGGCTTGAAGTCATAATTTTTAAAAAAATGAATCCTATTTTTTCAACACCATTCTGACAACTCCCCCGACCAACCACATGAATAAATGGCGGATATGAAAAATAAAGGTGTGGAAAAGAAAAAGGTGGTAACAAAAATATAAAAATCTAGAGTGGGGGAGGGGACACAAAAATAAACAAATGCAAAAGTTGCACAAAAAAAAGGAACATTTCATTGATTTTTCAGGCCATCATGAAAATGGAAAATTTGCATTTCTGTCCCAAATGACTGTACCAAACAGTCTTCAGATCCATACAGAAAACAGACAGGCTGCTTCTTTGGGACAAACCATTTTTCAAATAGCTTTCATGTTAAGCACCCCGACTTGGTAGTATGAGCAATACTATACCTTGTTACACACGTACTACCATCAATAAGATATAATATAATTTAAAAAACAAAATACCTTTCAGCCCCATCTTGTTTTTATCCATGGAGTCTTTGGCGTCAGGGGGAATCATCCACCTTCCTCCTGGACCTTGGATGGCGGTCACAATTCTTTCTTCCCACTGGATCGGAGCCTATATAAATAATGCTCATTTTAATATTTTGGTAAAAAAACAACAAGTTACTTACCCCTGGTAACCTTCATTCGATTGGATGCTCCTCCCACATATTCCTCATCTTATGATATTATATCTCATCAGCCTTGCTGCATCGTAAAAGTTTTTTTGACAGAGGGCGCTGTATGCATGGTCGTCAAGTCGATGTCCCTCAAGGGTCTCCATCTATGTCATCAGCATATATAGCGCGTGCAGCGCACGTTGGCTTCAGTTCCGTTTTACTTTTCCCCTGTGAAGAGGAATTACTAGGCATACCCAAGACTGTAAACTCAGAAAGCGTATAATACGTAATAACACGTAAATTGTACAGCAGGGTAGGCTGGGAGGGGCGATGAGGAATACGTCGGAGGAACATCCAATTGAAAGAACATTACCAGGGGGAAGTAAATTGTTCTTCGAATGGATTGTGTCCTCCCACGTATTCCTCATGTTATGATAGACTCCCAAAGCAGTAATAATTTGGAGGTGTGAAAACAACTTAAATTTAGATCTAATCATGGACCAAATGGAGGACAGATTTTGCAAAAAGTCCTCCCTGACTGGAGGAAGAATCCAGACATTAATGTATGAATAGATGATCAAGCAGCCGCTGAACAAATATCATTTATTGGGACACCCCTTTGAAGAGCCGCAGAGGTTGCCATGCCCCTTGTGGAATGAGCCATTAGGCCTTCCGGCGGGTCCTTGTCCGCTAGTCTGTAGCATTCACCAATACCCAGGATAATCCATCTGGATATTGTTTGTTTGGTGACCGCAAGACCCAATTTGGCACCAGTATATCCAATAAGAAGTTGATCAACCTGGCGAAATTTAGCCACCCTGGCTATATAAAAACTGAAAGCCTTTTTGGGTCCAGTCTATGTAGCCTTTCCTCCTCCCTTCCTGGATGAGGAGGTGGGTAGAATGTTGGTAGGGTAATTTTTTGTGACAAGTGGAAGTCTGAGACTACCTTCGGTAAAAAAGAAGGTTTTACCCTTACAGTGTCTTTGTAGACTATGGTATGAGGAGGTTTGCAAGAAAGAGGCTGTAACTTGCTTACCCTGCGGGCTGATGTTATTGCAATAGGCACAACTGTCTTAATGTAAGGACATGAGTGTAGGGGCTCAAAGGGAATACATGTTAAAAACTTTAACACCCGATTGAGGTCCCAAACAGGTACATTGAATGGAACTGGTGGGTATACATTACAAATGCAAAGTCTCAATGTGAAATACGGCCTTCTGTTTCCGGCCCAACTTAAAATATATCACCAAGGAACAGAGGTTCACTTTACAGATCCAAAGGAGGCCTGGAGATGGGCAGAACACCACATTGAAGGAGACTGGAGAACGCTGAGAAAAAACAGACAGAGAAACCCACAAGCACGGCAAGAGAGAGAACCACCACCGCTGCAACAACCAGTAGTGCAACATCACGACAAAGAGGTTGGGTGATAGCGGGTGACGAGCACCTAGCAGGAAGTGCACCCCCACGAACACAAAGGGAAAATGGGGATGCTACACACGGATCACAACATCACAAGCTACTAGTAGATGGAAGATATTATGGCGGCTGCTACGAAGGTGCCCTCGCACCCCCACGCGGATTGTTCTTGGTGCACAGCACTAAATAGGGATTTTGGTGCACAGCACTAAATAGGGATTTTGTATGTCTGATTGTCGGCTATTTTGGCTGGCATCAGCATTTGTTAAATGTTCGGGCGACAGATGCTTCGAGTTGGGCGGAGTATAGGGTGGGGGATGGGATGGTTATTTGTTAATTTTTTTGTTATCACCTGGGTCTGGAAGTCAAATTATGTATATCCTATAAGAGTTCCACACACTGCAAATCGACCGATGCCACACCAGAGTGCAATGTGTGAGAACATACGCATCACCTTAACTACCAGACTGAATGGCCCCCTTTAAAACTGATGTCAGAACTCTGCGTTTCCTGACCTGGAATGTCAACGGGCAGGGTGGGAGGGGAGGGGGAAAAATCAAAAGACGACTGGTCACCCAGCCAGTTGTGGTCTTCTTGACTGAAAAACATCTGACAGGCACCACGTGTACTTTATTGAAGCGTACCAACTATAGGCTGGCAATACACGCTGGATTTACCATGGGCTCCAGAGTCGTGCTTATACTAATACATAAAAATCTGCCTTTCACCCTTACAAATGTGACACAAGACACTAGTGGCAGGTTTGCGTACATCACCGGGTCACTCTGGAACCAGTCTATAGCTATGCTAGCGGTGTATGCACCTCCGACACTGCTGCCAACGCTAATAGATGACATCACACCCATAATCTCTAGTGATGGATCTGATCTTATGATAGTAGGTGGAGACTGCAATGAAGTTATGGAAATACGAATTGACCACACACATCTGAGAGGGAGTGTGGCGGCACCTGCATCCAGGAGCGAGGGAATACTCTTCAGTCAGGGGCACATGCTTCACTATCCCGACTAGACTATTTCTTCCTCCCAGCACCAGACATACACGGAGCATCCATGGCAACCCTACTTCCTTGAGGCATATCGGATCACTCTCCTCTGTTGATTGAACTAAGCACAAACAGACCACTCGACCCGCCAACATGGCGCCTGAACAACTATTACCTGGGTTTCCCGGAATTATTAGAACAGGCACACATAGCGACAACAACATACTTTGAGCTGAACATTGGGTCAGTGGAGGACCCACGAGTGCTGTGGGAGGCGTGCAAGCCGGTACTGCAGGGCGAGATCATCTCTTGGACCACGGCGCATTAGAAGAGACACCAACAGGATCCGATTGAGGCCGAAAAGCAACTTACACAGACAGACAGACCATCTGATTCGCAACCAGCCCGAAACCCAGCGCTTGCTGTTGCTGGCACAGAAACACCTTCAACATGTGGTGTTAGATTGTGCCAAACAGGCCCACGGAACAATGCGGGCTAGAATATATGAGACAGGAGATAAAGCAGGCAAAATACTGGCAAGGTTGGAGAGGAGATAGGAAGGTAGTCGCCAAGTACGGATGAAACAACGGACCACAAACGTTTTTGAGACCTAAGGCTGTCTAACAAGGCGAAAAATAAAATAGTTTTCGCCGCACACACTATTTGCATCAAGAAAAATGGAATGAATTTTATTTAAAATCCAAATGGAGACATGGAGGAAACAGGTTGTGGGATTGGGGGAAAGTACAGTGGCACTAATTGATAGTGTTTCACAATTGGGAAATGATTTTTCTTTCCTGTTTTGAACTGAATTCACTGTATTGGGTATAGGGACAGACTATATAGTCCTCTCCCCTAGTTTGGACATTTGTTGTTTAAAGAGAGTAACTGAGTGAATGAAGGCATTAAGGTATTTGTTACAGCATTTTAATTGTAAAATTTATTTTTGTTTGTTTTTTAGAAGTATTGTTAGGTTCATCCAAATCCTGATGAAGACAGATAACCAACCAAGTCGAAACTATTTACCAAGTAGCCTGTTTGTTAAAGAAGATTCATTTTCATGGGCACTAATAGTTTGGGCACTAATAGTCGATAACAATTTTTTGTCTGGAGTGAACTACTATCATCAAAATAATGGAATTGTATTTGCACTTTCTCATTTTTTACAAAAAAAACTTAAATTGAATGTTTTTGATAACTCTTTTCTGAAATGAACTACTATTATCTGAATAATGGAATTGTTGTTGCACTTTTTCACATTTCTACACAAAAAAATTTAAATGAATTGTTTTAGGAGCTGCATTAGTTGAATGAATGTGTGAATGCCTCTATATAGGATGTTTTTTTTATAAAAATGAATTAATTAAAGACGTTCATGATGATTTTTTACCATAATTCAAATAAAATAAATTGATGATTTGATCTATTACCTCTTGCCTTGTCTTTCAGTTGCTCTCCTCATCTTGGCACCATCACTTGTTCGTATATATTGCTTTACCTCAAGGTGTCAGATATTTTTTGAGGTTCCCACCCTTTTTGTTATCTGTCATTATCAGGACATTCTTTCCCCGTACAAAGGGCAGGAAGGCCTTGAGCACTAGTCTGATCGCCCTCAGCTCCAAAAAGGTTGATCTGTAGTTTAGACTCTGATGGAGACCACGACCACCAATTGTCAGATCGTTGGTATGGGCTCCCCAACATGTGAGTGAGGAGTCCATCACTACCGTTATCTCTGGCAATGACTGCTTCCTTGAGAATGTTGTCTTTGCAAGACCACCACAAAAGGTCCTGAGCAACTGTGCTCGGAACTTGCAGTTGGTCCGACATCTTGCCTGAGAATTGAGACT